>NC_136059.1:51996616-52610366 GCF_964261635.1 Lissotriton helveticus | reverse complement strand
AGAAATGGGTGTGGCAACAACAAGCGATGGCAAAACCAGTATGTCTGGCATAAGAAATATAGTGCAATGGTACAATAGATATTTTTTTTTGCAAGGGGCTTGGTGGGAGGAGGAGGCTGATGATTTATAAAGAAAACTGGTGGCCAAAGGAGGGGGTAAGGGGGAGAGTAGAGTGAGCACAGGGGGAGAAAATAGTTCCTCATGTGCTACAATGTAATGTAAGAAAAATCAGCAGTGAAAAGAAACAATTTCTCCAATGAAAACACAATGATTACTCTTTAGGCAGGACAAACAAAAGTATCAGGAGCAAAGATCCACGGAGATAGACAAAGATATTGAATCATAAGCAAAAGTGGAACAAAGTCTGTTTTCAGTTAATAATGCCTACAATAGTTGTCTTTGCAAATCTTAGGCTGATTGTAGGTCAAGTCTCTAACCTGAAAATTACTAAAGTTGTAGACCTAACACTGATTCTTCAAACTCTAAGGCTTTCGTTTATGGGGATTTGGCACAGGGTAGCACAGCAAGTCACCTTGCTGTCCTGCCCTATGTCAAAGCGAAAGGGCCGGAATGCCCTGTTTGTATCCAATATGGTGCAGTCCTGTTCTTTCCCTTTGCACTATTGCAGTTTTGGCAGCCTAGCTCCAACGCTGGCACCCTCGCACCATGGCTCAAGGGTACTTGTGTTGTCTGCAGGAATCTTTTGGGGAGGAAGGGGCACCTTCCTGAACAAAAACAATTGTGGGAGGCTTTTTCCTCTTTCTATGAGGGCTGCAGAATGCAGCACTCATAGAAAGAGGGGAAGCACAAGGTGTTGGTGCATCCAGAGGTATACATGGTTTTGTAAGTCTGGGAAGGGTCAAAATACATGGATGTTGTGTGGGAACACCCACCGCAATGCCCATGGAACGTCTCCCTAGCACAGGGTAAGGCAAAGCAGCGACTTGCACTGCCTTGCCTTACTCCATATCTATGAGGGCATTCAAAGCCACACAAAGTGGCTTTGTGTGACCTCATAAATACAATTGTGTAGTTTGCGCCACTGAAGCATCACAAAAAGTGAGGCTACATTGGTGCAAGGGTTAATAAATATGCCCCTAAATGCATTCCAGTCGTTTCTCCTTAGGGTGGTTCAGGTATACTGTCACAGCGGGGACTGAACCCTAGACCAATAGATCTAGAGACTGAGGCCTTAACCAGTGAGCCAAGAATGACCCTGGAGTGGTACCCAAAGGCAATGCAGACTGATCAATAGGCTATCCTTGCACATGCAGAATATGGACAGCAGCAGACCTTACTCCTCAATCTGAGCCAGGGTTTGCCACCTTGCACGGGCACCTGCCCTAGTTTGCAATCCAACTACCATTTCCCCCTTGTGGCGACCCAAACCAGGACACATTTCACCCACCAGCGGCAACAAAGTTGAGGAGAGGGATTGAGGATGTGCAGAGGAAGAGTCTTTGGCACAAGAAATGAGAACAAGTGTCTGAAACCAACTGGCATTGGTAAGTAGTTATGGAAGAGCAAGTGCTCACAACCAACTCCTTCAGACCTGAAGCTCAGACAAATGTACGACCTGAGAGCAGCTGTGGGACCCGCTACAAAGCAAACAAGGATTGCTGCTTTCATTGGAGAAAAGCAGACCTGAGGGCCCAAGACCTGGGTCCTATTCGCCCCCATAATCTATGAATTCTGATTCAGAATATGATTTATTAAGCTCTGCTAATGCTCAAAGAAAGGGTCAAGGTACTAAAGACCCAGAGAGCAGAACTGATTGCCTTAGTTAGGCCATCTGGGAAGTGGTAGGAAGTAATCACCCAGGCTTTCAAGTTTCTAACAAAAAGTGACTGAGATATGAAGGTTTAAGGAAAGAGAGCTCCAGAGGTTGGTGCCAGACACTGAAGTCAAGGTCCCCCTCTCCCTCCTGAATTTAGGGGTGATAAAACTGAGAGTGTTTAAAGATCTCAGTGATTCAGAGATGCATGACATTTAAACAGATTTGAGAGACTTAGTGGACCCGAGTGATGAACTGCTCTAAGAATACTAGATAAAGTATTTAGGCTGGGTCGTTTTCTCAATAGGTAGTCAAACTAGGTATTTGATGTTAGATGGTATTGAGCACTGTACTAGTAGTAATCTAACTGCTGAGTTCTGTGCCTGCTGAAGGTATTGGTACATATACAAAATGAGCAATCCAGCCTAGAATTCACTAATATGAGATATTGTTTGAATCTGCTGACAAAAGTTGTTATTATTTGCCACAGACTCGATCAGTCGTGTGCCATCCACACAGGACAGCCCTTCGAACTCAAAGCTCAAGGATGACCCCTGCAGCACTCCACAGTCAAGGGAAATAGGGGCTGAGGCAAAAGAGAAAAGAAAATCTGGCTGAGCCCTATGTGTGAGAAAGATGGAAATGCAGGCAAGGTTGAAATCTGCTGGTCTATCAAAATAAGGGCAGCACTGCCTCCAACACCTAGAGAAGATTGGACTCTGTGCTCTGAGCAGCACAAAAGCTAAATTCAAGTGATTAATTCAGAATATTATTGGTTTAAATGTACATAGATAATTGGTGGTTGATAATATAGGTTTACAATATCTTTACAGGTGCTGGGAGCAATGAGATGGGTCCATAAGGAGCCAGAAAATGTGTAGCAGCATTCCCCTTTTTGAGAATCGGAGTGATGAGGGCCAATTTCAAGTTATCTGGTTCAGCTGCTGATAGAATATATGCTCCAGCAGAGTTTCTAGTTTTTTTTAATAAAATGCGAAGTAAGATATTATTACCATGCCTAACTATAACATCAGTTATGCCTTGGTTTCTTCATTCAATTTCTATATTTGTTAATGTAAAGTAAGACGTAAATGTAAATGTAAATGTGCTGGATTTGTAAAGCGCACGGCTGCCCGTAAGCGTCCCGGCGCTTGCTTAGGGAACCCGTCCTGGTATTCCCCTGTGAGAAACCCCGGCAGGGTGTCCACAAGGTGAAAGCCAGGCATCCCACCACGAGGGGCCGTAGTGGAGATTAAGCAAGCTATTGCCCAGAGTTGCAGAGTGAGACCCCGTGAGTTGAGTAGGCACCAGAGCGAGAATTGTCGAGTCCGTGGAATTTTTGAGCCCGAGACCTGCTGAGGCGGGTGGCCTACTTGTGGCATGAGGTTGGACTAAAGCTTTTGCTGTGGCCAGGCCCTGCGCCCAACCTAATGCTGTGCAAGGCCTTCCACCATGTGTGGCTTGGGTTTTGGGCCTGTAGCCAGGCCTTGCATACCCCTATCTGGCATCTAACTCCCCCATTGGCACCCAACCCTGCTGTGCACGCCTTTTGGCCATGCGCAGTGTGGAGATGGGTGGAGGTCCTAGCCAGCATCTAGCCCGGCACCAAACCGCCCGACTGGAGCCCCCAGCCCCTCCACTGAACATGCACTACATGGCATTGGGCTGGGCGCAGTGTGCCAAACCCCCACGGGTGCTCATGGCTGACTATGAGATGTTCCAATATAAAGCGTGTCATTTTATGTAAGGCACACCTATTGACTTTGCCAAAGGCTCAGGCCAATGCTTTTTAACTTTTTCCTAAAACAGGGGACTTAGTCCCATATTCCTTTGGATGGTTGCTGCAACATCTTTCCTGATGTAGTGGTAGCCATCCTATCTAGAGATCTGTCGGCTCTGCAAAACCCCTATTCAGCCATTTTTGCCATAGCTGTGTCAAATTTATCTTTGGAAAAATAGGTAGGGAAACTGAGTTTTGGGATTCCCCATTTTCTATTTCTGCCCCTGCTTGACGGATCACCCCAAATCTTTCCAGGAGGGAGATGTGGTGGAAGTACATTTTTCTGGAACGTTTTCTGAAGATTTGTCAAATGGCCCCAAAAAAATAGTGGTCCCAAAACGCTATTTCTAGCTTCCCACCTGCACCTCTTACGTTCCACCAGAATTAAAAAGTTTAGGTGGGAGGGCAGATCCTTTGCCCATCTGATTCTTAAATTGTGGAACAATATTCCCCTTGAACTGAGAGTATTGCAAAACTAACTGACCTTCAGAAAGAAGCTGAAGACGTTGCTATTTCCCCATTCTCATTAAGTGGACCACACTCCCACCACAGTCGTTTTGGTCAGCGCGGGGAAGCCTTCGGGTAGCCAGGCGCTCTATAAATCCCATAATCAAATCTGTAACCTGGATGAAGGGGCCCGAGTCAGTGGACCATTTGTCATGATTGCCTTAGGGACAGTTATTGCACTGCTTTGCCACTGTTAGCTTGTTAGCTGCTGTAGTGAAGTTGGCTATGTTCAGTTCACAGCTGACTGTTTTGAGAACAGTTGTTATCACTTTAGATGTTGTTTAACTCCTCATACTGTTTTGTTTCAATTTTTAGAGGTATCAGGGACGGATGTACGTCGTTACAACGCATGCTATTACAACGCATGCCTTTAAGACGCAAGTTTTACAACGCAAGTCGTTACAACGACTTGCGTTGGGGGGTGCTGGATAGTGAATAATTTAATTTACTATTCCAACTCCAGTCCCCGTGGATAGTAGGGAAGGTGTTGGATAGTAAATTAAAACTATTCCCTATCCTAGAGCGCCCCCCCAGCGCAATGCGTTGTAATGACTTGCGTTGAAATGGTTGCGTCGTAATGGTAGTGCGTTGTAACAGTTGCGTTGTAAAGGATGTTTCCCATCTGGAACCATGTTTATCATAGTGTTGTGTCTCCCTTATGCCACGCAAGGCGTTATAAGGACGTTACAATACTAGAGTTAGATTTCTTATGCCACACAAGGCCACCTTGTCTGGCGCTGCATGGCTTGATAAATCTGGAGTAATGCAAGGCAGTGCACAACGCTGCCTCGAGTCACTCTGCCTCAGGAAGGCAGTCCATGAGTGTAGCGCGGGTGTTCATACATATCCACCCATGGATTTTGGCGAATTCCCAGATTTTCCATCAGTGGTGGACCTGGGAATGTGGCACAATACTACTCCTCCCCAGGGAAGGTGTAACCAGGTGAAATAACTTTACTTCTCCTTATTTCTTCCTCTTTCTATGTCTGCTGCATTTTGCGGCACATATAGAAGGAGGAATATGCCAATCAGGATTATTTTTGTGGCGGAAGGTATCACTTCCTGAACAAAACCAATCCTGCTTACAATGCAGGCTCCCTTGTACAAGGGTGCTTGTGTTGACGCTAGGCTTCCAAAAGTGTGCCAGCACAAGGAAAGGACAGGCATCAATTAATCAGGGAATTTTAAGCATGCCACTCACCTGTGAGGGTCTCAAGGTACACCGCACTATCCGCCAGATTCATCAAGCAAAATTGCGCTCGCAATAGCTGCGAAAATGCTATTGCGGGCGCAATTTCCCCAATCGGCATTCACCACGACAATAGCGAATTCGCAAACATATAATAGTGAATTCGTAAATAGATTCGCAGAATCCCGGCAGGAGAGCATTAGCGAATCGGAAAATGCGACAAACCACGGAAACTGCGAAATAAATTGCGAATTCGCTAAACACTGGCAATCGGTAATCATGAAAATTCGCAAATAGCGAAAAACCCCAATATCGCTGTTTGCGAGGCGCAAATTAAGGACAACCCAAAGCAGGTGGTAACCATAAAAGCCATTGAATTTTTTTTTTGAAAAACCGTTGGCCAATCAGTAACAGGTGCAGGCCTGACCAAACACACATAAGGAGAATCAGCAGCAGCATTTGGAGTCTCACAATGCCAGGAATGTACATGGTGGTCAGGCGGCGAAGGCTACAGCGAGCAGCACCGAGGAGACGCAGAATCCAGGACAGGATATTCCGCTAGTGGGTCACCCTGCTGGGCCAAACCAGAGAGCAAATATATGCAAAGTACCGCCTGAATGGGGAAATGATAATCCAGCTAATACAGGACCTTGACCCCCTGATGCAGCACCCAACAAGGCGGACCAATGCCGTGCCTACACATGTCCAAGTATTCTGTAGCCTGCACCTCCTGGCCTCTGGGAGCTTCCAGGGGATAGTAGCGGTTGCTGGGGGGATATCCCAGCCCACCATGTCCCGCTGCCTAAGGAGTTTCCTTGACGCAATGCTGACCCAGCTACACCAACACATCACATTTCCCACCAGCCAACAGGATTTGGATTCAACCAAGCTACAATTCTAAAATGTTGCCCATTTCCCACATGTGATAGGATGCATTGACTGTACCCACATCGCCATCTGCCCACCATCTGCAACGGAGTACATGTACCGCAATCGCAAGTCCTACCACTTCCTCAACATCCAGATGGTCTGCAATGCTAAGACATACATCACGGACATAGTGGCACAGTACCCAGGGAGTACCCATGACTCATTCATATTCCGGCACAGCGGCCTCCACACACGACTGGCCAGGGGAGACTTTGGGGAAGGACACCTACTTGGTAAGTACACTTTGTCCACAATGTCACATTGCGATGAAGTAGCTGCGCTGCACAGGCATTCACCCTCTGCTCCTCTCATTCAGGTGACAGTGGCTACGCCCTCCGTGAATACCTCCTCACCCCATACCTCAACCCTGCTACACCACAGCAACGGCGTTACAATGTTGCACACATACGGACAAGGAATTGCATTGAAAGGACTTTTGGGCTACTGAAGAGCAGATTCCGCATACTGCACAAGACAGGTGGGGCCATGTACTACTGTCCTGATGTGTGCTGCCGCATTGTGGCTGTCTGTGCAATACTACACAACATTGCTACCAGGCACAGGATACCTGTAGACATCTCTGGCAGTGAGTCGGAAGGGGACGACCGGCCACCTGCACATGGGCGTCATGCACGCGTGGAGAACCCAGCTGAAGGCCACAGACGCCGCAACCACATCACAATGAACAGTTTCTAGTGCACCCACTCCCCTCACCCAACAAATCACAATTGCATGCAAATTGAAATAATGACAGGACGCCAATGTATGATGCAAGAATAAATATTATTGTTTGATTCACAATAATAGTGCAAGTTGCCATCCTTCCTATGCAATCAGTATTGCCCCATACTGCTGCGTCCAAAACACAGGGCAGGCTTATAGTGTCAGCCTGTGCCTGTAAAAGTACATGTTATTCAGGTGCGCCTCCGGCGCGAATCACCCAAGCGCCTCTCCGGCTCCTCCTCTGCCACCGCACGTGACCCTGCAGTGGGCCTGGTGCTACGTCGTAACACCGATACCTGTGAGGCAGACTGGCTGCTCACACTTGAGGTGCCCTCGCTGGCATCGTCCCCCCCGACATTGCCAGGTACAGGGGGTGGAGTGCAATAACGGCAGTGGTGAGGTTTTCTAATACTCTGGCCACATCCTCGCAGCATTGGATTAGCTGCTGCTGCTGCGCCAGGGACCGTCGCGATAACTGGGATGTCGCATTGCCGATCACATAGTTAGACCTGGTGTATGACGACAGCCGCGTCAGTAGCTGCCGATGGTGGCGGCGCCCGGTGTTGCGCTGTGGTATTAGCGCAGCAGTGTTGGCCTCCATGGCAGCCGTCATGCAGTCCATCCTCTTCCCCACACCTGCCATGGCTGCCGTCATGCGGTCCATCCTCTCCCCCACATCTGCCACATTGCGGCCAATATTATGCAGCTGCATCTGTATGGCCCCTTGCCGGCGTGCCTGCATCTGGTGAATGCGTAGCATTCTACGCTCTATGCTCATGCTCGGCAATCGCACTTCCATCCCCCTCCTGCCGCTGTGTGCATTGTTCTGCAGGCGGGCCCTGCCATGCCTGCTCTGCTGGCTGCCCACATTGGGTGGGCGCTGTGTCACCGCTGTTGCTGGAGCAGATGTGGAGGCTCCAGCTGCTGTGGGCCTGGCTGCAGGGGTTGGTGCAGTGCCTGTTGGTGCTGGCGCTGATGCTGTGGGCCTGGCTGCAGGGGTTGGTGCAGCGCCTGTTGGTGCTGGCGCTGATGCCGTGGGCCTGGCTGCAGGGGTTGGTGCAGCACCTGTTGGTGCTGGCGCTGATGCTGTGGGTCTGGCTGCAGGGGTTGGTGCAGCGCCTGTTGGTGCTGGCGCTGATGCTGTGGGCCTGGCTGCAGGGGTTGGTGCAGCGCCTGTTGGTGCTGGCGCTGATGCTGTGGGCCTGGCTGCAGGGGTTGGTGCAGCGCCTGTTGGTGCTGGATTTGTTTGTGACGGCACCTCCTCCGCATCCTGTGGTTGCTCATCGATGAGCAGCCTGTCACTGTCGCTGCTGTCTGCGCCACCTGTGAGGGGAAGTGGACGTCCATTAGTTGCATGTATCTGTCACACGTGCAGTTGCTACATGCATGCTGGATGATATTCCCTGACTGGCTGTGGCATTGCGTACTTTGGAACCTGTCTGGCTGCATTGGGGTACTTGTACATTGTGGCCACACTACATGTCCCACAATGCTTTAGGGCATTACCTAATGTGCACCGATGGCATGACTTTGGAACATTATGGGAGGCTTTAGGGTAATGGCCATTCAAAGGGGACAGGGTCGCAGTCGCATGCCACTTACCTTGGCTCTCTTGGGTGGGCCTGGCTGCAGGGGTTGTTGCAGCGCCTGTTGGTGCTGGCGCTGATGCTGTGGGCCTGGCTGCAGGGGTTGGTGCAGCGCCTGTTGGTGCTGGCGCTGATGCTGTGGGTCTGGCTGCAGGGGTTGGTGCAGCGCCTGTTGGTGCTGGCGCTGATGCTGTGGGCCTGGCTGCAGGGGTTGGTGCAGCGCCTGTTGGTGCTTGCGCTGACGCTGTGGGCCTGGCTGCAGGGGTTGGTGCAGCGCCTGTTGGTGCTGGCGCTGAGGCTGTGGGCCTGGCTGCAGGGGTTGGTGCAGCGCCTGTTGGTGCTGGCGCTGATGCTGTGGGCCTGGCTGCAGGGGTTGGTGCAGCGCCTGTTGGTGCTGGCGCTGATGCTGTGGGTCTGGCTGCAGGGGTTGGTGCAGCGCCTGTTGGTGCTGGCGCTGATGCTGTGGGCCTGGCTGCAGGGGTTGGTGCAGCGCCTGTTGGTGCTGGCGCTGATGCTGTGGGCCTGGCTGCAGGGGTTGGTGCAGCGCCTGTTGGTGCTGGATTTGTTTGTGACGGCACCTCCTCCGCATCCTGTGGTTGCTCATCGATGAGCAGCCTGTCACTGTCGCTGCTGTCTGCGCCACCTGTGAGGGGAAGTGGACGTCCATTAGTTGCATGTATCTGTCACACGTGCAGTTGCTACATGCATGCTGGATGACATTCCCTGACTGGCTGTGGCATTGCGTACTTTGGAACCTGTCTGGCTGCATTGGGGTACTTGTACATTGTGGCCACACTACATGTCCCACAATGCTTTAGGGCATTACCTAATGTGCACCGATGGCATGACTTTGGAACATTATGGGAGGCTTTAGGGTAATGGCCATTCAAAGGGGACAGGGTCGCAGTCGCATGCCACTTACCTTGGCTCTCTTGGGTGGGGCGGGATGAGTCCAATCTGATGACCCCAATGCACACCTCGGACTCCAACGTGTCCTCGACGCGGTCCTCCATGGCGGTGTTTGGAGGGACTGTTGGTCCTCCCCCTCCAGTGGCCAGGGACTCTCCCAGCAACCCTCTCCTTGGCACGACCTCGGAGGTCGTACCACCTCTTCTTTAGTTCATCCAGTGACCTGTCTGCCACGCCCACGGAGTTCACTGTGGCCGCTATCCCGAGCCATATTCTCCGCTTCTCCTGCTCAGGCACCCTCCTTGACTCTTTCCCAAACAGTTTGGAGTGGTTCTCTACCACCCCTTCGATGAGGTGCTCCAACTCCTGTTCGGAGAACTTCAGTTTTCTCTTGCGCCCGGTGTTGCTGGGCCCTGGCACAGCCTCCTCTGCCATTGCTGCAGTGAGATTGGGTGTGGTATTCCAAGTTTGCAGGTGTCCTTGCAGGAGCTGACTCAGTTGCTGCCTCGAGGTCTGCCTCACTGTGGTGAATGGGGGTGGGAACTGGCTGCTCCCTGGTTGTGATGTCATCACTGTGCTCAAAAAGCGACTTCCCGTTTTCCCGATCACGCGTATTAGCGATTTCGCAGTTAGCGATATCGCTATTTGCAATATCGCAAATCCTACACGGATGTTGCCGAAAATAGCGAATAATCTGCGATTTTCGACACTCGTTAACGCTTTTTGCGGCCGCGTGCGAATCGCTTTCTTTAATCGGAAAAAATCATGAATGCCGATCTGCGATTTCTAAATTGCGATTCGCAGTTAATCGCAATTGGGAAATCGCAGATTCCGGTTTTCATGAATCAGGCTGTAAGTTCTATACAGTGCGTTCCTGACCTTTCCCTTTCATGCAGTGCGGCTCAGCAAGGTGCCTCGCTGCATTGTGCTGGGTGAAAGTATCACAAATATGCCCCTTAAAATTGTGTTGGAAAACATCATCCAACACGAACAACAACCTTACCGCCTTCAAATCATTCAGCAATACTCCACAGATTCTGTTTTGAATTATAGAAACACTAATATAAATACCTACTTTTCACTTTATGTTTTCTTTCATTTCAAGAAATTCTTTGTCGGATCATATTGTTGAGTGGGTTAATATATCCATTCCAGCAATCTGTGTTTGATCTTATGATCTTAGGTTTGAATGTTAATGCAGCCACTCAGTCTTTCATCTTACCGAGATTGAGAAAATGAATGGCATTGAGTTGGGAACTGGTAGAAATCAAGGTCTCTAGTTGGCAGAGGTATGTTCCTTGTCCAAGTAGGGGCCCTTCTAGTCAGGGTAAAGTGATTACATGTTTAGAATAACCCCTGTTTATGCCCTTAGTAGCTTGGAAGCATTTCGCATAACACATATTAATACCGTTAAAATACTACAAAAGGACATCACACCTGTTTTAAAAGAATAGCCAATCTTTATCTGTGAAAAACAAGACCAAAACAATAAAACTCCAACATACAGTGCAAACGATATGAATATTACAAGGATCAACTTAAAAAACAGTTCCTTGAAGTAGATATCTTTGTCTGGCGCTATTACGGTATCATAAACTCGGGTCTGGTGGCACAGTGGACAAATGCATCTACTGTAGGGGCCTGTGTTCGATCTCATGGTCACAGGTTCTAATCCCGGCTGGTCCACTCAGCCTTTCATCCATCGGAGGTTGATGAAATGAGTACCATTGAGTTGGGTAACAATATACATCTGTTATTCAGCGCCTTGAGACTTTCAGGTGATACGTGCGCTATACAAGAGTATATGTTATGTTATGTTATAAACAAACAACTCCAACAGTGTAGGCTGACCGCAGCGTCGCAGGCCAGCTACGGTGTCAGGAAGACTCGCAAACAGCCCCTTGGAATGCAGGGCATTGTGGACCATACAATGAGTTCCGATGATGCAGCTTTGGTAGGTGTCGGTTCTGAGGGCCAGTGCAGGAGTCTTTGGGCCTTAAAGCCACATGTGTTGCAGGTCGAACTCTGTGAGCTGGAACTCATGAGCACCAGTGTCGCAGGCATTGGAGCTGCGGTGTGAAGTGTAGCGGTGTGGTGTGCAATGTCCTCGAGATGCGGTGCAGGCAGAAGCTTGGTGCCGGCGTCCAGCGGTGTCAGTGAGACCAGGGCTGCAGCGCGAGGCGGGGTGGTGTTCGTCTCTGTGCTGGCAGTTCACGGTGCCAGCAGCGGCATCATCGTTGCTGAAGCACTGTAGTCAGTAGACAGACTGGAGTAAATGCCGCCAGCATCGATGGACCAAGGCTGCGGTGTAGGATGGGTCAGTACATCGAGTAACTTACGAGCAGTGTCCCCAGGCCACGGTGCAGGATACAGCATTGATGACGGTGTTGAACAGCATTGTCAGGGTAACCAGGGCAGTGAAGCGAGGCTGTGCAAAGTGCAGTGCCCTCAGATCACGGTGTAAGTATCGGCTCGGTGGAGGCGTCGGGCATTGTCATCGGTGAAACCAGAGTTGTGGTGTGAAATGGGGCAGGGCTCACTGCACTGCCGTTGATGGCGTTGAGTTGCTTTTTCATCAATTGTGGCACAAAACACTCAGGGCCTCATTTAGGATGTTTTGGCATAGGGCAGAGCCACAAGGAATCTTGTTGCACAGCACTACATCAGAACAAAAGGGCAGGAATGTGCTGCATCTATGTGATCCAGTGCCTTCCTGTCCTTTTCTTTAGCGCCAGCACACAATGGGCTGCCATGCACCAATGCAGGCACCCTTGCACCATAGTGGAAGAGTGCCTGTGTTACGGGGCTGATTGACTTTGTGTAGGAAGGGACACCTTCCTGTACAAAATCAATCAATCAATTCAGGACATTTCCTCTTTCTATGTGTGCTGCAAAATGCAGCACACATAGAGAAAGAAAAACAAGGAGAAATAAAATCATTTCTCCTCATTGCTCCCCCCAATGCCACCCCTGAGTGGTGTTAGATTCTGATGCATTCTCAGGTTTACAATTTATCGTAAATCTGGGAATGCCTTAGATTCCATGTGTGTTGTTTGGCGAACACCCACAGCAACACTCCTGGAACGCACTTTTCATGCAGTGTTGGGGGCAAAAGGGGCACATATTTACAAGGCCATGAAAACCCACGTAAAGTGGCTTTATGTGGCCTTGTAAATATGCTGGGGCACAATGCGCTGTCAAAAAAGTGACATTCCGGTGCTGCAAAGAGCGTCATGAATGAGGCCCATAGCTCCTGCTGCTGGTAGTAGATGATCTTCAAGCCTTTACTGCTTGTGAGACTTCTTCAACAGGGGGTATGCTCTATCTCAAGCCCTTGGAGAAACTCGGGAAAATAGGTTGGAGAAAGTCCAGTCCAGTCTCTTCACTGCCTAAGACAGAAGCAGCCACTGCAGGTCAACACAGCAAAGCATGCAGCAGTTGTAGTTCCTTCTAACAGCTTCTCCAGCATTTTTCCTGGCATGTTCCTTAGTCCAAAAGAGTTCTAAATTTCTGTGGTCAGGGCGCAAATATTTATATTATTTTTCCCTTTGAATTTTTAGGGAGAGAGTCTTTGAGTTCAATGAGAATCAGTTTTTTTCTCCCTGGTCCAGCTTCACTACAGAAGTGGGAGACAGAATTGAGGAGAGCAGACACACCCTAATCAGATGCTATTGAAAACTCCTCCCACCACTCTAAATGCAAAAAGGTCTATTCAGCCAGGCTATGAGTCACTGAATAAAGGCAAAACACACCTCAACCTTGCTTGTGATTGTTTCGTGTGAATGCCCATCCCTAGCACCATTCACTCCAAAACCAGATAGTGAATACACAAACAGGGAGAGGCACATAGGATAATTAAGTATGAAAATGCCCACTTTCTAAAATTCAAGATTCAAGCTAGCCTTGCTGATGAGGGGTGATGCCCCGAAACCGGTCGCAGGATGCTTATGTCCAGGTCCATGGAGGACCTGGCTCGGGAGTTCAGGCTTGACTGTTCTCCTGAC
This sequence comes from Lissotriton helveticus, assembly GCF_964261635.1. Taxonomy (NCBI): domain Eukaryota; kingdom Metazoa; phylum Chordata; class Amphibia; order Caudata; family Salamandridae; genus Lissotriton; species Lissotriton helveticus. The sequence goes on along the minus strand of NC_136059.1, from coordinate 52,596,964 downwards.
GAACTGGATCAAGACTGATTTGCATAAGGCTGGGTCCAAACTGGTGTGGCGTGGTGATAAAAAGAACGATGGATTAAACCCAGATCTTTGTGACGGGAGATGAATGTTTGCATTGTTCAGCATTCCATCCATTTGTTTTTGTGCATTTGTCGCCCTACGTGAGAAAGGTTTGCCGAGATGTGGGTGCCGTGCTCACTGCGTCACTATATTCAAGCTAGTCTTGCTGATGAGGGGTGATTCCCTGAAACCGGTCCCAGGATGCTTGTTTCCTGTCCAGGGAGAACCTGGCTTGGCAGTTCGGGCTGGACTGTTTCCATGAGGTGCCGCTCAGCCCTCCACAGGGCTTGGTCGCCCCACTCACTGCTGCCGCTCCTGCCTGCCTTTGCCGCCTCCTGCCTGCAGATTCCTTTGCTCGCTGCCCGCTGCTCCTGGGAATTTCCCGCTGCTCCTGGGAATATCCCCCTGCCCGCTGCTTCTTGGAATTTCCCGCCGCTGCCTCCCTGCGGCCCCGCACCCCTGTGATTCCATTCGCCGCCCCGCTCCCGCCACCCAGCTGCTCCTCCCTCCCGGCTCCTTACTTATGACGCCCCCAGAGCGACCGCGCAGCGGACGTGCGCAGCGGGAGCGCCGATTGAGCGCCGAAGGTGCGCCAAAGGTAAGCCCGTCTGCGCCCGTCCGGGCCTGGCCCGCGCCCAGCGCCAGGACCCCTGGCCCTCCCCGCCGAGACAAGACGACCCGACTGACCTACGACGCCGCCACTCTCAACGCACTCAATGCCGGCCGGACCCACGCCTGCTGCCGAGCCACCCCGAGACGCACCCACGGACCCTTCACCTGCTACACCTGCAAGTTCACCTGCCTCCGAACCTGCCCTGCACCCGCCAAGACCAACACCAGCAGCAACCACCTTAAGTGCATCCTGATCAACACCCGCTCCGTCCACAGACACGCCGTGGAACTCTGGAACCTCCTCGACGCTACATCACCGGACGTCGCCTTCCTCACGGAAACCTGGATGAACGCCTCCTCTGCACCCGACATCGCCATCGCCATCCCGGACGGGTACAAGATCATCAGGAGGGACCGCATCAACCAGACCGGAGGTGGCATCGCCATCGTCCACAGGAACACCATCCGCATCACGACCGACGCCAACGACTCCTTCGCCGCAGCCGAACATCTGCACTTCTAGATTCACACCGACCCTAAGACGACCTTCAGAGGCACCCTCGTCTACAGACCCCCGGGACCATGCACACAATTCAGCGAAGACATCACAGACTTCATCAGCCCGCACGCCCTCCCCTCCACTGACTACATCCTCCTCGGGGACCTCAACTTCCACCTGGAGAACAACAAGGACCGCAACACCACCGCCCTGCTGGAAAACCTCGCCAACCTCGGACTCAAGCAACTGGTCAACACCCCCACCCACTACGCTGGCCACACACTTGATCCCGTCTTCTCTTCCAGCAAGTACATCACCTTCAGCCACACCACCGGACTCCACTGGACCGACCACAGCTGCGTCCACTTCAGCTTCAAAAGATCCACGACCCACCACCACCCACAACAGGTACCTCACAGGAATGGGAACAAGATCACCGCAGACCAGCTCACCACCTCCCTCAGCCAAAGCCCACCCACCAACACAACGGACCCCAACGAAGCAGCCCGCAACTTCACACAGTGGCTGACCGCCTGCGCCGACGACCTCGCGCCACTAAAGAACCCTCCCAGCAGACCCAGAAGCAAGAAGGCATCCTGGTTCACCGATGACCTCAAGGACTCCAAGAAGACCTGCCGCACCCTCGAGAAAGCCTGGCTCCTCGACCGGACCACCGACAACATGACCGCCCTCAAACACGCTACCCGCAAGCACCACCAGCTCATCCGCACCACCAAGAAGAAATCCCTGAAGGAACGACTGGACAACAACGCCCACGACAGCAAAGAGCTCTTCACTATCGTCAAGGAGTTCTCCATCCCAGCACCGGCACCAACGACATCACTCCGTCACAAGACCTCTGCGACTCCCTCACCTCGTTCTTCCACCGCAAGATCGCCGACATCCACAACAGCTTCGGTGCCCCACCCACGCACCCAACCGTCGAACCAACGCCCCCTACTGCCACCCTTCGCACCTGGACCACGGTGACCACAGCCCGCACGATGAACACCATCCACTCCGGATCACCGACCGACCCCTGCCCACACCACGTCTTCAACAAGGCCGACTCCACCATCGCACCCCAACTCCGGAACATCATCAATGCCTCCTTCAACACCGCCACCTTCCCGGAGAGCTGGAAGCACGCCGAGATCAGCGCCCTCCTGAAGAAACCTACAGCGGACCCCACCGATCTCATAAACTTCAGCCCCATCTCGCTCCTCCCTTTTCCTGCTAAAGTCATCGAGAAGATCGTCAACAGACAGCTGACCACCTTCCTCGAGACGAACGGATCCCTCGACCCCTCGCAGTCCGGCTTCAGAGCCAACCACAGCACCGAGACCGCCCTCATCGCAGCCACCGACGACATCCGGACCCTGCTCGACAAGGGGGAAACAGTGGCCCTCATCCTCCTGGACCTCTCCGCTGCGTTCGACACGGTCTGCCACCGCACCCTAGTCCAGCGCCTCAGCAACATCGGTATCCAAGAGAAGGCACTGGAGTGGATCATCTCGTTCCTTGCCGGAAGAACACAAAGAGTCCGCCTCCCCCCGTTTTGCTCCGAGGCCACCGAAGTCATCTGCGGCGTCCCGCAAGGATCTTCACTCAGCCCCACCCTCTTCAACATCTAAATGAAACCTCTCGCAGCCATCGCACGCCAGCACAACCTCAACATCATCTCTTACGCCGACGACACCCAGCTGATCCTCTCCCTCACCAGAGACCCCGACACCGCCAGAACCTGCCTACACGAAGGGATGAAAGACGTCGCCGAGTGGATGAAGGACAGCCGCCTGAAACTGAACTCGGACAAGACGGAAGTCCTCATCCTGGGATATTCGCCCTCCGCCTGGGACGACTCCTGGTGGCCCCCAGCCCTGGGCACCGCACCCAAGCCAACCGACCATGCACGCAACCCGGGCTTTCTCCTGGACCCCTCCCTCTCGATGACCAGACAAGTCAACGCCGTCTCCTCATCGTGCTTCAACACCCTGCGTATGCTTCGCAAGATCTTCCGCTGGATCCCGACCGAGACCAGGAAGACTGTCACCCAGGCACTCGTCACCAGCCGACTGGAATACGGAAACGCCCTCTACGCCGGAACCACAGCCAAGCTACAGAAAAGACTCCGGCGCATCCAGAACGCCTCCGCCCGACTCATCCTGGATGTCCCCCGACGCAGCCACATCTCCAGCCACCTGAGGAACCTGCACTGGCTCCCCGTCGACAAGAGGATCACGTTCCGGCTCCTCATCCACGCACACAAGTCTCTCCACGACCTGGGCCCCAAGTACCTCAACGACCGCCTGACCTTCTACACGCCCACCCACCAGCTACGGTCCACCAGCCTCGCCCTCGTAGCCGTACCACGCATCCGAAGAGCCACCGCCGGAGGAAGATCCTTCTCTTACCTGGCTGCCGAGACTTGGAACTCCCTCACCATCCACCTTCGGCTGACCCAGGACCATCTCGCCTTCAGGAAACAACTCAAGACCTGGCTGTTCGAGCAGTAGCATACCCCTCCCCCCAAGCGCCTTGAGACCCTCCCGGGTGAGTAGTGCGCTATCCAAATGGCATGATTGATTGTCTAGACTGTTTTGCACTGGGTCCAAATTGGGGTGGTGCGGTGAGCAAAAGAACGATGGTTTAAACCTAGAGCTTTGTGACTGGGGGTAAATGTTTGCATTGTTCAGCATTCCGTCCATCATTTGTTTCTTTTGTATTTGTCGCCCTAAGTGGGAAGGGTATGGCTATACGTGGGTCCCAAGCTCACTGTGCTACTATATTCAAGCTACCCTTGATGATGAGTGGTGATGCCCTAAAACCGGGGCCAGAATGCTTGTTTTCAGTCCAGGGAAGACCTGGCTTGTCAGTTAAGGCTGTACTGTTCCCATGAAGAACAGGGTCAAGACTGATTTTCGTATAGCTCGGTCCAAACTGGGGTGGCGTGGTGAGCAAAAGAACGATGGATTAAACCCAGATCTTTGTGACTGGGGGTGAATGTTTGCATTGTCAGCATTCCGTCCCGATCATTTGTTTCTTTTTCATTTGTCGCCCTAAGTGGGAAGGGTATGCCCAGACCCGGTTCCTGTGCTCACTGCGCCACTGAGTTCAAACTAGCCTGGCTGATGAGGGGTGATGCCCCAAAACCAGTGCCAGGATGCTTGTTTCGGTCTAGGGAGGACCTGGCTTGGCAGTTGGGGCTGGACTGTTCCTATGAGAAACAGGGTTAAAACAGATTTGCATGTGGCTGTGTCCAAACTGGGTTGGCATGGTGAGCAAAAGAATGATGGATTAAACCCAGCTCTTTGTAACTGGGGGTGAATGTTTGGATTGTTCAGCATTCCATACATCATTTGCTTATTTTGCACTTGTTGCCTTAATTGGGAAGGGTTTGCCCAGACATGGGTCCCATGCTCAGTGCACCACTGGAGTTAGGCTAGCCAGGCTGATGAGGGGTGGTGCCCTGAAATTGGTCCCAGGATGTTTGTTTCCTGCCCAGGGAGGACATGGCTTGGCTGTTTGGACTGGACTGTTCCCATGAGGAACAGGATCAACACTGATTTGCATTTGGCTGGGTCCAAACTCGGGCGGTGTGGTGACCAAAAGAATGATGGCTTAAACCAAGATCTTTGTGACTGGGGTGAATGTTTGCATTGTTCAGCATTCCGTCCATCATTTTTGTCTTTTGCAGGTCCCCTAGTAGCATTTGATTTACAGGCCCTGGGCACACACAGTGCACTGTACTAGGGACTTAAGAGTGCATTAAATAAGCCAATAATAGAACCACCAAACTATACACAATTTACATGGAGAGCATATGCACTTTAGCAATGATTAGGACTGGTAATGTTCCCAGCATCCTAAAACCAATGATAAATTGGTAAAAAACTGGAGGCCAGAAAGCAAAACGTCTGGGGATAAACCTGACAAAAATGCCAAGTCTAACAGGAACATGTTACATCTCTTTCTTTCTTTCTTATGACTTCCCTCCATACTTTCTTTCTCTTTTCCACCCTAGCTTCTTTTAGTCCTCATGCATTCCACATCCTGCTTCCCTTGGTACTTTTTTTCCTACTTATCTATTATTCCCTTATTTTATTCGTTTCTTGTTCTTTCCTCCATCCCTTAATTTCTTTTTTCTTGATCCTGACTCCTTCCTTCCGATTTTCTTTCCTCCTCAATCACTTTATTTGCTATTTTCACATTCATTTCTTATTTCCTGTTTCTTTATTCCAGTTCTTCCTTTTTTTACTAGAACTTTCCTTCATGCCAGCATTCGTAACTGTCTTCTGTAAGGCATTTCGGGGCATATTGTCAAGAGAGGCGATAACATTATCGCCGCTTTAGCGGTACAAAACTGCAGCTAAAACGGCAATAATGGGCTTGATAATATGCTCTATGGAATTCCAATTGAAGCCCTTGTTAAATGTGAAGGACATCTGACATGGGCTTAATTGGAGTTCCATAGAGCATATTATCAAGCCCATTATCGTCGTTTTAGCTGCAGTTTTCTGCTGCTAAAGCGGCGATAATTTCATCGCCTCCCCCTTCATCCTTAATCCTTACTCTTCCTTGTAAAGAGCATTGCGTCAGCTCAGTCTCCTTCGGCCACTTGCTGGGCTCAGGGGCACCCTATTGAGACGCAGTATTCCTAGGTGGATGTTCTGTGCCTCGAAGCTTTGGAGAGTGGATGGTGGCATTTCTGGAAATCAAATAAGCTCTACGAGGCTTTATTCTCTTTCCCATGGCACTCTGCTCTATCTTATGTTTTTCAGCTGTTTGCTGCATTGGAATATCGAAGGTTCTATTCTTTTGATTTACTTGTAGAAGATTTAGGAACATGAGATTTTGGTTGGTGCAGTGACTTGTTGTTTATCAGCAGTCTTTCTGTCACTGCATTGTGATTTGTGTCTGCTTTAGTACGCTGTGCTTTGTTCCCAATTTGCTCCACTGCAGTGTGACTTTTGTACTTCGCTACTGTGTGTGCTTTGGCCAATCTGCTTCACTGCAGAGTTCGTTGTGCCTGGTGTGCTTGGCTGCAGTGTCCAGCCCCGATGCTTTGCACAGTCACTGCAGCGAGCTTTGCGCCTGATGTATTACATTGCAGTATTCTTGCTTTGTGACTTTTATGCTTCATTGCAATGGTGCCTCTCCTCAGTGTGCTCAGTCCCGATGCCCTACACCGAAGAGTGTTATTTATGTAGACACTGAGCAGATCAGCCCACGAGCAGAACTCTGTGAGAGGAGGGCAGAGGTTTGGGGGCGCTTCACAGGACTCCTCATAGTGAAACTCTGTAAACATGGTCAAGGCCTGGTTTTTTGCTGGACAACAAATTGTTAATAGAAACTCCAGCCAAGAACTTGTCAACAATATGCTTCAGACTGTTGAGAACTCTAAGGAAAGTCATTTAATGGCTGCCATCAACTTTGAGAAGAGTTGTCATACAGGGATTGATCAACTATCATTTAGAATATGGAAACCCCCTCTTTCTGGGAAGTCCCAAGTATGTTATGAGAAGACTGCAGGTCGGGCAGACCGCTGCTTTGCATACTGCTCACAGACGGCCAAAACAGCACTCAGCTGCCCCAGCCTCGGCCGCCTTGGTGTCTAGTGCAAAATAGGATTTATTTCTAAACTCTGTGCATGGCCCTCGGGCCATACACAGAAAGGGACCCTCCCGCATTCTGCAACTTCTTCTTCCCTAAATTCCTTGGAGGTCTTTATAATCTGTAAAAGTAAAGTGGCTGACAGTACCCAAGGTCAGAAAGGCCAGATGTGGTGGACAATCCTTTGCACATCTGGTCCCCAAGCTATGGAATGATCTCCCTACCAACCTTAGGTTGGATCAACCAGAAACCATCTTCAGGAAACTCTTGAAGACACATCTCTTCTAATTTCTGTCCTGTGATATCGTATAAATAAGTTAAGGAGCTGGCAGGCGTGTCTGTGTTCGTGCTGGGACTCCCAATCTGAACTGAACTTTTGAGCCCTCCCCTCTCATCGGCCTCTTTAATATTGGATCCATGATGATCGTGTTAGAAAAGGAAAGTAGATCGTGACATTGCATAAAGGATATGAGTGTTGTGGCTGCTGTGAAGCATAGACCTTATCGTTAAATGTCACAGAAGTTAGTCATTTCTGAGATGTATCCTTTTTCGTGGACATCATGCTTTATTCAACACTTTATCCCCCTGAGTGATAAAGTGTCACGCAAAGTGTCACACATAAGGCATCCAAGCGTCACACACAGACACACTGAAAACATGTGAAAGTCACACATAAGAAAACTGAAAGCTTGGGAGCTAAGGAGACTCCTACGTCAGACAGAAGCCCACCATGAAGGGGTGAGGGGAAAGAGACAGACATGCGCAGGCGCCGCCTTCTCACTTTCACTTTCTTCCTACCTTTCAGAGGCGCTCGACCATGGGGATGCCACCTATGCCAATATCCGGGTCCCAGGAAGGGACGCTCAACCTGAGTCCTCGGATAGGAGCAATGGTAAATGTCCTTATTGATCAGTGTTTTGAATGCACGTGAACTGTAAAATGCTTGTGGATTGGGCGACTGTGGAAAGAGAACAGAAAGCAACAGGAAGTCCAGAGCAGCCCATGTTACCTCAGGATCAGATGCTTCTTGACATTAAAAGAATATTATCCGAGGTTCACCACAAAGCTTGACAAAACTAAAATGTGTTTTATTTGTATTAAAATATATACATTTTCTAGTTAGGAAAGAGGAAGAAAAACTGCATGCACGTTTCGAAGTAATTTGTTCCCAACAAATGATTCAGTAACGAATACAGAGCACTGGATGCCAGGCTGGAATGACTGTAAACAGATTAAATAATGGCTTGATGTACATAAACAAAAATAGCGTTAGGGTTAGAGAATACACAATTAGTAAATATTCAGTCATTTTATAGCTCAGTGAGCATCCATTTATTAGCTATTTTGCCTTGGGTGGAAATGCTTTAAAAACAAAACAGCAAAACTAGAAATTATACAATAGAGCAGGCCTCCATTCTCATACTTTCTAAAACCTCTTTTGTGACCACTGATGCCTTTTCTTTTTTGAGTTTTATATAGCGCAAACTTGAACCAAAGGTATCAGAGCGCTTTACACGAGCACCAGTTACCTTACAGAAGGACACATTCATTTTTTTGTTAGGCACAGGGAGATTCCGTGATTTGCCCAGAATCACAGGATGTTCAGCGTCAATGCCGAGACTCGAACCTTGAGCCCCAAATTTGACATCTTCCGCCATAGCACTTTAAGCCACATCCTCTCCCCTCGGTATTCCATTCATCGCACCCCTCTCGTCACAGGTTGTCTCTCCCGCCAACCTCACCGGGGGCCTCATTTATGGGATTTTGGCACAGGGCCTTGCTGCGCTGTACTATGCAAAGTAAAAGGGTAGGTTTGCACCATATTTAAGCAATACAGTGCATTGCTGTCCTTTCTGCTGGTGCTGGCACCATTTCGACAGCCTAGCCCTAATGTAGGCAAACTGGAACCAGGATCTTATGCAGGAAGGGGCACCTTCCTGCTCGAAAACTGTTCTAAGAATTGTTTCCCTGTTTCTATGTGTGCTGAAAGCAGCACACCCACAAAGGGGGAAAAACGAAGAGAAATTAAAATATATTACTCCTCGTTGCGCCTCACCTTGGGAGATGTACGGATGTCTCACTTCCCCAGGTGCACAACACTTTAAATCTGGGGCAACATCAAATTCCATGGGGGTTGAGTGGAAAACCCACTGTATGTGTAATGTAGTTGAGCTTATATAGCGCACAGCTACCCGCAGTGGGTTTCCCGGCGCTTGCTTAGGGAACCCTTCCTGGTATTCCCCTGTGAGATAGCAGGGTATCCACAAGGTGAAAGTCAGGCATCCCGCCGCAAGGGGCCGTTGTGGAGATTAAGCAAGCTATTGCCCAGAGTCGCAGAGTGTGAACCCGTGAGTCGAGGAGGCACCGGGGCGAGAATTATCGAGTCTGTGGAATTTTTAGCCCAAGACCCGCCGAGGCGGGGAATTGAACCCTGGTCCAGGGCCGATCTCAGCTTCCAGGTCTGCTGCCTCTAACCCCTGAGCCACACTTCTCCACATAACCACTGCAAAGACCTTAGAATGCCTTCTGGGTGCTGAGTAAGGTGGCACAATGATTTGAGCTGCGTCGCCTTATTCATGATTTCTGACAAAATGAGAGCCCTGGTGAAGATGTTATGCTGGGTTTTAATAAATAGGCCCCCTGGTTTACAGGTCCTTCTTGTGTCTCATTCTTCCTCTCTTTATGGCTCTTTCTGTAAGACCGGGGAGCTGTGTGCCTTCTTTTGTCTCACCCCCTGCTTTTGCAACACAACCGCTCAACACAGTGCTCTGTTGCCCCGGAAATCTCCTAGCTTTTTGCATGGATGAGAACTCCATGCCATCTGGGCAGCAGTGTCTTTTGCTGTCATTTGTTGCCTGATTCCTTTGCACAGGCTCATGTTGGCCTTTTCAGAGTTTATGGCACCCTTAATCTTTAAGAACATTTTGAGGAGTTGGAGGCCCTGAGAGCCTCCTTCAATGGGGGACCGTCCTTTAACCACCGAAACCCTTAGTTTCAAGGGGGGCTACTCAACTCACTTAGTACACGACATTCCAGGAGGCAGCATTACAGTTTTTGGGGCGGTGTCAAGGTGTAGTAGGTACACCTTGTGCTGATAAGTATTCATTTCTCTGTTTAAACTAGGCCCAGTTGCCTTCCCTTATCTCCCTGGGAGAGCCCTCAGATCCTCATCAGCCCATCTACTGAAGGTCCCCAGGCTTGGCAGATCCCGTTGAGGTGGCTACTCCACTTCCTTTCCTTTCTTCCAGACTTTGGAACAATGTACCACTGAACTGCGTCTACTGCAGCGCAAACTTCCCTTCCTCAATGTCTTGAAGACCTGGCTACTCCGCAACTGAATTGTCTTCGTCCGTCCTTTTTTGTTCATCTACGGTGTCTGTGGCAGCGCTGGGAGGCCTTCAGGTAGCCATGCGCTATACAAGACATCAAGAATAGAATAGAATCTATTGCAATGTTCACCATCAGAACATGTGCACACAGAGAATAATTCACGCTTACTAGTGCTGTGCCTCAGTGGTCCTGGTGAGCGCACGTACTCTTCTTTGGGCTCACAAACTGACCCTTGTCTGTCAGAATGTGGTCTACCAGCCTTTCATAAGAGGCCAGTCGAGAGCTGACAGACCTCAAGACACACCCATTTCAAGTAACCTACTACTACTAACTCTAAACTGAATGCTGTGGCCAATGTACAGGTTTAGAGTGACTACATGGGGCTCTGGGGACTGCAAACATCCTAGTTGGCTCGCTGTGTTGTTTGACGGTTTCATTCTGCACAGACGTGTGTTATTTCCGCTACCAGACTTCCATATTTATTGAATAAGTGTTTGTTTTCTGCCATATCATGGTAGCATTGTGCACAAATCCTCATAACCCTGCCTGAACATTGTACCTTGTAACTGTGATAATTCTGTTGCTCTGCATCTGAATTCAACTCCACACCGCCTTCTTTGAGCTAAGCCTTAATTGATTATCCGCATCTACCTGATCAGTCAAGAGGGCGGGGACGCCTGCTTTCTGCTGCACACTGTGAACCTTGTGTCCTGTAAAGTGGGGTTTACCAGCACTCTCATTTAGAGTGTCTGGCTTTGCAGAAAAAGATTGACGCTGTTACAAACCACTTCCTGCAGACTGCAACCCCCACAGGGTGCGCTCTCTCAAGTCTCTAACACTTCCTGCAGACTGCACCCCCCCATAGGGTGCGCTCTCTCAAGTCTCTAACACTTCCTGCAGACTCACCCCCACAGGGTGCGCTCTCTCAAGTCTCTAACACTTCCTGCAGACTCACCCCCACAGGGTGCGCTCTCTCAAGTCTCTAACACTTCCTGCAGACTGCACCCCCCCATAGGGTGCGCTCTCTCAAGCCTCTAACACTTCCTGCAGACTCACCCCCACAGGGTGCGCTCTCTCAAGTCTCTAACACTTCCTGCAGACTCACCCCCACAGGGTGCGCTCTCTCAAGTCTCTAACACTTCCTGCAGACTCACCCCCACAGGGTGCGCTCTCTCAAGTCTCTAACACTTCCTGCAGACTCACCCCCACAGGGTGCGCTCTCTCAAGCCTCTAACACTTCCTGCAGACTCACCCCCACAGGGTGCGCTCTCTCAAGTCTCTAACACTTCCTGCAGACTCACCCCCACAGGGTGCGCTCTCTCAAGTCTCTAACACTTCCTGCAGACTCACCCCCACAGGGTGCGCTCTCTCAAGTCTCTAACACTTCCTGCAGACTCACCCCCACAGGGTGCGCTCTCTCAAGTCTCTAACACTTCCTGCAGACTCACCCCCACAGGGTGCACTCTCTCAAGTCTCTAACACTTCCTGCAGACTCACCCCCACAGGGTGCGCTCTCTCAAGCCTCTAACACTTCCTGCAGACTCACCCCCACAGGGTGCGCTCTCTCAAGTCTCTAACACTTCCTGCAGACTCACCCCCACAGGGTGCACTCTCTCAAGTCTCTAACACTTCCTGCAGACTCACCCCCACAGGGTGCGCTCTCTCAAGCCTCTAACACTTCCTGCAGACTCACCCCCACAGGGTGCGCTCTCTCAAGTCTCTAACACTTCCTGCAGACTGCACCCCCCCATAGGGTGCGCTCTCTCAAGCCTCTAACACTTCCTGCAGACTCACCCCCACAGGGTGCGCTCTCTCAAGTCTCTAACACTTCCTGCAGACTCACCCCCACAGGGTGCGCTCTCTCAAGTCTCTAACACTTCCTGCAGACTACACCCCCACAGGGTGCGCTCTCTCAAGTCTCTAACACTTCCTGCAGACTCACCCCCACAGGGTGCGCTCTCTCAAGCCTCTAACACTTCCTGCAGACTCACCCCCACAGGGTGCGCTCTCTCAAGTCTCTAACACTTCCTGCAGACTCACCCCCACAGGGTGCACTCTCTTAAGTCTCTAACACTTCCTGCAGACTGCACCCCCCCATAGGGTGCGCTCACTCATGTCTCTGACACCTCCTGCAGACTGCACCCCCCCATAGGGTGCGCTCTCTCAAGTCTCTAACACTTCCTGCAGACTGCACCCCCCCATAGGGTGCGCTCACTCATGTCTCTGACACCTCCTGCAGACTGCACCCCCCCATAGGGTGCGCTCTCTCAAGCCTCTGACACTTCCTGCAGACTGCACCCCCCCATAGGGTGCGCTCTCTCAAGTCTCTAACACTTCCTGCAGACTGCACCCTCACAGGGTGCGCTCTCTCAAGTCTCTAACACTTCCTGCAGACTCACCCCCACAGGGTGCGCTCTCTCAAGTCTCTAACACTTCCTGCAGACTGCACCCTCACAGGGTGCGCTCTCTCAAGTCTCTAACACTTCCTGCAGACTGCACCCTCACAGGGTGCGCTCTCTCAAGTCTCTAACACTTCCTGCAGACTGCACCCTCACAGGGTGCGCTCTCTCAAGTCTCTAACACTTCCTGCAGACTGCACCCTCACAGGGTGCGCTCTCTCAAGTCTCTGACACCTCATGCAGACTGCACCCCCCATAGGGTGCGCTCTCTCAAGCCTCTGACACCTCCTGCAGACTACACCCCCACAGGGTGCGCTCTCTCAAGTCTCTAACACTTCCTGCAGACTGCACCCTCACAGGGTGCGCTCTCTCAAGTCTCTAACACTTCCTGCAGACTCACCCCCACAGGGTGCGCTCTCTCAAGTCTCTAACACTTCCTGCAGACTGCACCCTCACAGGGTGCGCTCTCTCAAGTCTCTAACACTTCCTGCAGACTGCACCCTCACAGGGTGCGCTCTCTCAAGTCTCTAACACTTCCTGCAGACTCACCCCCCACAGGGTGCGCTCTCTCAAGTCTCTAACACTTCCTGCAGACTGCACCCTCACAGGGTGCGCTCTCTCAAGTCTCTAACACTTCCTGCAGACTCACCCCCCACAGGGTGCGCTCTCTCAAGCCTCTGACACCTCATGCAGACTGCACCCCCCCATAGGGTGCGCTCTCTCAAGTCTCTAACACTTCCTGCAGTCTCACCCCCACTGGGTGCGCTCTCTTAAGTCTCTAACACTTCCTGCAGACTCACCCCCACTGGGTGTGCTCTCTCTAACACTTCCTGCAAACTCACCCCCACTGGGTGTGCTCTCTCTAACACTTCCTGCAGACACACCCTAACAGGGTGCGCTCTCTCGAGTCTCCAACACTTCCTGCAGACTCACCCCCACAGGGTGCGCTCTCTCAAGTCTCTAACACTTCCTGCAGACTCACCCCCACAGGGTGCGCTCTCTCAAGTCTCTAACACTTCCTGCAGACTGCACCCCCACAGGGTGCGCTCTCTCAAACCTCTGACACTTCCTGCAGACTCACCCCCACTGGGTGCGCTCTCTCAAGTCTCTAACACTTCCTGCAGACTCACCCCCACAGGGTGCGCTCTCTCAAGTCTCTAACACTTCCTGCAGACTACATCCCAACAGGGTGCGCTCTCTCAAGCCTCTAACACTTCCTGCAGACTCACCCCCACAGGGTGCGCTCTCTCAAGTCTCTAACACTTCCTGCAGACATACCCTAACAGGGTGCGCTCTCTCAAGTCTCTAACACTTCCTGCAGACTCACCCCCACAGGGTGCACTCTCTCAAGTCTCTAACACTTCCTGCAGACATACCCTAACAGGGTGCGCTCTCTCAAGTCTCTAACACTTCCTGCAGACTCACCCCCACAGGGTGCGCTCTCTCAAGCCTCTAACACTTCCTGCAGACTCACCCCACTGGGTGCGCTCTCTGAAGTCTCTAACACTTCCTGCAGACTCACCCCCACAGGGTGCACTCTCTCAAGTCTCTAACACTTCCTGCAGACTCACCCCACTGGGTGCGCTCTCTGAAGTCTCTAACACTTCCTGCAGACTCACCCCCACAGGGTGCGCTCTCTCAAGCCTCTGACACCTCATGCAGACTGCACCCCCCACAGGGTGCGCTCTCTCAAGTCTCTAACACTTCCTGCAGACTCACCCCCCACAGGGTGCGCTCTCTCAAGTCTCTAACACTTCCTGCAGACTCACCCCCACTGGGTGTGCTCTCTCTAACACTTCCTGCAGACTCACCCCCACTGGGTGAGCTCTCTCAAGTCTCTAACACTTCCTGCAGACTCACCCCCACTGGGTGTGCTCTCTCTAACACTTCCTGCAGACTCACCCCCACTGGGTGCGCTCTCTCAAGTCTCTAACACTTCCTGCAGACTACACCCCCCACAGGGTGCGCTCTCTCAAGCCTCTAACACTTCCTGCAGACTCACCCCCACAGGGTGCGCTCTCTCAAGCCTCTAACACTTCCTGCAGACTCACCCCCACTGGGTGCGCTCTCTCAAGTCTCTAACACTTCCTGCAGACTGCACCCTCACAGGGTGCGCTCTCTCAAGTCTCTAACACTTCCTGCAGACTCACCCCCACTGGGTGCACTCTCTCAAGTCTCTAACACTTCCTGCAGACTGCACCCCCCACAGGGTGCGCTCTCTCAAGTCTCTAACACTTCCTGCAGACTCACCCCCACTGGGTGCACTCTCTTAAGCCTCTGACACCTCATGCAGACTGCACCCCCCCATAGGGTGCGCTCTCTCAAGCCTCTAACACGTCCTGCAGACTCACCCCCACAGGGTGCGCTCTCTCAAGTCTCTAACACTTCCTGCAGACTCACCCCCACAGGGTGCGCTCTCTCAAGTCTCTAACACTTCCTGCAGACTCACCCCCACAGGGTGCGCTCTCTCAAGTCTCTAACACTTTGTTGGACAGGCCACATGAAGGGCTCGCTCCCTCCCCGCAGGACAGGGCCCGGGCCACCGTCAGCACCATTGCCCGGCCCAGCCGCCATCTTGGACACGGCACCACGCGGCCGTGCGGCCTCAGCCCGACCCCAACCCTGGGCCTGACCAGGCCCCGACATCCCGGCACCACCCTCCACCCAGGAGGTGAACGGCCCACTTGGCAGGTCAACGGGAGTACGAAGTGTCGATGGCTCTCCCCCGCCAGGTGCCGAGCACCCCCAGCCTCCTCGGGCGCTGGCTCCACCCCCCTGCTGGGTGTCTGGACTCCCTCATCCCAGACCTCCCGACCTCCAAGAGCGAGGGTCCGGACATCAAAGAGTGCCAGACCTATAACTGAGGCAGCCCCAGGACAGGAAGGCAGTTGTATCCTGGAGTCGAGAGACCCAAGAAGAACTCATCCGTAACTGGCCTGCTGGCGCTGCCGCGGCCCTCTGCCTCGTGAAACCATCGTCTTGGCCTGCTGGCGCTGCCGCGGCCCTCTGCCTCGTGAAACCATCGTCTTGGCCTGCTGGCGCTGCCGCGGCCCTCTGCCTCGTGAAACCATCGTCTTGGCCTGCTGGCGCTGCCGCGGCCCTCTGCCTCGTGAACCCTTCGTCTTGGCCTGCTGGCGCTGCCGCGGCCCTCTGCCTCGTGAATCCATCGACTTGGCCGGCTGGCGCTGCCGCGGCCCTCTGCTTTGTGAGACTATCATCTTGGCCTGCTGGCGCCGCCGCGGCCCGATCCACAGACACTCCAGCTCGAGGATTGTGAGCTCGCCTCGTAACGCCACCTGTACCGATCCGGTACCAAGACTGTCCCGCTACCCCCTTTTCCCTACAGAGACTAGAAGTGAGAGGACCCCCGGGTCCGAGATATCCTGTATCGCTGATATCCTTACCTTAAGAACCTTACATAAAGCATTGAACTCGACTTGGTGTGGTGCCTGTTTGTGGGGAGGGAGGTAACTTGACTGTACGATCGCCGGAGACGGTCCCACTCGGGGATCTCTCCCCCAGTATCCGGCCGACCCTCAGGGTCCCCGTCTAACATTGGTGGCCAGCGACGGGATCCGAACCTACGCATAATCGTACAGAAAGTCACCCGACCCACGACACACGACCACCATGACAACAGAAAGCGGAACAACGGAGAAATTCCAGATGGAAAAATTGGAAGACTACAACCACCGAGAACTGAAGCAATATTGCATGGAACTTGGTCTCCCAACCACGGGTCTGAGTACGAAGGAAGACTTCAAACGAGCCCTAGAAGCCTGGGCGGAAACGGGTACGGCCGTACCCCGAACACAAACAACCGAAACGAGCCCCGCACCAACTAAAGAAAGAGCGGGTCTCTCCCTGGAAGAGATCCGAGAAAGAGAAAAAACCAGACTCCACGAATTAGAACTAGCCCGACTTCGCTTGGATGGAGAACTCAAGCTGGCAGAACAAAAAATAACCCTGGAACACTTACGGCTCAGGGAAGAGCGAGAAGACAAGCAAAGACAGAGGGAGCTAGAGGAAAAGAAACTAGAGTACGAACATGAGCGCAATCTCAAAGCACTGGAGATCCAGAAACAGGATAAAGACCTCGGGCTCCCCGAACGACCGACCCCGTCTGCCTCGACCGAACCCAAGGTTCACATCCCCAAAGATGTCATCCGGGAATACCACAAGAACGATGATATCCAGCAGTGGTTTAAAGCCTATGAGGTGGCAATGACCTCCCACCGGATTCCCCGAAGCGATTGGGGAGCCGGATTATGGGGGAGGTTTGTCAACGAAGGGCGGGACGCCCTGCTGCAACTCCCGGACCAGCTGATGACCTCCTACGACCACATGAAGGCCGCCCTCCTCACTCGATACGGGCTCACACCTGAGATGTACCGCCAACGGTTCCGCGACTGCAAACGGATTCCGGGTACAACTTGGGTGGAGTACGTGAACTTTTTTAGCCGAGCCTTCGAGGGGTGGATCAAGGGCAACAAGGTAACCACCTACGAACAACTCTTTGACCTTATCGTATGGGAACACCTGTCGAACAACTGCTTCGTGGAGCTCCGGCAACACCTCCTGGACAGTAAGCTAACCGACCCTCGACAACTCGCCGTCGAAGCCGACCGGTGGGAAAGCACCCGAGTTGGCCGGAACGCACCCAGCGAATTATCCAGATCGTATCGCCCCCGAGGGGGAGGAGGGAGTCAGGGTCGGGGGAGAGACCACGGCCCCTCGTCACCCCCCAGAAACCCCTCGACCCCGGTTGGCCGAGGAAGCCCTGCCGTCCGGGCCGGTTTCCGGGCCAACATTACGTGCCACAGGTGCCAGCGACCCGGCCACTACGCCAGTGATCCCAACTGCCCAAAGAATCCGAACACTACCCCACGCCAAGTTGCAGCGGCGGCCCTAGGGGAAGAACTAATCCCGGAGGACCAAGAAGAGTACGAGGCCGATCCCTCTGAATGGGCACCCGCCGCCATGGCACTGGTCTGCTTAGGGGAGAGAGACATGGTTCCGCGGGCCCCCCTTCCCGCCAACACACAGAAGTACGGTCAATGGGTCAACATTAATGGCCGCCGGGCGGAAGCCCTCCGCGACACCGGGGCCAGTGTAACGGCGGTCCGACGCCACCTCGTCACTCCAGACCAAATCTTGCCGAACATTCTTTGCCCTGTCCGATCAGCCGACAACTCTGAAAGCCTATGCCACATGGCCTGCGTCCCCTTCGAGTGGGGGGGAGTAACAGGGATGTTAAAAGTAACTGTCCGCGATGATGCCCCCGTGGACTGCCTCCTAGGAAACGATCTGGAAAGCTCTCCCTGGGCAGCTGTCGAGCGGAGGGAGCACCTGGGGATGCTTGGCCTCCCCGAATAGGTCTGCGTCACGACCCGGTCCATGACCGCCCGCGCGGTCCCCAGCCCGGAAGAGCCCGAGTGGCCAGAACCTCCTCCCGCGCTCATCCCAGAAGAGGCCGCCCCAGAAGCCAGTCCCTTGACCCAAACAGAAGAAGGATCCGACCAGCTTCGGGACGTCCCTGACCTGGCACACTGGCGGCAGGAGGGAGGCCCCACGCAGGAACAATTCCGGGCCGAACAGAAAACTTGTCCCTCTCTCGAAGGACTCCGGCAGCAAGCCCTGGCCCAGAGCACCGGGGATACCTCGGGGGCCCACTGGATCTACTGGGACCAAGACCTGCTCTACAGCGAGCAGAAAGTTGCAGAACTAGGGGCCGGTCGGGTGCTGGTGGTGCCCCTTCGCTTCCGAGACTTCCTCCTGAACTTAGCCCACGAGGTCCCCCTTGCCGGACACCTGGGGCAGGATAAAACTTACGACCGCCTGGTGACCCATTTTTTCTGGCCCCACATGCGGAAGGATGTCACCAACCACTGCAAGGCCTGCCCCACCTGCCAGGCCAGCGGAAAAAGTGGCCGAAAAATCAAAGCACCGTTACAACCCTTTCCTGTCGTCACCACCCCGTTTGAACGAGTGGGAATAGACATTGTGGGGCCCCTCGACCCGCGAACAGCCCAAGGACATCGGTTCATCCTGGTCCTTGTAGACCACGCCACCCGCTATCCCGAGGCCATCCCTCTTCGGACTGTGACGGCCCCCGTGGTGGGCCGGGCCCTGATGGGGATCTTCTCCCGGGTGGGGTTCCCCCGGGAGGTCGTCAGTGACAGGGGCACGAACTTTATCTCCAGATATATGAAGTCCCTCTGGCAGCAATGCGGGGTCACCTACAAGTTCACGACCCCCTATCACCCGCAAGGAAACGGACTGGTCGAGAGATTCAACCGCACCCTCAAGGGGATGATTAGGGGTCTAGAAGAACCCCTTCGACGCCAGTGGGACGTGCTACTTCCATGCCTCCTGTTTGCCTATCGGGAGGTCCCGCAGAAGTCCCTCGGATTCAGCCCATTTGAACTCCTGTACGGGCACCCCGTCCGGGGCCCCCTCAGCCTAGTCAAGGAAGGTTGGGAGCAGCCTCCCCAGAAAACTCCCCCGGACATCTACAGGTATCTCCTGGCTCTCCGCAACCAGACCCGGCGGTTCCGAGACGCCGCCAAAGCCAACCTCGAGGCCAGTCAGGAGGACATGAAGAGGTGGTACGATCAGCACACGTCCTCCATTGAGTTCGAACCTGGACAACAGGTCTGGGTGATGTCCCCGGTTGAGCCCTGTGCACTCCAAGACAGATGGTCCGGGCCCTTCAAGGTAATCGAACGCAAGGGGCCCGTCACCTATTTAATCGACATGGAGACTGCCCGGAAACCCCTACGGGTCCTCCATGCCAACAGGCTCAAACCCCATTTTGTGCGATCCGAACTCATCTCCTGATGGCTACCGATACTGGGACAGAAGAAGACTCCGAACCCCTTCCGGACTTACTGAGGGCCCTCGAGCAGGATGGCTCAGTGGAAGGGGTCCAGCTCTCCGAGGCCCTGTCCCCGGAGCAACGCCAAGACTGCCAAACGCTCCTGAGGCAGTTCGCCTCCCTGTTCTCCCTCACCCCCGGAGTCACCCCCTGGTGCCTCCACGATGTGGACACCGGGGACAGCCCTCCTATTCGACACCGAGCGTACCGCGTACCAGACCGGGTACGAGCCTGCATCCAGACAGAGGTGTCCAAAATGCTGACCCTAGGAGTGATCGAACCCTCAGACAGTCCCTGGGCGAGCCCAGTCGTCCTGGTTCCCAAGGCAGCTGCCCCGGGCGTTGCCCCTGAGCTCCGGTTCTGCGTGGACTATCGGGGGCTGAATGCAGTTACCCGGACCGACGCTCATCCCATCCCCCGGGCAGACGAGCTAATTGACCGGATGGGGGCCGCCCGCTACCTGAGCATCTTCGACCTAACAGCGGGCTACTGGCAGATCGGCCTCACCCCTAGGGCCCAAGAACGATCCGCCTTCTCTACCCCAGACGGGCACTACCACTTTAAAGTCATGCCCTTCGGCATGAAAAACGCCCCGGCAACGTTCCAACGGCTGGTAAACCAGGTACTGGCGGGCCTGGAAGACTTCAGCGCCGCCTACCTGGACGACATTGCTGTGTACAGCCACCAGTGGACCGACCACCTCCGCCACCTGCGGGAAGTTCTACACGCCCTCCAGCAAGCCGGGCTCACCATCAAAGCCAGCAAGTGCCAGGTTGGCCAAGGGTCCGTGACCTACCTAGGACACCAAGTGGGAAGCGGGCTGGTGGCCCCTCTCCAACTCAAGATCGCTGCCATCCAGGCCTGGCAACCCCCTACGATCCAAACGGAGGTCCGAGCCTTCCTGGGGCTCACCGGATACTACCGGCGGTTCGTGAAGGACTATGGCAGCATCGTGGGGCCCCTCACGGAGCTCACCTCCAAAAAGAGCCCCAAAACCGTCAACTGGACCCCGGCCTGCCAATCGGCCTTCGAAAAGCTAAAGACCGCCATGTGCACGGCCCCCGTGCTCCAGGCTCCCGACTACAGCCGGGAGTTCATTGTGCAGACGGACGCCTCCGATCATGGTGTGGGGGCCGTCCTCTCCCAACTCAACGCCGAAGGGGTCGACCATCCGGTGGTCTTCATCAGCCGACGCCTCTTGCCCCGAGAACAGCGCTGGAGCACCATTGAGAGAGAGGCCTTCGCCGTTGTCTGGGCACTCAAGAAGCTCCGGCCCTACCTCTTCGGCACCCACTTCCGGGTGCAAACAGACCACCGACCCCTGCAATGGCTGATGCAAATGCGGGGGGAGAACCCGAAGCTGCTACGTTGGTCCATCTCCCTGCAGGGGATGGACTTCACTGTGGAACATCGACCCGGCCAAGACCACGCCAACGCGGATGGCCTGTCCCGCTTTTTCCGCCTCGACGAGGAAAGTCCCCAAGAAGATGGGTGACTCTCCCCGTCTTCAGCTGGGGGGGACGCATGTTGGACAGGCCACATGAAGGGCTCGCTCCCTCCCCGCAGGACAGGGCCCGGGCCACCGTCAGCACCATTGCCCGGCCCAGCCGCCATCTTGGACACGGCACCACGCGGCCGTGCGGCCTCAGCCCGACCCCAACCCTGGGCCTGACCAGGCCCCGACATCCCGGCACCACCCTCCACCCAGGAGGTGAACGGCCCACTTGGCAGGTCAACGGGAGTACGAAGTGTCGATGGCTCTCCCCCGCCAGGTGCCGAGCACCCCCAGCCTCCTCGGGCGCTGGCTCCACCCCCCTGCTGGGTGTCTGGACTCCCTCATCCCAGACCTCCCGACCTCCAAGAGCGAGGGTCCGGACATCAAAGAGTGCCAGACCTATAACTGAGGCAGCCCCAGGACAGGAAGGCAGTTGTATCCTGGAGTCGAGAGACCCAAGAAGAACTCATCCGTAACTGGCCTGCTGGCGCTGCCGCGGCCCTCTGCCTCGTGAAACCATCGTCTTGGCCTGCTGGCGCTGCCGCGGCCCTCTGCCTCGTGAAACCATCGTCTTGGCCTGCTGGCGCTGCCGCGGCCCTCTGCCTCGTGAAACCATCGTCTTGGCCTGCTGGCGCTGCCGCGGCCCTCTGCCTCGTGAACCCTTCGTCTTGGCCTGCTGGCGCTGCCGCGGCCCTCTGCCTCGTGAATCCATCGACTTGGCCGGCTGGCGCTGCCGCGGCCCTCTGCTTTGTGAGACTATCATCTTGGCCTGCTGGCGCCGCCGCGGCCCGATCCACAGACACTCCAGCTCGAGGATTGTGAGCTCGCCTCGTAACAGCACCTGTACCGATCCGGTACCAAGACTGTCCCGCTACCCCCTTTTCCCTACAGAGACTAGAAGTGAGAGGACCCCCGGGTCCGAGATATCCTGTATCGCTGATATCCTTACCTTAAGAACCTTACATAAAGCATTGAACTCGACTTGGTGTGGTGCCTGTTTGTGGGGAGGGAGGTAACTTGACTGTACGATCGCCGGAGACGGTCCCACTCGGGGATCTCTCCCCCAGTATCCGGCCGACCCTCAGGGTCCCCGTCTAACACACTTCCTGCAGACTCACCCCCACTGGGTGTGCTCTCTCAAGTCTCTAACACGTCCTGCAGACTCACCCCCACAGGGTGCGCTCTCTCAAGTCTCTAACACTTCCTGCAGACTCACCCCCACAGGGTGCGCTCTCTCAAGTCTCTAACACTTCCTGCAGACTCACCCCCACAGGGTGCGCTCTCTCAAGTCTCTAACACTTCCTGCAGACTCACCCCCACTGGGTGTGCTCTCTCAAGTCTCTAACACTTCCTGCAGACTCACCCCCACTGGGTGCACTCTCTCAAGTCTCTAACACTTCCTGCAGACTCACCCCCACTGGGTGCACTCTCTCAAGTCTCTAACACTTCCTGCAGACTCACCCCCACAGGGTGCGCTCTCTCAAGTCTCTAACACTTCCTGCAGACTCACCCCCCTCACAGGGTGCACTCTCTCAAGTCTCTAACACTTCCTGCAGACTCACCCCCACTGGGTGTGCTCTCTCAAGTCTCTAACACTTCCTGCAGACTGCACCCTCCACAGGGTGCGCTCTCTCAAGTCTCTAACACTTCCTGCAGACTACACCCCCCTCACAGGGTGCGCTCTCTCAAGTCTCTAACACTTCCTGCAGACTCACCCCCACTGGGTGTGCTCTCTCAAGTCTCTAACACTTCCTGCAGACTCACCCCCACTGGGTGCACTCTCTCAAGTCTCTAACACTTCCTGCAGACTCACCCCCACTGGGTGCGCTCTCTCAAGTCTCTAACACTTCCGGCAGACTCACCCCCACTGGGTGCACTCTCTTAAGCCTCTGACACCTCATGCAGACTGCACCCCCCCATAGGGTGCGCTCTCTCAAGCCTCTGACACTTCCTGCAGACTCACCCCCACAGGGTGCGCTCTCTCAAGTCTCCTACACTACCTGCAGACTCACCCCCACAGGGTGCGCTCTCTCAAGCCTCTAACACTTCCTGCAGACTCACCCCCACAGGGTGCACTCCCTTAAGTCTCTAACACTTCCTGCAGACTGCACCCCCACAGGGTGCGCTCTCTCAAGTCTCTAACACATCCTGCAGACTGCACCCCCCACAGGGTGCGCTCTCTCAAGTCTCTAACACTTCCTGCAGACTCACCCCCACTGGGTGCACTCCCTTAAGTCTCTAACACTTCCTGCAGACTCACCCCCACAGGGTGCGCTCTCTCAAGTCTCTAACACTTCCTGCAGACTCACCCCCACAGGGTGCGCTCTCTCAAGCCTCTAACACTTCCTGCAGACTCACCCCCACAGGGTGCGCTCTCTCAAGTCTCTAACACTTCCTGCAGACTCACTCCCACTGGGTGCACTCTCTTAAGTCTGTAACACTTCCTGCAGACTCACCCCCACAGGGTGCTCTCTCTCAAGTCTCTAACACTTCCTGCAGACTGCACCCCCCACAGGGTGCGCTCTCTCAAGCCTCTGACACCTCATGCAGACTGCACCCCCCCATAGGGTGCGCTCTCTCAAGTCT
Organism: Lissotriton helveticus; assembly: GCF_964261635.1. Classification (NCBI taxonomy): domain Eukaryota; kingdom Metazoa; phylum Chordata; class Amphibia; order Caudata; family Salamandridae; genus Lissotriton; species Lissotriton helveticus. Next base: position 52,573,496 of record NC_136059.1, on the reverse strand, counting down.
CTGACACTTCCTGCAGACTCACCCCCACAGGGTGCGCTCTCTCAAGTCTCTAACACTTCCTGCAGACTCACCCCCACAGGGTGCTCTCTCTCAAGTCTCTAACACTTCCTGCAGACTGCACCCCCACAGGGTGCGCTTTCTCAAGTCTCTAACACTTCCTGCAGACTCACCCCCCACAGGGTGCACTCTCTCAAGCCTCTAACACTTCCTGCAGACTACACCCCCCACAGGGTGCGCTCTCTCAAGCCTCTAACACTTCCTGCAGACTACACCCCCCACAGGGTGCGCTCTCTCAAGTCTCTAACACTTCCTGCAGACTACACCCCCACAGGGTGCGCTCTCTCAAGTCTCTAACACTTCCTGCAGACTGCACCCCCCACAGGGTGCGCTCTCTCAAGCCTCTAACACTTCCTGCAGACTGCACCCCCCACAGGGTGCGCTCTCTCAACCTCTAACACTTCCTGCAGACTCACCCCCACAGGGTGCGCTCTCTCAAGCCTCTAACACTTCCTGCAGACTCACCCCCACAGGGTGCGCTCTCTCAAGCCTCTAACACTTCCTGCAGACTCACCCCCACAGGGTGCGCTCTCTCAAGTCTCTAACACTTCCTGCAGACTCACCCCCACTGGGTGCACTCTCTTAAGTCTGTAACACTTCCTGCAGACTCACCCCCACTGGGTGCGCTCTCTCAAGTCTCTAACACTTCCTGCAGACTCACCCCCACTGGGTGCGCTCTCTCAAGTCTCTAACACTTCCTGCAGACTACACCCCCACAGGGTGCTCTCTCTCAAGTCTCTAACACTTCCTGCAGACTGCACCCCCCACAGGGTGCGCTCTCTCAAGCCTCTGACACCTCATGCAGACTGCACCCCTCCATAGGGTGCGCTCTCTCAAGCCTCTGACACTTCCTGCAGACTGCACCCCCCACAGGGTGCGCTCTCTCAAGCCTCTAACACTTCCTGCAGACTGCACCCCCCACAGGGTGCACTCTCTCAAGCCTCTAACACTTCCTGCAGACTGCACCCCCCCACAGGGTGCGCTCTCTCAAGCCTCTAACACTTCCTGCAGACTCACCCCCACAGGGTGCGCTCTCTCAAGCCTCTAACACTTCCTGCAGACTCACCCCCACAGGGTGCGCTCTCTCAAGTCTCTAACACTTCCTGCAGACTCACCCCCACTGGGTGCGCTCTCTCAAGTCTCTAACACTTCCTGCAGACTCACCCCCACAGGGTGCGCTCTCTCAAGTCTCTAACACTTCCTGCATACTCACCCCCACAGGGTGCGCTCTCTCAAGTCTCTAACACTTCCTACAGACTGCACCCCCACAGGGTGCGCTCTCTCAAGTCTCTAACACTTCCTGCAGACTCACCCCCACAGGGTGCGCTCTCTCAAGTCTCTAACACTTCCTGCAGACTCACCCCCACAGGGTGCGCTCTCTCAAGTCTCTAACACTTCCTGCAGACTCACCCCCACAGGGTGCGCTCTCTCAAGTCTCTAACACTTCCTGCAGACTCCACCCCCACAGGGTGCGCTCTCTCAAGCCTCTGACACCTCATGCAGACTGCACCCCCCCATAGGGTGCGCTCTCTCAAGCCTCTGACACTCCCTGCAGACTCACCCCCACAGGGTGCACTCTCTCAAGTCTCTGACACTTCCTGCAGACTCACCCCCACTGGGTGCGCTCTCTTAAGTCTCTAACACTTTCTGCAGACTCACCCCCACTGGGTGTGCTCTCTCTAACACTTCCTGCAGACTCACCCCCACAGGGTGCGCTCTCTCATGTCTCTAACACTTTCTGCAGACTCACCCCCACAGGGTGCGCTCTCTCAAGTCTCTAACACTTCCTGCAGACTGCACCCCCACAGGGTGCGCTCTCTCAAGCCTCTGACACCTCATGCAGACTGCACCCCCCCATAGGGTGCGCTCTCTCAAGCCTCTGACACTTCCTGCAGACTCACCCCCACAGGGTGCACACTCTCAAGTCTCTAACACTTCCTGCAGACTCACCCCCACAGGGTGCACTCTCTCAAGTCTCTAACACTTCCTGCAGACTCACCCCCACAGGGTGCACTCTCTCAAGTCTCTAACACTTCCTGCAGACTCACCCCCACTGGGTGCGCTCTCTCAAGTCTCTAACACTTCCTGCAGACTCACCCCCACAGGGTGCGCTCTCTCAAGTCTCTAACACTTCCTGCAGACTCACCCCCACTGGGTGCGCTCTCTTAAGTCTCTAACACTTCCTGCAGACTCACCCCCACAGGGTGCGCTCTCTCAAGTCTCTAACACTTCCTGCAGACTCACCCCCACTGGGTGCGCTCTCTTAAGTCTCTAACACTTCCTGCAGACTCACCCTAACAGGGTGCGCTCTCTCAAGTCTCTAACACTTCCTGCAGACTCACCCCCCTCACAGGGTGCGCTCTCTCAAGTTTCTAACACTTCCTGCAGACTCACCCCCCTCACAGGGTGCGCTCTCTCAAGTCTCTAACACTTCCTGCAGACTCACCCCCACAGGGTGCGCGCTCTCCAGTCTCTAACACTTCCTGCAGACTCACCCCCACAGGGTGCGCTCTCTCAAGTCTCTAACACTTCCTGCAGACTCACCCCCACAGGGTGCGCTCTCTCAAGTCTCTAACACTTCCTGCAGACTACACCCCCCTCACAAGCTGTACTCTCTCAAGTCTCTAACACTTCCTGCAGACTCACCCCCACAGGGTGCACTCTCTCAAGTCTCTAACACTTCCTGCAGACTCACCCCCACAGGGTGCGCTCTCTCAAGTCTCTAACACTTCCTGCAGACTCACCCCCACTGGGTGCGCTCTCTTAAGTCTCTAACACTTCCTGCAGACTCACCCCCACAGGGTGCGCTCTCTCAAGTCTCTAACACTTCCTGCAGACTCACCCCCACTAGGTGCGCTCTCTTAAGTCTCTAACACTTCCTGCAGACACACCCTAACAGGGTGCGCTCTCTCAAGTCACTAACACTTCCTGCAGACTGCACCCCCACAGGGTGCGCTCTCTCAAACCTCTAACACTTCCTGCAGACTACACCCCCCTCACAGGGTGCGCTCTCTCAAGTCTCTAACACTTCCTGCAGACTCACCCCCACAGGGTGCACTCTCTCAAGTCTCTAACACTTCCTGCAGACTACACCCCCCTCACAGGGTGCGCTCTCTCAAGTCTCTAACACTTCCTGCAGACTCACCCCCACAGGGTGCACTCTCTCAAGTCTCTAACACTTCCTGCAGACTCACCCCCACTGGGTGCGCTCTCTCAAGTCTCTAACACTTCCTGCAGACTCACCCCCACAGGGTGCGCTCTCTCAAGTCTCTAACACTTCCTGCAGACTACACCCCCACAGGGTGCACTCTCTCAAGTCTCTTACAGTTCCTGCAGACTCACTCCTACTGGGTGTGCTCTCTCAAGTCTCTAACACTTCCTGCAGACTACACCCCCACTGGGTGCGCTCTCTTAAGTCTCTAACACTTCCTGCAGACTCACCCCCACAGGGTGCGCTCTCTCAAGTCTCTAACACTTCCTGCAGACTCACCCCCACTGGGTGCGCTCTCTCAAGTCTCTAACACTTCCTGCAGACTCAACCCCACAGGGTGCGCTCTCTCAAGTCTCTAACACTTCCTGCAGACTACACCCCCACAGGGTACACTCTCTCAAGTCTCTTACAGCTCCTGCAGACTCACCCCTACTGGGTCCGCTCTCTCAAGTCTCTAACACTTCCTGCAGACTACACCCCACTGGGTGCGCTCTCTTAAGTCTCTAACACTTCCTGCAGACTCACCCCCACTGGGTGCGTTCTCTCAAGTCTCTAACACTTCCTGCAGACTCACCCCCACTGGGTGCACTCCCTTAAGTCTCTAACACTTCCTGCAGACTCACCCCCACAGGGTGCGCTCTCTCAAGTCTCTAACACTTCCTGCAGACTCACCCCCACAGGGTGCGCTCTCTCAAGTCTCTAACACTTCCTGCAGACTCACCCCCACTGGGTGCACTCTCTCAAGTCTCTAACACTTCCTGCAGACTCACCCCCACTGGGTGCGCTCTCTCAAGTCTCTAACACTTCCTGCAGACTCACCCCCACTGGGTGCACTCTCTCAAGTCTCTAACACTTCCTACAGACTCACCCCCACTGGGTGCACTCCCTTAAGTCTCTAACACTTCCTGCAGACTCACCCCCACAGGGTGCGCTCTCTCAAGTCTCTAACACTTCCTGCAGACTCAACCCCACAGGGTGCGCTCTCTCAAGTCTCTAACACTTCCTCCAGACTTACCCCCACAGGGTGCGCTCTCTCAAGTCTCTAACACTTCCTGCAGACTCACCCCCACTGGGTGCACTCTCTCAAGTCTCTAACACTTCCTGCAGACTCACCCCCACTGGGTGCGCTCTCTCAAGTCTCTAACACTTACTGCAGACTCACCCCCACTGGTTGCGCTCTGTCAAGTCTATAACACATCATGCAGACTCCACCCCCCACAGTATGCACTCTCTCTATTCTCTAGCACTTCCTGCTAATTGCCCCCCCACAGGGTACACTCTTCCAAGCCTCTAACACTTTGTGCTCTCTCAAGTCTCTAATTAGTTCCTGCAGGCTGCACCCTCTACAGGTTGCGCTCACTCAAGTCTCTAATACTTCTTGCAGACTGCATGTTCCTGTCCACCCACTTGTCTCTATAATAAGCATTTTCTATCTGACACAGGATGACCAACCCCTGTGTGATGTTCAACACTGCTAGGTCTATTCAAGTCCACATCACTGAATCCCAGCATCGTCCCCAACTTGAATGGCATATCATGTGTGATCTTGACGTCACTCAATACGAACATCCCCTCCATCATGGAAGGCCCACCATGTGTACACTTCAATTCCACATTAATAGAGTCTATCATGATCTTGATTAGACATGAATATACTTCAAGGGATACACCAGTGATATAATCCTGTAGTGTCACACTCCCAAAATGTGTTTATACTGCTCCACACAATGGCCCTTGACTGATCAAGTTTCAAGAATCTATGCATTCACACTCTACATACAGCATTTTGAATTGTAATATAAGAATAGGATGATGAGAATTTAAAAAACGCATACATCATTCCAATAGTTTTATAGTTCTATTGGCGTTTAGAAAAATAACATTACTAGAAAACGTATATGGTAAGATACATTGAGGTATTATGTATTTAGTTAATGAAATGAAGATCAACCTGTAGACCAAGGTTGATAGAGCATAAAATGTACATACAAATGCTAAAAACTTTTTCAATACCGGTCAATTACTTGAAAGCCCATACTGGGTTGATCCAAATGTATATTAAAATGGTAGAATTGGCAAAGTTAGATTTAGCAAATAGATTCTACCAGAATGGCAAGCCAATATGTCGAATATACAATTATATTTTTCAAGAACATCGTGTCTCTTCCTAAATTCTTAAATCATCATTATACTGAAAAAACCTGCCTGCAAACCAGAGCACATCAACTAGCAGGAGCATGTTCAAGACCTCCGGGCCTGATTCACAAAAGTAATCTGAGACAAAATCCTAAATTTACGACTTTTGGTATTCACAGAATGCATTTAGGAGTACTAAAGTTAGGATTTTTTCTCAGTCAATCTTACGGTTCGGCCTGAAATTAAACTTAAGACAAACTTAAGCTTAACTGAGACAAAATCCTAACTTCATGACTAGGATTTTGTCTCAGTTAAACTTAAATTTGTCTTGAGTTTAACTTAAGACCAAACCTTAAGATTGACTGAGACAAAATCCTTACTCTACTACTCCTAAATGCCTTCTGTGAATACCGAAAGACGTAAAGTTGGGATTTTGTCTCAGACCACTTTTTGTGATTGGGCCCTCTCCGTCTAACACATACCTCACAAATCCTTTAAATGCCACATAAAGTAGGAAATTAATTGTAATACATAAGTACTCTTCCCGAAAAGATTATCAATAGATTATATGAGGCAACACAAGTTAATCTATACCTTTCTGTCATTTTACCCTTTATAGTCCGAACCTCTTCTCGGGAGAGGGATTGGGAAATATTACACAGAATAACTAAAAATATGTGAAGGAATAATAATATCTAATTTTCTCAAGACACCAATTTATATTAAAAATACAGTCAGCATGGAATGAAAAGGAGGACTTGAATGAAGAGTTGATTTTAATATAGGTGTATGCTATGTTTCATGTTTGCAGGCATTTCAAAGATAGTATGATGTTGGAATGGCAGGTGCTCCCTCGCAGACCTCCTGAATCTATCACCTACAAGCCTCTCCACCACTGAGTAGCACTCCCTCTGCACCCTACTTCAACGGCTAGGAATATGCCAGCTGTTGGGCGATAACTAGGTGCCCTAGTGATACTGCAGCTGGTCTACAAGTTCCGGCCATCATCCTTCAACCTGGTAAATCTGCCTTCCTCAGGACCCAGAGCAAGGTGCTTAATGATGTTAGGTGTGAACCCAGCCGTAGAGCATGCGAAAGATCACCAGTCATATACTTGCATGCACACAATCACACATACATTTGGTTGAACTCCAATAAGTCCAGTAACATCTCCAAATGAGTGTAGGTATCGCCCATGGAGGCCAAAGGAAGGTCCTCAGTATAGTCAATCTTTCTTTAAAAAAATGGGTGGCAGTTAAACCAGCTCTGGTCCTGGCCCCTGCGTATCCCCTACCTGTGTTTACACTTAAACATTTAGAGGCAGATTTACAAGCCACTTGTGTGACTTTTGCGCCACCGTTGTGTCACTTTTGTGACGATTTTGTGGCCCATTTACAATGTGACGCATCTATGGAGATGCGTCACGTTGTAAAGCTCTGTGTCACATTATATCTGCATCAGGTACAATGTATGCAGAGTGGGCGTTTCAATGCAAAAAGCCATGTAGAACTGACGCAGTGAAATCTACAAGATTTCACTGCATCACTATATGCGTTTACTGCGTCAAAATCCCTACGCCTGCTGAGACAAGGCATAAGGAATTACGCAGGGCTTTTTGAATGGGACTCACTCATGTATTGTGGCACATTGCTGGAGTTGCGTCACTTTCATGAGCAACTCCAGCAATATGTCACTTTTGCACCAATAGATGAGTCAGAATTTCTGACGCATCTGTTAATCCTTGCACCATGGAGCACTGTATTGTAAATACAGCGCATCTATAGTGGCGCAAGGACATTCAGCGCTGACGCAATGAAACTGATGCATCTATGCAGATGCGTCAATTCCCTTGTAAACCTGCCCATTAAAGTCATTTGAGACTTTGTTCCAGGTCCTCAGGAAGACCAATTTACCAGGTTGGCAGATGATGGCCGAAACATATATGCCATATGTAGTGGTGCCAGAACCTTTAATTATCTTCAACTAGCAGAATCATTAGACAGGGAGAGACAACACATCTCAAAGCACAATACAGCCAAACAAGTGAATGTTTTATTATCTGACTGTGTTTTTTCATTGGTCTCATGACTACAGGCTGCCAGGCATATGGCGGAACCGGAGAGATCACGTATGCCGAAGTGAAGGTCACTCAGACTGTTGGAGGCAATGTTATTTCTGACTCTTCACGGACTTCAAGTAAAGGTATGCAATTACATTTTTTCCCTCAGTTTAAAGCTGCTGCCGTGCATGGGTTACTGAAGACCATGCAGAGGCACAGAGCTTGCTATATGGAAGGTGAACTTCCATATAGCAAGGCACAGTGTATAAGGTAGCCATGCATGCTATGACACCATATAACACTGTATGAAAAATAAAACACACCAAACATGCTTTTTGTCATCCCTGATCCCTACAAATAGTTGAATGCTACTGAGTGCAAATGGAATATGATACAAAATGATGTACTAATGTTTTCTAACCACGATGAAACAAAGCTGTTTGTAGACGTATCAGAGAAACATATTACAGCCTAATTCAAACTGCTGCATGGACTGGATTTTGTGTTATATGTGATACAATTTAGGTTCATACCTCACATCTGGTTTAGGTGTACTAATCCACAATCCCTTCTCTTACATTCTGTTGTAAAATCCCATGTGCAGAAGAGCACAAAATGCAGCCATCAAACAACCTAAGAAGTAACATATGAATGGGCCTGAGGGGCTACCTATTGCTCTGCTGTTTTAAATGATGCTAGGAATGGAAATTGGTGGGTAGGAAAAACACTCATGGCTCAGGATATGTCTGCTAGTAACACATAAGGAAAAGACAGGGCTGGAACCTGGAATGGTGGTGGAGTACATCTCAGTTAAAAAAACAAAAAAAAATCCTATAAGACAAGCAGAATGTTTTTTGAATGCATCAATCACTGACCAAACCAAACAATGGATATGATATTTCCTAGGTACGGACAAAATTCAGAAGTAATTACTAGCATCCCTTACTCAAGACAACTACACTTCTGGGTTTTATCAATATCATTTTTTGCAAGACAATCCAAAACTCAGTTCTAAACAGCCACCAGTTGCCCCTCACAGACTCCCTCACCCTCACCTATGCAGGCATCCTTTACCACCTTCAGAGCTGCTCTCATGGACTGCACACCTAAATAGCTTCCAAGATCATCTAATCTGCTGGTGGAGCTCTGCCTCTGTCAACAGGTATCATCTCTCGCCACTTAGAACATACAGTATTCTCTCTCCGGCTCTGACCTCCTCCTCAAGGACATTCAACAGCGAGGAGGCCATGGACAGCAGGGTGGGTAGATGGAACATTGCAGAAGAAGGTGGCAGCCCCAGGATCAGTTCTGATCTGTCAACTCAATCTTTTCCTCTTCTACATGTTAGGCCTTTCAGGAGACCTTCATTGCTGTGCAACAGATTTACTTGTGCCGCCGCAAAGTGAAGATCCTTCCTGGGAGTAGGCTTTTTGCAGGATTACAGGTTCTGCTGTGAAAGAATGACTGAAGGAAAGATGTGAGACACTGAATGTCAAGCACATGTAGAGATCAGGAGAGGAACCAAGAAGATGTTGGCTAAACAGGTCTGTAGAAGTGATGCCCCCTCATGAACCTTTCCCCACATAGCCTGCTGCCACCATCACCAGTGCCCTTGCTGCACCAGTTCCGCGTTGCCAATGCACTCCACTCACAAAACCGCTCCATTCCAAGTACTACAACTCCAGTTTCTCAACCACTGTAAGAAGCGTAAGGATAAATAAGAGTTAAAACCTGCAAATAGCAAGCTGATCCTTAAAGTAAACTCCAGCAAAGGACATTTAAGGGACTGGATGGTGCATCCTTCCTCTATCCACCCAATTGGCTGAGCTTTCACTAAAGTTTTATCATTACCCATTAAGCATCTGACATTAACCTGACAGTAACCTGAAAATCACAGCAACGAGTGAACTGTAAACCGTGGTTCCCTTACTGCAAGTTCCCTAAAAGTGTGCCATCTGCTAATTTTTCTCCTGCTCTTGGTGTACAATGTCTTACACCTTAAATCACTGATTCCAGCCTCTCTTGGACTTGCAAACAATTTCGAAGTTTTTATATCCCTTTCTGTGAATTTGGGAATATCCACATTAATGATCTCCATCAGGGGCTTAAGTAAACTGAGGTTTCTCTGTATCCATTTCATAATTACCCATTCTTTCAACATTCTTATATTAATTTATTTAAAGGGTGCTGCTGCTTTATTTGTGAGTGAGTAGCAGCCAAAACCAATGATGTCTTTCCAATCTATTGCACCCCAGCAGAATTCTGGAAAGAACTGTAAGTAGAGCTCAATGTCAAGCTTGATAAGGTCTGCAAGAAGTGTTAATTTCATTTTAATCTCTCTTGCTTGCTCATGGCACTATCACCCATAAAACATTGCTGTCCATACTCTAAGTAGCATACAGTGTAATAGACCATTTGTCTGTCATTGCACTCTCCATATAGGCATGGGATCATGTTGGACAGGCCACATGAAGGGCCGCTCTCCCCCGGCCCAACCAGGCCCGAACCAGCCACGCAAGTACCACACACCACCATTGCACGTCCACCGTCCCCGCAGGGACCCCTACACTCGAACCTGTTGACCCCGTAGGCCGACCCACTACCGGCCTGCGCGCCCATCCTGGGCGCCATCTTGGACACTCCACCACGAGGCCGCCTGGCCCCCGATCGACCTCAACCCTGGGCCTGGCCAGGCCTCAGACATTCCGGCACCAACATCCACCCAGGAGGTGAGCGGGCTACTTGGTCAGTCAATGGGAGCAGGAGGTGTCGATGGCTCTCACCCGCCAAGTGCCGCTCGCCCATCGCCTCCCCGGACGCTGGCTCCACCCCCCTGCTGGGTGTCTGAACCCCCTCATCCCGGACCTCCCGACCTCCAAGTGCGAGGGTCCGGACATCAAAGCACACCAGCCCTATAACTGGGGCAGCTCCAGAGCAGGACGGGAGTTGTATCTTGGAGTCGAGAGACGCAAAGAAGAACTCATCCTTGACGGACTACTGGCGCTGCCGTAGCTCTGTCTTGTGCACCCTCGTCTTGCCTGCTGGCGCTGCCGCGGCTTTGGGAACCACCCTATCCTTCCTCATCGTCGGGACCTGCTGGCGTAGCCGCGGACCGTTTGTAACCACCACCTTCATCGGGACCTGCTGGCTCTGCCGCGGACCGTCGTCTGCCTTCATCCATCTCGGGACCTGCTGGCTCCGCCGCGGCCCGTTCATCTACACCACCGAGCTCGAGGATTGAGAGCTATTTTCCATCGTTTTGGTAACAAGACTGTCCCGCTACCCTTTTCCCAAACAAGAGACCAGAATAGAGGGGACCCCTGAGTCCAGACCTCCTTGTACCATTCTACCGTACTTGAAGAATTGTCTATAAAGTATCGTTGAACTTTATCATTGTGTGGTGTCCGTCTGTGGGGGGGAAGTTACTTGTCTGTACGATTCACTGGAGACGGCTCTCCCCGGAGACCTCTCCCCGTATCCTCGGCCGACCCTCCCGGTCCGTCTAACATTGGTGGCCAGCGACGGGATCCGAATCACCGCATAAACCGTACAGAGAGTAGCTCACCCCACGGCGAATCACGATGTCAACTAAAGAAAGCGGATCAACGGAGAAATTCCAGATGGAGAAATTGGGCGAGTACAGCCATCGTGAACTTAAACAGTTCTGTATCGAATTAGGTATCGCTACCACCGGACTAAATACCAAAGATGACTTTAAGCAGGCCCTGGAATCTTGGGCAGAAACCGGGGCTGCCGGAACCCCCGATCAAGACATCACAGCACAAACCCCCATGGCCCCTGAAGAGCGAAGAACGGGTCTCTCGCCAGGCGAGATCCAGGAACGAGAAAGAACCCGACTACACGAGCTGGAAATGGCCCGGCTCAAAATGGACGTTGAACTAAAGTTGGCCGAACAGAAAATCAACTTAGAGCACCTGCGTCTCCGAGAAGAAAGAGAGGAGAAACAGAGACAAAGGGAGCTCGAGGAAAAGAAACTGGCATATGAACATGAACGGAAATTAGCTGAAATCGACCTACGCAAACAGAATAAAGAAACAGGGGTGCCCGAGCAACCCCACACTCCAGGGGCAACAGAGAAGAAGGTACACATCCCCAAGGATGTCGTTCGAGAATACTTCCGAGAGGACGACATCCAGCAATGGTTTAAGGCCTATGAAATCGCTATGACTGCACACCGGATCGATAGAAGCGATTGGGGGGCCGGTCTGTGGGGGAGATTCCTCAATGAGGGCCGCGACGCCCTGCTGCAACTCCCGGACCAGCAGATGACCTCCTATGACCATATGAAAGCGGCACTCCTCACCCGCTATGGCCTCACACCCGAGATGTACCGTCAGAGGTTCCGAGACTGCACCCGCATCCCAGGTACAACTTGGGTGGACTATGTCAATTACTTTAGCCGAGCCTTCGAGGGCTGGATCAAAGGAAGCAAGGTCACAACCTACGAACAACTGTTCAATCTTATGGTATGGGAGCATCTGTCGAACAATTGCTTCATTGAACTTCGCCAGCACCTCCTCGACAGCAAGTTAACGGATCCCCGGCAGCTCGCAGCCGAAGCTGACCGGTGGGAGATCACCAGAGTGAGTCGAAATGGGTCCTCCGAACAGAACCGGAACAACAATGGTCAGCACCGTCCCCGAGGAGGTGGAGGCCAAGGACGCGGAAGAAGCAACGCTCCGGTCACCCCCACTATCAGCCCCACCCCCCCGTCCAACCGGGGCAGCACCCCAGCGCGACCGGGACCTCGAGCCAATGTTACCTGCCATCGATGTCAACGAGTCGGACACTATGCAAACGACCCAAACTGCCCCCAGTACCAGAGCCCAAGACCCCGCCAAGTAGCCGCTGCTGCTCTGGGGGAGGAACGGATCTCAGAGGAACAAGAAGAATATGAACAGGAACACCAAGAATGGGAGCCAGCCGCCATGGCTCTCGCCTGCCTAGGGGGGAGAGACATGGTCCCGCGGGTCCCCCTACCCGCTAATACCCAGAAGTACAGCCAATGGGTAGGCATCAATGGACGCCGGGCGGAAGCCCTTCGTGACACTGGGGCCAGTGTAACAGCCGTCCGCTGTCACCTGGTGACCCCCGAACAATACTTACCAAACATTCTCTGCCCTGTACGTTCAGCCGATAACTCAGAAAGTCTGTGTCGGATGGCCTGCGTCCCCTTCGAATGGGGAGGGGTCTCCGGCATGTTGAAGGTGACGGTCCGAGATGATGCCCCCGTAGACTGCCTCCTGGGTAATGACCTGGAAAGCTCTCCATGGGCAGCAGTCGAACGAAAAGAGCACCTGGGGATGCTGGGCGTCCCGGACTGGGCGTGCGTCACCACCCGGTCCATGACCGCCCGTGCCAACACCCGCCCAGAGGAACTCGAATGGCCGGCGCCACCGCCTCCGGTCGCCCCCGCCGAAACCACCGACCGTGACGTCCCCCCCGAACCAGCTCAACCTCCAGACCTCGCTAACCTCGACCAGTGGCCTCAAGAGGGGGGGCCCACGCAAGAACAATTTCGCCAAGAACAAAGGACCTGTCCGTCCCTCGAGGGACTCCGCCAGCAAGCGCTAGCCCAAAGCGCAGGGGATACCTCCGGAACTCACTGGGTCTACTGGGACAATGATCTGCTGTACAGTGAGCAAAGGATCGCGGAGCTGGGGGCCAGCCGAGTCCTAGTGGTACCCCTCCGTTTTAGAGACTTTCTGCTAAACCTGGCCCACGATGTCCCCCTGGCAGGACACTTGGGTCAAGACAAAACCTATAGCCGCCTGGTGACCCACTTCTTCTGGCCCAAAATGAGGGACAATGTACACCAGCATTGCCGATCTTGCCCCACGTGCCAAGCCAGTGGGAAGAGCGGCCGCAAACTGAAAGCCCCCCTGCAACCTTTTCCCGTGGTCACCACCCCGTTCGAGAGGGTCGGAATCGATATCGTAGGGCCCCTGGACCCGCGCACAAAACAAGGCCATCGATTCATCCTGGTGCTAGTGGACCACGCCACCCGCTACCCGGAGGCTGTTCCCCTGCGGACTGTGACAGCCCCGGTAGTCGGCCGGGCTCTGATGGGGATCTTCTCCCGGGTGGGCTTCCCCCGGGAGGTCGTCAGTGACAGAGGCACGAACTTTATTTCGAAATACATGAAATCTCTCTGGCAACAGTGCGGGGTTACCTACCGGTTCACGACCCCCTATCACCCTCAAGGAAACGGACTCGTTGAGCGGTTCAACCGCACGCTCAAAGGGATGATCGGGGGGTTGGAAGAGCCCCTCCGTCGCCAGTGGGATGTACTGTTGCCGTGCCTTCTCTTCGCATATCGAGAGGTTCCCCAGAAGTCCCTGGGCTTCAGCCCATTTGAACTGCTGTATGGACACCCCGTGCGCGGGCCGCTCAGCCTAGTTAAGGAAGGCTGGGAGATGCCCCCTCTAAAGAACCCACCAGATGTGTTCCGCTACCTCCTAACACTCCGCAACCAGACCCGGCGATTCCGAGAACTAGCAAAAGCCAACCTAGAGGCCAGTCAGGAGGACATGAAAAGGTGGTATGACCGGAATGCCTCCTCCATCGAGTTTGAACCTGGGCAACAGGTATGGGTGATGTCCCCCACCGAACCCTGCGCCCTACAAGACAAGTGGACAGGGCCCTTCAAGGTGGTCGAGCGCAAGGGTCCGGCTACCTATCTCATCGACTTGGAATCTTCCCGGAACCCCCTCCGGGTCCTCCACGCTAACAGACTGAAACCGCACTTTGTACGGACAGAACTCAGCCTCCTGATGGCCACAGACAATGGGGCTGAAGAGGACTCCGAGCCCCTCCCGGACCTCCTACGAACGCGGGAGAAAGACGGTTCCGTAGATGGGGTCCGACTCTCAGAGGCCCTCACCCGAGAGCAACACCAGGAGTGCCAAGTTCTCATATCACAATTCGCCAGCCTGTTCTCCCTCACCCCAGGGGTCACTTCCTGGTGTACGCACGATGTGGACACGGGGGACAGCCCCCCTATCCGCCACCGGGCCTACCGCGTGCCAGATCGGGTACGGGCCTGCATCCAGGAGGAAGTAGCCAAAATGCTCACGCTCGGGGTCATCGAGCCCTCAGACAGCCCCTGGGCCAGCCCTGTAGTACTGGTCCCCAAAGCAGCTGCCCCCGGCACCACACCAGAACTCCGGTTCTGCGTCGACTACCGGGGCTTGAATGCGGTCACCAGGACAGACGCACATCCCATCCCCCGGGCAGATGAACTAATCGACCGCATGGGAGCTGCCCGCTACCTCAGTATCTTCGACCTGACGGCGGGCTACTGGCAAATCGGCCTCACACCCCGGGCACAAGAACGTTCTGCCTTTTCCACGCCCGATGGCCATTACCATTTCACAGTCATGCCCTTCGGCATGAAGAATGCCCCAGCAACATTCCAACGGCTCGTCAATCAGGTCCTGGCGGGGCTCGAAGGATTCAGCGCCGCCTACTTAGACGACATCGCTGTATACAGCAACCAGTGGTCCGAGCACCTCCACCACCTCCGAGCAGTACTGCACGCCCTTCAGCAAGCTGGCCTCACGATCAAGGCCAGCAAATGTCAAATTGGGCAAGGGTCTGTAACCTACCTCGGGCACCAGGTGGGAAGCGGCCTGGTGGCCCCTCTGCAGCTAAAAATTGCCGCCATCCAGTCCTGGCAGCCCCCCACTACCCAGACCGAGGTACGAGCCTTCCTGGGCCTCACGGGCTATTACCGAAGGTTCGTGAAAGACTATGGTACTATCGTGAGGCCCCTCACAGAGCTCACGTCAAAAAATCAGCCCCAGAAAGTCAACTGGACCCCAGAGTGTCAAGCTGCATTTGAACAATTGAAAGCCGCCATGTGCTCCGCCCCTGTGCTCCAGGCCCCCGACTACAGCCGGGAGTTCATCGTCCAGACGGATGCCTCCGACCATGGCATTGGGGCAGTCCTGTCCCAAGTGAACACCGAAGGCCATGACCAGCCGGTGGCCTTCATCAGCCGGCGACTCCTACCACGGGAACAACGCTGGAGCACCATAGAGAGGGAGGCCTTCGCGGTGGTATGGGCCCTCAAGAAGCTCCGGCCCTACCTGTTTGGCACACCCTTTCGGGTACAGACCGACCACCGACCCCTGCAGTGGCTGATGCAGATGCGGGGGGAAAACCCGAAGTTACTACGCTGGTCCATCTCCCTACAAGGGATGGACTTCACAGTTGAACATCGGCCTGGGCCCGATCACGCCAACGCAGATGGCCTGTCCCGGTTCTTCCGCCTCGACGCGAAGAGTCCCCAAGAGAACGGGTAACTCTCCCCGCCTTCAGCTGGGGGGGACGCATGTTGGACAGGCCACATGAAGGGCCGCTCTCCCCCGGCCCAACCAGGCCCGAACCAGCCACGCAAGTACCACACACCACCATTGCACGTCCACCGTCCCCGCAGGGACCCCTACACTCGAACCTGTTGACCCCGTAGGCCGACCCACTACCGGCCTGCGCGCCCATCCTGGGCGCCATCTTGGACACTCCACCACGAGGCCGCCTGGCCCCCGATCGACCTCAACCCTGGGCCTGGCCAGGCCTCAGACATTCCGGCACCAACATCCACCCAGGAGGTGAGCGGGCTACTTGGTCAGTCAATGGGAGCAGGAGGTGTCGATGGCTCTCACCCGCCAAGTGCCGCTCGCCCATCGCCTCCCCGGACGCTGGCTCCACCCCCCTGCTGGGTGTCTGAACCCCCTCATCCCGGACCTCCCGACCTCCAAGTGCGAGGGTCCGGACATCAAAGCACACCAGCCCTATAACTGGGGCAGCTCCAGAGCAGGACGGGAGTTGTATCTTGGAGTCGAGAGACGCAAAGAAGAACTCATCCTTGACGGACTACTGGCGCTGCCGTAGCTCTGTCTTGTGCACCCTCGTCTTGCCTGCTGGCGCTGCCGCGGCTTTGGGAACCACCCTATCCTTCCTCATCGTCGGGACCTGCTGGCGTAGCCGCGGACCGTTTGTAACCACCACCTTCATCGGGACCTGCTGGCTCTGCCGCGTACCGTCGTCTGCCTTCATCCATCTCGGGACCTGCTGGCTCCGCCGCGGCCCGTTCATCTACACCACCGAGCTCGAGGATTGAGAGCTATTTTCCATCGTTTTGGTAACAAGACTGTCCCGCTACCCTTTTCCCAAACAAGAGACCAGAATAGAGGGGACCCCTGAGTCCAGACCTCCTTGTACCATTCTACCGTACTTGAAGAATTGTCTATAAAGTATCGTTGAACTTTATCATTGTGTGGTGTCCGTCTGTGGGGGGGAAGTTACTTGTCTGTACGATTCACTGGAGACGGCTCTCCCCGGAGACCTCTCCCCGTATCCTCGGCCGACCCTCCCGGTCCGTCTAACAGATCATCAATGTACTCTCTTGTGAATCACTGAGGAGTGCAAGCCAAGTGGCCGCCTTCTTCTCTCTGTGGTCCCACCGCTACACACACCACATCATCTGCTGGATCCGCATCCAGATGAGTGCTATTGTTGAAGGGATTCTTCAAAAATACAGCACTATGCCCAGGAATATGGAACCTTGGTGTATAGGGACTGGGTCTTCCTACCACCTTAGTACCCTCAAACACAGGACCGAGTAGCTTTAGTGTCTCACTTGCTCTCCTACTCACTCACAGAGAAGCTAATGAGAGGAAACTCTCCCAGATCTCTCAGGAATCCCGTTAACAAGACACACCCTTTCGCTCACATTCTTGTACTCGTCCACAATAAGATCTGACAGAGTCATAAATAGTTTAAAATATTTATTTCAACTAACGTGCCCGAACATGCAGTATACTTGCCACAACAGGCAGGAATATGCATAGTACAAATATTGTCAGCATAACAGAGAGTCCATAAATCATGAAGGGAGATGTCCTCATAGAAAGACAATGGAGAAAGGACTATAGTGCCTAACCTCCCTCCCCTTGCTAAGAAGAAGTATTATCATATAATAGAAGATCTCTGGGCTTTGTCAGCAGACCCCACAGCTTAGACTATAGATCGTAGATCCACATCATAGACGTTGTCTTGCTCTTTTCCTTGGAAAGGTCCCTCTCCAAGTGTGTGTCACCTAATCGTGCACCCAACTAAAAACCCAAGTACACTGTCCAAACAACAGTTGTGTCTGCAAGTTTTGTCTGAGGGCTAAGGACTGGCCAGAGCAAAATAACAAGGGGTATTGTTGTTCAACATTGCACATAATGTTCAGTCAATCCCAGGATCATGAAGAGAGTGAACACAGCGATGAGTTCTCATGGGAAAGCAGTTTTTGAAATCATTGCAAAAAAATAAAGACGTGTAGTAGCATGTGCAAAGCAGCAGGCAAGGTGCAATGTGTTTATGCTAAATTAGTGAAAAATCACAATGTCCTTATGGGCCACATGACACTGTTGCCACAGAATTCTAGCACTGGCTGAAAAAATACTTTTCTGTGTTATTTTAACTGCTTGGATTATAATCAGCTTTCTATGAATGAAATCTACCTTTAGTTTAAATGGGGAAAAGTCAGGAATATCAGTCCTAGGGAGGACAGAACCTTAAACTCCTTTTTCCATTTATTCAGACTTCTAGCTTAGGATCTGCTCCCTCCAAAGGAAGATAATAGTTGACTGAAATATTTCACTTCAGCTAAAATATGTGGCAGTGTTGTGGATGTTAAGGTGCAAATTGCAAGGTTTAAAGGATGCTTCACTTCTGCAACCCTCCAATCAGGCTGAGCTAAAATATCTCTTGTCATGAAGCATTTAGTCTATTCCACTGCAATTTAGACAGGTCTCCTATATAATCATAATAACATGCATCAAAGATTTCAAAAACTGAATGTACATGTATGTTTATGTAATAGGATGGTTGAAAATAGGCATCGTTGACTTGTCTTGACCTGATGACGCATTGCACTGATAATAATAATACTTATAAACAGGGAAAATTATGTTGCTTTTTGATAAACGAAATTTACCAATGGTTGAACATCGTGCTGATTGGTTCCTGTTCATAGAACCCATTAGTCGTGAGGCCAAAGAATAAAAGTGAGGTTGCTCTTGCTTTTGGAAATCATGTCCATTCGTAAACATATATATGATCTGAGTAACATGTTTGGTCATTGAGGTGTTCCTTGATGATATACAATTTTTGAGATATATCTTTTGATCCACATACATGAATTAAATAGTAGGGCGTTCATCCCAGTAGTCCAAGGGGCATCTGTGGTGTAAATCTAGGTTTCATCCACACTGTCAACTTACAGTGGAGATGAGGAACCCATAGAAAGCTCCTGATATTGATGCAGGCATGTATGGATCCAAAACAATTAGGTTAGTAGCTTATGAAGCGCATGACCAATAGAGTTAATGCAATGTGATTGATAGGACTGCTTATGTTGCTGACACCAGCATGAGTTACAATACGGATCCCAATGTCATAGAGCCAGAAATGAAAAATATTTGCAGGCAGTAAGATTAATGCAAAGAAGATCCTATATAACTCAGGTCTGGAGAAATGTTTTACCGAAAAATGTAGTAAAGAAAGGATATTCCTGGATATCACACACGGGGTGTTTGAAGTCCTTTGTTATTAGAGGGCCTTTGGAGATTATGCGAATATTGTAGAGCCATCACAGTGTCTGCGCCCTGTGTTCTTACTCACTAAGGAATGTTGTGGAGGGGTTAAAAAACTCCACCACCTGCATAGCCAGACTTGTGCAAAGAGGCCTCAACCTCCAATAAATCATCATGATGGAAACGTCAAGGAATTGTACCTCCAAGTTCTTCATGCTGATGAGAAAGTCAGGCCTTTTGTAAAGAAAAGAGGATGTTGGAAGACAGTGTTCTGCTAGACAATGAGGAATATCTTGATTTGGGGTAGATAGAATCATTTATCATTGTCATGAAATTTCTAATGAAGGTGTAATATTGTAGTTGAATTTCTTAAAAGTATCTTAAGGATATGGGCTATTGCTCTTTGCTTCTAGAGAAGACTATAGTCCATTTCGAGCCATTGATGAAGAAGAGGTACCTTAATGTGTCCAGGGTACTGTCAGAGCTTGCTTCATTCCAAATTGCTATGGGTCAGATGCACAACCTTTTCATTTTGTGATTCTGTAATAGTGTTTTCTGCAATTCGCAATTAGGGACTTGCAAATTACGATGTACTACAGTGTCTCAGACACATTTAGCGATTCCCAATGTGGTCGCAACTGACCTACTTATCAATTTCCATGAGGTAGGTCTCAATTTGCAACTCACTTGGAATGGCCTTTAATAATCACATGGATGGTGGCCTGCTGGGGTCAGCAGACCACTATGTCTGTGACTGCTTTTAAATAAAGCAATTTTTTATTGAAAGGCAACCCTTTTTCCTTAAACGAAAACGGAATGCATTTCAGAAATTAAAATGAAAACCTACCTTTTAATTTTTAGGAGTAGGCCCTTGTCCGTGGGACCACTTCTAGCTCCTAAAAAATGTTGCTGCCCACATTCACAAAGGGGAAGGGATCCTACAATGTGAGAATGTGTTACCACCTCCTTCACTGAATCTGTAAAATATGAATGTTTTGCAACCGCATTCCACTCGTAAGCATTCCAACACTCCCTGCTACTTCCTATAGCCCCACCCTATTTCCAACTCACAAGCTCTATTTTACAAGTCAGTAATAGGTTACTGACTTGAAAAATTGAGTTGGTACATGGGCAGATGGTATTTTAGAGAGGTTGTTAACAGCCTTTAACTACTGCTAAAAACGCTCAAACACCTGACTCTTCATTTGTGACTGACTGCAGAAACCTAGGTAATCTATGTGTGAATTATACAACAATTTTTAAGGTTAGTGTTTTAGACACAGTTCCTTCATAGATATAAGGTTTTGCTTTGAAAATCTGTGAAGAATAGAAGTGCAAATATTTTGTGGTGGAAAGGGATGTTTTGTGAAGCTGGTGTTTAATCTAAAAAATTTAATTTGACCCGTGGGGACTGCATTTAATGATAAGAACAGATTTATATGTTGTGATGCTACCAGGATACTGGTTGTTGGATTTGAAGATCTCTATGATGTGGTCAGGATTGTCTCTCAAATACACTGGTATCCTAGCTGATGAAAGAGACCTGTGTAGTTGAAGGCATGGCTGTGGTGGTGTAGGGTTTAATAACCAGGAGTGAAAGGATTTGTCACAGCTAGAATACATTATAGTGATAGTGTCATTATGGTGGCATTGAGATGATTGTGGCACAGATCACCAATTCAGAGGTTGTAGACCTGCTGGCTGATTGGTACCCCATGCATTAAAGACATAGTTTAATCTGTTACTCTACAGGAAGGGCTTACAACACACCTTTTTGCTAATTGATCAGTTTGAGTTTTCTTGCTTGTGACTGTTCACTAGCACCAAGAAGCGCTGGACATTTGCGCACTCTATAAAACTCAAATTAAATTTATTGTTCCATGGCGGTGTAAAGAAGTGTGAAGTGTGTGCTATGAGCTGCTACGTGCAGGTAGATACGACATATACTGCTGCTTCCATCACGGCACAAACAAAACTGGTGTTAAAAGGTTTCAAGACAGTGTTGCTGTTGGATGTAGCAGTACCTACATTTTGGTCAAGTTAGATAATTTCTAGAATTGAATATTGGTCCAGGATATTGATGATAATGGTTAGGTCCTTGTAATTAAGATTCTAAGGAAGGCATTTAGCACGGAGACAACATCTGTCGTTATGCAGAATTTCCTGAAGTCATTTGAGAACTTCCTTTGGAAAGGGTAAGTTGTGCGGGAGGGAAGAGTTCTAGTTGCCTACAGCAGATGAGTCCATCAGCTGAATAAATATAGGAAGAGTAACATTTTGTCTGGTTGATAGTGGAAGCCTGAATTCATGCCATTGGATTAAAGACAGGGGTGAATGAAGTTGCTACAAGATTACTGTGCAGGAGGAGATAAGACATGGAGAGGGGAGGAAAGATTTCTGAGTTAGTGGTAGTTAATTGGATTGTAAAAATTTTAAATAAATATGTAAAATCAATTTAGTTGGAGAGAAGGTGCTCTCAGCAGGTATTATCAGGTGAGTTTGTGAACTCATGGTCAGAAGGTAGGGGTTTCACATATCTACTTCTGCATCTACTCTCAGTAGGGATGTGGATGCAATGCTGGATATTAGGGCATATCAACATTTTACCTGTTAATATGTATTGAATTGTTTATGTGGAACTTGAAAATTAGTGACACCTTCAACAATTGATAATGCTTATTTTCTTTGGTCAGTTCAGACTAAGTTATGTGATGAAGGATAAGAGATGCAAAGTCATTCACATGAAACTGTTTTTCCAAGCCTCTTGTTTGATGTTTCAGCTATTTAACTGTGATTGTAATCAGAAATGAACTTTTCTAATTGTCAGCTTCTCAGCTCTGGAGAAGGGTACTTGCTGCTCACCCCACCCACATCCTGATGGTGACCTGCCTCTTGCTGTTGGTGACTACCATAGCGCTGGGAGTCAGATGTAAGTGTGGCAATGATGCTTTTACTTATGTATGGGATGCTAATAACCACACTTCACCTGCAGCTCCACCCACACTTGTTCTGTCATTGTATGAAGAAGTATAAGTTGCTGCCATCTAGAGTTAGGTTGGCAGATACCAAAAAGGAAAGTAAGTGGTAGGAGGCGGGTACCACCTATAATGGGAGGATGATTGTGCCAGGGGTTACCTGCCCTCACAATGGAGGATCCAAAGACTGGCATTGGTGAGGCCACTTATGTTCTGGGGGTGCAACCTCTCAGCGGCAGACGACAGGAGCCCTGGATCAACAGATCCCTGCGTTACACACAACGGGTCGACATCAAAATGGGTTGTGTGTCCACACTGGAAGGTAGGGACTGTGACTGACACAGAAGAGCATTTTCAAATTAAGATGATCACAAATGCTGCATTTGTACTTTTTAATCCTTATCTGTAGGCCAAAACCTAATCTTTATTGGGGGATAGCATTATATTGGATGCCATTAGGATCTCCAGGTCAATGCAATAAGGCAACTCATTGCTGATGAACATAAAGCAAAAGTAGGAAAATATGGCTCTATATAAATGTTGCTCTATTTGTTGTTTTATCTTCTTGGTCACTAGGCAGTCCTTTAGAGAAGTTGAATTGGATGTGATTCCCTAAATGTCATTCTACACGTCACTTGTAATTTTAACCCCTTTGCTGCTAGGCCTATACCCCCCGTGCAAAGCTTTTTTTGGCTATTTGGGGTAGTTCACACTTAGACCCCGGTAACTTTTTGACCACAGAAGGTATCCACACCAAATTTGTGTCCTTTTCTTCCAACATCATGGGAAATGTAATTTGTGGATTCTCTTGGAGGGGACCCAGAAATTAGCCAAAACAAAGATAAATATATTTATTTTTTTAAATGGGAACAAAGTGCTGCAAATGAAAGTGTCCGGTTTATTTTCCCTACAAGTGATATCAACAAAGCGTTTATGGGTCTGAGATTACAATCTTCCAAGCTTTCTGGGACTGACAGACTTTTGTCAGAAAACCTCAATTTTTTACACAGTTTGGCATTTTACTGGGACATAACCTATTTTTGCAAATTTTTGTGCTTCCAATTAATGGTAGAAATGGGTATAAAAGCAATAATGGATCCTGGAAAGCTATACATTTAAGGAAAGTAGACAAAATTATAAATTCAGCAAGGGGTCATTTGTGTATATCTTTCAAGGTTTCTTTATAGAAACTAACAGTTGAAAATAGGAACAATTGAAAATGAGTTAATAAAACAGCCATTTGTGTCAATGTTTTCATCTGTAACTTCTTATACTTATGACAGATGTTTAAAAGCAATATAACGTTACATCCGCTGGACTTTTCTGGTTGTGAGGGTATATAGGACTTGTATATTTATCAAGAACCCGATGAACCCAGAGCTAATAACTGAGCAGCGTCTTGCAATGTTTTTTATTATGCACCAGGTATATAGAAATTAATTTTGGAAAATATATATAGTGATATATCGGGATAAAAGACACCTATGTATTTCTGAAATTGGAACAAAATGTAGAGTTTAGAAACAGTAGCTATTTGCACATTTCCAAAATTGTGAGTAGCCATACTAGCATGAGAATTAAAGGACATTTTTCAAAGTGACACACATTGTCTTTCATTTGGAAGGCAGAAATGTATCGATAGTCAATAGGTAATAACAGTTACTCTACAATTCTGTGTTACCCTAAGTTTCATGATAAAAATGGTACCTCACCTGTGTGGGTCGGCCTAGTGCCCCCAATGGGAAACGGCTCAAAACGCAACAAGGACAAACTTAATTTTTACAGTGAAAACTGAACCTTTTTTTGTGCCTAGCTGTAGATTTTGAACCCTGGCTCTGCTGGCACCTAGGGAAACGTAGCAAACCTATACCTTTTTGAAAACTAGACACCCAGGGGAATCCAGGATAGGGTGACTTGTCTGGCTCTCACCAGGTTCTGTTACCCAGAATCCCTTGCAAACCTAAACTTTTGTAAAAACCAAACACATTTCCCTCACGTTTCTGTGGTGTAAAGTTCTGGAATCTGCGTGGAACCACAAAATTACACCCACCCCGCATTCCCCAAAGTCTTCAAAGGAAAATGGTACTTCACTTGTGTGGGTACTGCCTAGTGCATTCTGCAGCACACATAGAGGAAACATATCTTAGGATTGTGTTTGTACACGAAGGTGCTCCTTCCACCATGGTGTGCATTTGTGCACACTCGAATCCAGGCATCCAGCTGACAGCAGCAATAGAAGCAATTAAGAAAGCCACAGGAGATAGTGGGTGTAAAATGGCCTTTATCCCACCTGAGTCTTTTGTGTGAGTGTCTGTCTGCTTGTGTCTGGGTGTTTGCCTGCTTGTGTGCGCATGTTTGTGTGTGTGTGTGAGAGAGAAAAGCGAGTAAAAGAGGGAAAGAATTCAGACACTAGGGAGGTATTTTAAAGGACATTCTTGTAATGTTTTGTGTGAGCATTGCTGCTTTATTCAGTGAGGGCGCACTCAAGAAAATATAAGTAATCGGCCACATAGTAGAAGTGTCTTATATGTCTTGTCCCTAGCTTTTCTAACTTGTAGAAACTGAAAAGATCTGTAGAACCCAAAATCATAACTCCGTCACAACCACTTGAGTAAAATAAAGAGAATTTATTTAACATGCACTGGAGCCTGAGATGGGTGCTGAGTGCTCGAATAGCAGAAGTAAAGCACAAGCATTTATAGACGCAGACCACAACATTTCGTTATAATTTGTCTGCGTAACAGGTCATGTCTAGGCCCTCATGTTTAGGCCCTCATGTCCAGGCAGGTGGTGAAGAAACATTTTGTGCAAGGAAACAAGGAGAAATGCATTAGTTCTCCTCGTTTTTGCTTATTCCATGAGTACTGCTTGTGCAGCACACATGGAAAAAGCAAAATGCCACGGTTTGTTTATGTACAGGAATGTGTCCCTACCAGTACATATCCAAACCTTTAAAACATGCAATTTTGTCACTTTCAAAGTGACAGAATGGCATTTTAGGATTGTTTATATATCTTGTCCCTAGACCCGCCCACTTGCTACACTCATAGCTCATTTCAAGAGTACCTGCACTTATTTTTTCCCATTTAAAGCACTGATACTATAGTCCCGTTAAACTCTTGTCTCTCCTGCGGGTTTATTAGGATGAGAGTCGTAAACAAATATCAGTAACAGGTACATAATCACGGAAACCAGAACTTACATACAGTACAGCGTGCATTTCTCCAAAGACGGGGAAGGGCACCGAGATGGCAAACAAACCCGAGCCGCAATCATCCTGCTTGCGGGTCACTGTGTTTCCTCTCTCCAGCTCAAAGGGGTAGAAGTCCTAGAGGGACATCCAGCCTCTCACTGCTGCCCAGCTCCGAATGGAGATTAGCAGCATGCAGTAGGTCAGCTCCCCTATGCCAGCCGATGTCCTAGTAGGTGATAGGGTAGATGACGCACAAGGGAGGCTTAAAAGAGTTTAACGAACTAGCGACATGCAGCTGGAAACATGTGTCCCAAAGAAAATCCCACATAATGTAAATTATACAACAAAGAACTCAGTCCCAAAGTAAAGGAGGAGGCAGGGCCAGACACAAGGGCGACATTAATTAGCCATGGAGTGGGTGGTATATTTTTGATAATGAATGTCGGGCGCCCGTGTTGTTTTTGAAACCAGGCGCCCATGTGCTCCCTGTAGCGACGGGGTGGGTGGGACATTGGGATAATAAATGCCGGGAGCACATGTTTAAGTGAAAGTGGGCGCCCTTGTATTGTAATGTAATGTAAACGTTTACAGCGCTACTACCACTCCAAGGAGTATCTTGGCGCTTAACGCCAACCCAGGTGGAATAGGTTGAGGGGAATGGAGGCGAACTTAGTTACAATATACTTTACACCAATGCTATAGTTTACAAATATTCTTTATAAGTATTATACAGTACTTCAAATATACTAGTAATGGTAGACATAACTTGGAGTGCCTCCGAAGAGGGGATCACGTATCTCTATCTATCATCATGTCGATATGCGATTACTATTAGGGCGAAACACACCATTACAAAATGGCGCCCTTAGAATTGATGCTTTACGCGTTGACTAGATATCTATATTAAGCCATTACAAGATGGCGCGGACGCTGAACGCCACGGAATACGCGACTCGGAAGATATTGCATGGTGAGTTTGGAATGGTGTGACTACTATGAGAGCAAGCATTAAAACAGTTATACTTATGAATGTTTGGCTTTCATTTCAGATACGTACTCGTATGGAACAGATATTTGGATATAGAGAATTAGGATTACAGTGCAGAGTCTTAACGCTTCACACCGTACATTAGGTGAGATTACGATTTAGATATGGGATATAAGGTGCCAATTACCAACTTGTTACATGATAGTTGGTAATTACTGATTTAGATATGTGACTTAAATATTGAATACATTATTTGTAGATGTGTATACGCTCCTTATTCGCCTGAGGATAATACAACTACTTTTGTACCTGGATTCAATGAAATTTATATGATCCAGATGTTGTCTTGACTTGACAGAGACCATCAAACATTGATTTGGTGAGTGTCTACTACTTTCTAATGATTAATGTACGAGGGACTGCAATTTACTGTCAGATTTACTTGTGCAGTTATCTTATTAAAATGGATTTACTTGTAGGGTTAGACATGTACAAACTCGAATTGGAATTGAACTGCTATTGATGCTGACGAGCTATTGGATAAGTGCTACCGTTATTGACCCCAACATTAGAGATTTCATTGAGTTAATGGTGAGTCATTTATTTGAAACTAATAGATGGCGTGCAATGCGTGATCCAGTTAGCCATGCATCATATGGTGATCACAAACCATTTATTTGATTTATTTAGTATAGATAGTAAATGTAAACTATTCTATGAGTACAGAAGCACGAATTTGGCGGATATGTTTCTTCTTTCACAATCACATTGATAAGTTGTGAACTAGATGTTGGTTTGAGGGTGTATCCCCTTCACTTTCTTTAAATTGCTTCTTTTACAGACGCATGTTGAAGCAAGTGCTGATATTTGGATATGTTACTGTACTTAGAATTGATTGTAATTGTTTTGGGTTGCAGCCCTGAAGAAGTCATTGTCTTACATACAGACGAAACACGTGTTGGCTGCGCATTTGAATAAATCGAATTTTCTAAAGACACTTTAACTTGTTTTGGACTGAAGATTGGATGATTACTGATGATTGAAGATAACACTCGATAAAGACAAAAATTTGCTGAGTGCTCGGAGGAATATCTAATTATATGCCTAAAGAGGAGAAGCTCAATAAAGAAAAAAGTACTGGTCCCATGTAACAACTAAGTAAAGGGGCCAGTAGCAATGGGACATTCCAAATGAGGACATGGTCCTACCAAGGAGGGACTGACAAGTCTCATAATGAATCAGAAGACAGCTTTTACAAAGGACAACACACACAAGCAAATGAAAAATAAGGGCGGGTGGAGTGGGTGGAGCTTCCCTCCCGTACTGAACTACCCCAGATCTTCCCTAGAGCAGCGTGCTGACTTTAGGCTCGACCTAAATATGATTTGCATATTGAGAGACAGCAACAACAATGAGGAAGTGTCCTTCTCAATCTGAAATGAATGTCTCTTCTTGAAGATATTCATTACCTTCTAATGGCCTGATTATGCAGTTGTGATAAATAGCACCAATTGAGAGTATGTTCTCTTTAGTGGGGAATAACCTTCAAAATCTGTATTCCTCACTGAATATTGAGGCCGAGTTTTAACGGAACTTTGAGTCAAGTTTGTGCTACTTTTTTAACACATACCCCACACAAAGTGAAGCGGTGGCATTTACAAGCCGACGCAAATCACAATTTGTGTTCAATTGTAACCAAAAGTAAGGCAAAGCTGTGCAGTGCACTTCCTTAAATTACTTTGCGGGGCATTGCATGGGTGGTACATAGGCGTTCTCATGCAACCACCCAGGGGTTTTGATGCAAATCCTTAACTATAAAGATTTTTTTTCATTTAAAAAAAAGGGAAGCAACTTCAAGCTTACTTTTCATACTGGAAGCACTCCCCCCAGTCACAGATCTGGGTTGAATCCATCATCATTCTTTAGCTCACTTCGCCACCCCAGTTCAGACCCAGCTATATGCAAATCAGTCTTGAGCCTGTGCCCCATGGGAACAGTCCAGACTGAACTGCCAAGCCAGGTCTTCTCTGAACCGGAAACAAGCATTCTGGGACCGGTTTCTGGGTAACACCCTTCATCAGCCAGGCTAGCTTCAATCTAGTGGCAAAGTGAGCAAGGAACCCACTTCTGGGCATTCCCTGACAACTTAGGACAAACAAAGCAAACAAAAGGAGATGATGGCTGGAGCACTGAAACATTTCAGACACTCACCCCTAGTCACAGATCTGGGTTGAATCCATCATCATTCTTTAGCTCACTTTGCCACCTCAGTTTAGACCCAGCTATATGCAAATCAGTCTTGACCCTGTGCCTCATGGGAACAGTCCAGCCTGAACTGCCAAGCCAGGTCTTCTCTGAACCGGAAACAAGCATCCTGGGACCGGTTTCTGGGTAACACCCTTCATCAGCCAGGCTAGCTTGAATCTAGTGGCAAAGTGAGTAAGGGACCCACGTCTGGCCATACCCTGCCAACTTAGGGCGAACAAAGCAAACACAAGGAGATGATGGATGGAGCACTCAAACTTTTCAGACACTCACCCCCAGTCACAGATCTGGGTTGAATCCATCATCATTCTGTGTTTGCCCTATGTGGGCATGGTCCAGGGGATTAAAAAACAATAATACAATGGGTTTAAAACCTGTTTTATTATTGTTTTATTTGGAAGTGGTGACGGGGAGGAAGACACTCCTCTGCTCTAATGGAGGGGGGCTGCTTGTGTTAATGGTGAAATAAAGTGAAAACGGTATTGTGAAAGTGAGCCTGTTTCATTGTGACACATTGCTTCTGTCAGCTAATTCCAGAGCTCTGTAGCCACATAGATAAGGCCCTTCCTCTGAGACAAGCCTGTTTAACCCATTGTCTGAATAGATGGGAGAGGTGCCTTACCTGTTGAATGTTGTCTAGGTTACCACCGCAGTCATAGAAGATGGATCCTTGTCCACAAAAAAACGGGGGCATATTTACAAGAAACTGATGCATCTGCCTCCTTCAAGCAGGAGTAAGGTTTTGACACAGTGGCGTCCTAGAGGCGGTGCAGTGAATTTTTTTTATATTTCTCGGTGTCACTTCTACAAGGCTTTCCTGCGTGGGAGAACCACCCTGCCGACATTATACCTGACGCAGATATAATGTGACGCAGGGCAATATGACATGATGCATCTCCTTAGGTGTGTCACGTTGTAAATTAGCCAAATTGTTTATGCCGCCGCTGCGTCCGAAAAGGGACGTAGAAGTGGCACAGAAGTGTCTCAAGCGGCTTGTAAATCTGCCCCCCATGTGTAGCCAGCACACTTGAACATTGATCTGCTGCATTTAGAACTTCTTGTGTCCTGATCGAGAGAAGGTGCTCTGCATTCCAGTTCTGGGTGGAATCTATCGGGGCCTAGAAGACTAGGGCTCCAGGTTATGGTAGCTGTGCAGGAGAGCCTATTCGTGCTAAGTATGTCTATACACATATTGTGTAGAGTGTTCCTGTATCTCACACCTCATTACAGACCTGTCCACCCGTTTCATATTCGCAACATAACCTTATACTGCAAGCACAACAAGGCATCCATTTTGACTGAAATACATTTGACAGAAAAATGTATGCAAACCCTAAAGAAACATGTGCCATACAGCATCTCTAGACAAATCCGTCTCTGACAAGTGAAGTGTGCAGACACCCACGCTCTCAGCCAGTGTTGGGTACCCAAGCGCTCCAGCCGGTGTTAGGTACCAATTCGCTACTGCCGGTGTTAGGTACCCGAACACTACAACCAGTGTTAGGTGCTCGAGCACTACAGCTAGCGTAGGGTAACTGAGCACTATAGTCAGTGTTAGGTACCCAAGCACCACTGCCAGTTTGAGGTACGATCACTACAGCCAGTGTTAGGTACTCGAGCATTATAGACAGTGTTAGGCACCTGTGTAGTACAGTCAGTGTGAGGTAGCCGAGCACAACAGCCAGTGTTAGGTAACTGAGCACCACAGCCAGTGTTAGTTACTCGAGAACCACTGCCAGTGTGAGGTACCCGATCACTAAAGCCAGTGTTAGGTACTCAAGCCTTATAGACAGTGTTAGTCACCTGCGTAGTACAGTTAGTGTTTGGTAGCTGAGCACTACAGCCAGTGTTAGGTAACCGAGCTCTACAGCCAGTGCTAGGTCCCCGAGCACTACAGCCGGTGTAAGGTACTCGAACAGTGGAGACAGTGTTAGGTACCTGAGCACCAAAGCCAGTGTTAGGCACCGGGTACTATGGCCAGTGTTAGGTACCCGAGCACCACAGCCAGTGTTAGGCACCGAGTACTATGGCCAGTGTTAGGTACTCGAGCACCACAGCCAGTGTTAGGCAACGGGTAAAATGCCAAGTGTTAGGTACCCGAGCACCATAGCCAGTGTTAGGCACCGGGTACTATGGCCAGTGTTAGGTACCCGAGCACGACAGCCAGTGTTAGGCAACGGGTACTATGGCCAGTGTTAGGTACCCGAGCACCACAGCCAGTGTTAGCCAACGGGTACTATGGCCAGTGTTAGGTACCCGAGCACCATAGCCAGTGTTAGGCACCGGGTACTATGGCCAGTGTTAGGTACCCGAGCACCACAGCCAGTGTTAGGCACCGGGTACTATGGCCAGTGTTAGGTACCCGAGCACCACAGCCAGTGTTAGGCACCGGGTACTATGGCCAGTGTTAGGTACCCGAGCACCATAGCCAGTGTTAGGCACCGGGTACTATGGCCAGTGTTAGGTACCCAAGCACGACAGCCAGTGTTAGGCAACGGGTACTATGGCCAGTGTTAGGTACCCGAGCACCACAGCCAGTGTTAGCCAACGGGTACTATGGCCAGTGTTAGGTACCCGAGCACCATAGCCAGTGTTAGGCACCGGGTACTATGGCCAGTGTTAGGTACCCGAGCACGACAGCCAGTGTTAGGCAACGGGTACTATGGCCAGTGTTAGGTACCCGAGCACCACAGCCAGTGTTAGCCAACGGGTACTATGGCCAGTGTTAGGTACCCGAGCACCATAGCCAGTGTTAGGCACCGGGTACTATGGCCAGTGTTAGGTACCCGAGCACCACAGCCAGTGTTAGGCACCGGGTACTATGGCCAGTGTTAGGTACCCGAGCACCACAGCCAGTGTTAGGCACCGGGTACTATGGCCAGTGTTAGGTACCCGAGCACCATAGCCAGTGTTAGGCACCGGGTACTATGGCCAGTGTTAGGTACCCGAGCACGACAGCCAGTGTTAGGCAACAGGTACTATGCCCAGTGTTAGGTACCCGAGCACCATAGCCAGTGTTAGGCACCGGGTACTATGGCCAGTGTTAGGTACCCGAGCACCACAGCCAGTGTTAGGCACCGGGTACTATGGCCAGTGTTAGGTACCCGAGCACCACAGCCAGTGTAAGGCAACGGGTACTATGGCCAGTGTTAGGTACCCGAGCACCACAGCCAGTGTTAGGCAACGGGTACTATGGCCAGTGTTAGGTACCCGAGCACCATAGCCAGTGTTAGGCACCGGGTACTATGGCCAGTGTTAGGTACCCGAGCACCACAGCCAGTGTTAGGCACCGAGTACTATGGCCAGTGTTAGGTACCCGAGCACCACAGCCAGTGTTAGGCAACGGGTAAAATGCCAAGTGTTAGGTACCCGAGCACCATAGCCAGTGTTAGGCACCGGGTACTATGGCCAGTGTTAGGTACCCGAGCACGACAGCCAGTGTTAGGCACCGGGTACTATGGCCAGTGTTAGGTACCCGAGCACGACAGCCAGTGTTAGGCACCGGGTACTATGGCCAGTGTTAGGTACCCGTGCACGACAGCCAGTGTTAGGCAACGGGTACTATGGCCAGTGTTAGGTACCCAAGCACCACAGCCAGTGTTGAGCACCGGGTACTACTGCCAGGGTTACGTACCCGATCACTACAGCCTGTGTTAAGAAACCTGAGCACTACAGCCAGTGTTAGATCCCTGAGCACTACAGTGAATGTAAGGCAATCGAACAGTTTAGACAGTGTTAGAGACCCAAGCGCTACAGCCAGTACTAGGTACCAATTTGCTACTGCCGGTGTTAGGTGACCGAGCACTGCAACCAGTGTTAGCTACCCAAGCATTATAGACAGTATTCATCACCTGTGTAGTACAGTCAGTGTGAGGTATCCGAGCACTACAGCCAGTGTTATGTACCCAAGCACTACAGCCAGTGGTAGATCCCTGAGCACTACAGCCAGTGTACGGTACGCAAACAGCATAGACTGTGTTAGGTACCAGAGCACTACAGCCAGTGTTAGGCACCGGGTACTACAGCCAGTGCAAGGTACCCGAGCACTACAGCCAGTGTTAGGTATGGGTACTACAGCCAATGTTAGGTACCCGAGCACTACAGCCAGTGTTAGGCACCGGGTACTACTGCCAGGGTTACGTACCCGATCACTACAGCCTGTGTTAAGAAACCTGAGCACTACAGCCAGTGTTAGATCCCTGAGCACTACAGTGAATGTAAGGCAATCGAACAGTTTAGACAGTGTT
This sequence comes from Lissotriton helveticus, assembly GCF_964261635.1. Classification (NCBI taxonomy): domain Eukaryota; kingdom Metazoa; phylum Chordata; class Amphibia; order Caudata; family Salamandridae; genus Lissotriton; species Lissotriton helveticus. The sequence continues at coordinate 52,540,756 of NC_136059.1, read as the reverse complement.
AGATACCCAAGCGCTACAGCCAGTACTAGGTACCAATTTGCTACTGCCGGTGTTAGGTGACCGAGCACTACAACCAGTGTTAGCTACCCAAGCATTATAGACAGTATTCATCACCTGTGTAGTACAGTCAGTGTGAGGTATCCGAGCACTACAGCCAGTGTTATGTACCCAAGCACTACAGCCAGTGGTAGATCCCTGAGCACTACAGCCAGTGTACGGTACGCAAACAGCATAGACTGTGTTAGGTACCAGAGCACTACAGCCAGTGTTAGGCACCGGGTACTACAGCCAGTGCAAGGTACCCGAGCACTACAGCCAGTATTAGGTATGGGTACTACAGCCAATGTTAGGTACCCGAGCACTACAGCCAGTGTTAGGCACGGGTACTACAGCCAATGTTAGGTACCTGAGCACTACAGGTAGTGTTAGGTACCCAAGCACTACATCCAGTGTTAGATCCCTGAGCACTACAGGTAGTGTAAGGCACCCGAACAGTATAAAAAGTTTTAGGTACCCAAGCACTACAGCCAGTGTTAGGCACCGGGTACTACGGTCAGTGTTAGGTACCCAAGAACTACAGGTAGTTTTAGGTACTTGAGCACCACAGCCAGTGTAAGGCAACGGGTACTATGGCCAGTGTTAGGTACCCGAGCACCACAGCCAGTGTTAGGCAACGGGTACTATGGCCAGTGTTAGGTACCCGAGCACCATAGCCAGTGTTAGGCACCGGGTACTATGGCCAGTGTTAGGTACCCGAGCACCACAGCCAGTGTTAGGCACCGAGTACTATGGCCAGTGTTAGGTACCCGAGCACCACAGCCAGTGGTAGGCAACGGGTAAAATGCCAAGTGTTAGGTACCCGAGCACCATAGCCAGTGTTAGGCACCGGGTACTATGGCCAGTGTTAGGTACCCGAGCACGACAGCCAGTGTTAGGCAATGGGTACTATGGCCAGTGTTAGGTACCCGAGCACCACAGCCAGTGTTAGCCAACGGGTACTATGGCCAGTGTTAGGTACCCGAGCACCATAGCCAGTGTTAGGCACCGGGTACTATGGCCAGTGTTAGGTACCCGAGCACCACAGCCAGTGTTAGGCACCGGGTACTATGGCCAGTGTTAGGTACCCAAGCACGACAGCCAGTGTTAGGCAACGGGTACTATGGCCAGTGTTAGGTACCCGAGCACCATAGCCAGTGTTAGGCACCGGGTACTATGGCCAGTGTTAGGTACCCGAGCACTACAGGTAGTGTTAGGCACCGGGTACTATGGCCAGTGTTAGGTACCCGAGCACGACAGCCAGTGTTAGGCAACGGGTACTATGGCCAGTGTTAGGTACCCAAGCACCACAGCCAGTGTTAGGCACCGGGTACTACTGCCAGGGTTACGTACCCGATCACTACAGCCTGTGTTAAGAAACCTGAGCACTACAGCCAGTGTTAGATCCCTGAGCACTACAGTGAATGTAAGGCAATCGAACAGTTTAGACAGTGTTAGAGACCCAAGCGCTACAGCCAGTACTAGGTACCAATTTGCTACTGCCGGTGTTAGGTGACCGAGCACTACAACCAGTGTTAGCTACCCAAGCATTATAGACAGTATTCATCAACTGTGTAGTACAGTCAGTGTGAGGTATCCGAGCACTACAGCCAGTGTTATGTACCCAAGCACTACAGCCAGTGGTAGATCCCTGAGCACTACAGCCAGTGTACGGTACGCAAACAGCATAGACTGTGTTAGGTACCAGAGCACTACAGCCAGTGTTAGGCACCGGGTACTACAGCCAGTGCAAGGTACCCGAGCACTACAGCCAGTGTTAGGTATGGATACTACAGCCAATGTTAGGTACCCGAGCACTACAGCCAGTGTTAGGCACCGGGTACTACTGCCAGGGTTACGTACCCGATCACTACAGCCTGTGTTAAGAAACCTGAGCACTACAGCCAGTGTTAGATCCCTGAGCACTACAGTGAATGTAAGGCAATCGAACAGTTTAGACAGTGTTAGAGACCCAAGCGCTACAGCCAGTACTAGGTACCAATTTGCTACTGCCGGTGTTAGGTGACCGAGCACTACAACCAGTGTTAGCTACCCAAGCATTATAGACAGTATTCATCACCTGTGTAGTACAGTCAGTGTGAGGTATCCGAGCACTACAGCCAGTGTTATGTACCCAAGCACTACAGCCAGTGGTAGATCCCTGAGCACTACAGCCAGTGTACGGTACGCAAACAGCATAGACTGTGTTAGGTACCAGAGCACTACAGCCAGTGTTAGGCACCGGGTACTACAGCCAGTGCAAGGTACCCGAGCACTACAGCCAGTGTTAGGTATGGGTACTACAGCCAATGTTAGGTACCCGAGCACTACAGCCAGTGTTAGGCACCGGGTACTGCTGTCAGGGTTACGTACCCGATCACTACAGCCTGTGTTAAGAAACCTGAGCACTACAGCCAGTGTTAGATCCCTGAGCACTACAGTGAATGTAAGGCAATCGAACAGTTTAGACAGTGTTAGAGACCCAAGCGCTACAGCCAGTACTAGGTACCAATTTGCTACTGCCGGTGTTAGGTGACCGAGCACTACAACCAGTGTTAGCTACCCAAGCATTATAGACAGTATTCATCACCTGTGTAGTACAGTCAGTGTGAGGTATCCAAGCACTACAGCCAGTGTTATGTACCCAAGCACTACAGCCAGTGGTAGATCCCTGAGCACTACAGCCAGTGTACGGTACGCAAACAGCATAGACTGTGTTAGGTACCAGAGCACTACAGCCAGTGTTAGGCACCGGGTACTACAGCCAGTGCAAGGTACCCGAGCACTACAGCCAGTGTTAGGTATGGGTACTACAGCCAATGTTAGGTACCCGAGCACTACAGCCAGTGTTAGGCACGGGTACTACAGCCAATGTTAGGTACCTGAGCACTACAGGTAGTGTTAGGTACCCAAGCACTACATCCAGTGTTAGATCCCTGAGCACTACAGGTAGTGTAAGGCACCCGAACAGTATAAAAAGTTTTAGGTACCCAAGCACTACAGCCAGTGTTAGGCACCGGGTACTACGGTCAGTGTTAGGTACCCAAGAACTACAGGTAGTTTTAGGTACTTGAGCACTACAGCCAGTGTTAGATCCGTGAGCACGGCAGCTAGTGTAAGGCACCCGAACAGTATAGACAGTTTTAGGTACTTGAGCACCACAGCCAGTGTAAGGCAACGGGTACTATGGCCAGTGTTAGGTACCCGAGCACCACAGCCAGTGTTAGGCAACGGGTACTATGGCCAGTGTTAGGTACCCGAGCACCATAGCCAGTGTTAGGCACCGGGTACTATGGCCAGTGTTAGGTACCCGAGCACCACAGCCAGTGTTAGGCACCGAGTACTATGGCCAGTGTTAGGTACCCGAGCACCACAGCCAGTGGTAGGCAACGGGTAAAATGCCAAGTGTTAGGTACCCGAGCACCATAGCCAGTGTTAGGCACCGGGTACTATGGCCAGTGTTAGGTACCCGTGCACGACAGCCAGTGTTAGGCAATGGGTACTATGGCCAGTGTTAGGTACCCGAGCACCACAGCCAGTGTTAGCCAACGGGTACTATGGCCAGTGTTAGGTACCCGAGCACCATAGCCAGTGTTAGGCACCGGGTACTATGGCCAGTGTTAGGTACCCGAGCACCACAGCCAGTGTTAGGCACCGGGTACTATGGCCAGTGTTAGGTACCCAAGCACGACAGCCAGTGTTAGGCAACGGGTACTATGGCCAGTGTTAGGTACCCGAGCACCATAGCCAGTGTTAGGCACCGGGTACTATGGCCAGTGTTAGGTACCCGAGCACTACAGGTAGTGTTAGGCACCGGGTACTATGGCCAGTGTTAGGTACCCGAGCACGACAGCCAGTGTTAGGCAACGGGTACTATGGCCAGTGTTAGGTACCCAAGCACCACAGCCAGTGTTAGGCACCGGGTACTACTGCCAGGGTTACGTACCCGATCACTACAGCCTGTGTTAAGAAACCTGAGCACTACAGCCAGTGTTAGATCCCTGAGCACTACAGTGAATGTAAGGCAATCGAACAGTTTAGACAGTGTTAAAGACCCAAGCGCTACAGCCAGTACTAGGTACCAATTTGCTACTGCCGGTGTTAGGTGACCGAGCACTACAACCAGTGTTAGCTACCCAAGCATTATAGACAGTATTCATCACCTGTGTAGTACAGTCAGTGTGAGGTATCCGAGCACTACAGCCAGTGTTATGTACCCAAGCACTACAGCCAGTGGTAGATCCCTGAGCACTACAGCCAGTGTACGGTACGCAAACAGCATAGACTGTGTTAGGTACCAGAGCACTACAGCCAGTGTTAGGCACCGGGTACTACAGCCAGTGCAAGGTACCCGAGCACTACAGCCAGTGTTAGGTATGGGTACTACAGCCAATGTTAGGTACCCGAGCACTACAGCCAGTGTTAGGCACCGGGTACTACTGCCAGGGTTACGTACCCGATCACTACAGCCTGTGTTAAGAAACCTGAGCACTACAGCCAGTGTTAGATCCCTGAGCACTACAGTGAATGTAAGGCAATCGAACAGTTTAGACAGTGTTAGAGACCCAAGCGCTACAGCCAGTACTAGGTACCAATTTGCTACTGCCGGTGTTAGGTGACCGAGCACTACAACCAGTGTTAGCTACCCAAGCATTATAGACAGTATTCATCACCTGTGTAGTACAGTCAGTGTGAGGTATCCGAGCACTACAGCCAGTGTTATGTACCCAAGCACTACAGCCAGTGGTAGATCCCTGAGCACTACAGCCAGTGTACGGTACGCAAACAGCATAGACTGTGTTAGGTACCAGAGCACTACAGCCAGTGTTAGGCACCGGGTACTACAGCCAGTGCAAGGTACCCGAGCACTACAGCCAGTGTTAGGTATGGGTACTACAGCCAATGTTAGGTACCCGAGCACTACAGCCAGTGTTAGGCACCGGGTACTGCTGTCAGGGTTACGTACCCGATCACTACAGCCTGTGTTAAGAAACCTGAGCACTACAGCCAGTGTTAGATCCCTGAGCACTACAGTGAATGTAAGGCAATCGAACAGTTTAGACAGTGTTAGAGACCCAAGCGCTACAGCCAGTACTAGGTACCAATTTGCTACTGCCGGTGTTAGGTGACCGAGCACTACAACCAGTGTTAGCTACCCAAGCATTATAGACAGTATTCATCACCTGTGTAGTACAGTCAGTGTGAGGTATCCAAGCACTACAGCCAGTGTTATGTACCCAAGCACTACAGCCAGTGGTAGATCCCTGAGCACTACAGCCAGTGTACGGTACGCAAACAGCATAGACTGTGTTAGGTACCAGAGCACTACAGCCAGTGTTAGGCACCGGGTACTACAGCCAGTGCAAGGTACCCGAGCACTACAGCCAGTGTTAGGTATGGGTACTACAGCCAATGTTAGGTACCCGAGCACTACAGCCAGTGTTAGGCACGGGTACTACAGCCAATGTTAGGTACCTGAGCACTACAGGTAGTGTTAGGTACCCAAGCACTACATCCAGTGTTAGATCCCTGAGCACTACAGGTAGTGTAAGGCACCCGAACAGTATAAAAAGTTTTAGGTACCCAAGCACTACAGCCAGTGTTAGGCACCGGGTACTACGGTCAGTGTTAGGTACCCAAGAACTACAGGTAGTTTTAGGTACTTGAGCACTACAGCCAGTGTTAGATCCGTGAGCACGGCAGCTAGTGTAAGGCACCCGAACAGTATAGACAGTTTTAGGTACTTGAGGACTACAGCCAGTGTTAGGCAACGGGTACTATGGCCAGTGTTAGGTACCCGAGCACCAGGGCCAGTGTTAGGCAACGGGTACTACTACCAGTGTTAGGTTCCCGAGCACCACAGCCAGTGTTAGGGACCCGAGCACCACAGCCAGTGTTAGATCCCTGAGCACTACAGTGAATGTAAGGCACGTGAACAGTATAGACAGTGTTAGAGACCCAATCGCTACAGCCAGTATTAGGTACCAATTTGCTACTGGCGGTGTTACCCAAGAATTACAGGTAGTTTTAGGTACTTGAGCACTACACCAGTGTTAGATCCCTGAGCACTACACCTAGTGTAAGGCACCTGAACAGTATGGACAGTTTTAGGTACTCGACGACTACAGCCAGTGTTAGGCATCGGGTACTAGGCCAGTGCACCCGAGCACTACAGGTAGTTTTAGGTACTTGAGCACTACAGCCAATGTTAGGTACCCGAGTACTACAGGTAGTGTTAGGTACCCGAGCACTACAGGTAGTTTTAGGTACTTGAGCACTACAGCCAATGTTAGGTACCCGAGTACTACAGGTAGTGTTAGGTACCCGAGCACTACAGGTAGTTTTAGGTACTTGAGCACTACAGCCAATGTTAGGTACCCGAGTACTACAGGTAGTGTTAGGTACCCGAGTACTACAGGTAGTGTTAGGTACCCGAGCACTACAGCCAATGTTAGGTACCCGAGTACTACAGGTAGTGTTAGGTACCCGAGCACTACAGGTAGTGTTAGGTACCCGAGTACTACAGGTACTGTTAGGGACCCGAGCATTACAGCGAGTGTGGGTACCCAAGCACTTCAGCCTTGCACTGTTTTAGAACCTGTGAATTTGCATCTGGGACCGGTCTGTTTCCGCTTTGAAAACAGCTTCACATTGAAGAAGTTTGTGATTCACACCAAAAGCAGTGACAACACCCCCCCGCCCCCGACCGCCCTCCCTCCAAACAAGCAGTGGAGTCTGATGAACTCTCCCCTGCAGAGACTTAGAGTTACATAATTCAGAGAACACATGTCATGGGAAAATGTCACAAAGTAAGCAGAAGAAGTCATGTTTAGAATTAGTGTGTCGTGATTGGGTATGCATGCATATTTAATACATTTGCAAATAAAAATAAAAAAAATGTGCAAGTGCCCATTACCACAACACTGAAGACCAATACATTTATATTCTATTAACATGTAGGCTAACAGTTATTTTGCAGGCTATATATAAAGATAATCCTTCCATTCCCCTTAATTATGATACATTCTTGTAGAGCGGGGTTGTCGCTAAGGGAGGGCCACTTCGGGGAATCACTCTGGGCCTAATAACTGAGGGCAATAACATACAGGAAATACACTCTGCTACTAGGTACGGATGACAACCACGAGCGGATGTCAACCCTTTATTTATAACCTCCTGTCGGCGCCCGGCCCGGAGGGTGAACTGGATACACCTTACGGCTACATTACACTCCATGCGTCAAGACTGTAAAAAGGCGGAACGTCTTTGGCGCCGTAAATATGATCCATTGGAGAAATCTAAATATCGTGTGGCCATTAAAGGCTACCATAAAAAGATTGCGGAAGCCAAAAAGGAATACCTTGAGCGGAGGATCGATCGTGCGGACAATACTAGCAGGGAACTCTTTAGAATTGTTAAGGAGTTTACAGATCCTGCTGTAGGAGCTTCCCCTCAATCTCACACCGAAGGGTGGATTCGACAGCTTGCTGACTTTTTTGTCACTAAGATTCAAACCATTCAGGACTCCTTTCCCCCTGTGGATGTATCTGGGGTAGCTGATGCTCTCGTCCAGAATGGACTGGTACCAGCCTCAGAGGCCGAAAGTCAACCCACACTATCGGTCTTTCCGCAAATGACTTGCACAACCTCCCTGGAGCTACTGACACGGCTTCAATCGGGCTCACCGTTGGACGTGTGTCCAGCGAGATGTCTAGGCAGGGTGGCTCCGGCACTTAACAACTTGCTGAACCCCCTGCTTAACCTATCTTTGAGTTCCGGAGCGGTGCCGCGGGAGTGGAAACATGCACTCATTCTGCCGCTTATCAAAAAGCCTCAGTTAGATCCGCTGCAATGGACTAACTATAGACCGATTTCCCTCCTCCCTGCTCTGGCGAAGGTAGTTGAGAAGCATGTACAACTCACTCTTACCACCTTTATTGAGAAGAATAATATTCTGCATGATTCTCAATCTGGTTTCCGTGCGAATTACAGCACGGAGACGGCCCTCGTGGAGGTAACCGACGCCATCAGGGAGACGCTCGACCGGGGGGGGAAGGCTATGTTAGTCCTGTTGGACTTGTCGGCGGCCTTTGACACCGTCCCTCATGCGGGTCTCCTTTTAAGACTCAGGGAGATCGGCCTGCGGGGGACGGTGTTGGACTGGTTTAAGTCTTTCCTATCGGGCCGCCGGCAGGTGATCTGGGCTCCTCCGTTCTCCGCTGAAATGCAAGCGCTAGAGGTTGGGGTTCCTCAAGGGTCCATTCTGAGCCCCACCATATTTAATATCTATATGGCTCCTCTGGCGCTTGTAGCGGAGACTTATGGGGCCCGGGTCATCTCATATGCTGATGACACCCAGCTTTTGTTCACTTGCAGCAAAGGTGAGGCTTTTGATGGCGACAGGATAAAGCGCTGTTTGAGTGCAGTATTCGCGTGGTTTCTGAGGCACAGCCTGAAGTGCAACTCAGATAAGTCTGAGTTGCTTTTCTTCGGCTGTGCTCCTGATCCGGACTGGAAGTCCTGGTGGCCCCAGGACATGTTTCCCCCTGAGCAATCATCTTCCCAAGCAAAAAATCTGGGAGTGCTGCTTGATGATGCGCTCTCGTTTAGTCCCCATGTTATGGGGCTATCTGGGAAATGTTTTGGCATCCTCAAGATGTTGAGGAAGTTTCTTCCTCTGCTGTCCGTACAATATCGGAAGACAGTAGTGCAGGCGTTGGTGGGATCTAGACTAGATTACGCCAATGCACTCTTTGCAGGTCTGCCCAAGTATCTTCTGGCCAGACTGCAAGTTGTGCAAAATTCGGCGGCCAGAGCTATCTTCGGCCTGCCAAGGAGAACAAGCGCACAATTGCTTTTGAATAGGCTGCACTGGCTGCCTATTTCGAAAAGAATTAGATTTAAAATTCTGACGCTGGCCTTCAAAGCCCTTCATTCCATCGGTCCTAATTATATTAGGAAGCGGATTGCTTTCTATGTGCCTCGGAGGGTGTTACGATCTGCCGATCTGGCTAAATTGGAGGTGCCTCCGGCTAAGCGTGTTCGGATGGGAGAACGAGCCTTTCAATTTGTGGCAGCCCGATGTTGGAATGAGCTCCCTCTCCCTCTACGCAAAGCTACGAACCTCCTGGCGTTTAGGAAAGAGTTGAAGACTCTCCTCTTTTCTGCGTAATTCTTTTGACAACTGTGCTGCTCCTCTATGTGTCTGTAGATCTTAGGCCTCTTTGCAAAAGCGCCGGGACGCCCCTTTGGGCAGCCGTGCGCTCAAAAAATAGGGCCTTAACATAACATAACATAACATAACAGTGGCCAGATGGCTCACTACATCCCTCATAACCTTTAATCCCCCCAAAAAAACTGCTGATAAACAGCACCATTACAATTGTCCGCTTCACAGTTCCATTTATGAACACACATAGGGGCATATTATCAAGGCGGGCGATATAAAATTATCGCCGCTTTAGGGCCGTTGCGATAATTTCATCGCCCTATTAGCAAGCTGTCGCTAACAGCAGTTAGTAACAGCTTGTAGGCGATAGCGAGTGGTTTGGGGCCCGCTTTGCATGTCAGCGATATTTATCGCTAATGACAAGCAAAGTGGGCGTACCCAACCTGTTAGTGACTGAAAGCTGTTGCTAACATCGCTATCGCCTATTATCAACGCAGGCGTAGCGATTAAAAAATTGTCGCTAAACGCGAACATCGCTGAAAACAAACACCTGCTCAGACCAGTTCTTAGCCATTATATCCAATGGGAGGTGGATATTCTGGCTAAGTCCCCATTGGCGATAATGCGTGAATATTGATGGATTACCAGCAATATTCACGCATTTCGCAGCTAACGCTGGAAATTTTATTGCATTTGAGATAAACGTTGCTAATGGCGCCTTATCTCTGTGATAAAATCTGGCGATGCACGGCGATAGAAAAAATTTCGCTAAGCTTAGTTAGCGATAAATATCATTACTTGTTGATATTATGCCCCACAGTCTCTCAATTCCTGGCTGGGCCTAGGATTTTCTCGCAGGCGGTAAGGATATCCCATCGAGAGCGCCTCTTCCACCTCACTTTCAGCACTACTAGCCTCTCCATCATGCACCCTCTCTCCTCCATCCTCCCCAAGTGCTTGTTTCATTTCCTCCCGGGGAATCAACTCTGCTTTCCTGATTCCAACGTCAACTCCCTGCTCCTCCTGTGATTCTCCTTTTGCCACAAAAATAAAACATCTAAAAACTAACGTTGGTAGTTGTGAAAAAGAAAATCCCTGAAATGTCCCTCTATCTATCTCTCACGCTCTTTCTATTCTCCCATTTCTCTTTATCTCTCAATCCGTTTCTCTATTTCTCTTCCATGCTTTTTTGGATGCTGCTTCCCTCTACACATTTTTTGCCCTCTTTTACACATACTTCCTCTTTCTACATGTTGTCCTCCATTTTTTGTATTCCTATTTCCTTGCTCACTCATACTATCTCTCACCCTCTCCTCTTCTGCCCTCTTTCTTTCATTTTCCTTCAGTCAACATGAAAAATCTGAGCATTCTTAATTTCAATACTATGGACTCAAACCCGAGCGGCATCAAAATCAACCCCTTAAAGTTTTAAACATAATTAGATAAAATCTCCCTGGCACTACTATGTGAATTTAAGTGGTCTATGTATGATGACCTTGACTGGTACATACAGTTGGCTGATACTTAGCCCACTGAATATCTAAAGATCATTAGAACATTGGAATGTTGGGAGCTCCATTGAAAACAATGGAGTGCTCCGGGCTTATAATGGCTGGTATAAGCCTGGAGCTCCAACATTCCAATGTTTGTTTGTTCACAGCTCTGGCTGTGAACAAAGGCTTCAGGGAGCCTGAGGAGATTTCAATCCCCTCGCGCTACCTGAAGGCTTTGTTTTATTTGTTAGAACATTCTTCCCTCTAGTGACAGAATTTTCTAATAGCCTTATAGCCCTCCTTGCTGGGCTATACCGGCTTTTAAAGTCCCTCTGCCTTGTTAAAGGCCCTCACCTTCAGCTCGAGCCTTTGACTCTGGAGAGGGCTTTAATAGCCGCTATAGCCCGCTACGGCGGGCTATAAGGCTATATTCCATATATGTCTATGGAGTATCCAAATATTGTATTGTTAACAGAGTACTTTACATTTACAGAAATTAGGCTCAATATATACAGTGAAATTAACCCATGAAACCAACAGTGCGATATGTCCATTTGAAGTGAAATATTACTACAGAAAGACACTTAGAAAATGATGATGTACCTTTAAAATTATATTGTTTTGCATAATTGTAGATTCCCAGAATTCCCTGCAGCTAAAGGAGACACAGCAGGACCTGCAACTGCTCGGACAGCATCACGAGAACCTGAATGACAGCATGAATCAGCGCATGAGGGAAAGTGACGGAGCCTTGATGGACACAGAAGACAGACTCAGAGAGATCCAGAGGCAATGTAATCAAGACAGGGATTCCTGGAAACAAACTCAGCAACAGTTGCAAATCACTGAGAAGAAGCTAAGAGATGTCGAAGTTTCCTTGCGTACCACCAAGCAGGCCCTGAGCAACACTGAAGACAGTCTGAGGAAGAGAGAAGACGAGCTTACCCAAAGTAAAAATGCTTTAAACCGAGAGCGCGAGAGCAGCGAGAAGTGCAGAGGAACAGAGGCAGACTTGAGCACGTGCAAGTATGCTTTGGCTCGAGCACAGTCACGTACTGAAACCTCAGACATCAATCTAAACAGAGTGAAAGAGTCGTTAAAGAGCAAAGAGACAGCACTGAGACAAGCGGAGGAACAACTGAATGCGAAGAAAAAACTAATCTCTACTCTGTGTAAGTCCCTGGGGAAGATTCAGACTGGGCAACTTTAACCTCTCTAAACACATGGCGACACCGATTTATATACACTGATGGGAAAAACACTTGGGGCCAGATGTACAACCATTTTTGCATGCGCAAATGGGTTTGCGAACGCATGCAAAAACAGCATGGGGAATTTACAAACCCTATTTTGCAAATCACAAATTTTTGCGACTCGCTATTAGGAAGGGGCGTTCCCTTCCTAATAGCAAGCGCAACCCTTTGTAAGAATGTTCTGCATCTGCAATTGCGGGCGCAAAACACTCGCAAATTACCACCCTCTGCAAGAGGGTGGTAATTGGGTCGCAAAGGGAAAGGGTCCCCAGGGGACTCCTTCTCCTTTGCAGATGCAGGTGAAAATATTTGTTAAGGCACGCAGTGGTCCCAGGGACCACTACCTGCCCTTAGAAAATGAAACAAAAATGTTTCATTTTGTTCTTATTTAAATGCAGGCCGTTTTCCTTTATGGAAAACGGCCTGTATTAAAAAAACTGCTTTATTTAAAACCAGTCTCAGACATGGTGGTCTGCTGAGACCAGCTGGCCACCATACCTGGGAGAGCCTGCCATTCACAATGGGGTCGCAAATTGCAAGAGGCTTATTAATATTCATGAGCCTCTCTATTTGCGACATTATTTAGAATCGCAAACAGTGTGAAAAACACTGTTTTACATTGGAAATAGCGCCTCGCAAATTGTGAGGCGCAAAAAACTCGCAATTTGCAAGGCGCTATTTCCACAGTCGTACATCTGACCAAAGTTGATCATTTAATGAAGGTTGCGCAGTCATTCACACAACAAAATACAATTTAACACTGGGCCCGTAGGCCTTTGAAACTGTCCAGTGCATTGGAGCGAATCAACACCTTGTTTTGCGTCATATTGCACACGCACCCGTATAACACTTTAGTAAAGAAGTGAAAAGTTATCAGCCTTCACTAAATAAGTTTCAAAGTTTAAATAGATTTAGAAGTGGAGAGGCATCTACTGACTCAAAAAATGATAAGAATAGGATGCTGGTGAAGGGAGGAGATGGTGACAAGGAGGCAATCTCTAGTGGGGTTAGGAAGTTTGGTTTTAATCTGTGTCAATAGCCACACCTTTACACATCATTTCCAACTCATCCAGTCTCCTATTTGCACAAATCCCAAGTGCATGGGAAACCGGGCCCAGTTTCTACATCACTCCTAAAGCATGCGACGACCTGCCGCTAATCATAAGAGCCTCCTCCTCACTTCCGGAACTCTGCAAGAAGCTGAAGACCTGGCTTTTCGGGTTGTCCCGCTACACCATCAGTGTGCCTGAGCGCGCAACTGCTCAGCACCAGAATACCCTTCCCAGCAATAGTACGCTCTGCAATATGCATAAGCTAACATTTCTTGGACATCTTCTCATTATATGCCTTATATTAAAAACTGCTATGGGACTCATTTATGAGGTTTTGCCATAGGACAGCGCCTTTCTGCTGCACTGCCCTACGGCAAAAGGAAAGGGCAGGAATGCGCCGTATCTACCAGATTTGGTGCGTTCCTGTCCTTTTCCCCTGTGCCAGCGCACACTGGGCAGCCGTGTGCCAATGCAGGCACCTCTGCAACATGGTGTTAGGGTGCCTGCGTTGCAAGGAGGATTATTTTGTGCAAGAAGGGACCTTCCTGCACAAAGACAATCACAAGAGGTGTGTTCCTCTTTCTATGTGTGCTGCAGAATACAGCACACATAAAAAAGGAAAAACATGGAGAAATAAAGATATTTCTCCTTGTCGTGCCTTCCTCGCGCCTCCCCTGGGGAGGTGTACGTTTTTGGCGCTGCCTCAGATTCACAATTTCTCATAAATCTGAGGCAGTGTCAAAAAGCCATGAATGTTGCTGGGAACGTCCCCAGCAACAACGATTGCACACCCCTTTAATGCGGAATACTGCGTTAAAGGGAGAGATATATACGAGCCAGCATTAAGCCAAAAAAGTGGCTTAGTGCCACCTCGTAAATATGGAGCAGCTCCTGCGCCACCGGGTTGTCACAACAAGTGACGTTCTGGTGGTGCACAGACCTCATAAATAAGGCCCTACATTTATAAGATTTCAGATTACTCCTGAGCTATAGACTAACTACCTAAAGGAACCCTATAAGACACAACCATTTACTGTCCTAGGCATTGATGATGCCTGTTGCACTCAGTGGCGCATACCCTCACACACCTTCTCAACCTCCTTAACCTTTCAACCACACATGATCGAGCAAGAGGAGAAGCACTGACTAGTCTGTCATTAAGTACAATTTATCAATCATTAGCCCCATAGCACAAGGCATCATTTATTAATACATATACATACGTACATACTCATAAGTAGATCTTCCACGCTGCATTTGGGGTATCCAAGCTATTTAATTTGAGAATTTGTTTTAGTAAACATAAGTCAAATAAAAAAAAGTTGTTAGTCCTTGGCATTGGTAAGTCATAAAACCAGACTCCTTTGTTCAAACACATCTTTTAACCCCTTCCACACTGATGACGAGCTCAGCTCGTCATGAGGTACACCTCTCATACGCTCATGACGAGCTGAGCTCGTCATGAACCGCGGGATTTCGCGATTCTCAGCGCACAGCGGGAAAACGCGCCGCGCGCATGTGGTTAAACAACTACTCTATCCTGGACATCTCAGATTTTGTCCGACTGGTTACTCCGTCACAACGGTGATGGATATACTGTCTGCAAAAATATAAATCTTATAGGACATAATGGGATTTGTACTTCAGCGGATGGGACATCCGTCCCCGTAGTAACCAGTCACATCCGCCGAGATCTAAATCAGGCCCTGCGCGTGGTACCCCCCTGAAACGGGTAGTCAGATCTATTAAACTGCTCTTGAGTATAATACAATGTTTGCAGCATGTTGTGGAACACAAATGTTGTACTGTTGCTCCTTGTTTTACTCTTCAGAAGTAGCCACACTTATCCCTGCTCATGTGCATGCATTGACTTCCCCATTGATCTATCTTTTGTCGTTCATAGCCTCAGTGTCTTTGTCACTGATCTGTATAAGTTTGCACAGTTCTGGCAAGTTGCAGGAATTGAATCAGTATTGGTTGAACAAAGGTGGCATTGTCCATGCTTCCCTAAATTCGTAATTTCGCCTATAAAATAGTAGTGATGAATATTGAGGTGAGCAGGAACCCCTATTGTGTGCCTCGCCATTTAAACCACACACAATATTACCATCTTCTCATCTGATGTCTTAAATAGTTGGAAAGTTTTTTTCACTTTATCTTCAGGGCTCAGATTTGCAAAGCTTGTTTGCATCCCTGTTGGCCTAAATTCAATTTCTAAAACACGTCTTTTTTCGTTTTTTTCTAAACGTGTTCTTCGTTTTTGTATTGTGTTCAAGTTCCATAAACAGTAAATCAGTCTTCATGCTGTTAACCTTTTTAACTACCATCCCTCAATTCTTTATTGACACCTTGTGAACCAGAGGTCAAGGTGTGATGTATTCCTATAGGTTCTGTATCGATCCCCCTATTCCTGACCCTTTTCTGGTTAACAAGTTAACTAGCAGCCATCCCATGATGCAGGAACCGTTATCTGATTAAGCCACACCACGGCACAGGAACGTGTTATCTGATTAGGTCATAACGCTTGCCATCTAATTAGACAAGCAATATTCCTCCAGCCCCTGATAAGGCATACGGAGTTCTCAAAACAAATCAAACCTATGACAACCTGGGAAAAACCCTGCGGCCATTGTTTTGATTTCACCGAGAACTTCAGCAAAAGAATGTGCTAACGACCAGTTTGTATGACATCCTTATTGACGTATCTATGTCCATCCTTACGTCAATCTCGGCACCTTACAGGTATAAATATTACCGGTATTGCCTTAAGCAAACACACGCGGTGGTGACGAGATCGGAGCAGCCAGACTTGCCAAAGCCCAGAGCAGAGCAGACCCCGCTGGCGCAGCCCCGCCTTCCTGACGCATGAGAACGAGACGCTGCTTTCTCCTGCCGAGAAATCCAGCTCCGGCGCTTCCGGGCAGCCCTTGCAGGCAGCCTGGAATATCGAGACCAAAGACGAGAGATATCATCCCTCAACCATCCTAGATTTCAGGTACAGAACTGAATAACCCCTTACAGAGAATTCTTGAGTCAGTCACTTGGCAAAACAAACTTAACTTAAACTGCTACTTTCTATTCCCGCCCACGTATTAGGCTTAGGTCAGGTACACTGGGGTAGGCATAGTTAGAAACACCAGTTGAGTACGATTAGTCAAATGTATATGTGTATGTATCTATTTTATCCATTTTAAACCACCATATGGCTTAGAAACCATATAAATGTTTTTACAGTATTATTTTATACTTCTGCTTTTATTGTATGCACTTTACTTAACCATAAGTATTGCGATAATATCGATCCATTTCTCTTCTATGAGAAAAGAGACTGATCAATAAATACCATCTTTTATTGAACACGCCCGTCTCTTCCTTTTCTCTACAATCTGGTGAGACTAAGAATGTACGTACTGACTGAGTAAAATAAGTTGTCTTTTGTTTTCACACGACTCTAGAGATACACTCTTGATTAGGGGAGAGCAAAGTTGTCATGTTCTATGGTTGTCAGAAACTAAATCCCTTCTTGTCTATCCAGGGAGGTTCAACTCCTCCTTGCCTATTCGAGAAAGTTTCTCGTGAACTCTGAGCTAGCTGGCAAACCCAAAACTTTAAGTCTAATATCGACAATAGAATACCTAGTTAACGTCTGGTCTAGGCCTATACTATTGAAGGTATTATTCCAATGCGCAGAGCCTATTGGGATAATAGGAACTACACTACATGGCGCCCAAACGTTTGGAAAGGCGATAAAACTAACGCAAGACATTAGAGTAACTCAGTCGTGCTTTTTCACTCAGACCCCTTTTTTCCCATAATACTCCAAAGACGTCTGGAGTGGGTGAAAGGTAATATCCGCCAAACCTCGCAGGAGGAAACTCCTATGTATGGTTCTTGGTTTAGTCAACGTTGAAGGATACACTGTTCCAAAATATTGTGCATCTAATCTTTGTTTCCATAAGAAACCTGATCTGCAAACAAATGGAATAACCTTCTGGACAGTACAATGTCAGACAGTGAAGGAGAAAGAGAGGCAGCTAGAATAGCAGCTGAACTCATAGCAGCTGATAATACTATGCAAGAAGCAGACCCGGATATAATACTCATCCCGGTCAACATAAGAAAATCTATAACTTTAAAACTTATAGAAAATGGACTGACACCTAGAGGTGGCACAGTCATATTCGTAATTGAGGCACACGAATATCGGCAGACAGAGGTATTCTATTCATGGATAAACTTTCCAGCAGCAAACGCTGTAACAAAGCACTTCCACTATTACAAAACAGAGGAACCTCCTAATGAGTACATTCCTTTCGAGGAGGTGGAAGTACCACTCAAATTTCAAGAGCACCTGCTCTTGTTTAATGGCGCCCTAAAACATAATAATCACATCACCAGGCTCGGTCCATTAGGTAGACCAGGAGCAACGTGGCCGGTCCTAGCCGGATACACACCACATCCAGACATCGAAAGAATGTCTGCAGCAGATCTTTTAATACAACTAAAACAATTAATAAAAGTACATAGACAATTAGTCCAATATGTAATGCGGACTTCAACAATCCAACCAGCAATTAAAATTCCACAGCTGACCCCTCATCAGGGGAACACAAATAAAATTACACCACTGAACATACAGTCCTGCCTAGGTAAAGTACCAGCTAAACGGGAACAAAGACCATTCTGGTTAGCACAACAAATCACCCAAATAGAGGCGGTGTTTCCAGACACCACCCCCTTAGAAAAACACAGGATTCTGACTATCTGTCTTCCAATGAGAATCGCACCACACGTGGAGGACTGTGACACTTGGGGTACAGTCTTTGCTTCCATTTACACAAAAACGCATGGTGTTCCACCCATCTCGGTAATACCAGATGTGCTAAAACAAATTCAAGATGAATACGGTCCAGAACCCGCTTTAACTCTTGGTATGAAATTACTAAAAGACTTCAAGCAGGTCTCGGCAATACTACTTGCCAACATAAAGGGAGAAGCAGCAAACGTGGCGATCCGCCAAAGGTTAAAAGAGACAGATTTAGCAGACCAACCAGCTGAAATTGCCAGAATTATAGAAAAATCCTATGAGGAACTAGGTAGAGATAGTTTAGGTGGAATACCAGTAAAACCCCGACTGATTGAAAGTCCTGAAAAAGTATTTTTTAATAATAATTTAACATCACAAAAAAAGAGCTGGGATGGAAACAAACAATCCAATCCTAAAGAAAAGAAATTCCAGTCCAGAGGAAGGTCTCCTCGGCGGAGAGAAAGATCTCCAAACCAAGTACGCAGGTCTCCCCAAAGTGAGCCCTCTGGGAAAAGATACAACCTTAGAAATAGGGATAATATAAAGAAGCCTGATAGATATCAAGAAATTGATACACGCCCCTCTCAATCTTTTCAGACTTCCTCGCAGAAATCGGAAAGAAGAGGACGATCAGAACAAAGAGAAGAGCACGTCAAGTCCAAAGACAAGGAACCTGCTCATCTAAAAAAGAAATTACAATTTCCAAAAAAGAAGGTAGCCAGTATTAAAGTAATTAACAATGCCGAGAATACTGAGGACACAACTGAAAAACGGAGAATGGGCTCAGACAATGCTAGACAGCGCAGCAGAAGTGAGCATAGCTCGCAAAGTCTTTATGAATCATCAGGAGACAGTGGACACGAATGAATACCTTCAAGTGGAAACTGCAGACACCAGAGTTAGCAAACCTCACAAAATATATGAAATAACTTTACGTATAGAAGGGGATAAGACTAGAAAAATAAGGGGACTATTTTGGGATAATCTCTCCAAGGGCTATGACATCCTTCTAGCTGAAAAAGACTGGCCACCAGAGTTTGTCAGGGACTGCCCTCATGGCGAAGAAATAATTATGCCTGCCTTCTCAAATCATATCCCAATTCATAAAAAATACACACTTGCTAGAAAGTGGGCAGTAGCTCAAGCTCCTGCTTTATATAAAAATCATGTAGGATGGGATGAGGACTCTCCTCCTCACAAAATCCAGTTAAAATCACAACCTACTGCACAAAGACAGTACCCAATTAAGCAAGAAGCTAAAAAACAGGTAAAAGAAATCCTAGATCAACTAGAATACCAGGGGGTGATTGAAACTTGCACCTCACAAATGAACAACCCTTTGTTTCCGGTCTCCAAACCAGACAATTCATATCGTCTAGTTTTGGATTACAGACACCTTAACTCATGTTGCAAAACTTTTGCAGTGCAAAACTCGCATAGTGCTGCACTAATGAATAACATAGTGCGCAAAAAATACAAAACAACATTAGACATCTCTAATGGATTATTTTGTCAAAACATAGCACCAGCGAGCAGATATTTGTCTGCATTCTCAATAAATGGCACTCAAAAACAATTCTGTCGGTTACCCCAGGGGTACAAGAACAGCCCAGGATTATTCTCAGCGAGAGTAACAGAGTTACTACAAACATATGATGACGAAGCATTATCTTATGTCGACGACATATACCTAACAGATGATGACTTGGATACTCCCTTGAAGAGAGTGAACACCATAATACTTGGGTTCGCAGCAGAGGGTTACAAATTCAACTTTAAAAAATCTAGAATTGCCCATCAAACAGTCCTGTTCTTAGGATATGAATTATCAAGTGAAGGCAAAAGCCTGGCTGACAATTTCCTAGAGAAATGTGCCGTACTCCAAGCACCTAGAACACTAAAAAACCTACAGTCAGTTCTAGGCTTCCTAAATTTCGGAAGAACATACATTGCAAATTACGCAGAAAGGGTCAAACCCCTTTATGATCTAATAAAACCAGATTTTAAAAGAACCAATTGGAATCAAATACACACAGAAATTCTGAGATCCTTACAAACAGACATGTTAATTAAAACAAAATTAGAAACACGTGATAACACACGCAATCTTGTGATTCGAGTCATCCCAGGAAGATGCGGATTCACATACCTGACCTCTAATGAGGGAGAAAAGATACCAATTGCATTCAAATCACACTTGTACACAGAAGCTGAAAAGAAGATCAGCATTAAAGAAAACATTGTTCATGCAGTTCAATCCGCAATAGCTAGAGAAAAAGATAAAGCTGACGGTAGACGTATCACAATCAGAACAGCAGAATCAGCCTTTGAGGCATTAACAACACCGTGTAATTTACCAACAACAGCATTGAATCCGGAATGGATACAATGGGTGAATTCAATTACAACGGACAGAGTAAAATACTACTTTGATCCAGAATTATAATAATTGAAAAATCTAGAATATGAAAGAACATTCCCTCTGCCAATCGATATTCTGCCATTATGACAGTACGCCTGTGTAATCTATACAGACGGACATGCTCAACCCTCCGTTTGGGGAGAACAAGCATACAACCCCACATGTGAGATTACAAAAGAGGTGTGGCGCGGAGGTAAATTAAGACCTCTATTAACAAAAACACACTCAGTAGAAACTAATTCAGAACAACAGACTGAAATAATAGCATTGAAAATGGCGCTAGATAATGCAGATCGCGAATTCCCGACACTTATAGTGTCCGATTCATATTACTGCGTCAAATCATATAACAACGATTTGCAGAAATGGATTCAAAACGGTTACAAAGATGACACAGGTGCAACAATAAAGCAAAAACTGCTTTGGGAACAAATAGTTCTGTTACAAAAAGAACTACCAAAGACTCACGTGACACACTCACTGAGTCATCAGCGTGATGGCGTTCACGTTGCAGGGAATTCATTGGCTGAGACAGCCACAACGGTAGCAACTAAATCGGCTTCCGTAGCTAGAAAAAAGCGTACAATGAAATACATTGACGGTGAAACAGTGCTGGCGGTGAAAACGTCATCAAAAGGCGACTGCTCAGCGCTACCGATCAACTATCCACTCAATTATACATACATAATCGATGCAAACTCCGTCCCTTTTGCTCGAATCCCTAGAGTGGGGGATAGAGTAATTCCAAACATGGACAGGAGAACTTTGTTAATTATAGACGCACATATAGGTGAGGGTCTTAGTCATCTCAAACTAAAAGATTCTCTGGAAGAACTACAATCAGTGTACTGGTGGCAAGGCATGAGCCTGCAGCATCACATTTTTGTAAAAAAATGCCCGGACTGCAATAGAGATCGCAGCGGCGAGAGAAACGGTGTAATACCATGGCGTTTCACTCAAGAAGGGCTAAACAATAATCAATAAGACCAGTGTGAATAAGGCGTCCTATTAACAAACAAAGACTAGTTTCCACTTATAATGTAGACCCCAGCACTCGGCTGACGTCGGGACTGTTATACAAAGATTTGCGAGTCTAAATGGCATATACGCTAGGAGGATGCTACGTTTGACCAATGTTTTCACTTTAGCCCTCAAGCCTGTGGGGAAGCATGGCCAAATGAGCATAGCACAGCGGGATTCTACTCACTTCCTTCCTGAGGGATACGGGATGGTGTAAAGAAAAAACCAAGGCATAAAGCTATCTATAACGGAAAGGATATTAGGTTCGGGAGCTGGGTGGGTCAAACATCTAATAAGTGTCCAACGTAGTCTAAACAACCTGCCAAGAAATTCTCTGAGGGGATTCAGTCCGTACGAATTATTTTTTGGAACTAGGATGTTGGTCTTAGATCTTGACAGTCAGACTTCAGTGGTGAAGGAAAAAAGCTTTGATATCAAAGATCGTTTGGCTATTTTGCAGGACTTAAACAAAACAAGAAAAGACCTGAGCAACATAAAGTTGAAACAGCAGCAAACAACCACTGAAGAACCACCACCTGTCCCAGCAAGACCTGTCTGGATTCCAAAAGTCGGGGATCTAGTCAGAGAAAAGATTGCGGTAAAGAAGGAATTTGGGCCTTCTTACAGAAAAGCAGTTCCTGTCTTGTCTATCAACGGGACAAGATCAGTTGTACTACCGCCGCTTGCTGGTAAAAAGGAGAACCGAGTTGTATCCATCGACCTGGTAAAACCACAATCATGTGGCCGATAACAAACAGTAGGCCAAGTGGACTCCCGATAAGTAGTAGAACACCAAGGTTTGCTACAAATACAGAGGTCCTAACTAAGAGGCTAATCACATTCGAAACGCCTACAGAACAACTACAAGGACTATGCAACAATGCATTGGAACTCAGACCTCTAAAAACCCAGATAAAAACATTTAGTAGAGACACACCAACCTACACTGAAGTAACAAATGAATATGCTGAAGCTGCAAGAAACAGTAATCCTGAAGCAATTGGAACAATTGACAGAACGGCATCCGGCTACTTCATAAACTTCGATGATTCCTCTGAAGACCTCAGTGAATCAAAAACACAGCCATCAACAAAAACCTTTAAAGATAAAGCTAAAGAACTTTTGAAACAACTGAAAGAAACCTATCTCATTTCTCCATGGATTGAATTTTGGGTGGCCTTTGGTGCATTTATCCTCATACTTTGGCTCATCATGGTACTATGCTTGGGACGCTTCATTGAGGGAAAATATGCTAAAATGGACACAGCAAGCCAGAAAATAAACTTGATCCTCAAGCCACACACATCTTCACACGTCGAAAAAAGAGAACTTTCTTCAGTCAACTTCACAGCCAATCCCATACCGGGTGGGGTAGCATGGGACAACACTGACTATGAAATTTATGGTCCGGTTGAAATCCTGAAATATCCACACCAAATCAAGATCTCGTTGAGTGACTTTGTAAAACCAAACTCATTTGCTGATGATTGGGACTTTGAAAGCGTTAATGATATGATGTCTGACCTAGTGATGTCTGCTAAATTTACCAAACATGATTATTTGCAGGGTTCGACTAATTATGATAGTATGTACTGTTACAACCACTATGGTAACCATTTTCCACATAAATCGGCACAACCTAGAAATGTTTTAAATTATAATCAATGGGAACATTGTGCAACCCCTCCAAAAGGAAGCTCAAGAACCTTTTATGACAAATATTCATACTTTTCAGGGTTCAACACAAGTAATGCTGAAACATTTTATTTCAAATTGTCAAATAAGACAGGAACAAAAACCATGCTTACAAACACGAAATTGATATATTCAGACTCATTTTTTGAACAAATGAATACTTTTGGTTTTGATTATTGGGACAAAAATGTTGAAGTAAAAAGTGTTTGGGGTACAAAAGAATGGCAAGTACAAGGGATATAATCATTGTTTAGAGCCTGCATGATCCCAGAACAAATTATATTTTTGAATGACACTGTTCAACAAACTACCTGTCTTGGCCTAGCCAAAATCAAAGACTTAAATAAACCGTCTATTCCAAAGCCAACAATGAACAGCAATAGCTCTACAGATGAAGAGATAGACGTAAACTATGTATTAAACCAAAACAGAACACATCCTGATTGGAAACAATGGTTAATCTGGCCCACAGATACTAATAACTGTCAAGACAGATTCCTGAACAAAACACAGGGGTTCACATTGACCAGGCCAGACCCTAGATATTCCCAAAGACAACACCCAGGGATAATCACCACCTACAGTGTGGGCAAACTCTGCCTTCAATGGCTACAAACTTCCACACTGACAGAAATTAAGCAACACCTAACTTTACTTACTGATGGTGCTGACTTGCGTGATTTCATTATGGGACCGCGCAAACAGCGTCAAAAACGCTTCATAGCAGCCTCTGTATATGCAGCTTACAACGAGGCCTGGAAGGTATCTCAAATTGAGACAGCAGAAAGTATACGGGAAATTGACCGTATTCATTTGGAAAAATCACTTTCTGTAGTGGACAATGGGTTAATGACTCTGTCCTCCAGAATTTTTTCTTTGGACAGCATTGTGTCTTCAGCAATCGACATAATATCGCAAGACTTACTGTTGTTACAACACGGTCAGTCTCAATTGCGTTCTATTGTACAGCTTGGCTGGACGTTACAAAATCTGCGTTCAGGCTATGTGCCTTGGCGTTTAATCAACACAACGTCACTATTCAATATCTTTAACCTTACTGATAAACAAATCAGTATGGCACAGAAGGGTGCTGATTATACAATCCTGAGCATTGAGAAACTCGAGAGATTACCAGTGACAATGTCAGAACGACCTGTCAGTGAATGGATAATACATGGGATAATTAATATTCCAATATCAACCTTCAGGTTTCAATACTGCCAAAAATATATACAGGCTGGCATGTACGAAAAATTGGGAAAAGGGTACATTAAGTCAACATGGAACTTGCCCTATTCACATGCATGTGTCAGTAATAAAGGACAGAAAGTGTTTCTTAGTGGCAATAGTTGTGCAATGTCACTAAGCGGTACACTTCTGTGTAATGGAATTAGTTTGCATGGAGCCTGTGAAGGGAACTCAAATAACCTTTCATGTCAGCAGCTAGGCGCACCTGCAACAGAGATAGAACCATTCTTTAAAAGACTCTATAACGGGAGTTACATTCTAATTGTGGATCGCAGATGTTGTAGTTTACTGCCCGGGATTCCTTATCTCATAACTACGACTGCGAAGGTCATGTGCTGTGGACGCTTATTGTTCCCCAGCTCCTTTCCAGACAGGGAGGCAAGGGCATGGCCGAACTTGAAAATTACTTCTATTCGAATAGATACTGTAAGCAGAATGAAAACAGTGCTTCTTCAGACGCCGACCATACTCACGTCATCAAAAGAAACGTATGATCTCCTGGTCGCAAGGACGACTGCAGAGATTCACTCATTGTTATCAACTAATTCCCCAATACATTTCGCAGAAATCCTGAATGAATTCTTAAATATTTCTGATACCAGTGGAGTCTCAAAAGTATTTAAGACAGTATTTTCGATGGCATTAACACCATTCAAAGCCATACTTGGTATTTTTCCAGATTTCGTCCATTCGATTTTTGGCGGACTTCCCCTCATTTTGGGACTAATTGCAGGAATCCTATTCTTGGTCCTTATATTTCGTTATGGCAAACCATGTCACAGACAAAACACCTGCGACAAGGGACGAAACAATCCGAGCCATTGGATACCGGGACCGGATATCAAAAATCCTGGGACTATCCCGGCTTAGAGACCTGAACATGACTTGGTTTCTTTCATTTCGACCAATGTGGCATCGATGTGTTTTACCTGTATTAAGGTGCTTGCTGTGCGGAGAAGAATGCGTGTTGGACACCTGTCTGACGCTACAATCGGATGCGCCTATGGATGCAGAAACATTGTTGGGTCAGGTAACGGCTCATGCATTGTGCTGCCCTCAACGGCTGCCAATCCTGATGACGGCATTCGTGAAAACTTCACCACTACGATTAAGGGGTAGTGAAGTTCAAGATGAAAGCAGTATCAATCAGGTACGACCTTCTGTCAGCAATACTAATCAAAACGTCAATGGAGACAATCATGCACACGAATGCATGGTTACACCTTTTTCCGAGTTAGTGGAACTTTCACAGGAAGCTGTTGACAGCTTTTTCGACAGTCTCAATGATATGATGTTCTCACCAGAGCAGAAATATCGACTTTTGAGCAAGCTAGCACACGGCGTTCCCAACACCCTGAATTTGGCCTTCAACTTTAATAATAAAGTAGCATGAACAATTTTCCCTCCAGTTCACGGACAGCAATTTTTTCAGCAGCCCCAAAATATTTTTACGATTTTTCGGGACACTTATCTTCTGCTTAAAGTAAGAACTATTCTTAGAGAACTAAATTTCTATTATTAGAAACTTTATAGACATTAGCTGCCCGCTGGTATGTTCATAATTATTTTATTCTGTGATGGAATGGCCTCAAACCTTTTTCTTCTGTATTAAGAGCCATTTCATGTGTAATTCTCATATTCAAATAGTAATAATGTATACATATGCGTGATTACTTTAGCATTATTCTACAGCTTGAGTGCATATAGTATATATGACTGTTTTTTCCATATATTACATAATTTCGAAATGCATTATATGTATTTTGGGGTGGTAAGGTATACACGATACTCTACAGTATGTTTTACTATGCCTAGATTCGTAAATATGGCCATAGTTAGCGTGGAGTGGGTGTGATGTATTCCTATAGGTTCTGTATCGATCCCCCTATTCCTGACCCTGTTCTGGTTAACAAGTTAACTAGCAGCCATCCCATGATGCAGAAACCGTTATCTGATTAAGCCACACCACACCACGGCACAGGAACGTGTTATCTGATTAGGTCATAACGCTTGCCATCTAATTAGACAAGCAATATTCCTCCAGCCCCTGATAAGGCATACGGAGTTCTCAAAACAAATCAAACCTATGACAACCTGGGAAAAACCCTGCGGCCATTGTTTTGATTTCACCGAGAACTTCAGCAAAAGAATGTGCTAACGACCAGTTTGTATGACATCCTCATTGACGTATCTATGTCCATCCTTACGTCAATCTCGGCACCTTACAGGTATAAATATTACCGGTATTGCCTTAAGCAAACACACGCGGTGGTGACGAGATCGGAGCAGCCAGACTTGCCGAAGCCCAGAGCAGACCCCGCTGGCGCAGCCCCGCCTTCCTGACGCGCTGAGAACGAGACGCTGCTTTCTCCTGCCGAGAAATCCAGCTCCGGCGCTTCCGGGCAGCCTGGAATATCGAGACCAAAGACGAGAGATACCATCTCTCAACCATCCTAGATTTCAGGTACAGAACTGAATAACCCCTTACAGAGAATTCTTGAGTCAGTCACTTGGCAAAACAAACTTAACTTAAACTGCTACTTTCTATTCCCGCCCACGTATTAGGCTTAGGTCAGGTACACTGGGGTAGGCGTAGTTAGAAACACCAGTTGAGTACGATTAGTCAAATGTATATGTGTATGTATCTATTTTATCCATTTTAAACCACCATATGGCTTAGAAACCATATACATGTTTTTACAGTATTATTTTATACTTCTGCTTTTATTGTATGCACTTTACTTAACCATAAGTATTGCAATAATATCGATCCATTTCTCTTGTATGAGAAAAGAGACTGATCAATAAATACCATCTTTTATTGAACACGCCCGTCTCTTCCTTTTCTCTACAATCTGGTGAGACTAAGAATGCACGTACTGACTGAGTAAAATAAGTTGTCTTTTGTTTTCACACGACTCTAGAGATACACTCTTGATTAGGGGAGAGCAAAGTTGTCATGTTCTATGGTTGTCAGAAACTAAATCCCTTCTTGTCTATCCAGGGAGGTTCAACTCCTCCTTGCCTATTCGAGAAAGTTTCTAGTGAACTCTGAGCTAGCTGGCAAACCCAAAACTTTAAGTCTAATATCGACAATAGAAGACCTAGTTAACGTCTGGTCTAGGCCTATACTATTGAAGGTATTATTCCAATGCGCAGAGCCTATTGGGATAATAGGAACTACACTACAAAGGTGTACATAATTGTCTTCATTTCTAAGCACGTGACACATGTTACTGTGTCAATCAATAAGCAGGGATTCTGCAGGCGATTTCAGAAAACTCACTACATTCCTTTGGTAATTAAATTTGCTCAACCATTGTCCAACCGCAACCGACCACGCGCCTAATCCTAGCTTTCTCTATCACTTGAGCTAATAGTTAATTTATTCAATATTTCTAGCCCACCATATTTTTGTAATATATGCAAAGTCAGTTTTGCTAATATAAAATTAGTAAGTTACTACGTCCCCTCACTACATCTACCTTCAACTGCATCGCTGCCACAGCACCTACTAAAACAACATCTCTGACACTGAGGGCCTTATTATGATGGGGGTCGGACGAGCGTCAGATGCCATCATTGCAGGATGGATACCAACCGACATGTAGTAGGCAGTTTTACCTGTCAAATTACGATCAAACCACCGTGCACGCAGTCCGAATCATGCTGTTTCTATTGCGGCTTGTGCAGCAACCCGGAAAAGAGCCATACCACAAGCCACAATAATAAAATGTTTGAAGCATTCATAAACCATGTGCCAGGCACCGTGAGGTGCCTGGCGCAATATCCATGGATGGTTGGGGGGCAAGCCCCATAGAGGAGGCCAACGGGGTATGGGGATCTGCTAGGGGTTAGACAACCATGTACAGGCCAATAGAAATGAACATCTAATCCCTACGGCAGTGCCTGGGCAGGCACCGCCTCTATTGTAGGGATCCCAGACGGGCTCGTTGAGCCATCGGAAAAGCAGCGGTCAGTCCCTATGACCAATGCCTCCGACTTCTGGATCATAATCCAGCGGTCTGACCACTTCTATGGATGTCGATGGGCCTGCCACCGATGGCCTGTTGGTGGTGGGCCCACTGACATCGAAATTAGGCCCTAAATGTACCACAATGTCAATGTAAGTTTGACATGTATTTTTCCATTACTTTGGCACTACCTTTACCGGCATCCATATTGAACTCCTTTTTATTGAGTATATTTTTCAATTTTAATTTGAACCCTCTTATTTTATGTGTATTTTATTTTATTGTCTGTAGCCTAGTAGTAAACCTAACACTAATAGCATTCCTCAATCTACTTCTAAATGTAGGTTTTTAATTTTGATATACTATTTCATTCATTCTATCTGAAACCTTACCAACTATCCCCAACTCTTATATTTATTTTAGTTAATGTATTACATGTGCACATCTTTTCACATATACTAACTTTAGTTCCCAGCTAATGTCGCTTTTTAATTGGCATTAAACACTAATGGGCCAATTACAATATATGTCGGAAAGCCTCCGACCGCTAGTCGGAAGCTTTCGGAGAGTGGTTGGAGGCTTTCTGACTGACTGACCAACAGATTCTGGTCCCTCCGCCTGATTACAATGTAGGCGGTCAGAACGTAAACCGGCTGATCATTCAGACTCAGTTCCAATCCAACTCTCAGAGTCTTCTTGCCGGTCAAAATCACACTGTAATTCCCTATGGACGGCGTTTCCGCCATCGGGATTACGATGTTGGTTTCCCACAACCTTTCCGTATGGCCTATCCAACACAGAAAGTGACTTTTGGGCCCCCTGGCAGGGCCCCCTTAACCTGTGGCCTATGGTTGGTGGTCAAATGGGTACCTTGGGTACCCCCCTGTAAAATCGTGCACTGTGGGGCAGGCAACACAGGGTGCAGGGTTTTACACCCACCCCCATTTCTCCATTAGAGCCTGTATTACGGCCGGTTTACAGCTATAACACAAGCTCCCATTGAGAAAAGTGAGTATGCGACCAAACAATATTTGGTTGCATCGTAATCAGTGGCTCAGAACCAATGACGGGAGGTCGTCGGTCCTGAGGCCGAGATGGTGTCGGTGAGAGGTAACTCCGACCGACATCATAATAAGCCCCTTGATTTGTAATTTATTTATCCTGGGGGAAATCCCAAGAAACACCCCCTTTTTATATTTGCATGTTTTAAATTTCCTTTTTTTGATTGATCAATACCCTTGATTGTCCTACTTTTTATTTGTTTTCAATTATAAAATTAAGCAACAAAATGAAAAATTATATAAATACACTACGATAAACATTAGAGAAAGTGTGTGTCATTGGAGTGGTTTGATTTACTATTCCTACTCCAAATTTTGCAACAGTAGGGAAGGAATTGGACTTCGGAGAAGTTATATTTACGATCTCCACTTAAGTTAGGCACAGTAGGGAGAATGTTGCACCTCAAAGGGGTTAGATTGTCTTTTCTCACTTCTTTCTAAATAACAGTAGGGAAAATATTTGGATTTTGAAGAGTTTAGAATTACTATTCCCACTTCAGTCTAAGTAACAGTAGACAAAGTTTGGACTTTGGAGGGGTTACATATACTATTCCCACTCCAATGTATGCAACAGTAGGGAAAACGTTGAACGTCATAAGGATTAAATATACCATTCCAGCTCAGAAAGCACTGAAGTACCTAAAACACTTTTCAAAATCATTTTTTATGTAAAGAAAAATGCATACAATATATACACTTAACAAAATATATAACCTACAAAAATTACATTCATTAAAATGTTATTAAATCACTTCTCTCCTTACAGCCCAAAGAAACCACAAACACCCCAAAAAAATGAAACATTAAAATAAAAATGTTAATTAAAGTAAACAAATGGAAAATTGAATACATACATGTTACAAATATTAATATTAAAACACGTAAAAATAAAAATAAAAAAAATAATAAAATAAATCATGTACCTAATAAACAATAACAAATATAAATAACTGATGATCGGTGCAAATTGATTAGGATTAAGAAATTATTTAGGCCATATAATTTCAACTACTTCCAACTATGTTACTTTACAAAATATATCACTTAGAAAAGTATAAAAGTTAAAATCATTACTATAATGTACAAATTACACCAGAATAAAATGCAGGTTCCTGCATGAAAGGGGCATGCAATGGGCTTTGCTGTGGATTTCCACTGCAACACCCATTTCTTTTTGACGCTGCCCGAGATGTTTATGGATCTTTAATTCTGATACAGCATCAAAAACTAACGCCACTGAATAGCATCAAGATTGGAGCAACATGTAGAAATACTGTTATTTTTTCTTGTTGTTTGTTCTTTCTATGTGTGCTGCTCTCTGCAGCACACATAGAAGGTGAAAAACACCATTAATGATTGTTTATGTGCAGGAAGGTGTTCCTTCCTGCACAAAAACAATAATTAAATAATGAGGATTTACCATGGAAAGGATGGTGGGGAGGCAACTCAGGGGGCATGAATGTGCATGCAGGGGGCAAATGATGTGCCCCCCTGTATTTCTGCACCCCTATCCGTGCCCGAGAAGAAATGCACAACATGATGCATTTCTTCCTGTGCAGGAACGTGCTGTGATGCTCCTGCAGCGGTGCTTTTCTAAGGATCTCCTTAGAGCACTCAGGGCCTCATTTATCAGGGTTTGACGTAGGCAAATGCCACAGGGATACTTGCTGTGCTGCCCTACATCAAAGGAAAAGGGCAGGAATGGGGCAAATCTATGAGATGCAGTGCTTTCCTGTCCTTTTTCCCTACGCTGGCGCACAATGGGCTGCCTGCGCCAACGCAGGCATTCTTGCACCATGGTGCAAGGGTGCCTGCATGGCGGGACTGATTGATTTTGTGCAGAAAGGAACACCTTCCTGCAAAAAATCAATCAATTCAGGTGATTTCCTCTTACTATGTGTGCTGCAGAATGAAGCACACATAGAAAAAGGAAAAAGCTAGGAGAAATGAAAACATTTCTCCTCATTGCGCCTCTCTAACGCCACCCCCGGGTGGCGTTAGGTTCTGACGCATTCCCAGGTTAACGATTTCTCGTAAATCTGGGAATGCTTGAGATTCCATGGGTGCTGTGTGGGAACACCCAAATCAACACCCATGGATGCTCCTTTCATGCAGTGTTCTGCATGAAAGGGGCACACATTTACACGGCCATGAAAAGCCATGTAAAGTGGCTTTATGTGGCCTTGTAAATATGCCGGAGCACATTGCGCCAGCAGAACGTCAAAAAAGTGACTTTCCGGCGGTGTAAAAGTGCTCATAAATGAGGCCCTCAGTCATTAACCCTGTCATGTTGCTGCGTTACATACATCCATTCCTGCACTCTTGCCCCCACATGCATCATCCCGGTCGTTTGCGAATGCTAAATTGCGAAAAATAGCGAAATGCAATTTAGAATTCGCAAAACGGGATGCATGATTAATTTCTAATAATATTAGCGATTCGGTAAAATTCGCATTTTTTACCGAATCGCTAATATTATGCGACTTCTAATTTGGTAATTCGCATTTCCCATTGATTCCTATGGCCCAAAAGGCCCATAGGAATCAATGGAAATTGCGAATTCGCAATTTACAATTTTCACAATCTTCATGCATTCCATGGGTGCAGGGGGGGGTCCAAAGGACCCCCCCCTGCACCCCTGAAATGTATTTTTAAGTGGTTGTTTCACACACACATGTCCTATGGACATGTGTGTCTGTAACATGTAAGTTTTAAAAATGCATTTTTTTGCTTTTTTAACAATTTTTGCAAATTAACACGAGGGTCAACCTCGTGTTAATTTGCACTTCCAATTTTCAAATTCGCTATTTTTAAAAAAATGATGCATTGCATTTAAGGAATCGCACAAATGCGATTCCTTAAATGCATTCGCAATTATTAGAAATGCTAAAAATAGCGAATTATGCACAACAGTTTCATGCATCCCAAAAACGGATTTTGCATTCGCAAACGGCCGATTTTTCCGAATCGCACCGTTTGCGAACGAAAAAAACGTTGATGCATGTGGCCGTTGGATTCAGCATCTATCCATGCACTTATGCTCGCGTTCAATCATGCATCTATCCATTCACCCTATCATACATTCATGCTCATACTCATTCTTCGATTCATCCATCTATGCCCCCATGATCTGGAACAGCATCCCCTTATCAATCAGGATGGGTTAACGCTGTTCTAATTTAGGAAAGAGTTGAGCATGTACCTATATAAAGAACACTACAGCACAGTGCATTAAGTGTTCACAAATCAGTTTATTCGCATATCCCTCATTGACACTATGCTCATCTTTGACCCTGGGAGTAATGTAAATGTATATGTGTTTTGTATTTACATAGCGCCTTTTACCCAGAGGTCTCGTAGCGCTGTAACGCATTATTATTATTACATTTCTTAAGCGCTCAGCTACCGCTGTGGAACCCTTCCTGGCTTTTCCCTGTGAAGTGTCCACTCCTGGGCACCCCCAAGGTGGAGGCCAGGCATCCTTAGCGTTGTGGGGCCGTTGTGGAGATTAAACAAGCTATTGCCCAGGGTTGCAGAGTGGGACTTATGATTAGAATAGGCACCGAGGCGAGAATTATCAGGTCTGAGGAAATTGAGCCCAAGACCCGCCGAGGCGGGAATTAAACCCTGGTCCCGGGCCAGACCTCTGCATCAGGGTCTGCCGCTCTAACCATTGAGCCACGCTTCTCCACGAAGGCCTTTCCACCG
The DNA here is from genome assembly GCF_964261635.1 of Lissotriton helveticus. Taxonomy (NCBI): domain Eukaryota; kingdom Metazoa; phylum Chordata; class Amphibia; order Caudata; family Salamandridae; genus Lissotriton; species Lissotriton helveticus. The sequence continues at coordinate 52,507,818 of NC_136059.1, read as the reverse complement.
TCAGGGGCGAATGGGGAGGGCCCAACCCTTCAAGGGGCCAGCATTTAGCCCAAGGCTAATGAATTTCTGAGGCATTTGGAAGACTCAGGGATCCTCATTACATTCTGAACAGGGGCACCATCATATCTTCGCCATACTGGAACTGAAAGTGCCCTACATATACATGCAATCAGTCATTAACTCATTTTTTCTTTCATGCACTTCCCAAAGTCACAGATGCCATTACGCGGCATCCCTGCCTCATAGCTTTGTGAATCCTTGTTCCTATTGTGTTCTATAGAGCGTGTTGCCAGACACTCGACCTGCTTGATTTGTGCAAGTTTACCTGTTATGTCACCTTTCTGTATTTGTCTTTTTACAGGCATGAACAAACAGACGGGAATCCAGCATTTTTCAGGTTAGATTTCACCTCGAGGTGAGGTTGGGAAGGGAGTGGGTGGTGCTGATGGGGTGAAGAGTTTACTTCCTGTGCAGCGGAAAGGATGTGACTCTGCTTTGGTCGATTGTGATGAATTGTAAGTATTGTATTAATTATAGATGCAATTTTATCAGCAAGTAGCAACTCACAGCGTTGCCCCTTCTTTAACCTTGCACGCTAGCACAAACCTAGCCCAGAGTGGTATTGCCCATTTAGGATAGACCTGGGCGTTATGGAACATAAGCCCCTGCGCTGTTGGTGCATCACTTGTTATGACGCTTTGGGGGTGCAGAGTGCAGACCCATATCTCTTAAGCCATGCACATCCACTTTGCATGGCTTTCCATGGCCTTGTATATATGGTGTAAGGCAACGCAGCACAAGTTGCTGTGTTGCCTTACACTGCATCTGGCAGGCGTTTTCCCACACAACACTTATGGGTTTTGACAAATTCCCAGATTCACAAGGATCTGTAAGCCTAGGAATGCTTCAAAACTGTACTCCTCACTGTTTCCTCTTTCCATGTGTGATGCATGCTGTAGCTCACTAGAAATAGGAAAAAGCAACAATGGATTGGTTTTGGTGCATAAAGGTGTCTCTTCCTGCACAAAAATATTCCTGGCTGCAACAGAGGCACCCTTGCACCACAAGGATGCCTGCGTTGGCGCTAGGCAGCAAATTGTGCGCCTGCACTGGCTGAAAGGACAGGAATGCACTGCATTTCGTAAATACAATGGGGCAGATTTATGAAGGCCTTGCGCCGCCGGTGCGTCATTTTTAACATGGGAAAAAGTGACGCACTGGCGGCGCAAGGCCTTCATAAATCTGCCCCAATGTATTCATGTCCTTTTGATTTGGCCGAGGGCAGCCCAGTGATAAGACTTGCTGCACTTCCAATTTGCATCTTCAGAGATAAATATGATAAAGTTGCCATTGTTCCAAACACATTAAAATGTGTACAATTCAACGGAAAATAATTAGCATAACAATGGATACGCCCAAGACTATTCCTGTGATGAATATCTAGTGCAGGTGTCTGTCTATTGCCCTCATTTCTGTGCCCAAGATGGCACATTCTTTCTGCACAGAAACTGGAAAGTATGTTGGGGGTGGGACAGAGGACATTGGAGTCTGTGATCTAGTTCTGTATGCTAGTGTTGTCTTTGTGTTTTATAATAAGTGAGTTGCCGCTTAGTTTAAGACAGTAATTCAGTTTGACTATATTTTTCAAGGCCCCTGTGTTTTGTCTTCCTGTCTATCATTCACCAGCAGAAATGTTGATATTGGGTCCAGCGCTTGGGTTAAGGGTTCCATTCTGACTTCCATTCAAGACCTGTGACTTAGGGTATGCCAGTGTAAGGATGCAAGGGCACGGCGTATAGGTCATATTGTGATAAATGTAAATGATAAAATACCGTTTTTTTTATAGTGCTCAGTACTACAATTTTCAGCTTTAAATGTTAAGCAGCTTTAACAACTGTGTTACCATTTATTCAATATTAAGGTATTTGACGGTAACCTCACATGGAGGACAGGATTTGATGGCATTGCCAGGACAGATTTGGGGTGGTGGGGCGGGGCACGAAGGGGTAAGGGGATGTAAAATACAGGAAAAGACAGCACCCTCATCGCCACTCAGTCCCACATCCTTTCTCCCCCGCATTTGCCGAACAGGAAGCAGCCAAGTTCCCCTGAGACAATCACAACGCTGCAATGCAGTGTTGTGATAGGCTCCCCTAAGCTTTGTGATTGGTCTGAGCGCCTTGACAGGGGGCCTGGGCATGTTCTCCACACAGCCTGACCTACAACCAATCACAGAGCTTAGGGGAGCCAATCACAACACTGCATTGCAGAGTTGTGATTGGTTCAGGGTGGCCTGGCTGCTTCCTGTTCGGCAGCTGCGGAGGAGAGACAATGTGGGACAGAGTGGCAATAAGAGTGGTGTCTTTTTTTTTACATCTCCTTACCCCCTTGCCCCCCACCCAACCACCCCAGATCTGTCCTGGCAGTAATACAGCCTGGGTGGAGAACATGCTAAGTGAGCATGCATGTTTGTATGGCCCGAGAATGCCAGACCGCTGCATCAGTGTGCCCACCACTCCTCCCTTGTCTGTGAGCAGAGCATCACTGCCCCTCCCCCATGCTGCTGCAGCAGAAACAAATAAAATGTTAATAACATCAAGTTATTATCATTTTATTTTTCCTTCCTGTCAATGCTGCAAAGCAGTGAGTGGGGCGACGCTCCTCCGCATTAGCGGACGAGCTGCCACTGACCGCCAGGACTCCGTTTCATAGCCCGTAGTTCACACGCAGCACTTAGCTCACTCAGCCATCCTTGGATTGTAAAGTGATTGGTCCATGCTGATTGTGCAGGGTTGGCCATTCAAACCTGGTTACTGCTCTGATAACAGTATCAAGGTGGTGTCAGTAACAGCTCATGGTGCTTCCAATGACATCACTGGGTGTTATATATTAAATGTCAGGTCACTATTTAGCACATGACTCAAGATGGCATGGTGCTGGCCGACAGAAGAGCTGTCCAAAATGCCACAATGTGGTTGTGCTCCCTTTGTTTTCGCTAACCTGTCAAATTGTTTTCAAATTTTCAAATTTCAAAAAGCTTTATTCAAATTGTGCAAACAGATTCATAAAAGCGTATAGATAAAAGTCATATTTAAGAAATACAAATCTAATGCAGCATAAATAGTTACATGTTAAATACAAATTTAAAAAAGAGATAAAAAGTCTGTTAAAAACTAATAAAAATAGAAGGTACAGTAAGTTCATTTTAGGTTTTGATCATTCCAACCACTGAACACATAGAGATACGAAAAATCCATTTACATCGCATTTCTATACCTCACGATTGCTTTCAGTAAGTGAATACAATTCCAATGGCGCACTCATTTTCTAGGGATCTTAGCTTGTCGTATGCCCCTCTACAAGACCCCAAGCCCCATGATACAAGCAGAGGTTTCAGCAGTTTCTTCCTCGGATGACTATAAAAAGTGCAAACAAGTGTACAATGTATATTTGACTGATATGAGAGATCATCACAGGGACAAGTTCTTTTTTCTTTTGACCAGTCATTGCACTGTGGGAAGGAAACAAGTCTGTAAAAGATATCTAGGCGAAAGTAGGTCAGGAGCATACGATGGAAGGGGGGTTGTTCAATCAGTAAGCTAACCTGTCAATTGTTGGTATACCCACAATTTATCAGCGATCATACAATCTTGGAGAAGGTCACACTGTGAAACAGGGTGAACACAGCCGAAAGAAGTGGGTCTGTGGTTGTGAACTCGCCTGTCTCTTGATGAGACAGCTCTCTTGACGTGTGCTTTTGGCCAGTAGATTTGCTGCAGACGGTAGTTGAATCAGCAACAGGACTTTGTCCAGGAAGGCATGCACTTGAATTGGGGGTAAGTGTCATGCCACATTTGGGAAATCTGTGACAGATGTCATATCTGAGACGGTTGTCACTGACCTCCTCTCAGATTCCCTCAGTTGTACTCTGCCAGGCTTGAAGGTTGCGGCAGGTGTGCACAGAGCTTGTGTCAATCAAGCCCACAGCTGTTCCTGCAACAGGGGGCTTATACATGAGAGGCTTTACCACCAGAGTGTTGCTTTTTCTGATGCTCTGGCAGCCAGGGCCGGACTGAGAATGCAAACCAACCCTGGAAATTTGGTCTGACCGGCCTTGGGGATGAATAAAGGGGGGGACAGATGGGAAACAATGCTGCTGTTTTGTTACGGGGGGGTAATATTACAGCACTGCTGCAAAATCATCCCCCAGTAACAATAACTTCCCCCACAAGTCATCCAAAACCTTCACCCTGCCTTCCGGTCCAATGGGAAAATACCCAATGTCTGCTATGGCCAGTCCAGCCCTGCCGGTGGTGCAAACCTCTCATATATATCTATGAGGCCATGGAAAGCCACTTTGTGTGGCTTTCAATGGTGTCATAGATATGGAGTAAGGCAAGGCAGCTCAAATCACTGCAATGCCTTTCTCTGCCCCTGGGAGGCGTTCTATAGGGGTTGCAGTGGGTGTTCCATGCATTACCCAGAGATTTTGAAGCTTCCGCAGATTTACTTAATCACATAAACCTAGGGCAGCACCACAACCTTACATCTCCCCAGGGCAGGTGTAAAGAGGAGAAATATTTTTATTTTAGTTGTATTTTTCCTTGTTTCTTCCTTTTTCCATGTGTGCTGCATTTTGCAGGACACATAGAAAGAGGAAGATGCCTCTTGGGATTGTTGTGCAGGAAGGTGTCCAATCCTGCTTGCAATGCAGACATCCTAGCACCATGCTGCAAGGGTGCCTGCTTTAGCACTAGCAGCAAATGGTGTGCCAGAGCTGGGGTAAAGGACAGGAATGCCCTGTATTTCACAAATACAACACATCCTTGCCCTTCCACATTGGTGTAGGGCAGTGCCGCAAGAAGCCTGGCGTCAGTGCCCTCAGCCAATTCCTCATAGATGATGGTGTGCTGATGGCCCTGCTGTAGTAGGAGGAGAGAGTGGGGGTTGGATGTCTCCTGATTCTTTAATGCCCCCTTCAGGTCCGAAACACAGTGGCGGGGGGGCTGCCACACAGACAGATAAAAGTGGCGCACTGTCCACAAACAAGGGTACCTAACATGTTTTTGTTTTGTTCCACAGGAGGTAGAGACTATATCAACTTTTGTCCCTTAGGATGGGTTCTGATTCGTGGAAAATGTTACTTCTTTTCTGAAAAAGGGAACAACAGAGATGATAGCGAAAAGGACTGCAATTCAAAGTATGCCAAACTCGCAGTGGTCAAATCACAAGACGGCACCCTGAAGGTAAATACATGGACATTGAGGGTTTAAGGAGGTAGTACAAACTGGATGACGAAGGGCGAGAGAGAAACTGTGGGGCTTATTTACAACAATTAGTCACAGGGCAGTGCTGCACGTCAATTTGCAGCGCTGCCCTGCGTCAAAAGAAAAGGACAGGAATTTGCTGTATCTATTAGATACAGCGCATTCCTCTCCTCTTACACTGCGCTGGTGCACAAATGGCTGCCTGCATTGAAATCAGGTTGTTTTTGTGCAGGAAGGGACCCTTTCTCACAAAAACAACTGTTACTCCTGTGGAGTTGAAGGCTTTTCATGTATTCCCAGGTTTACAGCATGTTGTACATCTGGGGATGTATCAAAGGCCATCGATGTTACGTGGAAACACCCACTATAACGCCCAGGGCATGCCTCCCTATCGCAGTGTGAGGCCATGAAAAGCCATGCATGGCGACTTTACATGGCACCGTAGAACTGGCTCTGCAGTGTGTGCCGTGGAGAGTTATTAAAAGGGATGTTCATGCAGTGCATGGGGCTTGTAAATTAGCCCCTGTATTTTCAGTTTCTGAGAAGTGTAATTGCCAATTTGTTTCTTCTTGCTTTACATATTGTTAAAATGTGTTACAGTGCTAATTGACAAGCTAGTATGCCGAGCTAGGGTGCTAAGTGATATGTGGTCAATCTTCAAGGCTCCATACTCAAAGGATCTAGGCGGTCCACAGATCTAAGGCAGGCACCCTGCGACCGACACAGTAAAGGAATTGGAATCATCTTAGACTCAGCAAACACTACTGGACAGTGGTATTCTGTTTCAGGAAAAAGAGCGCCGCTCAGGAGAATAGCACAGATATTGGTATGAAAATGCCTATCTTTGTCTCGGTGCTGTAAGGTGAGGAGAACCACCGACCTCCCCAAAAACTGATGGCCTGAGCCAAGTTAATATGCACAAGAAAATCCTCAGCAAACAAAGGTAATGTCAAAATGATTATCAAAAGTGCGAAGCGTGAACACAAAATTCAATACAGAAAATACATTTTTGTTCTTTTCCTTTATTCCTTGGATCTTCAAACAGCCCAAACAGCCGACACGTGTTTCCTCTACTACGATATTCTTTGAATCTACCCTGGATCTTAAAGTTAACCCTTTCGCCGTGGGGGTAATTCCCTGACGGCGCGGGGGGGCGCGGCGCCACGGTGCTCGTGACGAGCCCAGCTCGTCATGAGTCACACTGGAGCTGTGCTCATGACGAGCTGGGCTCGTCACAACCCCGCCCACTGATTAAGTCTCCCGCACAGATGGGAATCCCTCCGCAGCCGTTATGACGAGCCCAGCTTGTCATGAGCACAGCTTTACTGTGACTCATGACGAGCTGGGCTCGTCATGAGCATGGAATTGGTTAAGCTAACTCCAGCTCTAATGCTTCTCGGGGTTGACAATAGCCAAGGGCAAACTATGTCTCTCCGCTTTCTTTTTCTTGCTATGGCAGATTCACGAATCTTTGTTGCCTCAGCCTGGCTGGATCAAGCCTCCCCGAAATTTCATCTCTGGCTAGCCCGGCTTCTCTCGGTATTTAATCTTGAGAGGGGAATATATGAAAGGAAGGGCAAGAGAGGGAAATCCCTCAGTAGACGTATATGGGCACCTATCTATAGCTGGAAAGAATCGCAGGTCTATATCGGGACTCTGCTTAATGTGATAGAATGGTAGCTATTTGCAGCTGAGATACACTTCCATTGTTTACCTGCCACCTGAATTATCTCCCCTATTGGATTTATGTTGGAGATTCTGTCTTCTTCTTTTTCTCTTTGAGTTTTTCTTTTCTCAACAAAGATGACTCTTAGGTTTTGTTTTCCTTTTGTTTAATGTCTCTAAACTAAATGTTGGATGTAAAATTTGGTATGGTTATTCCTCATCGGAACTGTAATTAACAGACATAAGCTGTGCTGTATATAAATTGAAAATGCAATAAACAAATATTAAAAATTGTAAACCCTGGGGCGCATTACACAAACATGAGCAGCAAAGATCCTCTTGTACCTTAAATCATGCGGTCGAATTACACAAACATCAGCAGCAAGGGTCCTCTTGCACTCTAAACCCTTGGGTTGCATTTACATAAACATCAGCAGCAAGGGTCCTCTTGCACTCTAAACCCTTGGGTTGCATTACACAAACATCAGCAGCAAGGGTCCTCTTGCACTCTAAACCCTTGGGTTGCATTACATAAACATCAGCAGCAAGGGCCCTCTTGCACTCTAAACCTGTGGGTTGCATTACACAAACATCAGCAGCAAGGGTCCTCTTGCACTCTAAACCCTTGGGTTGCATTACATAAACATCAGCAGCAAGGGCCCTCTTGCACTCTAAACCTGTGGGTTGCATTACACAAACATCAGCAGCAAGGGTCCTCTTGCACTCTAAACCCTTGGGTTGCATTACATAAACATCAGCAGCAAGGGCCCTCTTGCACTCTAAACCTGTGGGTTGCATTACACAAACATCAGCAGCAAGGGTCCTCTTGCACTCTAAACCCTTGGGTTGCATTACATAAACATCAGCAGCAAGGGTCCTCTTGCACCTTAAACCCTGGAGCAACTTTATGCAAACAGCATCAGCAAGTATCCACCCGCACCATAAACCATTGGGCCTCATTACACAAACATGCTGGGGCAGAACCTGGTGCTCAGGGAAGATGGTGGCTCCCTGAATGAGCTACTGAGTTGGCAACACCTAACAGTGGTCCTACTACGTTCCCCAGGGCTGACAGCCTTTCCTTTTAAGGGAAATTAGTGAGGAGGCCTGTCTGAACTTTTAGCAGCCGGCTTCCTGGCCCACTGAAGCCTCAAACGCCACACTGCGGTCAAATGCTCTTATGGCCTAGCAGAGACCTTCAGCCGAGGCCAGCACACAGTGCCTCATACCTCACCTGCCCATTGGCAGGTCCAGACCTGGTGACAGCCTGGATGGAAGCTCAGTGACCCCTCCTGCTTCCCCATTGGCCAGCCCTCACTATCAGACTCCCCCGACTGAACAGTAGAAAGGGCGAGTCAGCCGTAACAAGACCTGGGGTGGCGAGTGGGCAGCATCTTGTTCAGACTACATTCCTTTAGGCCCCAGAAGTCCGCAGATGCATAGCGCGGCACACCGGACTAGCAGGGGTGTGCCACAGCGCCCTTCTCTGGCAGACAGCAGAGGAGACCGGGGGCTGAGCTGTGTGGAGAGGAGTCTTAACCCCCCAATCCTTCCTGATTGTCCACCTAGTTGTTTTGTCCAGTGATTGCTAACTTTGTGCAGGCATCTCCCCGCCTGGACAGCATGCACAGCCTGTGCCACTGGATGCTACATGAGGGTTGCTTCCCTCCATACCAGCTTTCAGAGTGGTGAGTGATGGAATTTTCCTGTGCTTATGCCCTGCTGTCCTTTACCAATTGTGCCCTGGACTTAGAGGATGTTGCTCGTACCCACTGAGACCTCTCTTTTCCACAGATGGCTCTTGTGCCTGTCATGGCCTAGGTGCCCGCTTGGAAATTGCAATCTTGGTCCTCTCAGCTCTGGGTGTGAAGTGGGTCTGCTCTGTGTGTTTGTGACTCCTTCCTTCCTTCCTGTTTTATAGCTGTACCTTCTTCACGGCCCACAAAATATCTTTGAGGGGTGCTGTAGCTATCTTGGGCTGCACCCAAGTTAGGTGAACAATACTTTCCCATAGATGCCTAGTATCTTCTTTGCTAGCATTTCTACCATGGATACTTTACTTGAGCCCAGCTGGTGCCTACTCCATCTTCTACACATCCGTTAAGTGGCCTTCTTCCTCTACAATGTCAAAATCCTCCAGACAACTTTGTTTCACTGAAGAGGTCCCAGGCAAAAACAGAGACAGAAGTGGTATGCACCAGGACACTGTGTGGGTTTTGAAAGAGCTGCCTGCTCTTAAGACTATCCTGATGGAAGTAGCTGAAACATCTCCAAGACCTCACTGGATGTTCAGTCCTTACAACCGGACTTGACCTCCTTCAATGCTTGCTTGACTGGGGCAGAATCACAACTTTATCATATTGACCAGCAGTCAGCCTCAGCTATAGACTAGAAACAAGGCAATTGGTATCTCCACAAAAAGATTGTGGAATTGGAGAACTGAAATGTACAACCCTGCTAATGTTTTGCAGATTTCTGCCTTCCTGTAGTGTCTGGCTAACAATGCTCAGGAAGGGGCACAGTGATGAGTTGCAGGGCACACAGGTGTTACCTTCACCCTGCAGGAAGCCACTTCAGTGTTAGCCCCAAAAGGCAGGCTTCGAAGGAGTTGCCACCTTTGAAGGGCAGCTGTATAACACTAGGGACAAGGTGTGACCATTGTTTAGGCAGATAGGCCTGCATGGAGAGCAGAGACAGAGATCATTTGCCAAACTAGTTTCCCCAGGGGCGTGTAGCCCTGAGGTTGCCACACCTCAGGGGTGGAATAGGGAGATCTTCACAGTGAGAGAAGGGCCTCACCATCTTAAGAGTAGGCAGAATGGTGCATCCTGGGACAGTTGGATACCACAATCCACAGGAAGTGGTCACCAGATGGGAGAGAATCTGGTAGCCCATTGACTACGAGCCAAATTCATGCCTGAGGGCAGAGCAGGATTCCCTTTGACCACACCGTTCAGGAGTTAGCACAGGTGAAGGGTCAGCATGTAATCCTGTACTCGACAAGCGGACGACCAAGTCTTTCCTAAGTAAAATCATTAATTTTGTGTGTTTACTGTTAGGACATAAAAAATAAATGTGCTGCCCATGTCATATGTCACACCCTTCCTTAGGACCCGGTAGGCCTGACAGAGGGGTGACTTACACAGATGTACAGGAGAAGTGGCTTTGCTAATGCTTTCAATGGTAGAGTCGGACTAGCAGTACAGGACTGCTCTGCCAGTATGCTGTGGTGGCCTCTCTTTAGTTGGGGAAACTCCAGGAGGCACAACCAGTACTGCAAGTCATGGCGTGCCCCTACAATTTACGTGCCCTGGTGTGAGAAAGTCATCCTTTTTGCCCTGATCACCCATATTATTTGACTGATACTAGTTGTTACTGACTCTGATTGTGCCCTGGGCTCTGATAACCAGACCAGGGCCAGTGCTCTTGTTGCTTGAACATGAAATACCTTGAGAAAACTAGAGACATGAGGCATTTGGCACAACAGGAACAGTTCATTTTATTAAACAATGTGGCCGGGAGCAGTTACAGACATAGGGTCTGGAGACTGTCTGAACTTTATAATCATTTTGATGTATGTTGTATACAATTAATTTAATGTCATAAACAATCCTCGTTTCTTGGTTAGGAATGTGAACCGCTGACTGTGGCGTAATAAAATTAATGGATCAGAGACAAAATCCAAGAGGAACTCGACCTTGAGTGGAAACAATGTGGCCAGTGGGGAATGTGTCCAGATGTCCAGCATGGGAGCACGTGATCACTGTGTGTACTGTGTGTGCAGTGTCCTGATTGGCTATGTGCTCCTAACTTCACGTGTCATCTAACTTGATGGTGTTTTGGGACCACCTGTACCCCTCCGGCCATATGTGCTTTATTGGGGCCAACCTTGTGGTGTCGCTGTACTTTCTGTGGGATTTATCTGGGTTGCCTGTTTGCTCGTTTTTTCTGCCGGCTACGTGCCACCAGCGGGTACACTAGGGAGGTGCAGGGGGTGCGGACCGCACTGGGTGACACCATCACATGGGGTGACACTGTGAAACCTGATGTCAACAGATCCAAACGCCAACGCCTCAAAACACGTCCGAGTTTGAAAGCAAGCAAAAACGATTTCTATGGCTGTCTCACATCACTTAAACTTTGTGTGTTTTTGTGCCAGTTGTATGTGCTATAGATACACTTCTTTATTCTCCTTTAACATGGTAAGGTCCTGCCTTGTGACCTGTGAGCAATGCTCCTGCACGTCTCACCATGCTGCAATGTACCTTAATATAATTATTCTGAGGCGCCACGTGGCTCTGATTCAGACAACCTGACTTAGGGCTGGGCCCAGTCAGGTTGTTTGAAACGATTGGCCGGTGTGCCGCAGGGGACGTCACGTCCTACTAGAGCGACGCGGGAAGTCTGAGGGGAAGGTCAGCACCATAGGGCCTCACTGGTATGTGGGTGCTGGCTCTGGCTTGTTTCAGTGCAGCTGTCTCTGTTGCTGTTTGTGCCTAGGGCATGCTGCCCGCCCTGTGGGGCATATGATGGCTGCCGCCCGCTGTGAATTCAATATTGCGGAGCCCGGCCGAGGGAAAGTGCAGTCCAGTGGACCTCGTGGGAGTCGTCCATCACACTCACTGTAAGGTTCAGCCGCCGTACGCCAGGAAGGCAGAACTCACAGCAGGGACAATCAGCTGCTTGGAATAAGGTGAACGTCATTCAAAAGAAAAAATGAACCGATCCTTTTCTATTTATATTGCTTATCTTGTTTGTGGCTGGTAATTTAGGCCGATATAGTCGACAGGCGGTTTACACACATTTAAAAATGTGGAGCAATGTTGTCTGCTAAATCCATATGGAAACAAGGAATCTTCGTTTTTGGCATAAAAACCTTGCCGCATATTTGGACTAGCTCTATACGCAGTGTGGGCCCACTCTTGGGTTTTGAGCAGTACCAAGTGCCTGGCGGTGATAAAGCCCAAGATGATTGCAGCGGGGGTGAACCACGGGCGGAGCTTGCCTGGTACCCTGCTGCAGAGAGTCCCAGACGCCAGTCACGCTGCCTCCCTGCCCATACATTCTCTCTCACATACTCACTGCGTGCCGTGCCACCTCTTGTCTTGAGAAGACGCAGGGCCTCAGAGTCCGAGGGCTCACTCATCTCATGTGAACACCAGCAGCCATGGTTTACGGTGAGCACAGAATGTGCTGCTCCATCAGGGGACACAGTAAGGCCCCCACTCAGGCTCCACTCTTGCCACACTCGGGATCTTCAGAGATCTCTTTTCTTAGCACTGCGCCGTCTTCACGTGACCCCATGCTCAAGCCACCACTAAGGAGCACAGAAATTAGCTTAATTCAGCTCAGCATTTTAACCAGTCACAACCGGCACCCCTCGCTTTCTATATTCACATTGTAATCTGTCTGGCTGCACTGTTAGTTTTACAATACTTTTCAGTAGTCCCGGAGTGGATTGAGCACGCATCCTCTTGACATATGTTTAGTCGCACAATATTTACCAACTTATTTTAATTGGGCTGCGCTGGTAATATAATTATTTTTGGTGTCAGTGAGCGGAGGAGTCATTTTTGAAATACTGCTGCCGGCTGATCTGTATGCCTCAGTTGCTTAGTGCTACTTCTTGCCCAATCAATGCCTGTTCCTGCGTGTGGCGGTGTCCATGATTCAGCTGTGTTGACTGACTCTTGATTTTAAAGTGTGGGCAGCTGATCTCCACGTGCTGTCTGTGCCTGCAGCCTGGGTGTCCCCTTAGGAGTGTGAGAGGCACAGTAGGGCAGAGAGAGCGCCTTACAATCAAAGGAGGGCTAGAGGGCCAGGTTGGTAGTGGTATGTTTAAGAAACAGAGTACCACACACATGTTGCACAACCCTACTTGAGTTCTATATGTGAGTCGGCAGCCTGGGTGTCCCCTTAGGAGGGTGGAAGGCATATTAGGACTAAGGGAGCGCCTCAGACCTCAGGAAGGGCAGGAGATGCCAAGGGTCAGGGTCTTGACGTCCTTAGAAGCAGAGCACCTTGCACATTCCCATCTAAGTGCTCTTCCATTCCTGGTGCTTTGCTGCAGTTTTAAAATCTTATTGGAGTTTCTCGTTGCTCCAGTGGGTAAAATTTCTGATATTTATATTTCCGTTGTCTAAATTGCTTGATTTTGATCGCAAGAAAGTGTCACTCATAGTCGTTGAAATGTCACTCATAATTGAATTGAAATAATGAAAATGTCACACATAGCAATCTGAAACCCTGGCAGCTATGCCTTCTCCATTTTAGTGAACCTCTCCTCCCACCTCTGCTCACGTTACAGGAGGTACGGCTCAATCATCTACCAGGGTAGCTCATGGGGTTGTAGGACTTCTACCTAAAGTCTGTGAAAAACGCACATCCATGGTTGACACAGGACGGGACTAGACGGGACTGCTAGCCCGGATTGGCTCTTAATGTCTGGTGGACACTTGACATTACTACCACCCCACTAGGGTGCTCTACTGTCAGGGGCATAATGAAATCTGTGGGCAGGGCATCCGAAGTACACCGATGGGTCCCTACATCCACGCAGGCTTTCTTGAATGAATGGGAGTGGCTGTTGGCCATTTTAAATCAAATACATACAATGCACCAAGAAGCCTGTACCCCTCCCCCTAACTCAAGGTATTCACGGCCGTGTGTATGCCCCTATTCTGATTCCAGTGCTTTGAGTGATTTCATCTGGAGTTGACCCTTACTTTTACCATTGTAGGTCTCAGATGAAATAAAACAGGATTTCCGTGAAATATTTCAGTGATAATCAATTTCAGAAACTTTGCACAACTCCACAGGTGGAGAGAGATATCTTCACCATCCTTGAATTTGCCTAAGCTTGTTTATAGATATTTCTCCATTTGTATTTCTATCAATTCTTTTTTCCCTGCAAAATAGAACATCTGTTCCGCAGATGCAGAGCGTTTACATTTGTATGTGTTCTAAGTTGTCTTTGGCAGCTCACCTCAAAACATGCATGCTTTTACTTGCAGCATAAACCTTCACACCTACCCTACCTAACAGTACCAATTACTCAAGCCAATCAATAGTAAACCCTTTAAACTCTCTGAGACTTACATCCGGTTCTTTAAAAGCCTCTTTTATATCCCAATTTCTGTTAAAGCATATCTCCCATACCCTAAAACGTGTCAAACACTCTTTTGTGATGATCTGAAGATCCACAGATCTTAAAGGTTTTGGCCTGTGATCACACATCCATTTAAAGTTGCCGCGTGGAATACACTAACACACGGATATACATTGTTATTGTAATTTATCTTGTTTTTCACTTTTCATTTCACCTTTCACTCTTTATTTCAGTTTTGCTCACTACGTTGCACATATGGTCGTGAGGGGGTGATACCATGAGTTACCCGCATTGGGTGACACCAACCCTAGTGACGCCACTGCATGCCACCCCACCTGCCACTCCACCTGTGATCTGTCATTTAGTGACCTCGGGCCTGGGTATCAGTACCTACCTGACAAAGAATGTCTAAGTCGGGGTTGACGTGTAGTTCATGGCAGGCAAATTTGTTAATAAAGATGCAATTTTGTTCATATACATGAGTGTATTATTATTCATTTTGACAGCAACTTTCCTCATATTAACACTCTGTTTAACCGGTATATGGTAATTAGGTGTATTTACAATTGGTACTGACAACCTACCTATAAGTCCCTAATATATGGTACAGCCTGTATGTTTAGAGGCCCAGTAGATGTAATGCACTGCTGTATTGCCTGCTTTAATTTTAAAGGCAACTCTACTGTACAGGCTGCTTTTAAAATGATATACACATTTAACTTTGACATTAAAGGTGCTTCCAAAGTCTTAAACTACCTTATTTGTGCATATAAATCACCCGCTAAGGTCTCCCCTAGGTGTACCAGGGGTAAGGTGACATGTACCTATAAGCAGGTACATTATAACATATGTTTTATATGCCCTGGTGAGGGGAAAACTACACATTGTGTTTTTCTCCATTACAGTAAAATGACTAGAAAGGCGAACATGGGAATACTTTATTAAAGAATAACTATTGAAAGGAGCGAGTTAAACTATACTTCAAAGTATTAAAATGATAGTTTGAATAAATCCAACAACTTGCCATCGCTAGATTTTTTATAACTATCACAGAAAAGACATTATAGAACTTTCATTTCTGATTAACTAAAATCCAGTCTTCCAGCAGCCACTTCTGACTGGCAAGCCTTCGGCAGGCTTAGCCAAACTGCTCTATTGTGGTGTGAAGAGCCTGGATAGCGACAAAGGACATCTGGTGGGAGGAGATATGCAGAGTAAAAGGCAGGAAGGGGGCTGGGTAGTCAAATTGGTTATCAGACAGGAAATGACATGACAGGATATAGGTTTATCCCCACATCCTGCACCCGTTGCCAGACAGAAGCCCCAGTAATTTAATTAGCAGAGGGACTGGAAAGAGAGTGTTAGGGAAAGTTAGTCACGCCAGATCTTAACCTCCAGAAGAGAGTTTCTCCATTTTAGAACTTTCTGGGACAAGGATATACCACACTTTGGAGGAAGTTATCATACGCCATTGGTCAGGGGTTCTCCCTTGATGTCACCCAGAAACACTGGACAAGCATAAGAGAGTTGCCTAGCAACTTAGATCCCTACCTGAAATTACAAGAAGAAAAACTGGAACCCTGGCCTGCATCCCAAATGATTGCATTCTGAATGACTACCTGGTGCACACTTTGGAACTCCAGCCCTAATGGTGATTGCCTTGCTTCAAGAAGAGAAGCAGTGGACTCCCTGAAAGCAACAACTTAAAAGAGATCCTCTTGAATCATCTTCACTAAGATGAACCCATCTGGACAGTGTCCAAGGGACTTTTAAGGATTTGGCCAGGTGTATTCTTGGAAACTTAGACCCAACATCCCAGAGACCATCTCAGATCTTCTAGACCCTTGGATTGGTGTTATGAACACTTAGTTACCCAAAAAGGACCTTCTGGAAGAAGATCAAAAAGTTTGGAGAATTTTTTTCATAAATCTCCATAAGCTAACCAACCCATCGTCATGTGTCAAGCCTCCGACGTTGAATGTCAACTCAGCCTTAATTTTAGGCTCATTCCACTATAAGTTCCGGAGCTCAAGACTTCCAGGATTTCGCCAAGGCTTTGTGCTGAACCAAGACATTGCATTCGACTCCAAACCTGGCTTAACGAGGTGCCCTGCTCAACGACGAGAGAAAGAGCTCCAGAAAATCAACTAAGTCCAAAGGTAAAATTTTGACCTGGTCCTACCACTCCTCAGTGTATTCGACTCATGCTCCATCGGCGCCAGCTCATACTTATACTTTGTCTCGGTCAGTCGTGACCAGATGTCCCGATTTGGCACTTTTTATTTTTAGAAACTATTAAGTATTTAATCTTTGAATAATGTTATCACCATTTCCCTAAATTGAATGTTTTCTGTTTTGGTGTCATTTTGGTGTCATATAAATTGGGTTTGGATTTTTATTGTGTGTTGTGTCTTACTTATTTAATGTATAGGTGTTTTTAAATGCTCTACACACCTGTCTCCTAAGTTAAGCCTGCCAGTTCGCAGTCAACTACTAACATCTGAGCAAGGGAAAGAAGTATTGAGACCTCAACTGGACCTTTTATTGTGATTGTGGCCTTATTACGAGTGATAAGTACCTACTTACATCTAATAATGAACCAACTTATAACCCCTGGCTACCAGGGTAACATATACTAGTTATTTACACGCAAGTTAACCATTTCCAATTGGGTATAGCCAATTCGACATACACTCTAGGGTCGGGGCACTGGCACAGAGGTCAGGTTCGCAGGCCTTACTGCATTCCCAGATTTGAAAAACCAGCAGTATAAAAAAAACAACTTGGGGGAGACCATACAAAAAGATGCATTTCCTTACAAATAGCACACTGACCCTGGGGTGGGGAATTACAAAGTTTTTTGTATGCTGATGATATCTTAGTTACCCTCTCCAACTAAACATCCTCACTAGATGCCATGCCAGAGACTAATGTGCTGTTCCTCCATTGTTTTGGGGTGTAAGGTAAATTAGGACAATTGCGAGGCCATGCCTCTAATGGCACACACATCACCCACTGTCCTCGGAAGGCAGCCGTTCACATGGAAACCTGATGCTCTGAAATACCTGGAAATTCTGATCTCCCTGGGAATAACTAAACTGTTGGAAATCAACCAAAACCCCTACACACTTCCATCAAAGAGGTCTGTCAGCGAGCGGTCCAACTTAACCTCTCTACATGAGGCAAGGCAGCTACACATAATGAACTCTTACCTAGTCTCAACTATCTTTTCCTAATGATCCTCTCGGAGGCCCCTCCCGAGATATGGTGGCCAATGAAGAATCCCTAAAAACCTTTCTCTGGGGAGGGAGTTAACCTAGAATGAAACTCTCCAAGCTCTATGCGTATACTACTGCAGAGGTGGGGGGTGCCTTCCTAATATCGCAAATTACTGGCTGACATCACAACTGATGCCCCTTTGTTAGACCCGTCATACAACAATATATATTCCAAAATAGGTACCATTGGAGAAGGCCTTGATTGACCGCCTCCATGGACGTTGGATGCTCTACATGGGAGATCCCAACAATCTTCTATCCTCCCTCTTAGCTCTGGCTACCACCATCCAAGCATGGAAGAGGGTACATACACTGAGAGCACACTCTAAGCTCCACTCTCATACCCATTTATGGAGCAACATATCACTGATGATTGATGGTAGGGAACCCATGTGGACCACTCGAAGCACTAAAGGCATCTGCACAATATTTGACCTATCACTAGATCAATCCTACAAATCTCTTGTGGCAGCATAGGCCCAATTCAATCTTTCCTTACGGTCCTTCTGGGATTATCAAAGATTCCAACGCTATTTGCGAAAAGCACTAGGCCCCCAGGCCACAGGTAGTGTTCTAGACTTCTCCCATCCTTGAATATCTGACAAAGTGGGGACCATGCAAAAGGGTGGTGTTCATCCTCTTCCGAATACTGACAGATTACCGATACTCTATACCAGTAGCCCATGTCATAAGAGAATATTGGCCAGGTTGGCTGGGTCTCCATTACATGGATGATGACTGGACAGAGTCACTGGCTGCATCAGGAAAGTTAGATTAAAATGTAGCTGCTTTAAAGGCCTACACCATTGGCTCTGGACCCCCCCTTCGACTACGCTGGTTCTTTTTACTTAGGACGGCAACTTGTTGTCCCTGGAAGAAGGCATTGTGCATATTCGATGGAAGTGCCCTACAATTGCCAATAATTGGAAATATGTTACTAACATGATTTCACATAAAGTTCCCCTACGAGGGCCCACTACAGCCCAACTGATTCTTCTTCATGACTTTGCCCAATGCCCGAACATTAACATTTGAGATGGCTTGACATAGTCCTATCCACTGCAAAAAGTTGTATCTTATGACTGGGGCACTGCCTCGTGTCTGAACTATAACTCATGGCTACAAATAATGTACAAAATGGCTTTTTCAGAGAGCAGCATTGAAAAATTGAATAATTGCATGGAGAAATTCCAGGATATTTGGAGTTAGTCCATCAGAGTTCCCTGAACTACCCTACAGAAACTGTGAAGGATAGGATGAGACAGGCTCAATAAGTGACTGTACTGATGCTGACTACCAAGGTCTGTCATGCTGGGCCAATAACCCCTTGACGAGGACTAGATTAAATACTCCCCGGATTTCTTTTTGAACTGTGAAGTACCGCTCGCTCAGTGATTGGAGTGCTTCCTCCAAACCACCTATATTCGTCTTGATCTCCCCCTCACCCGTATCACCTCTTTCTACATCAATTGATCACTGTTTTGTATTCCCTCAGTTAGCACGGACCCCCTGAATGTGGTGTTCTACATTTTTGGGCACTGGATTTTCATGTGCTTTACTAGTTTTTGAGCATTTACCTGGTGTGGCCCTTGATTTTTAACTGTTGCCACGTTTGTTACATTCCATTTGCATTTCTTGGTCTGATACATTTAAAAGCCCAATAAAGAAAAGTAAGAGAAAAAAGGAACTCACCAGGTAATACTCAGACATCAGCTAATCTGAAGAAATGGCGCATGAAGCACTCTCTAACACCTCTTGCATACCATTTAGACATTGAAATGCATTGAAGGAGTGGTATGTAATCTGCAACATGACCACAACCATATTTCAGGGCCTCATAGACCACATCCAACTCATCCTGCCAAGGACACAAAACAACCACACACTCTCCAAGCAAAATACCTGGATTTAAGTGCAGGGGCAGGTAAGGAGAAACTCAGGTTACAAATATTGACAACAAGGGATCTGGGCATTACCCCCTTATTCCCTCTCTCTTGTAAAATCCCTTACACAATTGAGGATATGACCAAGATCCATTTCACAGGGTTGAATACACTCAAACTAGCAGTGCAGTGGAATTACAACATGTTCGGGAAGACCCATTAGACTTCCCTTCCGCATTGTGACAGTTTCATTTGGAAAGTGCAAATGAGCATCCTGCACATCTATCCGCTATTGGATTACTGCCTATGTATGGGCCATAATACCCCGAAACCTTCTGCACCAGAAGTATCATGTAACATTGTAGAGCAGGTTGGGGGGTTGGGGGGATGAGGTAGAAGATCTGCGTCTGTCTGTCTGGAGGTGATGCAGTGGATGAAGTGGGCATGATCGGAGGGGCACAACATGTCAATACTTGTTAATTCAAGAAAAACAGTTAATCTACTTTCTGTAAAAAGATAACCGTTCTGTGATAGTCAATTCCGAGAGCTAAAATGCTTCCGCTGAAGTGTAAATCAGGGAATGTCCTGTGCTGTGAAACCAAAGGTGAACAGACAGGTAAACTGTTCTTCTCAGGGCACCTGCTTGCCTGAAAGAAATGTAAATGTAAATGTGCAAAATGGGTCAACCCAGGATCAGTGTACAAGTTAGGTATCATTTTACTTGGGAGACTGAGGAGAACATTGAGTGGTACCACAATTGTGATGGTGCGGTGATTCCAGACAGATATGTGAGGAAATTCTTTTTGCTAAATATGAGGTTTGCATGGGATCCTGGGTGGGAAAACATTGGAGGATCCACACAAATCACACTTCCCTAGACTCTCCCAGGTGTCTAGTTTTCAGAAATGTGTGGGTTTGGTAGGTTTCCCTAGATGGCCGCCGAGCCTGAACCAAAAACGCATGTGCCCCCCTTGCAAAACCATTTAGTTTTGTGATAGATATTTTTGATTTTGCCACAATAAGTGTTGGGTCCTTCCCTGCCGTGGGTAATTAGCCCACTCACACAAGTGAGTACCCTTTTTATTGAGAGACCTGCGGGAACGCTGGGTGGCAGAAAATTTGTATCCGCCCGGTGATCCCACAACTTTCCCACGCCGAAATATTTGAAATCTATGATTTTATTCAGCTTAATTTGAGGTTTACATGGGATTCTGCGCAGGAAAACATTGGGGGATCCATGCAAGTCCCACCTCCCCGGACATCACTGGATGTCTCATTTTCAGAAATGTGTGGGCTTGGTAGGTTTTCCTAGATGGCCGCCAAGCCTGGGACCAAAAAGCAGGTAGATCAAGCTTCCTAACTTTTGCCAATCCTTGTATTCACCACTCTGAAGACAAAACCTCTTTGCTGATAAAGACTTTCATTGGATCACTCTCTTAGATGCACATGAATAAGTGTACAAGTGTGTGCTACAATTACTCCATTTTACATTATAGGCCCCAATTGTGTGTTGAATGGTAGTCGGGACAACCGTGAAATCGTATGCAATGTTACTGTTAAATCCAGATCAAGGGGAAATACCCAAGTTGTCTTTTGTAATCAAAGAAATAGAATTGGCCCTCTCTCAGTTCGCAGTCATAAAGGCGGCTGGCCCCGGATTGGGTCCCGGTACATCTCTTTCTTGCAAATAGAACTTTATGGGCCCCCCGGCTAACAATTGTATTTAATGAAATTAGTAAAACAGCCCCCTACCCTCATGAAAGCAATCAGTGATCATCCTGATGTACAAGAAGGGGGATGGGTTGAACCCAGCTAACTACTGCCCTATCTCCTAATAGATAGCAAAGCAAAATTAATGGGAAGACTTCTGCTAAATCGATTAGAGGAGAGGGAGGAGGATAAAAATATCTTAGCTGAGGTTCAATATGGCTTCCTAAAGGGCAGGGGGATACTTGATCAGTGCCTATACCTAACCCTAATAGTATCAAAATAACCAATAGAAAAAGAAGGCCTGCTCCATGTGGCCTTCATGGATCTCTCAGCAGCTTTTAACTGCGTAGCCCACAACAAATTATGGTCCATTATGGAGGCCATGGGAGTTGGAGCAGGAATAATTGTGTTCATTAGAGAATTATATGCTCAGACAGTAGCAATGGTACGCTTTGGAAAGCAGGGGGAGTGCACCCAACCTTTTAAAGTTCAGAAAGGAGTAAGGCAGAGGAATGTCCTAGCCCCATTTCTCTTCTCACTGTATAAGAACAGATTAAATAAGGTGATGGTTGAGAAAAGTAAAGATGTTCCCCATATCGCTTCTAAAATGTTCCCAATTCTGCTATATGCAGATGAAGCGGCACTGATAGCTAGAACATCGTTGGCCCTATAAAATAGCATCACAACATATTCAACTTTAATGGCAGAATTAAATTTACAAGTGAACAAAACAAGGACCTTTGTTCTGATAGTTGGTGGGGACAAGCAAAAACTGAGAAAGCTTTATATAGAGGCCAAAAGCATAGAACGGGCGGACAAATTTGTTTATTTAGGCATTCTATTTAATTCAAAATTAAAGTGGACAGAGATGGTGTCAAACAGGGCAAATCAGATGACAAAAAACATAAGCGCCCTATTTAAATTTGCTAAATATTTGGGTAGTTTACGAATTGAAGAATTGAATAAAGTTTACTTCGCCAAAAAATTACTACCGTTACATATGGGGCTGTAATATGGGGTACCACGCATACAGAAGAGCTACAAGTCACTGAGGATAAGTTTGCTAATAGGCTACTGTCAAACCCAGGTACTTGCAGCAACTATATTGCTCATAAGGAATTGGGAGTGCCTTACATTAGCAATACAATCAAAATGGCCCCGGCTACTCCTGTGGCAATCAATGTGGAAAAGAGATACAGTTCATCTTAACCAGGACATCATAAGTGATATCATGAAACTTGATTGTGCTGTAACTATTCCCTGGTTAACATATGTGAGACAGACACTTAGCTCTATGGGACTGGAGGATCTGTATGAAAATCCTAGCAGTTGTGACTCTTACCCTAAATTAAGACTGAAAGAGCTCTTCATAGCAAAAAGTGAACAGATAAAATGGGAGAGAAATAAATAAAAAAGCACAGTAATGACTTATTTGGCCTCACCTCCTGTGCTATGCGGACTTTCCCCTTATCTTTCTTTTGTTGCTCTTTTGGTTGACAATGTTAAGATTAAATTATGTTCCGCTGATGTTGGGCTTCCCGGATAACACATATTTACCAAACCATTTATCTAGCGATGCCTCATCTAAGCAAACTACTTCCCACTTTTTATTTTTCTGTGCCTTATATGTGACGGAGAGGAAAATGTTTATTGTCCCGCTATTGTTGAATCTTACTTTCCTCAGCTACTTTAGTTCTGTTACAGTTAGAAACACCATTTGTATGCTTTGTGATGGCGTCTTTTTTACAAGCTGTCCTAAAAACTAGGAGGACTGTTACCCTGATTTAATCGACATTAAATAAAGATGGACTTAATTGTGCGTGTCCTAAAAGGTGAGATAGGTTAATCTACACCCTGCTCCTATGCAATATATAAATGATTAAATTGCGCAGAATACACGCTAATTAGCCCTAGGGAAAGGGTTGATATTTTACACAGGAGTACATTATTATAACATTATCTAATTATTTTATAATATTTTATATTTTATAACACCATGTATATCATCTTCAAATAACTTAACAAAATGATGTCTGATTTGATATAACATGGTCATTTGTATAATACGGTTTTTAGTAATGTATTAATAGTTTATAATGAATTTTATGTAATTTTATGCATTTGTTATGAGAAATAAAGTTATTTATTTGATTTGATTTACTGTTACCGCCTGTTAAAATCACCCCAGTACTTTGCAATTTCGAGTTGAATTCCATGAAATTGAGCATTACCACGTGGGTCCAATTTTTCTCGTCATAAAACCTCACAGAGTTCACCATTCCCTGGGGTTTATCGTATATATTTACCATCGGCTGTGAGATGACGAATGGGTTGTGGGAAGCCGAAGTCAGAAGGGGTAGCTTTTGTCTAGAAGGATGGAGCATTGTACGCTTCCCAGATGTTAGAAAACAATTGAGCAATTAGGCTTGGCTGATACAGCAGACAAATTCATATGCAATTATTTCTTTGTGTAAAAATCTAACAACGCTCAATCAGGCAGAACCAAATTAGACATGAACACTTACAGTAATTTTGCTCGATTTAATTCGTAATCAAGGCCACAGAAGAAAGGAAAAGTGGTTACACAGGCCCGATCACCAGCAGACTCGATTACAGCAACACACTCTATGCAGGAATCACTAAGAAGCTCCTGAACAGGCCCCAGACCATTCAAAACACCACAGCAAAACTCATCCTCAACCTAATTTGCCGCCCTCACATCACCTCACATCTCAGAGAATATCACTGGCTCCCCATCCACAAATGCACCCAAACTGCACACACACACACACACACACACACACACACACACACACGGCAGAACACAACACTGGCCCTACATACCTTAACAGCTGCATAGACCTCCACTCACTTCACAGGCAGACTCTCACTGGCACACATAACCCACAGCCACAAAGCTACACCGAAGGTGCAACAACACCTATATCTTCCCCCAAAGCATGGACCAACCTCCCTCACCACAGCTGAAGACCTGGCTCATCGAATAACCTCGCTAAGGGGACAGCGATCTAAACCACCTGATATGCACGTGGATACTCTCGCGGGTGATTAGTGCGCTGAACAAATACTTAACATAATTACAACAGCAACCAAATGCAGTTTAGCCTGCAGTTGAAGTCATTTACAAGGGCTCTGTTTATTATGTACAAAAAATACATTCTGTCACATACTCTTTGCTCTAGTCAATCCACACAGCACAGCGGAAGAAAGCAAAGCTAGATGTACAAACACATATATACTAAGTGCAGTTTGCAAAATCAGCATGATTTGTGAACTGGCTTTCATGTTGGAATGTGGCCAATGTTCTGATCAGTTGAATCACAAAATGGATATTCACAGGTCGCAAAAAATATGGCATTTGAAGTCTTTTGTTATTGTATATTATCAGGGCTTGCAAGGGACAGAAGACCGGCATCCCTGAGTTTGATTTCAGGCCTCAGAACATTCTATTTAAAGCAATATATATCTCTTAAGGAAATGGGTGTTTTTTTAAGCAAAACTGTTTCCAACTAGATATGAGGCGTAGTGGTGACCGTGCAGTAGCCCCTTGATGCCCACAGTGATTGCCAAAGGACAGTCATTCCTGTCCCTTTGAGTCAGACAGCACTCCAGGCCCACTGTGAGCAGCTGGAGAGACAGACCATTCATACATTAAAATCGAACAAGCAGATAGTTGAGGGTTGTCCTTTTTCATGCACCCTCCTATTGGGCAATAACCACGCCTCACACCAAACTGGGGTAAAGGCTGCTTTATTGGACAGGTAGGCAGAATAATAAATGCATACATATTATATACAAAACATTTCCCAAGCTAACACCCCTAACCCCTAAGCCATGACCCCCTAACCACTATTTCCCCACCTTGTACCCCCTAAACCTCCTTCCCAAAGCGCCTAACTCAATCTCCTGCCTACCTCTTGGCTCCAACTTCTCTCCCCTGCTTCCCTCTGCTCAAACCTAATCCTAATGCCCCCAAAACCTTTCTGCCTGTCTTGCTTTCCTCCAAATCTGCCACCAGGAAAAACCCTATCACAGGCGTTTTTCCGGTCGCCCCCCCCCACCCCCGTAGACCGTTTGCATTAGATAAATAATGTGTAAAAAGGGGAAGAAACCACTGTCGCCAAACAGGATAATTTTTATTATATGAAATAGTAAATGACGAGAAAAACATGAAAAAATTGCACTGTCGCTATAACAGCCAAAACACACTAACGCGATCAGCTGCACCCATAAGAAAAAAAAACACCACCCAGAAATCGTAAACTGATCCATAAGTGAAAAACTAAAACACTATAAATATTTTCATTATAAAAGATAAAAAGGGGGTAGGTATGAGGGAGGGGAAATACGGGTAAAGGTGAAGAAAAACGTGACAACAAGGAATGCATAGATAGAGGAAATAAAATGTCAGTAAACAAGGCGTCATTATTGATAACTCAAACAGATACAGGCCCACTGTCTCTGTAACAGTACCAAAAACCCTAACACCATGGGTTAATGTTCAAAATTCCAGCAATCATGTCTTTAATATTCAACAAATAAATGTCATTACCGATAAACGACAGGTGGACCCCGTCGTGCCTAAAAAATTGGAAATCCACCGAATTCACCTCCCCATGCACCAGCCCAAAAATTTTCATTATAAAACAGTAGCGCTTTAAATCACGATTTACTTTTCTGCGGGCTCTTTCCACCGCAGTGTAGCTGTCTGCCCATCTCCAAACTCTCCGAGGCATGAGCGCTGTTAATATGAGTCGCGATTGCGCCCATGTCTTCATGAAAAGCTCTAAATAATTTTTCATCTCAATTAACAAACCCAGACCCGAGAGTTGAACTAAATCGTTCTCCCTGAGATGTAGTAAAAGGATATCCGGCATGCTCTTAGGATGGAATTCGCCCATCAGTGGTAACAACTGGCCCCACTTCATGCCACTTTGACCCCGCCATGAGAGAGCCACTGCCTCGGAAGAAAAGCCCAGATTCCTTCCAAAATACCCTTTATCTGCTTGGGTAGCCGCCCATTTAATGAATGGATGGCCGATGAGCTAAACATTCTTGCAAGATGACTCCACACCTGTAAGGAAATGACAATTAATATCCTTGAATTCAATTTACATGCTCCAAACTTCTAACATAACGTAAAAAGCAATCAGAAGACCATCTCCCCAATTTTTTATTGTCCCCCACAGAAAAATCCCACCTGGCCACTTCAGAGGCTGCCCCAATACGAAACTAGTGTGTTCCAAAATGTTGGGGGTTCCTGCCAATAACCTTCAAAGCCTTTCTAAGGATCGCTAGCAATTGTGGCGCTGTAAATCGAGATCTATTAATATGACGAAAAACAAATATGTACAATGCACCACCAACACTCAAAAATTCAGACCAGGCTTGCAAAGGGCACAGGGAACCGCCTATAGCTTGTAGAGTAACCGTAGCACATTTGCCTGTTTGGTCAGTCTTTGACTGTTCTAGAAAAATGTCTATCTGTGAAGCAAGTCTTGAAACATTGGAAG
Source organism: Lissotriton helveticus (assembly GCF_964261635.1). Lineage (NCBI taxonomy): Eukaryota > Metazoa > Chordata > Amphibia > Caudata > Salamandridae > Lissotriton > Lissotriton helveticus. Next base: position 52,481,373 of record NC_136059.1, on the reverse strand, counting down.
TCTTCAAATCACCCTGAATGGCAGTACCTAGGAGCTCTGACACCCTCAACGCCCCAAAAAAGAGCCATACCATGCACAATTTTACCAAATGAAATTCGAATTCAGAAAAACAAATATCGGGAAGAACCGTGATAATCTTAGCTAACAACTGTAGTGATATAGGTTCCCTGTGGTGAGACACCTGCTTCCTGGACTAAGCCCAACCCTGTAGTATGCGTTTACCCATCTCACCTGCTGAAGGCTCATATCCCCAGAATGACTTCCCATGAAATGCAATGCCTGCCAATTTACCAGCAATAGTGGTTGGGGAAATGTTCTTTTTAATGCTAAGCATAATGAAATTTACCAAATCATCTCTACGCTGCAGTGTAATGTAATGTAATGTAATGTATAGGCATTTATATAGCGCACTACTTACCCGTAGGGTCCCAAGGCGCTTCGACCGCTGCAAAACCCTTCCTGGCTTCCCTGAGAGATGGTCCCTTAATGGGTATCTCCAGGGTGAGACCAGGCATCCCCGGCGGTCTGGTGGGGCCGTTAGTGAAGATGAGGCAAGCTAATGCCCAGAGTTGCCGAGTGTGATCGCTGATCAGAGTGGGCACCGAGGCGAGAGAATTATCGAGTCCGCTGACCCTGGTCCAGAAACCTGCCGCGCCGGGAATCGAACCCTGGTCCCGGGCCGTCCTCTGCTCTCGGGTCTGCCGCCTCTAACCAGTGAGCCACACTACTTCACAGTAGTAGTGTGGCAGTAAACCCAATCCATTGCAAATTCTAAATGTAGCACCCGACCCTAAAAATTCCAGGCAAGGTCTTCTGTAAGCCAATTTGGTGCTTTTTGCTAGAGAGTTCTCGACGAGCTGATAAGCAGTCATATCCCCAAACTCCATATTTTGCTGGGAATGGGAGTACTTCACAAATCCGCTCTGGGTGCCAAACCACGGAATCTTTCCTACTGAAAATGAGATACGTCATCCGCAATACCATTAGACATGCCTGCAATGTGTTTGGCCTTGAAGACAATGTTAAATTTCAAGCATCCCATCATAAATATCTGCAACAACTTTAACATCTGTTTGTCTTTTGCCTTCTGCTCATTCACTAGATCCACCACGTTTTTGTTATCCACATTGAATAAGACTGTTTTATTGGCCAATTTGGAACCCCATACAGTGAGTGCCACAATGAGTGGAAAAAATTCTAAAAAGGCTATGCTCTTCAGGGCAACCCAATTTTCAGGCCATCTCTCCGCACACCACTTACCGTCCCAAAAAAGGCCAAAACCATGAGCGCCAAAGGCGTCAGAACAAAGTTGTAATGGCCAAACAAAATCATCGCCCAGTGACCAAAGAGTTATGCCATTGAAATCTGAGAAAGAAATGGAACCAACCTCAAAATCAGCTTGCATTTGCGCTGTCACCATAAGCCTATTATGAGGGATCTTCAAACCAGACATGGAGAAACCCAACCTCCTGCAAAAGGACCTACCAACACGAATGACTTTGCAAGCAAAGTATAGATGTCCCAGTAAAGATTGAGCCTCCACCAAAGTCAACTTCTGCACAGAATGTACTATGTACTAAAAGGCTTGTTATTTCTGAAATCTTCTTGTCAGGAAGCCTGGCCTGCATTGTAATAGTGTCAATCTCTATACCCAAAATCAGTAAGGCAACAACAAGGGCCCTCAGTTTTGTCCTCTGCTAAAGGCACTCCCAGTGTCTCTGCAAAAAGTTGAAATTCACGTAAAGCGGCTGCACATTGTTGGGAATTGGCTGCGCCCATGAAAAGAAAATCATCCAAATAATGTGTAATGCATGTGCGACCTGTGTGAAATGAAAAACATCACTGAAGAAAGGAAATAAATGCTTCAAACAGTTTGCATGATATGGCACAGCCCATGGGAAGAATCTTATCAATGAAGTATTTACCTTAAAAAAAGATGCCTAGTAATGAAAAATCTGATGGATGTATAGGCAACAGTCAGAAAGCGGATTTATTATCGCAACTTCGCTAACTGTGACCCCTCACCCATGTCTTTTATCAAGTAAAGCGGAATCCACTGACTCAAAAATGCACCATGGAGTCCTCTTTTGAAATGAAATCATTAATCGAATAACCTAGCGGCCATGACAAATGTTGAATCATTCTGTATTCTCCCTCAGCCTTCTTTGGTTCCACTCTCAATGGAGACACAATTAAATTGTCCAAAGGGCATTGATCGAAAGGCCCCGCCATCCAGCCTTCTAGAACCTCTGTCAAAAGTTTCGCCCTAACTATGTGTGGAAAACTCTGTGCAGATTTTAAATTCTGTGCAAACCTGGGACCTCTAGGGCCTTGGTAACCCAGCCTGAAACCTTCCCGAAAACCCCAATATAGCAGATTAGCATCCTGGGTGTCTGGGTATAATTATAACCAATTACATAATATGTCCACCTTGATGGGTGTAAAAGCCCTTGTTACCAAACTGTGGTGTAAGTCCCTCTACCGGGAAAACGGATTCCCCAATGTGTCTGTTCCCCGAAACATTGAGTGACTGCATGTCTAACCCCACATCTGGAACATTTGTGCTTGTATTTACAAGGGTTCCTAGCGCAATAGCCTTTGTTGAAATTCCAGCAAGCACCGGATAGGATGTTTTGAGGTCTGTTCCATGATCCCTCCCCCCCAAGGGTGGGCCGAACCTGAAAAGGCCGATAAGCTACCGCTAAACCACTGGCCGTGTGTAATGACGGGGGTGGTCTTTGAGGATACATTGGCCTTTTTGAAAGTTCCCAAGCCTCTTCTTTAGAGCCCTCTTTTGCTTGTATTTCCCTATGAAGAAGTTTAAAAACATCAATGAAATTTCCGTTCCATATCTTATCTTTCGTAGCCTTGCTCAGATGTGCACCTAAAGGCATAGCAACACCCATGTAAGGCAGTCGTTTAAAAATGTTTTCATTTTTAGGCTCACATTCTGCTTTGTGTGCAGAATCTTAAAATTGTGATGTTGGCAATATTTCGGATACCTTACCCCCTTGATTACCATCCTGTGGAGGAACTAAAAACATTGCCCCATCAGCAGGGGCGGTGGGTGACATTTGAAAGTGGTGGGGCGCAAAGAGATTTGCATACAGCACCGTAGCGAGCGAGCGAAGCGAGCGAGCCCGAACCCCAAAAAGGGGGGAAATTTCGAAAAATCGTGCATTTTCAAGCAAATTTGAGAAAGCAGGAAGGTTAATAAAGCAATTGTGAAAGTGCAGTTATTACATTAATAGATGACATAACATAGGTAGCTGCTTCCTATTACACTGCTTAATTCAGACTATAAGACTTTCATGAAAATCTCAGCTCTAAGAGTAGAAGAGTTGCACAGCAGTTGGGAAACAGCCTTCATTTCCATTCTTAACACTAAAACATAGATTCAGTGGCGTTGCTCCATTCATGATATGTGCAATGTTCTCTAAAAACGCACATCATTCAAATGTGATGTTGCACATATGCAAAATGAAAACTAGTCCTGCACCTATGCATTAGGAAATCGTGCTATTCCTGACCTGTTATCGGTGGCGATTTACTTGCCAGAACAATAAAGGACGGTGGCTAGGTGAAAGAATTAAGAAAAAAAAACGTGATGACGAATTGGTCTTTCACTACCGTGATAAGATTCAGAGTGCATCACTCAAAGCTTGAGTATAATGTCAAAAATTTGCATTACCGAAAATCCGAATTTTTATTACATTCACTCCTTTTCAAAGTATCTAGATGTATCACAATGTACATACCTTTCCAATTCATAACAAACCCAAATGTGTCACTAGATTTCTCTATTCATGCATGTGCTCCGGTACAACCTTCTTCTTTCATAGAAACAAACATAGGATAGAACATTGTACTGCAATGTTTCAATGCTACAGAATCTATGTCCCTGTTGAACCCGAACCTGTAGTGCTCATCCTGATGCATAGGCATAGCAAATGTCTACAGAGCAGTTGTTACACTCCGGCTTAGTCCTAAATTTTGCTTGTGGAAAACTCTCCCTGTGCATGCCTATGCATTTATGTATGTATGTTAAGGCCACTCAATCACCTGTTATATAAGTTTCCTTCAAACTGAAAACCTCCGATATTGTGGGACCAATCCCCGAAATGTGAACACATCTGCAATGAAGCACATTAAAATGGCCCTTTGTGATCCACAGAGCAAAGGCCTCAGGGAGGTTTGACCACTACCTAGAAGATAGCGTTCGCCTGGCCCATCGAAACAAGTTGCCAATTAAACAGGCCATCAAGGAAAGGTTGTGGTCTTACTGTGTATGTCCCCATTTTGTGACAGGCGTCAGTCCATTTAGATTGCTAAGAAGAGGGGGACCATCCTCAGATATATAACTTTGTTGGCTTTTGAACAAAAGTCCTAACAAAAATGACATTATGACATCTTAAAATTATGTCCCCATAACGAAGAGGGTAGAAGCAAAACAAACCAAATCCAAAATGAGATATGGCCAAGTATACAGAGCAAAGCTGCCAGAGTTGAGAGCAGGAGATGTACGCTTAAGGCTTCCTGTGAGGGTGGAGAATGGGACATTCCAAATATTCTTACCAAGGAAAACTGTAAAAGCAAACAAAGGAAGCTTAATTACATAAGATGACAAATGACAGAGAGTAACAAATGATTGTCAAACTGCGAGTGACAATGTTAAGGTTGCAAGAGGATAGGGCCCGCCACTGAGTGTGGGTGCGTGGCAAGACTTCTTGTTAGCTGTCCTGCTGACATGCATTATTCAGGCATGTATCTCTGTCGGCTCACAAGCGGCCAGGCAGATCTTCCTATTGAACCGGTTTCTTGTAAATTAATCCAGCCCCATTCAAGTATACACACATTGGCGTTGTGCCCTAAAAAACAGACCTCTGGGAGAAATCTTCCTGAAAGTGTTTACAGCGCTGAGTTTCCTTCGGCGAAAAAGTGGCCTACATTTAATGTAATCCGATTAAATCTTTGTTTTCGATCACTTGAGTGAAAAATCAGCTCTCCGTTTAGACCGTGCTTGGTGAAGGGAAAGAATGTGTGGGGCCCTTTGTGCAAGGGAGGGTGCCTTTCACGCACAGCACAGGTTCGGGTCAGGGACAGGGTTGACGTGACTCTGCAATGCATACGCACAACAACCATATATTCTGCAACCAAGCGCCAACTCGCATTTACTCACGAGGCACCGGACGTAATCATTTACAGTGCAGGCTTTTCATGTTTGGCTGCTGCTCACCTCAGTCCCGAATTAGCTTGTTTAAAGACTGACTCACTCTTTTCTTACAGCGTGCAGTGTAATACGAGCATTTCGGTTGCCTGCCCAAAACTATAACTGGCCTGTGTGGGCAAACAGCGGGCCTTGCCTTCCTTCCAAGAGAGGCACTCCCAAAACAGGCTGCAAACAGTAGCAACAGAGAGCCTAAAATCCCTCACAGGCCAACGTGTTCCACAAGAGCGCCATTGTGCTGCTCTGCCTAAAACTGGTTTAAAAGAGACAGCCCTTCAGTCAGAAGCAAGACAGCTTCACCTTCGAGGCATAATGAACTTACAATATGAAGTGTAAAGGGACATAATGCAATAATAAAGCAAAATAAGACTCAATACATAACTAAAAATACCATACAAAAACCGTTTCCACAATTACATGTTTAACAGTACGAAGGGACAGAATACAATATTGCGTGCTACTGTGCTTTATATTGTATTCTGTCCACAGTAATTTACTTAGTCATCGTAGCCTCTCTATGCACTGACATCCGCCCGAGTACATCACAATTCACGATCACGACGTGACTCTCCGAGTCTTTCCATACTTTTATTTTCCATTCCAATCGCGCCATTTCCGTCATGCACGCTTTTATTTATTGTAGGGGTATTACTTACAGATCTCAGGTGGGTCCGCTTCAAGTATGGGCAAAGCTCCAGACAGTAAATCAATGAAGTCGGACGTCTGCTGCTTGCTGCTGCCTGCGCGCCCGTGGCGACTCGAGCCCCGGGCCTAGATCTAGAAACTACTACTGAAAAGTAACGTCATGGCGCGCGCATGTCCCGTCCGAATGGCCAATCACTGCATGACTTCACATGCTGAAGTCACAGTGATTGGCCAGGGGGGCACAGTGAGTACTCGCCCTGGCACCTTTGAAACCCCGGGGGCTGCTGCGGCCCGGCTAAAGCAGCACCCCTTCGGTCCTTCTACCTAGTCAGGTTACCAGCGCGCATGCTCGGGCTAGGTGCCACCAACAATCCTCATGCGCAGTACTGCTGCTGGCCTGCTGCAGGCTGTCGCTCAAGCTGCAGCAGGCCAGCCAGCCCCACCCCCTGCGCACTCTCCGGATTCAATCAGGTGTGTCCCGTATTGAAGCGCTGCGCTGCGGCGCTTATTAAATATTGTGCTGCTGCATGCAAAATTCACAAACATATTTTAGCGGTGCGTCCAGGCTTAGTGGGGCTACGCCCCTACGCCCCAATGGACGCACCGCTGCTGCCCATCAGTACCCATTCCCTTGTCCAATTTTATGTGTTTCGCCATCTGAACTTGATGCTCACCTGACTTATTCAAAGCTGTATATTCTGCCACGAAAGCATGCTTCACCCCTTTGTGCTGTTTTGTCCTGTGGGCTTCAGCTGTATCTTTGGCCGTCCTGTAACTCTGCAAAAATGAAAAACTGGACAAGTCTTTAGTAGACCCCCCGCACCCTCCAAATTATTTGTCAGAACAACTTCCCTGTCATCAGAATCCGACAATTCCCCGTCTTCTAGGGAGACATTATCCTCATCCCTTGATAAAGATCCTACCACCCCATCCTGCTTTGAACTACCACCCGACCACTACTACTGGGTAATTCCCCACCCCCCACCCCACCATCGAACTCCCTCCAATTGACGACGTTCTTAAAGCGAGCTGCTCTCCTGTCCTCCAACGGTGTAGGAAAAGCCCCTGAAACCTTCCTTGTGTCTGACCTCTGGCGTTGCAGGATGCCTGAAGCCTGTTCGAAGAAATCTCACTGCCCATTGGTGCGCCTGACAGTGTTGAGCCCTCGAGGGACTGCAAAACGCTTAATTTTGAAGTCGTATCCCTACAGCCCACTTGCAAGTTGAGCAGCCTACGACAATCTTAAATGTCCTGAGGGATCCATACCCATTCACCTATCTCTCCGAGGTGATTGGCACATGGGCCCTGCAGCCCGACCATTGGAGGAAGCATGTCCTTGGACGGATTAACAACATGTCCAGTAAATGAATTAACAGATGCAGAATCAGACACCTTAGCTCTATTGACTTGTAACAACTGTTACCGTTTAGAATTTTGCGAAGAAGCATCCTACTCAACCATGACATCCCCATGCTCATTAGAGATCATTAGCGATAAACCCCTGTCCATCTCTGCAGCCGGAGAAAAAACGGTCTCAATCGTCTTAAATCTGCCAAAAATACCAATTGTCCTTGCAATATCAGGTTGAGTTTAAGGCAAACTGGGCTTATTTTCAAGTTGGCCACTAGATGGGGCGCTCTGCACAGAAGAGACCTTTTAGCAGATATCTGTGGCTGCGCTTTACCTTTCTTAAAAATTTACCTTTTGTTTGCCCCCGGGAAACATCCCGGGGGCAAACACTCTGCGAGTGTCACCCCCGGGAGCCCAATTTCGAAGAAGGAGGAACTGCAATAGTTAGTTTGTGAGTCTGAGAGTAACTTATGTACATAGGTATTCATTCTTTCGCCGTTGGAAAGCATGCAATTTTTAGAATCATTACCAATGCAAAAGAGTTTAGTAGATTTGGCCCATAGACCCATAAAATAAAAAGTAAATAAAGCTACACATGCAAACCACGACAGAATATGAATCTGAACAGCAGGTATAGGTGCCTTGTTTCTGAACACACCACTGTGTTTTTGTTTATACTGAAAATAAAAGCAGTCCAACAATAATATGTTATTTGCTGTACGAACGCTACTTTCATGTCGTCTAAATTGTGTGTGTTTGCCTTACACTTTCTGTCAGTGTCCCACATATGCATTGAAAATCATTGTGTTGTCGTCACTCTTCAACATGGCCTCAATATCACATCCTTCATCCAGTAGGGATTTCCTGTATGGGTATGTGTGCATGTGGTCAGAATAAAGGCATTCCATTTGGCACAGATATGTGTTGAACATCCTTGCAAAACACAATGAACATGCTCATTCAGCACGTAATGATGACGTCTTCTGTATCCCTATTTTAGGATTACATAAGAGGCATGTCGCAGGATTATTGGATTGGTCTGAAAAAACTCAATAACAAATGGACCTGGTCAGATGGCTCTGGAGGGTAAGTTTTCAAGTGTTCACATCCTTCATCTAGTAGGGATTTTTCTAGTCCTCTTTACAGATTTTGTCTTTGTCATTGGTCGCCATCTTGAAGTGAATACTTTTTTTAATTGATGCATTTAAAAAATAGAAGAACACTCTTTGAACCATCTAATGTTCTCTAAATAGTGTTTCCTACTTGTGATTTGGTACTCAGTCGATCCATCAGATAACATTTGGGGTCACATTATATTTTGTGGGGGAATGCCCTAATGTTGGCATGGATGCATTTGCATGATCTTGGGCATTCAACTCATTGAAGGGATGTTGCTTTGGTCTTAGCCCAACCTCTTCTTCCCACAGTCGGTGATCTACAGCAGCTTCTTCATTTTATTGGGTGCACAGAAAAGCAGTCTGCAGTCAGCATTACTTATGTGTCAAAATGATTCAGAAAGCAACAACAAAAGGAAGTTAGGTTGCAGAAAGTGGATGAGCAGCAACGTGATAGAGAGTAAGAAATTAATTGCAACTTTGGTGGTCTTGGAGCAGGCCGCCATGCCAGCTTCCCACCAAAGTCAAACGCCAGCCACCCGCCAGATTAATGCCAGCATTTATTTTTATTTTTTTTAATTTTTTATTGAAATTAAACAACAACAAGAAAACAAGATACACAAGGCAATGAGGAATCAACGGTACAGTCTTGGGTCCATGCGGAGGCAGCTTCAGCAATACTGTATACAATACATTTACATCGTCTGACTCAGGGGGGGGGGCAGCGAGGAAACCAAAGGCAAATATTATGACGAACATGGGGAATGTCAATCAGGGGGACACAACGTCGTCAAGCGACAAGTCTTGAGGGGGAGTGCATACGTCCCCACGATATGCGTTCCATTGCGACCAAATTCTGCCCCACTTCTTGGGCCTGCCACGAGACACATACACAGTCTTTTCACGAAACATACACCAATCAACATTCTCTGCCCACGCTGTAACAGTCGGAGGCTTACTGGCACCCCAGAGCTGTGCGATGTCTCTTTTGGCGATCATATTTCCGAGGGTCGCCCAGGTGATCTGGGCCACGGTGTAATCGTTAGGCTCCTAGACGTTTAGTAAGCAGCATCTGGCTTCGGGTAATAGAACCACCCCAGTGACCTTCCCCATGACGACATGTACACGGGACCAAAACTCGACCACCTCCGGGCATTCCCACAAAATGTGAAGAAAGGTACCAGGCATACCGCAGCCACGCTTGCACAAGTCATCGGAAGCATACCCCATGCGCACCAAACTCGGGCCAGTAACATACACCCGGTGGAGGATCTTGAGCTGAACAAACCTAAAGCGTGCGGGTATGGCAACCTCTTTTGGAGAGGACACAGCGGACTGCCAGTCCTCATCGTCTAGTTCCAGGCCATCCGCGATCCATAACGCCCTGAGGTGCACCAACTGGTCCGCCCTATTGTAAATCAGTTTTTTGTAGATTAATGAGATAGTACTATCAGGGACGTGTCCGTCCAGGATACGATCCTCTAGGGGTGAGGACTCAGGAATGTCCGTGCCAACCGCAAAAAGCGACAGGAGAGCATGTTGGACCTGAGCGTACCTGAAGAACTCTCTATCACTAAGTTCGCACTCCACCTTAAGCGCCTCAAAAGACTTAACGTTACCCTTAGCCCAAAGATCCCCCACCTTAGCAATTCCAATCATATCCCATTTATCAAAACCTTTCGTACGCCAAAGATTACCCAAACACGCAGAATCATACAGAGGAGTTGCACACGAGAACCTATCCTTCCAACCCAAGGCCGCGTTCGCATCATGCCACACCCGCACAGCGACTTTAGTCGGTCCGGTAAGCACTCTACAGAGCCCCCTGGAGTACAACGCCCTGTTGAAGTTCCCCCCTGGAAGAAGATGTCTATCCATGGCAAAGGCAGGAGCGGGACCTGAAACATAAGTAGCATGGTTGACCGCACTCAATTGGGAGGCCCAGTAGTAGCGCTTGATATCGGGAAGGGCGACGCCACCGTCATACCACGGGAGCGTGAGTTTTGACAAAGCAATGCGCGACCTGCCATCCCATATCAATTGCCTTTGTAAGCTCTCCACCTCCCGAAAATAACGGGAAGGAACAAGGTCAAAGGAGTTTTGAAGCGCATACAAAAATGTGGGCAGCGACATCATTTTAAAAAGAGCCGCACGACCAAGCGGTGAAAGCGGCAGACGACGCCAACGTGTAACATCGAGCCGCAGTCGCTGGAGAGGGGGCAGCAGATTACGTTTGTAACGAACGGTGGGGTCCAGCGAAACATATATCCCCAAATATTTGAAACCAGTCTCCGTTACTTGAATAGGGAATCTACGAGGCAACGGGGGGAGGCCCCCGGCCAGAACGTAGACACAGGATTTAGTCCAGTTAATAACAAGACCTGAGTTCTTTCCGAAGGAGGTAAGAACATCGAATAGTACGTTCAATGATTTCTGAGGGGAAGTCAGGTATAGGAGAATGTCGTCTGCGTAAAGCGAGACACGATCTTCAAATCCGGGAGCCCACCGAATCCCTTTCATAGAAGGCTCCCAACGGAGCCATTCCGCCAAAGGTTCCAGCGCGAGAGCGAAAAGCAACGGGGACAGCGGGCAGCCCTGCCGAGTGCCTCGACCAAGTGCAAAAACGCCGGACGCCCACCCATTGACCACCACCTGGGCGAGAGGCTGCTCATAGAGAAGTTTAACCCAGTTAATAAACACGGGACCGAATCCAAACTTCGAGAGGGCCGCCCACAAGTAGGGCCATTCGATGGTGTCGAAGGCCATCGTGGCATCAAGAGAGGCCAAAATGGCCGGCTCAGTGAGAGTCGCAGCCCTCGCGAGAACACCGTTGAGTCTTCGAAGATTGAGGGCGGTGTTACGATGAGGAATGAACCCAGACTGATCTGGGTGAATCAAGTCTCCGATCACCGCGATCAAACGATTTGCTAACAATTTAGCCAGAATTTTGGGTTCCGCATTAAGCAAGGAGATAGGCCTGTAAGAGGCACAGCGATCCCGAGGCTTACCCTCCTTAGGAATCACCACGATGCTGGTGAGACGCTGATCAACGGGAAGAGAACCCGAGTCAAGGGCCTCAAGGAACATATCCTTCAAGTGGGGCGCCATTTTGTCGGGTCGTAATTTGTAACGTTCAATGGGCAAGCCGTTGGGGCCCAGCGCCTTGCCAGAACGGAGGGAGCGTATAGCGTCCGCTATCTCCTCCGCAGTAAGGGGCGCGTCTAGGAGATCTCTGTCCTCGTCGGAGAGACAGGGCAACGCAATGTCACGAAGCAAAAGCCGGGAATCCACCTCGTCCCTGTCGCAAACAGAGGCATACACCGTTGCAAAATGATCGACAAAGCACTCCACAATCCCAGCAGGGTCAGTAACACACACACCATCCGACCTCTCAATCACAGGAACAACACGATTCACTCTTTCCTTCCTATCCAGCCACGCAATCAATCTACCAGCCTTGTCACCAACATCATACAATCTCCCCAGTTGTTCCCTGTGCATCACCTTCGCAGCATCAGTGACAATCGACTTGTAATCCGCCTGTTTTAGGCTGAGAGAATGCAGTTTTGAACGTGTAGCACCAGTACCAAGATCACTCTCCAGTGCAGTTATCTCAGCTTCCAGGCGCACCAGTTCCGCACTTTTGGTCTTTTTGGCTGCCGCAATCAATGAGAGAGAGTGCCCACGAATCACCGTCTTAAATGCTTCCCACACAGACACAGAGGAAGGCACAGATCCCACATTATCAGCAAAATAATAATCCACAGCTTTAACAAGGTCAGAGCGAAACTTCGGGTCCTGAAGATACCAGGGGTTAATGGGAGCTACTCTGCCCACACCACCTCCTCCCGCCGAAAGACGAAGCCACAAGGGAGAGTGATCGGAAATGCCCCTGGGAAGATGGCGAATCTCACCAATAGAGGCGGAGTGCGCCGAAGGCATCAAAAAATAGTCAAGTCTGGAGAGGCTACCATGTGCTCCAGAGTGAAAGGTATACTGAAGCAGTGCGGGATGTAATAAGCGCCAACTATCCACTAGCCCAAAGGTGACAAGGAAGTCGCTCAACCACATATGGGATCTAGCGAGGTCCCTGGGGGGAAAGCGATCAGCGGTGCCAGAGACAACGGAGTTAAAATCTCCCCCGAGTATGAGAAGACCCTCAGGCAAACCCAGCAAGACCCTACCCAAGTCAGCATAAGTAACAGCCTGTAGACCCGGGGGGATATAGACAGAAAGTACGGACACTGTCCTCCCCTCCCATCGTCCCGTAAGCACTGCATAGCGTCCTCTATCATTGAGAGTGATCTCGTCAATCTCCAAAGGAAGAGAAGACCGAATAAGAATACCAACCCCCCTGGAGCCCGAGGAGAAGCCAGAGTGAGCAACAAGGCGATATCCCCGTCTATTCATAGCTCGACAAGTATTACCTATAAGATGCGTCTCCTGCAGGAGAACTACATCGGGCGAATGGCGCTTAAGGTACTGCATCACCACCCCTCGCTTTATTCTGTCTCCCAACCCGTTAACATTCCACGACAGCAGTCTCAACTCACCGCCCCCATCCCCCAGAAGAGGCAGAGCGCCCCACATACGACACCAGTAGACCGAAAGGATTAAAGAAAAACATTTGAAAGCCTTGTGAATAAAAACAATCCCACACAGTACCCCCCACCCCCCAGAACTTGAAACCCGTTACAACTCCCCCCACCCTGCACCCCTGCGTTAGACTTGAAATCCACCCCAACTTGCAGTGTGCCTGTCGCCCCAAGAACAAACTAATCTACACAAAGACCCCCAGAGGAGGAAAAGACCCCTTCGCCCCGCCACCCAAAACAATAATAAGAATCATTGTCCGAACTCAGCTGGAAGGGTCGGAAAGTTCAGACATCGGGATCCACCGGCCATTTCTGCTGATGCATGTCACCCTCGGCGCCGCCGGGGTGCTCCGTGAAATCGTCCCTTTTAGGCAATGAGTCCAGCCAGTCACTGACACAATCCGGACGATCAAAAAAGAACGTTCGTTCACCATGCTCGATACGGAGTCTGGTGGGAAACAGCATTGCATATTTGAGGCCCAGGTATCGGAGCCGCCTCTTGACCCCCTGGAATCCCATTCTTTGCCTCTGGACTTGAGGAGAAAAATCCGGGTAGAAGTTCACGGTGGCATTTTCGAAAGTCACCGGGCCCTTGTCTCGAGATGCCTGCAGAATAACATCCCTGTCCCTAAAATGGAACAGGCGAGCAATTATGGGTCTCGGGGGGGCGCCCGGCTGGAGCTTACCGCCAGGTATTCGATGTGCACGCTCAACCGCAAAGAATTTCGTAAGTCCAGAGGGAGCAAGATAGTTGGAGACCAGATCTTCCACCAGGAGGTCGGTCGCCAAGGCCTCAGGGTTTTCAGGGACCCCAATAATGCGGACGTTGTTGCGACGGGACCTATTTTCATAGTCTTCCAAGCACCGGGCCAACGCGTCTCGAGAAGAGCGCAGGTTCCCAATCTCAGTCTGAACGTCCGTGACATCAGTGATCAGGCTGGAGGTCTTAATGTCCAATTCCCTGACCCTTTTGTTGGTCTTGGCCAGATCCGCCCTCATCAGAGTAACATCCATTGCCACTGTGTCAATCTTGGAGGCAAGAGCCTCATACTGCTTCCCCATGGCGGCCTCCATGTTAGTGATAGCACTCATCACGTCCTGCAGCGATAGGCCGGGCACCGTACCAGAGGTAGCCTTAGAGTCGTCGGGTTTGCGGCCAACTCCGCCGGGGGACCCCTTCACATTGGAGTAGTTATCCATGATGTTGGTCTGGGTCTGCCCCCCCCGGTGGGGAGTTTTACCTTTTCGTCGCTCCGGGTCCGGATTGGCGGCCATACTGGAGAACGGGCCCCGGAGGGGTCCGACCGACCTGGTAAAAATGGCCGACCGAGACGTAGTTGAAAACAGTGAAACTGACCAAAATCAACATGAACTTCAGTAGTGCTTGAGGACAAACGAGAGGCCGGGGTATACACACGGTGCTGACTGATGGGCAGGATCAGGGAAAATCCAGATGATGTTACGGCCGATCCACGCCGGGAGTAGGAAACCAAAACCGAAAGTTAAGAGGGGGAGCCCCCAAAGGGAGGCTCCCGCGGCCGATGTTGTTCAACTACTCCATGGCTGGCGAAGTTAACCAAGACCCCAGTCCGGACTCGGGGAAGGCCGCAAAGTTCAAGACGACACAAAAGTGGACCCCAATGTCCGATCAGAATGCTGAAAAGTTCGTCAAGATCAGCAAGAGTTCGTCTTCAAAAGCCCGTCGTCGGAATCAGGATGTAGAAAGGATATGTGTGGAGGGTGGCGCGGGTCTCGGGAGCCCTCTGCTCACACGACCATCTTAGATGCCCGCGAAGCTCCTCCTCCTAATGCCAGCATTTGTGAAGCGCACATTACAAGTTTTGTAGTCCGACAGGCAGTACACGCGGCAGTTCCATGGTGGTACCTTTCAAAAGGTACTGCAATGGGAGCACCACAGCCGGTAACTACATGGCATGGACTGTGCAGGCCATGCCATGCGGGTACTGGGGGGTGCATGCATACAGGGGGTACTCATGTCCCCCCTGCATGTATCCCCAAGCACAGGGACAAGAGGGGGCCTTTTAGGGTCCCTATCTTTCCCCACCACTACACTTTTCATGGCTGGCTCACCGCCATGAAAAGACTGGTGGTGGGGAAAGTCGTAATGTGCTTGGCGGGGCTGCAGCGGCACTGCCAGGCATATTGCTTCCTGACTGCAGCACATCTGCCAGGGATTGCTGATCCCTGGTGGTTGCAGCAGTCCCATGGCCGTCCTACTGCCAAACTCATTATGAGTTCGGCAGTCAGACCACTAGTGCGGCGGTCTCTGCCCGCCACCGCACCCCCACAGCGAGTACAGTGGTCCTATGGACTGGCTAACTAGCAATTAGGCCCTGATTGAACTTACAGCTCCTGATTTACAAAGCCATATTTGAAAAAGTCATAAATCTGCTCTCTTAGGTTTACACCTACATCCTAGAGTATATTTCTAACCTAAATCTCTTGAAAATCAATGCCAGATGTAGACTTCAAAGAGTACTTCTACTTGCCCAATTTGCAGGTATTGTAAGCATGAACATGCCAGATGAAAATAGACATTTCATTTTTTTACGCCGAGAGGAAATATGCTTTCCTGTTGAGAAATATCCTGTTTTTTAAACTTACATGACTGTTTGGGGTATTACATGCCAATTCCCGACCTAAAAGCAATGTTGCTTTAGCCTATTTTCAAATTAACTTTAGAGTTGCATCCAGTGTGGGTTGCAAAATGTTTCTAAATATCCACAAATGTACATATTTGTGAGTGTTCCGCTTATTTCATATGTTCACAGTATACATCCTCCACCAGTCTTACTTTCTCCTACCCTAAACTCACGATGGTAAAAATTATGTTGTCTTGGTTGTCTCTCCACCATCCTCTACACGTTACAATTCTAAAATTCACTTAGCTTGATTTTGTGACTCTAGATGTGGACTTTGGAGCTGTTTTGTGCAAAAGCCAGCAATTAGATGCTCAAAGCATTTTGTAAATTTAGCCTACAGATGGGTGGTAATAGTAGTAAGCAAGGAAACAGAAGAGTGTGACTGTTGCAGAGAAACTGAGAAGTGGATGGACAACATTTCTATTGAGAATTGAAGCCAAATCAGAAGGAAGCAGAATGTACTACCAAAAAAGGAAATATTCACTGTACAAAAGTAATTGAGATAGGAAGACCCATAATATCATCTTCTACTGTCAGACTTTTTCACCAACCCACACAGGTCAACTAAACTGATGCAAAATTTATTGATAGCATTTACAATTATTTTCTTAGACCGATTTGTAAATTTGAATTCTTTCTTTTTTTTTTCTTTTTTTTTAAATCCTCATTTGCATTCATGGCTCAAATCTATCAAAACAAAATCTTGTGTAATATTTGAGTCTAGCTTAGTTAACACTTTAAAAGTCAATTGGACGTTGCTCTACTAATGGTTACTAGCTGTTCGTTTTAAAGAGCGCATTTATTTTAAACATACATCATATATAATATCAGAGAAGAACGATTTAACATGGGATTAAAATACTTCATATGATTATGGTAGATAAATGAAGTAGGAGAAGCATCATAATATGTTATTAATCATATTAACCAGCAAAGAAGAGAGATAGAAAAGAAGAAAGAATATATAACAAGCATTTGCCATACAATAGGTCTTGCATATACAAGAGTTTGAGCTATTGCCATTGTAAATGACAATGCCTTTTTTTTAGGTTTTGATTTTTAAAACATTAATGAAAGGCATTCTCATTTACAATGCCAATAGCTTAAACTTGTGTAAATGCGAGACCTATTGCATTACAAATGCTTGTTTTTAACTGCAGCGAATGCAATGCACTATAAGGCCTTTCAGACCCCTTCGCCTTGATGCCACAGCACCGGCTCCACACTGACAGCTACACTGCTGGATTTACATTCGGAAGTTAGAGAGCACAGCATACAGTGTGCATTAAATAATACGAAAGGCCTCTTGGCGCTGCTAGCCGTGTTTTCGGAAGACACATAATTGAAAGTATTGTAAAACAAGCATTTACAATGCAATAGGTCTCGCATTTACGCGAGTTTGAGCTACTGGCATTGTAAATGACAATGGCTTTTATTTATGTTTTGGTTTTTAAAACATAAATAAAAGGCATTGTTATTTTCAATGCTAATAGCTTAAACACTCACAAAAGCGAGACCTATTGCATTGCAAATGCTTGTTTAAATAGCCTAGATGGAATTTGTCCTCATAGAAGGAGGAACGACAGTCCTCACTTTGGATGCAGTTTCAGACATGCTGTACCAAGCCACCATCACTGAAATAACAATCAATCTACACATACATTCTGACATAATGTTGACAGAGTGACGTTAACAGTAGTAGATCAATAGTTGACAATCATTTGGATGTCGATCTGACGGTTAGGGTGCATATATCGATCAATTTTTGGGGGGTTGATAATCTGGTATCTAACCTTCGACAGAACATTTGCCCTAAAATGCTACATTTTCTGAAAACAGCGGTTTCAAGTTACTGAGTCAGCATTCTGACTGGAGCGAGAACTTCCTAAGGTCACGAATGTTAGAGCAAGCTTGTTTATGGCTACACTGTAGTGTACTTTGTGAACTATGTCCACTAGCTTGAATAAAAAATCTTTGGTAAAATACCGAAAACATGAAGAAAAATATATTTAAATCTTCCTCAATTTAATGCTACAAAATAATATCATATACAAACATCCCTCACTCATCTTCCCTAGGCATGTATAGGCTTCCTGCACATGACATGTCTGCTACATTGCCTTTTGCGATACGGAAGAAAATCCACAGAATGGAGGAGTACCTTAAGATGGCAAATGTTCCTGTACAGACACGCTATGCTTGTGCCCATTTTTCAATCCAACCTGCAACTCCATTGACACAGACAGCCGGCGGGAGGGGGCCGGCAACGATGACATGGACAGCGGGAGGGGGGCGGGAACAAAGACACGGACAGCGGGCGGGAGGGGGGCGGGAACGAGGACACGGACAGCGGGAGGGGGGCGTGAACGAGGACACTGACAGCGGGCGGGAGGTGGGCGGGAACGAGGATACGGACAGCGGGAGGGGGCGGAAACAAAGACACGGACAGTGGGTGGGAGCGGGGCGGGAACGAGGACACAGACAGCGGGAGGGGGGCGGGAACAAAGACACAGACAGTGGGCAGGAGGGGGGCGGGAACGAGGACACCGACAGCGGGAGGGGCGGAACAGGAAACAACTCGGCAGCTATTGGTGAAGGGCAGTGGAAAATAAACAATAAAGTAGTCCCTAAATGAGTAGATAATGTGGAGAAGCAGAACTATACTGTAGTTGGTCGGTGCTGCTTCCTGCAAAACGGAAGCAAAAAGGAAATGATGTTTCGGACCACCAGCCAATGAATGAGCTGCATACAAATAACAATGCCAGATTTAACCAATGTCAAGCTAAAACACAAATATAAACACAATGGGTGGAGTTTCACCACTAAAGTATATACAAGAGGTCTAGAATGCTCGACCTAAAAAGTAGTTTTGAGAAGGTGAAAATGTCTGTAGCTTCATAAATATCCATATGAACATGTCACTATATGTGAAACTAGGCCAGTAAGGATCCGCATTGGTGAACACAAAGTAATGTTTGCTGCAAAAAAAGCACCACTAAGATGGCCAGACACTATCTAACCATGGCCCATAGTGTGGATGATCTACAATGGACAATCATTGAACAACTCAGCAATGAGAACGGTCTACTAGCGAAAGAGGAACAATGCGTGGTCAGCCTGGTCACCCACATAACATGTCTAAATGATGACATACCCAGGGGACAACTGTCATGAGCGTGAACACATGCAAACAAAGCTGAATTAAAGGAAGATCTCATGACTCGAAATGGCCAGATTGCTAACATTTTCAGAGAAGTAGACAAAACATTGCTATTCCCAGCTATTCCAAATAAAGTTCCCACAGTCACCAATCGAATTAGAAGCATGGATCAAATGTATTCCCATCCAGCCCCTTCAGCAGCCGCCGAAGGGGAGCAGCCAGTGCGGTATCCACAAAAGAAGAGCCAAGAACCAGGTCACCATGAGCAGAACATCCCAGGAGGGCTTGTAAAATGCATGTACTAGTGGGCCATTAATGGACTAATCAGTAGGGCAATGGTTGGTGACTGAACAGATTTCAGTCCCCAGCATATATCCAAAGCACACTCAAAAGTTCACAGAAGACAACAACATATGGGCTGCATGCAGAGGATCCACACAAGCTGGATGGAAAACAACCAATGTTATTGAGTTCCTGAAGCAAGGGTGCGCCAAAACATGATATGATGGTTTCTTGACACAGGAGCACATGTGGAATTGCCAGTTCCATTTGGCCTTGTAATGGGACATGCATTTCAGAGCAGAAAATGTAAATGCACAGTCCCAACATTCAGGAGTAGGACCAGTGGAAGACCCCCACAAATGCTTACAAGCACAGAGTATATGAATGATGGAATAACTCTGAAGACAGTCTTGAAGGTACCAATCAAACCAGAGACAAGTATCTTAAAAGAATGAGATACTCAGGCTGTATTAGACATTTTGAAAATGCAGTGCACCAGCTCCACAAAATGGTGTGGCAAATTAGTGCGAAGCAGCGACTGTATCTCAGAAGAGGATCTTTCAACTTAAAGATCAAACGTATCCCATGCAGATGTTATGGCCCCATCTTTCTGGAACAAAGAGGTGTTCAGTCACCTTAAGGCATCAAAGCACACATTCAAAAACTTAATCAAAGGCCACAGCATTGCCTCCCTCACTGTTCAGGCAGACGGTAACAATAGTTGCATACAACAGGTCACAACACCAGAACCAGTCACCAGATAAGCAAATTCCACAGCAACCCTTGATCGTTCAACATCAACTAACTCCCATTACAGAACAATCTGAAGGCTGGATGGATCACAGTATCCAGAGTACCCTTCAGGTAGCAGTACAAATTAGCCACGGATGCATTACATTCACTGTGCAGTGAAACTTCCATGCACACTAAGAAATGCTAGAAAGTACTTGTGTAGGCTGTGCCACTAAGAAAAACTTCAGTCTCGCCACTCCTACAGTTTACCTAAAAGGTCAAATACATGACACATGTACACACACCTCCCCTAGTGCTTCATATCTGCCTACTTAATGGTGTTGTAAAGAGTGTTGAAAGTGGAATGTCAATATTGGCAGAGAAATAAAGCTGTGGATAATCTAATCCGCTGAAGGTGTTTCAGCTAGAGAGAATGGCAATTTCTCCCTCTTCTCTATGTGTAACATGGTATATGTTGCATATTTCTTTGCTATTATTTTTTGCTGTTTTGTGAGATCGTAAGGTAAAAACAGATGTGTGGCATTAAGGTGTCCCCAGGGTACTCAATCTCTTGGAGTTGTCTGAAGAGTCCATCTTATTAACATGACAGCCCTAAGCTGTGATAGCCGATGTTGTAAAGTAGACATGTCACCCTATAAGATGTCTATTGCAGATGAGACAATGTTACTTAGTGAGTGTATTCTAGTAGATAGGTTGGTAATATCATTATCAACTACTGATAAAACCCTTTCCACATTTGTCCTGTCAATCTTGCACAGTCTCCCAGGAGCGTTCTGCTGGGAAACCTTCCAAACTTCATAGTATATCAAATACAAGAAGCCCTTTGGAAATGGTTTTCGAGGACCCAGGAGAAAGTCCGATAATCCCATGTCATTGGACAGAAGGGACAAGTGTTGTTTCACCTGAGACAATGTTGAGGTCTTTAGCCAATAAAGGCAAACTTCCCAACACTGTAAGTTGTTACCACCCCTGAGTGTTGTGTCGGCGTGTAACGTGGGTTGGGCCTAATGATCTTAAACCCTTTTGTGTCACACATTAAACTTTTGTGTCACCCTGACAACTGATAATGTCTCAGGGCCAGGGCTAACCATTCCTCTTGATCAGTAGCCTATAAATTGTATGTGCTGTAGCAAAGTACGGTGTCCAGTGTTTCCTCCGTGTAATTTGTGAACTGCGGGCAGTCCGCAAAAGATGTTAATGTGGGAATCATTGGTGTGTTTGTAGTACAGATTTGTTCCAAAAAATCATTTGGTGTGGTATAAGGCATGCTCCAAATAAAGCCTCATTTCCTTGAACCTGCCAATTCTTAGTTCCCCAAATAAATGTCATATCTATTGTGTCTCTCTTGAACAGATGCAGAGTAAATCTAGACACCTAGATCTTTCATCGCCTTCTTAGGGGTGGGTCTCATCCCAGTATAGCCAGCCAGCCAGCCACCAATTTTCGTACCACAGGACCTGGTCTCTCCCTACCAGCAGAACTTGCTGAAGTTTAGTTGGAGACAGTTGGCAAATATGTCATACAATACCCTATCCCAAACAATTCCATCAGGAACTTGAACAGAAGAGATGTTCACAAGGGGAAGGTCTCTGCACTTTGTGGGTTCTCAAGTTCAACAGCAGAGTGTTCTGGGAGATAATGTCTGTTCAGAAGCAAGCTAAAAGACTGTCACAAAACCAATCCAAAGGAACAGGACAAGTAACGAAAATGTAATTCAAAGGTACAGTCATGGACTAACAAAGTATGTCTTCTTCAGCCAAAAGTGGATTACACATAATCTACCTAGGTGACGTAGAGGTGGACATGAACCCAACGCATCCAAAGATAAGTCATTGTAGTTTATGAAGTAGCCTGCAGCTGTTCAATCTATTTTTGACAACTCTGGAACTTCCATAACTTTTGGAGTTTGCTCGGACTGTGGTACATTGACATATACAACCACTGACATGGGGTTCAAAACTGAAATCTGTGTTTCTGTACAAGTTGTTTGTATGGTAGTTGCTGATGTAGCCGGTAGAAGAGATACTTAATTGCTAACTAAGCTTTATCAGTGATCAAATCTTCCTATGGGATTTCCTGTATGCTAGTGAAAGGAGACAGGTAACTACCCAATAGCATGTGAGCTCTCCTGTGTAGAACTGGCCACATGATATGGCTTGATGAGATCTATTGACACAAATATATTGTTTTTGCACTAGCGAGAGGTGGTAAAAGCACATTTCTGTTACGTCAGCACCCAGGACAGCACAGGTGCTGTGTAAGAAGGTCCAAATTCATTTTATTTCCACAAGTTTCCCCAGGTCCCCAGTCTTAAGGATACATCCAGGAGACGCTGGCGATTTATTCACTCCTCCAGTGTTGTTGCGTTTTACTTGAACATTGCTTTGTGCACCCTGGAAGTAGTTGAGTTCCTTTAAAACATCCAAATATTCATTTATTTTAAATAGTTTTTCTTCCACCACTGTGCTGGGACTATCAAGGTCTGGTACCCAAATCTTAATCTCAAACAGGATCTCAAATGGAGTCCGACCAGTCATGGATTTTCCAGGCAGATTGTTTAGTGCTCTTTGGACCCCATCCAGATGACTGACCCAATTGCAACTTGAGCCTAATACCCTTGCACTTAAAGACTGCTTTAAGTCTAGGTTTTTCCTTTCCACAACCAAATTTTCATCAGGGTGGTATGGGGAAGAATAATTCAAAGTCACACCCAACCTTTTCATGGTTTCTTTGTAAGCCTTAGAGATGAACGCCGACTCCTGGTTGGAATGGAATTTGTTAACTGCATATGTACAGATAAAGACCTGAAATCCCTTTATAACAGTACAGGCGTCAGCCAATCGCTGTGGCCAGACCCATAGGAATCGAGAGCAGGGATCCACTGCAACCCAGATGTATTTGTATGCCCCAACTGATTGTAAGGGACCACAGTAGTCCAGATAAGTAGAAGCAAGACTTTTGTTTGAAATTCATAGTTGTTTCAGTGGTAGGCATGCTATGGTGGAACCCTTCATCTGCTGCAGGGTGATGTCACAATTAAGGACAAAGTCCATAATTGGTTTGTAAAGACCTACCCACCAATAGTGTTGCTCCAATAATTAAACTGTAGCTGCCGCGTGTGGAGACGCTAAGCCTTCATGTTCTGCTAGGATTGAATCTAACCTGCGATCTGAGTTTAGTATTACTGAATACCCTACTCAAGGAGTTTGAGCAAATGATATGTTATACACACTTAACTGGTAGGAGTACTTTCTGGGAAAGCTGTTGATCGGTGGCTGACTTCCCTGCAACATGTATGCCTCCACGTTGGTGACCCAAGGTGTGAATCAAATAAGTCTGTGGCAAACATGCTTTTAGCTTAGCCACTTGTCCTCCTAAGCATTTTGTGATTCGTTGTGTACCCTTTAGAATCTCTGATTACATTCTGGCTCCAGTATAGTATTCACTGTATGATTGAAATCAATAATACGGTTCATTGTAGGGAATCTGGGATCCGTATTCTCCGGGGCCGGAATCAAAGCTCTGAGTACACCAGCAGTGCAGTCACCTAGTGACTGCGTTTAGGTCTTTTTTAGGATAGAAGTCTCCATCCCGCATGTGCCCTTTTACAGCAGTGCACACTGCTGAATATTGATGATTTGTCACTACTGCAAGTTGGGCAGAGCCATTAGTATAAACAATGTCAGCATACTGATCTAGAAGCATGACTTCATTAGGCAGAGTATATTTGTGTTAATACTGCAGGAATGCTTGTGTTTGTAGTGTAGAGTCAAAGTTGTAGTCTACATCTCTTGCAGTGAGAGAGTTGGCCCATTGTTTCCATTGAGGGTGTAAGGCTTTTGAATTAGCAATGCTGACCTTGGTCACAACTTCAAAGGCCAGAACTGGGGTACTGGCAGTTATTAATTTCCCCTGAGACAATGCTCTCTCTCTCTTGCAACAGCAGTCTGTACCACCATCAGTATTTTTCGTGTCATGCAAAACGCATTTCAACATTAGGGTATAAATGTGATTTATATGGAATTGGTACTGTGTCACCTTCATTGAACTTAACATAGGTTTACCCTGATGCCCCCGTGATTATTCAGATCACCAGGTTTGTGGTGCTTATCATTTGTGTGTTTTAAAGCAAGCATGTCAGCTTGGACTTAACATAAAATTTGTGTGTGCACAATTGTCCAAGGTGTAGTGGAAACGTCTAGATGAATTAAGTCATAGAATGGTTTAAACCCATTCTGCATAATCTGAAATGTAAATTCTGCGAAAATGGAGGAATCCTAATATGGTTCGTAGTTTCGTCAGTGTGTTTGGTAGTTGTAAAAATGCACACTTCTCTAAGAAGTGTGTTGCAAAGCTTTTGCCTTCACATGACAGGAATGCATCGCTTGCTGGACATTCAGATGGGCAATTTTTTCTTTTTTGAAGTTACATTTATAGCCCATGTGAGTAACTCCCAGAGCTATGTGATATGCTCTTGTCAAGTGTGTAAAAAGGTCATCATCCATCAAATAAATGTTATTGACATAGGACTATGCCTAGTTGTCAAATTGTTGTAGAAGTTCTGTAACTGGGGTGAAAACAACCCAGGGCTGTTCTAATACCCTCGGGGTAAATGACAGACCTGTTTTGAGAATCCAGAGCGCTGAAGATTGTCAAGTATCTGCTTTCTGATGCTATATTTTAGCACAAAAATCCATTTGAGATATCTTTAAGTTCAAGAAAATGTTATTTGATATCAAAAAGAGAAAAGCAAGGTGTTAATACAAAGTACAATGGCCATTTGAGATATCTAATATTGTTTTGTACTTGTTATGAACTATGGGCCTCATTTACAAGCCCATTGTGCCGCCGGTGAGTCACTTTCTTTGGCGCACCGTGAGCGAAATAGACTTGCCCAAATTTACAATATCCATGTAAAGTCACTGTGCATGACTTTTTATGCCCTTGTTACTATGGGCCCAGTTCATGCATTACTCTGCATGAAAGGAGCGTTCCACGCAAAATTCATGAAACCTGACACATTCCAAGATTTACAATGTTTTGTAAAGATGGGAATGCGTCAGAATCCCACACCTCCCCAGGGGAGACGTAGGAGTGGTGCAACAAGAAGAAATACTTTTATTTCTCTTTGTTTTTTCCTCTTTTTATGCATTTTGCATTCTGCAGCATGCATAGAAAGAGGAACATATCATCAATGATTGATTTTGTGCAGGGATCTATCCCTTCCTGCACAAAAACAATCATCCCTGCAGCACAGGCATCTTTGTAAATTGACACAAGGGTGACTGTGCTGGCACATGGCAGCCACTGCAGGGGAAAGAACAAGGATACTTCATATTGTTGTTACTACGATGCATCAATGTGCTTTGAGAATGATGAAGCTCGGTGAAGCTAAATGGCTTTAGGCACCAAGCTGTGTCATTTTGTTGTAAAGGAAGGCCTATGTTGTACATTAGTGCTGCTCTGCGTTCATGTAGTTGTGTTTAAATGTCTCTAATCTAATACTGGACGATAGGAATGGTCCGGTTTCATTACTGGAAACAAGGGATTATTCAAAGGAGAGGTGTAACTTTCTGTTACACCTTGGTATTCAAGTTGTGTGAGAATCTTTCTAACTTGTTTTTTAGTCTCATTTTTGATGGAGTACTGTTTTAGAGGATGTGGTGTTGACCTCACTAGTATTAAGTGATATAGGGAGCCATCATTCTACCCCACATGGTTATGGTATAACGAAGGAGTCAGTGCTAACACCCAATCATAAGCGTGTGAAAGTTTAAATGATTCTGGGACAAGGTCAGAGAAGGCAGGTAATTACAGTTTCTCCTTTCAGGCAGTCCATGACAATTTCTGGTGGCCACTCCCTTATGGCAAAGAGATTGTAATAGATGAATTATAAGTTGTCCCAAAAGAACTATCATGGCTTTTGCTGTGCTGTCCAGCATGGCCAGAGCCCATTCTCCCTTCAGAAGCAGTGTCCTTAAGATCTATGGCATGCTTCACATTGATTCTTGACACTTTTGTCTTTTTGAATTGAGGCTTGGGCAGCTAATGAGGGTTTAGCATGAGTTCTGGTATATACTGCAGCAAATACTGTACCACAAGTGGTACAATACTCCACCTGGGGAGGCATATCTATTTTGTAAGCATATGGTAAGAATCCTGTGCTTTTCCCGGGGTCCCATATAGAGAAACATTGTTTCAAGGGGATATATTTTTTGTTCAATCCAGAACAATCTTCCTGCCTGATGGGAACTTTGCCCATTACTGCATTGATTGTTTGTGGGCTGATGCCTTGTGTACCCAATTGTGGTTATGCAGCTTGAACATCCCTCAAAGGATTGAAGGTCATCGTTTGCATAACGAACTATGTCAGGCTTCTATATATTCTAACAAAAGTGTTATGTAGTGTTCATACTTGTGCTGCTGTTAAACTAGCAATATTTGGATGTGGTGTGTAGCCGGCTAAAACTGGCCATGTTGCTCCCTTATTGCTAAGGGGACCAAGAGAGACTTCTTGTAAAGTGTATGGAGGGGTGCCATAAAACAAATGTTGGTGTTCTTGGTATGTTAGTGGTGTTTCTAGATCTTCATAAGCCATATAGTTTCGTGAAATGTTAGTTGAAGTGTATGTATAAAACAATCTTGAGTGATCATCAGCTGCTGGGAATTTAACCCATAAATAGAACACCTCTGTCCGAAATGCTTCATGAGCCTCAAACACAAATGTAATGTCTCTACTCAACAGTGAGAGACCATATTGTTGTGGCATCTGAGTATCTGCATTTCTGCAGTTTTGAGTTATGTTTTTTGCTGCTGGTCCGGCCTTCAGGGTATGTGCAAATCAGAGAGGGTACCACTATCAATCAATCAATCAATCAATCAGAGTACTTGTAAAGCATGCTACTTACCAGTGAGGGTCTCAAGGCGCTGAGGGGAGTGGGGTGTGCTGCTACTGCTCAAAGAGCCAGGTCTTGAGGAGTCTTCTGAAGGCGAGTAGGTCGTGGGTCTGTCATATGTGGGTAGGGAGGGTGTTCCAGGTCTTGGCAGTGAGGTAGGAGAAGGATCTGCTGCCAAAGGTTGTATGTTGGATGCGAGGGACTGTGGCGAGGGCGAGGCTGCCGGAGCGGAGCTGGCGGGTGGTGTTGTGGAAGCTGAGTCTGCTGTTCAGGTAGGCTGGTCCGGTGTTGTGGAGTGCTTTGTGTGAGTGGGTGAGGAGCTTGAAGGTGGTCCTCTTGTCGACAGGGAGCCAGTGTAGGTTTCTCAGGTGGGGGATGATGTGGCTGCGGCGGGGGTGTTGACGATCAGTCGGGCGGAGGCGTTTTGGATGCGTTGTAGTCGTCCAGGTGTTTGGCTGGGATTCCTGCGTAGAGTGTGTTGCCGTAGTCCAGTCTGCTGCTGATGAGGGCATGTGTCACCGTTCTTGTTTTGGTCGGGATCCACTTGTAGATCCTGCGGAGCATGCGGAGGGTGTTGTAGCAGGAGGACGAAAGGGCATTGACCTGTTTGGACATATAAAGGGAGGAGTTAAGGATGAATCCTAGGTTGCGTGCATGGTAGGTGGGTGTTGGTGCTGTTCCCATCGTGGTCGGCCACCAGGAGTCATCCCAGGCTGAGGGGGTGGGTTCTAAAATGAGGACCTCCATCTTGTCCGAGTTCAGCTTCAGACGGCTGCTCCTCATCCAGTCGGCGACTGCCTTCATTCCCTCGAGGAGGTTGGTTTTGGCGGTGTGTGGGTCCTTGATGAGGGAGAGGATGAGCTGGGTGTCATCGGCGTAGGAGATGATGTTGAGGTCCGTAATGATGGGCCACTTGTGCGAGGTGGGCCATGTAGATGTTGAACAGCGTCGGGCTGAGGGATGAGCCCTGGGGGACGCTGCAGATGATATTGGTGGCTTCGGATTGGAAGGGTGGGAGGCGGACTCTCTGGGTTCTGCCTGAGAGGAAGGACATGGTCCAGTCAAGGGCCTTCTCATGGATTCCGGCTTCTAGGAGGCGTGTCTTTAGAGTGTGATGGCATATCGTGTCGAAGGCGGCTGACAGGTCCAGGTCGATGAGGGCTGATGTTTCGCCGTTGTCTAGTTGACGCCTGATGTCATCTGTGGGGGCGAAGAGGGCTGTCTCGGTGCTGTGGTTGCATCTGAATCCGGACTGGGACAGGTCCAAGATATTGTTGTCTTCCAGGTGGCGGGCCAATTGCATGTGCATGGTGTCGTTTGTGATGATTGCACAGTAAAGACAAGCACCTGGCACTGGAAAGCACTGCAAACAGCATGTATCCAATGCACTGTACCGCTTGCAGAGCTCCGTGTAGTGCGTCAGAGTTTGTGTAGCGGAACTCTGCGAACTCCGACCTGGCTTAGTTGTGAGCCCTTCTTAGATGTCAAATACTAATCTGACCTGCGCTCTGATTGTCCAGCTCTCTTAGAGCCTTTTTCAAATGTTTCCTTAAAGGAACGGGATGAATATGTATCAGTAGCCCGTTACCTGTCAGGTGCTTTAATAGTTTCACAATTGCACAGATTATAGAGTTTTTCAGTGGCTTAGTGTTGAGGAGATCCACCCAGTGACTTAGTCTTTTCTTTATTTTTCTTATTATCCAACTTCTTCTTAGTTGAAGAATTGAGTGCTTGCTTTTGTGTTATCCTTTTCAGAATTACTCTTAATTTGTGGATTACCAGGTCTGGCTCCCAAATGATCTCTATCCACTGTTGCATAAGTTTCTGCACTCCTGCAGTCCCAGAGGCAAATCCATTAGGTACTGGTGATGTGTAGCCAGTGCTGCTGCTTCTCTTCTAATGTTACTTAACATTATAGCGGACACTGCGACAAAATTGCCCAGGAGTTTCATCCCCCAAAAACAGGGAAGGGGCTGCCCAGTACTCATTTTGGATCTGTTTTCTGTCTTCTGGTAAAACAGCTAATGAGGGTTTAGCATGAGTTCTGGTAAATGCTGCAGCAAATACTGTACCTCAAGAGGTACAATACTCCACCTGGGGAGCTATCTCTATTTTGTAAGCATATGGTAAGAATCCTGTACTTTTCCCGGGGTCCCATATAGAGAAACATTGTTTCAAGCGGTTTTATTTTTTGTTCAATCCAGAACAATCTTCCTGCCTGATGGGAACTTTGCCCATTACTGCATTGATTGTTTGTGGGCTGATGCCTTGTGTACCCAATTGTGGTTGTGCAGTTTGAACATCCCTCACAGGATTTAAGGTCATTGTTTGCATAACAAACTATGTCAGGCTTCTATATATTTTAACAAAATTGTTATGTAGTGTTCATACTTGTGCTGCTGTTAAACTGGCAATATTTGGATGTGGTGTGTAGTCGGCTAAAACTGGCCATGTTGCTCCCTTACTGCTAAGGGGACCAAGACAGACTTCTTGTAAAGTGTGTGGAGGGGTGCCATAAAACAAATGTTGGTGTTCTTGGTATGTTAGTGGTGTTTCTAGATCTTCATAAGCCATATAGTTTCGTGAAATGTTAGTTAAAGTGTATGTATAAAACAATCTTGAGTGATCATAAGCTGCTGGGAATTTAACCCATAAATAGAACACCTCTGTCCGACATGCTTCATGAGCCTCAAACACAAATGTAATGTCTCTACTCAACAGTGAGAGACCATATTGTTGTGGCATCTGAGTATCTGCATTTCTGCAGTTTTGAGTTATGTTTTTTGCTGCTGGTCCGGCCTTCAGGGTATGTGCAAATCAGAGAGGGTACCACTATCAATCAATCAATCAATCAATCAGAGTACTTGTAAAGCGTGCTACTTACCCGTGAGGGTCTCAAGGCACTGAGGGGAGGGAGGGTGCTGCTACTGCTCGAAGAACCAGGTCTTGAGGAGTCTTCTGTAGTCGAGTAGGTCTTTGGGTCTGCCGTATGTGGGTAGGGAGGGTGGCAGTGAGGTAGGAGAAGGATCTGCTTCCAAAGGTCATACGTTGGATGCGATAAACTGAGACGAGGGCGAGGCTGCCGGAGCGGAGCTGGCGGGTGGGGGTGTGGAAGCTGAGTCTGCTGTTCAGGTAGGCTGGTCCGGTGTTGTGGAGTGTTTTGTGTGCGTGGGTGAGGAGCTTGAAGGTGGTCCTCTTGTCGACGCGGAGCCACTGTAGGTTTCTCAGGTGGGGATGATGTGGCTGCGCCGGGGGCGTTGACGATCAGTCAGGCGGAGACATTTTGGATGTGTTGTAGTCTTCTAGGTGTTAGGCTAGAATTCCTGCGTAGAGTGTGTTGCCGTAGTCCAGTCTGCTGCTGATGAGGGCATGTGTCTTGTTTTGGTTGGGATCCACTTGTAGATCCTGCGGAGCATGCGGAGGGTGTTGTAGCAGAAGGATGAGACGGCTTTGACTTGTTTGGACATATAGAGGGAGGAGTTGAGGATGAATTCTAGTTGTGTGCATGGTAGGTGGGTGTTGGTGCTGTTCCCATTGTGGTCGGCCACCAGGAGTCATCCCAGGCTGAGGGGGTGGGTTGTAAGATGAGGACCTCCGTCTTGTCCGAGTTCAGCCTCAGACGGCTGCTCCTCATCCAGTCGACGACGGCCTTCATTCCCTCGAGGAGATTGGTTTTGGCGGTGTGTGGGTCCTTGGTGTGGGAGTGGATGAGCTGGGTGTCGTCGGCGTAGGAGATGATGTTGAGGTCGTGATGGCGGGCCACTTGTGCGAGGTGGGCCATGTAGACGTTGAACAGCGTCAGGCTGAGGGATGAGCCCTGGGGGACGCTGCAGATGATATCGGTGGTTTCAGATTGGAAGGGTAGGAGGCGGACTAACTGGGTTCTGCCTGAGAGGAAGGACGTGGTCCAGTCAAGGGCCTTCTCATGGATTCCGGCTTCTAGGAGGCGTGTCTTTAGAGTGTGATGGCATACCGTGTCGAAGGCGGCTGACAGGTCCAGGTGGATGAGGGCTGATGTTTCGCCATTGTCTAGTTGACGCCTGATGTCATCTGTGGAGACGATGAGGGCTGTCTGGGTGCTGTGGTTGTGTCTGAACTCGGACAGGGACAGGTCCAAGATATTGTTGTCTTCCAGGTGGCGGGCCAATTGCATGTTGACAATTTTCTCGATGACCTTTGCCGGGAGCAGGGAGATGGGCCGGAAGTTCTTGAGGTCCTTGGGGTCCGTTTTGGGCTTCTTGAGGAGGGCGTTGATTTCGGCGTGCTTCTAGCTTTCTGGGAATGTCGCTGTTTCCAAGGAGATGTTGATGACCTTCCGTAGTTGGGGTGCAATGGCTGTGTCTGCTTTGTTGAATACGTGGTGTGGGCATGGATCTGATGGAGATCCTGAGTGGATGGAGTTCATGATCTTGCGTGTCTTGTTCTCGTTGCCGTTGGACCAGGAGGTCAGGCGGTTGGCGCTGGTGGTGTTCACAGGGGAGGTGGTGTCTGGCATTGTCGGGGCGGTCTTGGTGTTGAAGCTGTTGTGGATGTCAGCGATTTTGCGGTGGAAGAAGATGGCTAGTGAGTCGCACAGTTCTTGTGAGGGCGGGAAGTCGTTAGTGTTGGCGCTGGGGTTGGAGAGTTCCTTTATGATGCTGAAGAGCTCTTTGCTGTCTTGTACGTTGTTGTCCAGGCGGTTTTTGAAGGAGGATCTCTTGGCTAGTCTGATGAGGTGGTGATTTTATCGGGTGGCGTCCTTGTGGGCTGCGTGGTTGTCCGGTGTGCGTTCATGGAGCCATGTCTTCTCCAGTTTCTGGCATGTGCGTTTGGAGGTCTGGAGCGTGTCCGTGAACCAGGTGGCTCTCTTGCTGGTGTGGTTGTTGGGGTGTTACTTGAGCGGGGCGAGGGTGCTGGTGCAGTCGTCGCTCCACTGTCTGAGGTTGCGGGCTGCGGCGTCATGGTTGGTGGGGTCAGTGGGTGGGTTCTGGGCAAGGGTGATGATCAGCTGGTCTTCGGTGACTTTGCTCCAGCAGCGGCGAGGTAGCTGTTTGATGCGGTGGTGTGTGGTTGGTTTCTTGAAGGTGAAATGGATGCAGCGGTGATCGGTCCAGTGGAGTTCGGTGGTGTGGTCGAAGGTGAGGTGGGAGCCTGTGGAGAAGACGGGGTCCAGCGTGTGGCAGGCGGCGTGGGTGGGTGTGGTGATGAGTTGTCTGAGGCCGAGGTTGGGGATCAGGGTTGGCAGAGTTGGCATCGTTGTTCTCAAGGTGGAAGTGCAGGTCCCTGAGGAGGATGTAGTTAGAAGAGGCGAGTGCGTGGGTGCTGGGGAGGTGGGCGATGGAGTAGCTGAACTGAGCCTGGAGTCCGGGGGGTCTGTAGATGAGTGTCCTCTGAGGGTGGTGTTGGGTTGGGGTGGATCCGGAAGTGCAGGTGTTCGGCGATGTGGAAGGTGTCATCTGCGTGGGTGGTTACCTTCAGAGTGGACTTGTGGCTATTCCTCCTCTGACTCCATTGGCGCGATCCTTGCGGGGGATCTTGTATCTGTTCGGGATGGCTATGGCGATGTCGGGCACTGAGGAGTCGTTCCACCAGGTCTCGGTCAGGAAGGTCACGTCTGGGGCGGAGGTGTCGAGCAGAACCCAGAGCTCGATGGCGTGTTTGCCTGCGGAGCGGGCATTGAGGAGTGTGCAGCGGAGGTGGTTGGGTCCAGTCCTTGGAGGTTTGGTGGTTCTGTTCATCCTTTTGTGGAGGTGACATGAATCAGCTGAGCGGGAATTCCGGCGTGCTGCAACATCAAAGTGTCAGCAGACTGCTTCTCGTATTTAAACGAGGAAGTCGATTTGTATATATATTAAACAGTGCCCATGCTGTCATGTTGAGGTCTTTATCAGGCCAAAATTGTTTATGTTAGCTAGAAAGCATTGTCACCTACCAGGCTTTAATAAACCATGACTTTTCTGCAGTGAATTTTATACATCATTGTGAATTTCAAGGTGTCAGGATAGAGTGCCTACGAAGTTTAAATGTAAGCAAAGGCAGTTTTGAGGAATCCTGTCCTGCACTGACACACATGTATGTCAAAAGTCACTGTATTGCAGAAAGAAGGCAACTTAAGAAATGTGAAAATAGCATAATTTCTAGCCAGACCACATGACATCCTATGGGAAGGGGAGGCCGCACAGTAGTGAAAAACAAATGTGGGCGTTTTTCACTATGTGGACATGTAAAACTTAAAAGCACATGTCCTACCTTTTAATTACACATCACCCCGCTCTATGGGCTATCTAGGGCCTAACTTAGGGGTGACATATTTAATAAGAAGGAAGCTGAAGGCTTGGCAAAGAGATTATTTTGATAAGTTGATAAGTTGAATTGGCAGTTTAAAATAGCATACACGCCTGAGACATGTTTTAAGGTTCTACATAAGTGAGTTGCACAATGAGTGCTATAGGGCCACTAATAGCATTTAGTTTATCAGCCCTGGGTCTATTGTACACCACTTTACTAAGGACTTCTAAGTAAGCTAAATATGCCAATCAGAGGTAGGCCACTTTTTGAGAGTGAGCACAAGCACTTCAGAACTGGTTAGTAGTGGTAAACTGCACAAAGTTCTATACCCAACATAAATGAAATCAGCAAAACATGAGAGGAGAAGGCAAAACGTTTGGGAGAAGACTGCCCTAAGGCTGACAGGTCTAACACCCTGGTACTGTTTTCCTGAAACAGGTGCTCCTGGTTGTATTTCTTTCTGACTCTTGTGTTCCTGACTCTGCTTTTGACTCATCATTGTATTAGCCCTTCCAGGGCTTGTGATTTTGGTTCTACTGATTGTCACCCGGATCCTGCTGGTCTGCTGGGTCCTTATCTACTTAGCCCTGCTGACCTGTTTCTCTTAGGTCGGGCACTCCTAGTCTTCGAACTTTGGATCACCTGTTTCTCCTGGGAATGGTCATTGAGGTCCACATAGTTCAACAACTGGTCATGTGCCTTGTATTCATGGACCTTCCAGTGCTACATCCATTGGTCTGGGCCCTCTTGGTCTTGGTTCTCCTTGTTTTGGATACTTCCGAATTTTGCCACTTTGTTCCCGGTACTCCTGGTCATCCAATTCGAGCCCCCATAGTCTGGCTCTGACTTTTCTGGTCCTGATGATCTTCCTCACCCTGGTCGTACTAACCCCCAGGTCCTGGTCATTCTGCTCAACTTTGTACTTTGGACCTTGGTCCACTGTGTGTGGTCTCCCTGCAAGTACTCTTGGTTCTCTTGATGCTGATCCATCTTATCCTCCTTGCTCTACTCCTCCTGGCTCAGGGCTTTCTGGTATTCATGGTACTTACCCCCCACATCTTCCTTTCTTATTCTGGCTCATTGTTCCTATTGGCCTGAATCTGGTCCTGATCTACCTGCTTCTTGTCCTCATGCTTCTACACAAACTCAGCATGGTCCTCCTGGTCCTGCCCATCCAGTTGCTCATTTTCTTGGCCATCATGTTACTAGTACTGTGACCTGGACCTCCAGGCTATGATCATCCTGGTCCTAAACTTCCATACACTGGTCCTGGCACTGAGGGTCCTGGTCCTCTTTGGTCTGATCTTCCTGATCAGCCTGGTTCTTTGCTTCCTGGTCCTCTTAGCACTGTTCCATCTGACTTTAGTTCAATCAATCAATCAGGGGTTTCTATAGCGTGCTACTCACCCGTGAGGGTTTCAAGGCACAGAGGGGGAGCTGCTCCGGGTCAGTCGAAGAGCCAGGTCTTGAGTTCCCGGTCAGCCTGGTTCTTTACTTCCTGGTCCTCTTAGCACTGTTCCATCTGACTGTAGTTCAATCAATCAATCGGGGGTTTCTATAGCGTGCTACTCACCCGTGAGGGTCTCAAGGCACAGAGGGGGAGCTGCTCTGGGTCAGTCGAAGAGCCAGGTCTTGAGTTCTCTCCTAACCATGTGCAGGGTCGGCGTGCATCTGATGTTCACAGGGAGCTTGTTCCAGGTTTTCGCTGCGATGTAGGAGAAAGCTGTCCCACCGGTTTTGCTTCTGCTGAAGCGGGGGACATCTGCCAGCGCGAGGTCGGTGGAGCAGAGTTACCTTTTGGGTACGTGGGAGGATAATCTCTCGTTGAGGTATTTGGGTCCAACGTTATTGAGGCGTGGGAGAGGAATTTGAAGGTGATCCTCTTTTCGACGGGGAGCCATTGGATGCCTCGTAGGTGTTGGGTAATGTGTTTGTGGCTCGGTGTCCAAGTCTGGCTGTGGCGTTCTGGATGGTTTGGAGCTTGTGTAGACAAGTTTTGTTGATTCCGGCATAGAGGGTGTTTCCATAGTCCAGTCTGCTGGTTAAGAGTGCATGGGTGACGGTCCTTCTGCAGTCAGATGGAATCCATTTAAAGGTTTTACGGAGGATACAGAGGCAGATGAATCTAGTGGAGGCGACAGTGTTGATCTGGAGGTTCATGGAGAGGGAGGAGTCAAGGATGATGCAGATGTTTCGAGCATTGTCTGTAAGGGTGGGTGGGCTCCCAAGGGCAGAGGGCCACCAGGTGTTGTCCCAGGCGATGGTGCAGGGTTCGAGGATGTGGACCATGATATTCTCTGAGTTTAGCTTCATGCAGCTGTCCTTCATACAGGCTGTCACGTTCTTCATTCCTTCCTGGAAGCAGAGTCTGGTGTCTTTGGGATTTTTTGTGAGTGAGAGGATGAGCTGAGTGTCGTATGCATAGGATATGATGCTGAGCCCATGCTGTCTGACGATGGCGGCGAGGGGGGGTCATGTACATGTTGAAGAGAGAGGGGCTGAGTGATGATCCCTGGGGTACTCCCCAGCTGATTTCTGTGGGTTTGGAGAGGAAGTGAGGAAGTCAGATCCTCTGGGTTCTGCCGGAGAGGAAGGATTGGATCCAGTTGAGGGCGACTCCTTGTATTCCTGAGTCGTGAAGTCTGGACGTCAGAGTGCAATGTGAGACGGTGTCGAAAGCTGCAGTGATGTGTAGAAGAATGAGAGCTGCGGTGTGTCCCTGATCCAGTAGCATGCGGATATCATTGGTAGCAGCTAGGTGGGCGGTCTTGGTGCTGTTTTTGCTGCAGAATCCAGACTAACTATTGCTAGACATCAACAAATCACAACCCATGAAGAGCATCACGGTTGTACCTCATGCTCTCTCTCTTGGCTCTTCTCCCATCCCCTGGCTTAGCTTGCGCTCCGTTCATGAAACTGAGATAATCTCGTTGATCTCCACCTCTAAACCATCAGCACATGTCGCAGACCCCATTCCTCCCCTACTAATCAAAAAAATGAAACACGCTTTTGCACCACTATGGGGCAAAATCATAAATAGCTCCTTAAAAAACGGAGTGGTCCCTGACTGCCTTAAAATGGGGCAAGTCACCCCCCTGCTGAAAAAACCCGGTCTAGATCAGACAGATCTGAACAATTTCAGACCTGTATCAAACCTCCCCTTGCTCTCAAAAACACTTGAACGATGTGGTCTTCATCAACTAACACAGCACCTGGACAACATCAACCTATTGGACCCCCACCAGTCTGGCTTCAGAAAAGGTTGCAGCACAGAAACCGCGATTCTGAACATCATAGATGATATCCATGGATCACTAGACTCTGACAAATGCTGCCTCCTCATTCTCCTTGACCTCTCAGCAGTATTTGATACGGTGGACCACAAACTCCTCATCAGGGCTCTTCAAGAAAGAGCTGGTCTCAGTGAGACAGTTCTCAAATGGTTTTCCTCCTTTATACACAATCGCATGCAAAAAATCAAAATCAAAACTTCACCTCTGAAACCCAGCAAGTAAACAAGGGCGTCCCCCAAGGATCGGTGCTCTCTCCACAACTCTGTAACATCTACATGGAACCGCTCTCCAAACTACTCAGAAAAGCCAACATCTGCTTCCACCTCTACGCGGACGATACGCAGATCTATCAGGAAACTACCTCTCTCAAAGATATCCAAAGACAAAATGATATCCTGAAAGATGTTCAAGACTGGCTGACAAACAACCACCTGAAACTAAATCCAGACAAGACCGAGACACTCCTCATCTCGAACAAGGAGGATAACCCACAAATCACTGAATGGTTGAAGGCTATTAATGCTCTCAAAGGGAATCTTACTCTAGCAGACTCTGTCAAATCTCTAGGCATCACCTTAGATCCAAAACTGAACATGATGAAACACATTAAGAACTCGGACAATAGTGCATTCCTTAACCTTAGACTTCTGAACAAAATCAAACCCTACATTCCAACCAAGGATCTCAAACTGGCCACACAATCTCTGGTACTGTCAAGACTGGACTATGGGAACGCAGTCCTAACAGGAATTCCTAAATCGCACCTGGCACCGATCAAAACAACATTACATGCGGAAGCCAGAATGATCACCGGCATCAAAAAATCTGATCATATCTCCCCTGCACTCAAAGAACTCAAATGGCTTCCAGTAGAAATGCAAAGTAACTTCAAAACTGCCTGCCTAACCCACAAAGCCCTCCATACTGGCAAACCCTAATACCTGGCAAAAAAACTGGAAAAAGCAGGCCAATCCAGGAATCTGAGAAGCTCTAACTCCCTCCTACTCATCCCACCGAAAACTAGAAGGAAAAGAACAGTGGACTGCTCTTTCACTGGAAATGCCCCCAAAATTTGGCATTCCATCCCCCCGCACATCAGAACCATCCCTGTTCCTCATCCGTTCCCTAGGTTGTGGATAACACGGGACAGACAGCAACCACAGAGCTATGCGACCCCTAAGAATCTTGAAGCCAAAGAGGCTGGACATTAAAATTACGTCTCTCTATACTCTGTCACTCGTTGATTGTTATATCGCTCACATGTCATGTATTTGTTGATTATATGCTATGCTCCTACTGTGAAGCGCTCTGATACCTTTGGGTCTTGACAGCGCTATAGAAAACTTCTTAAATAAAAAATAAATTAAATAAATAAATAAATGAGAGGAGAGAGATGGGTTGGTAGTTTTTCAGGTCCATAGGGTGGGTCGTTGGTTTCTTGAGGAGGGGTTTGACCTCCGCCCGTTTCCAGTTGTCTGGACAGATGCCTGATCTGAGGGAGTCATTGATGGTGCATCCTAGTTGAGGTGCGATGACGGCGAAGGCCCTGTGGAATATGTATGGTTGGCAGGGGTCCATTGGGGCTCCTGAGTGGGTTCTCTTCTTGGTCGCGGTGATGAGTTTGATGGTAGAGGGATCCCAGGACGTGATTGTAGGCTTATCGGCGGTGGTGGGTAGTGTTCCTCATTGGTTCGCTGAAGTTGTCGTAAAGGGCCTTGATCTTCAGATGGAAGTAGGAGCTGAGCTTGTCACAGAGTTCCTGGGAAGGTGTGACGTCCGTGGCTTTGCAGGTGAGTTTGGTGAACTGCTGTATGACGTTGAACAGTTCCTTGGTTTTGGTCACGTTGTTCTGGAATTTGTCTCTTATGAAGGTACGTTTGGTGTCTCTTATGCAATGGCGGTATTCCTTCAGGGTGTTCTTGTGATTGTGCTGAGATTCTGTGATTTTCAGGTTTCACCATGATTTCTCTAGGTGTCTACAAGATCATCTGGCTTCTTGTAGCTCTTTGGTGAACCAGGCAGCTTTCAGAGGGCATTGTTTGTCGGAAATCCAATGGTGAAATTCCCTGGCTGCAGAGTTGGTGTTGTTCGTGGTGAAGGGGAGGTTTGACAGAGGTTGGTGCTGAGGTGTTCCTCTGTGACCTTGCTCCAGTTCTGTTGTGGCGGGCGCAGGGTGGGTTTGGGTGCAGTGGTGGAGTTGAATGTGAAATGGATGCAGTGGTGGTCCATCTAGGGTGGCTGGGTGGTGTGACTGAAGTGGATGTTAGTTCTGCCCGCGAAGATGGGATTGAGGGTATGACCCACTCTGTGGGTGGGTGTGTTGATGAGCTGCTTCAGTCCTCGTTTCGCGAGGTTGTTGAGGAGAGTGGTGGAGTCGGGGTTGTTGCTGTTGTCCAGGTGGGAATTCAGGTCCCCAAGTAGAATGTAGTCCATGGAGGTGATGGCGCGGGTTGCAGCGAGCTCGGCTATGGTGGTTGCGGAGTGAGTGAATGGCCCTGGCAGTCTCTAGTTGAGGGTGCCATGTGGCATGGTCCTGGGGCTAGTCTGGATCTGGAAGTGGAGGTGTTCTGTGTTGGAGTGGGGGTCACTTTTGCTGGAAGTGGAGAGTTGAATGGGGTTCTTGTGTGCGATGGCGATTCCTCTTTCTGGGCGTTGTGGATGGTCCCTTCTCTGTATCTTGTCGCCGTCGGGGATGGCTGTGGCGATTTCAGGGCGGAGG
Source organism: Lissotriton helveticus (assembly GCF_964261635.1). Taxonomy (NCBI): domain Eukaryota; kingdom Metazoa; phylum Chordata; class Amphibia; order Caudata; family Salamandridae; genus Lissotriton; species Lissotriton helveticus. The sequence continues at coordinate 52,442,408 of NC_136059.1, read as the reverse complement.
TGGCGTTAATCCAGGTTTCCGTCAAGAACGCGACGTTGGGCGACAGGTTGTCGATCAGGTCCCAAATCCCAGATCTCTACGGCGTGTCGGTGCAGAGGGCGCACGTTGAGGAGGATGCAAGTCAGGGTTTTGGTGGTGTGTACATCGGGCGTGCCATTGGCGGTCGTGGGGGCTTTGTCAATGGTGAAGATCTGTGGCAGGGTCTGCATGAGAACTGCCCATGGGTGGTGTTCTATGAGGATCTTGCACAGTTGGCGTGTCTTCCGGGGTTGAGTGAATGGAGGGTGGTTGAGTCATAGCGGTGGGGTCTGGGAGAACCAAGGGTCCGGGCGCTGGTCGTGGTTGAGTCTGGTCGGGGACGGGCACAGACGGGCTTGCCTAAGGCACGCCTTTGGCGCTCCAGTGGCAAGACCACTCAAAGGCCGCCATTATGAAGGGGTGAGGGGAGGGACGTGCAGCTGGGAGTGGGCGGTAAGGGGAGGAGTCAGGGGTCTGCAACGGTGGGAAAAAAACTGAAGGGAACACAGCTAGGAGCAAAGAGTAATATAACAAACTTACAGCAGCAGGAACAATCTGATAAAAATTAAGCACACAATGCGTACCAGTGGGAGACAGGAATCAGGGTAGATTCGAACCCTGCAGCGCAGGTCTGAGGCTGCAGAGGCGATGCAGGGCACAGCGGAGCTGCCGGGGAGAGTGAGATCCTAGGACCGAGGTCTGTGGACTCACACATGCTCCCCCGCATCAGCCGCCATTATGAAATGAAGGGAGGAGGGACGTGCAGCTGGGAGGCGGGAGCGGGTCGGTAGGGGGAGAGGTCACGGGTCAGAGCCAGTGGGGAAAAACTAAAGGGGACACAGCTAGGACCAAAGAGTAATTTAACAAACACACAGCAGCAGGCACATTCTGATAAAAATTAAGCACACAATGCGCACCAGCAGGAGACAGGAATCAGGGTAGACTCAAACTCTGCAACGGAGGTCTGAGGCTTCAGAGGCAACGCAGGGCACAGCGGAGCTGCCGGGGAGAGTTAGATCCTAGGACCAAGGTAGTTGGTTTGGTTCCTAGTCTCAGGTACCTGCCACTCCTGGCCATGGTCATGCTATTTTTGTTTTTCATACCCCTTGTCCATCTCAAGATTCTGTGCTCATGTTCCCTGATTCTCTTGATTCTGTTCCTAATAGTTTTGGTTCTCTTGGGCCAAATTCTCCTGGATCTGACCCACCTACCATCATAGTCTTGGTCTGCTTGGTCCTGGTTGTCCTGGTCCTTCTTGTCCTATTGTGTTTGTTATCATAGACTTTGCCCTTTGGATATTATGGTGCTTCTTGGTTCCCCCAGTTTTGTCCCATCTGTCCTTGTTCCTTTCCGGTCCTCTTGGTCCTTGTCACCTTGTCGTGGTTCTCCTCACCCTCAACATCCTAGCTCTGGTAACGCAGATCCTGGTCCAAGTTGCTTCTCATGTGCTGGCACTCTAAGTCTTTGTCCTCCTCTTTTGGGCTGTCCTTGTTCTTCAGGATCTGTTTCTAGTCCATTTATTCCTACAGATAATGCAGCCATTTAGCCAAGTTCTCTTGATTCAGGTTCTCTTTGTGCAGGCTCTCCTGAACCAGGTCATGTTGGTCCTGCCCCCTGACCCTCCTGGCCACCACTGCCTAGTCCACTTGGTCTTTCAGTTTCTGGTTGTCCTTTTTACATCTGAACCCTCTCACCCTGGTACTCCTCTTTGTAATGATTGCTCTGAGCCTTGGTCCCCTAGGTGCTGATCTTCATTACCCTCTTAGCCCTATTTCTGGGGCTCCTGGTCATGATTATTTTAGCTTAACTAGTCCTTTTCCTCTGGTGTTCTGGGTGTGTTTGGTACTGCCTCCATGGTTTTCCTAGTCGCTGTTCTGCTTACCCTGGTATCCTGGACATAGTACTCTTCAATCTGGTCCTGATCTTCCTGGTATCCTTATTTCTGCTTCTTGCTCACATGGTTCTGCAATAATTTATCCTGTCACAGATTCTTTAACTGAGACAGCACTGTCAAGGACAGAAATGAGGGCTCAGTAAAGACATACCCTTACCCAGTTAATAAACTGCTTAGTATATTACAAATCAAAATTACCATTCCCAAGATACATCGTGCATTTGACTAAAATGTCAGTTTGGCTGAATGGCTACTCATGAAATATGCATCCATGCCTGAAACCCACTCTGCTGGGTAAATAGTATAAAAAAGTGTGTTTATTCAGAACGCAGCTGAAAACCTACTTTAATGCATTACTTATCTGTCTCCTGATACATAAAGGGGGATGGTGGTTTGCTAAATCGATTGGAAGAATGGGCAGAGGATAAAAACATAATGCTGAGGTCCAATATGGCTTCTGAAAGGGCAGGGGGACACTTGATCAGTGGCTTAAATTAACCCTAATAGCGTCAAAATATGCAATAGCAAAGGAAGGCAAATGCCACATGGTCTTCATGGATCTTTCAGCTGCTTTTAACTGTGTGTTCCATGACAATCTATGGTCCATTATGGAGGCCATGGGAGTTGATGTAGGGATAGTTTAGACAACTATATGCCCAGGCAGTAGCTATAGTACAGTTTGGGAAGCAGGGAGAGTGCACCAAACCTTTTAAAATTGAGAAAGGAGTAAGGCAGGGGTGTGTTTTTGCCCCATTTCCTTTCTCTATGTTTAAAAAAAATTTAAATTAGGTGATGTTGGATAAAACTAAGGATGTTCCTCATACCACTTCAAAACTCCTTCCAATTCTGCTATATGCAGATGATGCAGTATTGATGGCTAGAACACCGGTGGCCCTACAAAGCTACATTATGATATATTCAGCTTTTATGTCAGATTTAGATTACAAGTGAATTTAAAAAAGACCTTTGTTCTGACAGTCGGTGGGGATAAGAAAAGACTGAGAAAGCTCCACATAGAGGGCAAAACGATAGAAAGTGTGGAAAATGTGCTTATTTAGGCTTCCTATTTGATTTTAAATTAAAATGGAGTTAGAAGGTGTGAAATATGACAAATCTCATGACAAAAAACATAGGTGCCCTATTCAAATTTGCAAAACATTAGGGCAGTAAACCAATCGAGGAATTGATTAAAGTTTTCTTAGCAAAAACCATCAATATAGCCACATATGAGACTGCAATATTGGTAACGACACAAGAAGAAGAATTAAAAATTATTGAGGATAAGTTCGCTAAAAGGCTATTGTCAATTACTAGTACTTGTAGCAACTTTATTTTTCATAAGGAATTAGGATTGCCTTACTTTAGTGATACAGTCAAAACGGGCTTCTACTGCTGTGGCTATCATTTTGGAAAAGAGATACGTTCCAACTTAATCAGCACATCGTAAGCGATATCATGAAACTTGATCGTGCCACAACTATCCCTGGTTAACTAATGTCAGACATACCCTTACCTCCATGGGCCTGGATGATCTGTATGAAAATCCTAGCACCTGCGAAACATACAGTTGAGGCTGAAAGAGCTCTCTAAAGCAAAAGTGACCAGATAAGATGGAAAGGAACAAAACAAAAAGCACAGTAATTACTTATCAGGCTCTACCACCTGTGCGACATGGTCAACATCTTATCTTTCTTTTATTGCGAATTCTCAGCACTGTTATTTATTGACAAAATGTTGATAACATTACATTCCCTTGATGTTGGGCTTCGCAGAACACACATATTCATTAAACCATTTATCTGTGTGTCCTTGCGATGCCTTATCCAAAAAAACAACCTCCCACAGCTTGTTTTTCCGTGCCTGGTATGTGACAGAGAGGAAAAGGTTTACTGCACCGCTATTGCGCAAGCTCACTCTGAGTATTCATACATCAGCAGTCTTACAATTAGAAACACCATTTTTATGTTTTATGATGGTGTCTTTTTTAAAAGCTGTCCTAAAAACTATGGGGCCGCACTAACTTACGACAAATCCCAAACTTACTACTTTTCATATTCACAGAAGGCATTTAGTAGTCTTAAATTAGTATTTTGTCTTAAGTTTGGATTTTTTTCCTAAATTAGGATTTTGTTTTAAGTTAGGATTTTGTCTTAAATTAGGATTGGGTCATAAATTAAACTTAAGACAAACTTAAGTTAAATTTAAGTGTAATTTAAGACAAAATCCTAACTTAAGACAAAATCCTAATTTAGGACAAAATCCTAATTGAAGATAAAATCCTAATTTAGGCCAAAATCCTAATTTAAGACAAAATGCTGACTTAAAACAAATCCAAATTTAAGACAAAATCCTACCCTAACACAACATTCTAATTTAGGACAAAATCCTAATTTAAGACAAAATCCTAATTTAGGACAAAATCGTAATTTAGGACAAAATCCTAATTTAAGACTACTAAGGGCCAGAAGTAGGTAGCCAAATACCGGTCGGTAACGGCCGAATTCGGCCGTTACCGACCGGTATTTGGCTATTGAGATGTAGGGGGACGGAAACAGGGCAAATCGGTAATTTTACCGATTCGGTAAATATACCGGTCGGTAAATTTACCGACCGGTCTATTTACCGATTTGGTAAAATTGATATGTAGGTGGGACTCTTCTGAGTCCCACAAGGCCTACAAAATCGGTATTTTACCATCAAATTCAATTTGATGGTAAAATACCGATTCAGGTGTGCATGCACATGTGTGCATGCACACCTGTGCCATATGACAGGCAGGCCTGCCCTTAGGGCAGGTATGCCTGCCACATGGCCCCCAAACCTTTTTTGGGGGTGCTAGAGGGTGTCAAAGTGACACCCCCTGCACCCTTGTCAAAATCGGTATTTACCGAATCGGTAAATACCGACCGGTAATGCCCCATTCATTCCTATGGGCTTCAAAGCCCATAGGAATGAATGGAGCATTACCGGTCGGTATTTACCGATTCGGTAAATACAGATATTTACCGAATCTGTAAAAAACACATCTGGATGGACCTACATGTCCACCCTTCATATTTACCGATTCTTAATTACCGAATCGGTAAAATTCGGTAATTAAGAATCAGTAAATATTTTTTACCTACATCTGGCCCTTGATGCCTTCTGTGAATACCAAAAGTAGTACGTTTAGGATTTTGTCTTAAGTTAGTTCTGTGAATCAGGCCCAAAGAAGATTGCCAATATAATGTTATCTTGATTTTACAATATTGCATAGAGATGGGTTTAATCTTGTGTGGTTACCAATATTGCAGTCTCAAATGTGGCTAAATCATGAGAAAAATTAATTTAAGCCCTGCTGCTACATAATATTTAAGTGAATAAATCTTGCTTTATATATGTTATCTATCACATAGGGCAATGTATGCCATTTAACACAGGAGCATAATATTTTATAAGCATGTGTATAACATTTTAAAGATTTTAATGAAAGGATGATTCATTTGATATAAATTGGACGCCTTTTTAAAAATATTTGTTCTTAGTGTTGAAATCTTATGTATGTGTGTACTTTTATGCATTTTTAAATGCTAAAAAAACTTAGGATTGATTGACTAAAATGTCATGTTGGCTGAATGGCTACTCTTGACATATGCATCTATGTCCGAAACTGACTCTGCTAGGTGAATAGTATAAAAAAGTGTGTTTATTACGCAGGCAGCTTAAAAACTACTCAGACGCATTACTTATCTGTCTCTTGATTTCACTCCGCCATTCCACAGAAGTCCCATTACTGTATCTTATTCAATTTACCTCCTGCAAATCTCCCAATTGGCTGTGTCCCCAACACTAAGGCCCATATTTAGGGGAAAGTAACACCACGCAGCGCAAGTCAACCTGTTGCGCTGCGGTACAGTTAAAGGGCAGGAATGCACCATATTTAAAAGAACACAGCACATTCCTGCCTTTGTCCCTGCACTGGCACAGTTTTGGCTGCCATGGTGCAACGGTACCCAATTGTGCAGGAAGGGGCATCTTCATGCACAAAAGTAATATTCCACTATCTATGTGTGCTGCAGAATTCCTAGTTTTACCAGTTCAGGTAAATCCGGGAATGCATCAACAACCATGCTAGTTGCATAGGAACACCCACCGTCCCAGGGCAGATTAACACAATGCAGCGATTTGCACTGCATTGAGTTACTCCAGATGCATGAAGTCCATCTGGGCCATGCAAAGTGCCCTTGCGGGCTTCATAAATCTCATTTCTAAGTTGTGTTGCGCATGCATCACATTGCGAGGTGCAAATGCGTTGCAACTGGCCTCATAAATATGGCTATAATTGTCTACTTTAAGCATGCCTCCTTCTGTGACCCAGATGCAACCTATATGCCTGCATCCTATTTTTGCTGCTGTTTCTTGACTGCTGATGTGTTGCCAGGTTGGAAATACTAAGCAAGCACAATCCCCCTTAAAAATAGGCCTAACTCTGGCACAAGGCCTTCCATAAGAGCCAGACCTAATTCACGCACTTTCCTGTATACAAACTATTGTACATTTGAATACGCCTTCACTTTCAAATGCTTCATGCATGCATGTTGCATCCCTGTTACAAGATGGCCACCACACTACCATTGCCTGGAGTCCCTTTTCTCTACATGACTGGCTAAATAAAGACCTCCTTCACATTATATATATGGCCACTGGTCAAATTGTACGCCATCTCTACCATTTTGGCTGTCGCCTAATAATCAGCAGAGATTATATATTATTATTATTATGATTATGCCTACCTCTGGGTAAATTGCAGAGACTCTGCACTCTTTGGCCGGCGAGCAGGTAAATAGCCAATTCCTTCTACTAACATACAGTGCTCACACATATGCTGTCTGTCACTACATGTGATGCAATGCCTCATGATTATGTTGCCAGCTAGCCAGATCTTGAAAGGGGTGGTGTGCACACCAAATTTTCTTGAGGTTAATCTTATAATCGACTTTATTCAACATATCGCGTGCGACCCAGGGATGTGCAAGCCCTAGCCAGATATCCCATGTGTCCAACAGCACTAGACCTCTTGATGTTATTCCCCACCCCTAGTCAAGCAATGGTGTCCACACCTTCTCAGGGATGCGCCTTGAGGCATGTTCTGATTAAACTATTATCAGGAATGAGTGACAGAAGCAGATACATTTGTATCTCCAGACCTTTGCTTTTCATCTATTGAAATAACTTTGGTTGTAACTGTGCATCTCATGTGTTTCTTTGCTATTGTTGTCTTTTTCAGAAGTGGGTCAACGTTCGACACTTGCATGGCATGGGGGAAGCAGCAAACTCCGGAAAAATGCTACCGGGTGCTTCCGTGGATTTGTGAAATGGAGGCTTCCGCGTGTGGTGTAGAGGAAAGTTTTCAGGACTGTTTCACAATATAAAAGGGTCACATCACAAAAGGACTCTGGTTGTCTGCTACTAACATTTTATCACAGCAACGTACGCCTACATACCTGGTTCTGTTTATTGAATCAACAACAGTGCCTGGGGTATCGCCAGACCCAGAAGCAAGAACTGGACACTGACAACAACACAGGGGCAACCTGACCTACAACTTGCACTTTTGTACTCATTTATCCAGAATTGTATTCATGTGGGTTGAGGAAGAGTAATGTGGCTCAATATTGAAAATGCATGCTTTTAGATATCTCTGTTAAATAATGCGGAATACGATAATAATCAGAAAAGGCAAACACTAGGGGCCAGATGTAGGTCGGTCGGTAACGGCCGAAATTCGGTATTTTCGGCCGTTACCGAGCGATATTCATGATTTGGTATGTAGGGGCACAATTTTACAGAATCAGTAAATTTACCGATTCTGTAAAATACCGAATCGGTATTTTTACCAATTCGGTAAATCTCAGATGTAGGTGGGACTCTTCTGAGTCCCAAAGGCCCTACAAATTCGGTATTTTAACACCCAATCCAATTGGGTGTTAAAATACCGAAATCAGGTGTGCATGCACATGTGTGCATGCACACCTGTGCCATGTGACACACAGACATGCCCTTAGGGCATGTCTGTGTGCCAAATGGCGCACATGCCTATTTTTGGGGTGCCAGAGGGTGTCAAAGTGACACCCCCTGCACCCTTGCTAAAATCGGTATTTACCGATTCTGTAATTACAGAATCGGTATTGCCCATTGATTCCTATGGGCTTCACAGCCCATAGGAATCAATAGGAAATACCGATTCGGTATTTCCAGAATCGGTAAATACCGAATCTTAACGATTCGGTATTTCCACATCTGGAAATGCCTACATCTCCCCCCTTCATATTTACCACTTCTTAAATACCGAATCGGTAAAATTCGGTAATTAAGAAGTGGTAAATATGAATTACCTACATCTGGCCCAAGATCCACATACTATAAATTCCCTAGCTTTGCTTATTAGACATTGTTTCTTATTTTTCTACTATATACTTGTTTCTTTTATCAATGTATTATTAGGGTTTTCTAGTAGCTACTGGAGTACATTGAGGATATGCAAGACATGAAAGAATGTAGGTTAACCCTTCCATGGTACAGCTGCATGCTTTCAATTATTTTGTTTTTAACACTTTAATTTTTTAGCACAGGGAAAAATGTGAATTGAATAGGTCTGTTTGGGCCTTTACTTATTCTTCTATAGACTTATTTTAGCCACATGATGTACTTTTTGTTGCAGTCTGAAGGTGTAATGCTGTTGGGGAATAAACAACTAAAGAACAGTGACAAAGTTAATTATTGGCACTTTGGAGCCCACCATTAAAATTAACCTTAGGCACCTTTTCCAACTTTGCCTACTTTCACCCAAAGCGCTGAGGCAGATGTTGCAGTAATGTGTTACAGAACCTCAGAACTGCCCTTGCAAGGCCACGCCACAATTTCTTGGAACCTTTTTATGTAGAGCATAACAGACAGAGCCCTGGCATAATGAGCACAGTTTAGCTCCTAGGGCCGGATGTAGGTCGGTCGGTAACGGCCGAAAATCGGTATTTTCGGCCGTTACCGACCGGTATTAACGAAATGGTATGTAGGGCCACATATTTTACAGATTCGGTAAATTTACCGATCGGTAAATTTACCGAATCTGTAAAATACCGAATCGGTATTTTTACCTATTCGATAATTTTGATATGTAGGTGGGACTCTTCTGAGTCCCACAACCCTTACTGAATCTGTATATTACCATCAAATATATTTGATGGTAAAATACAGATTCCGGTGTGCATGCACATGTGTGCATGCACACCTGTGCCATATGACAGGCAGACCTGCCCTTAGGGCAGGTATGCCTGCCACATGGCACCCGAGCCTCTTTTGGGGGTGCCAGAGGGTGTCAAAGTGACACCCCCTGCACCCTTGTGGAAATCTGTATTTACCGATTCGGTAAATACCGAATCGGTAATGCCCATTCATTCCAATGGGCTGCAAAGCCCATAGGAATGAATGGCCATTACCGGTCGGTTTTACCGAATCGGTAAATACAGATTTTTACCGATTCGGTAAAAGGAACATCTGGATGTTCCTACATGTCCCCCCTTCTTATTTACCGATTTTTAATTACCGAATCGGTAAAATTCGGTAATTAAAAATCGGTAAATAAGTCCTACCTACATCTGGCCCCTAATGTTTTATATGGATACCGTCCCACCATATATTATAAGAAAATTACTAGTCACCAAGAAGTTCTATGACCAAATAAAGGAACAAGGCCAAAGGCTGTGTTTCTTTATAAGGTTGTGGAACTCCGAGTTGATGTACTATAATCTATATAATGAAGGGCAGTAGGTACATTGGGCCTAATTTAGGAAAAGTGACGCATCGCTGCGTGAAAACAGCGATGCGTCACTTTTCACTCTGCCCTCCTTGCACCACCAATGATGCATCATATTTACAGTATGACGCATCATGTCGCAAGGAGTTACAGATACGTCAGTATTTCTGCGTATCTGTACGGCGCAAAAGTGGTGCATTGCTGGAGTGTGTCACAAAAGTGACGCAACTCCAGCAATGTGTGGGCCTGCGTCAGTCTTACGCCTGCTGTGAGGCAGACGTAAGAAATTGACACATTTGTGTCCTAGCAGTGGCGCAGTGGAATCTCATAGATTTCACTGCGTCACTTCTACGACCCTTTCGTGCGTCAATACGTCCCCTTGCATACATTATACCTGGTGCAAGTATAATGTGGCGCAGAGGTTTACAAAGTGATGCATCTACTTAGATGCGTCAATTTGTAAATATGGCGCAACAAGGCGCATCTTTTACGCCATTGGTGTGTCACAAAAAGTGACGCACCAGCGGCGTAAATGTGACGCATATCCTCATAAATTAGGCCCTTTGTTTTTTTCATAATACATGGTCTCATAATTTCCTTTCCCACAAACCACATAAGTCATTGTGCATAGCTCTTACATATGAAAGACAGAGCATATTTGCAAGCTTGAAGAATAAACATAGAATCTCTAGTGCAAAATGAAATGCAGTTTAATACAATTCCGTTTTTTTTTTATTGCTGTAGTAACATGCTGATGGATTCTAGCATTTCTATATTTACCCAAAAAGTGCAAAATATCTACTTTCTGCTTGTCATTGTACAGCCAGAAAAACAGGGCAGAAGTAGGAAAATAACCTTTTCGTTCTTTAAATGCCTGCTTTAATTATGCTCCATGAACTGACCCACCTTTCCCATCGACTGCTGGCGCTGGCATCAGGCATTGTGATATCAGAACTCAACTGTGATCATTTATAGAGTTGTGACATCATTTCTTTATAATCGGTGACTGGGTCAATGGTTATAAAAAAATTAGGGGCAGGTTTTTAAGTGGGATTGCAGAATCCCATGTAATGTAGTGGGGTAAACATTTGTCACATCAACATCCCAAATACAGGCTCTTATCAACCTTTATCTCAGAAGCTGTTAAAAAGTTTGAGCACATAAATCTGGACTTTCTCTCCAATCACAATCTTTTTAGCAGCATGCAAGCATGGAGAGGAGAAAATGAGGTATTATTGCCAAATCAGTTCAACAAGAAGTTCTCTAGATACACAGTAACCACAAACAACTAAGTAATGTAAGTTAGTTTAATACAAAGTCAAAAATACCTGGACATAAAGACACCTCAAAATGAGAGGGTTAAAATACATCGGAAGGAGCATGAAGCCAAACCTTTGCATCCACTGTAAGCAATGCAGCATAAACAAAACAGTTCAAGAAATAGAATGCAAAGGATCAGAAAGTTTAAGTCCAAATTCCCCTGAATCGAGGGTTGATGAGTATAAAGTATCAATCTCTCCCTACACTAACACTAAGGTGACATCCCTACTTAAGCATTTTCAGAAAGGGATAGACAAGGTGTTAGCATGAAGAGTGTTCCTAAAAAGTCTCTCCACCAGCAATATATCAAATAGGTTAAAGCTATTAAAACAGAGCTTGCTCTAAGATGCTCACTCTCTGAAGGCAGAAGAAGAAGAGGACGCTTTTCCTACTCCCAGCAATCCAATATGGAGGAGACATTTCCCAGAATCCCTTTTAGGTCACGCCATCCGCTCTGGGTAGCATTCTAAAGGTAACTTTCCATGGGACAACGGTGTTCTTCTCCTCTGATACTCTTATCCCTTGTTCCCAAAATTTCTCCAGTGTGAAATGCAACATCCTTCCTTTATCGATCTAACCCTGTACAATGTAACTTTTTCTCTCCTTGTCTGACTAGTAAAACAAACACATTATTCTAGCTAACAAGAGCGCTTCTTTCACCTGCAATACAAAATGTGAGAAAGAGAAGATTTCACAGCACACATGAAATTCACTATTAATTTTAAAGCGAGAACTTCCAGGGAAAATGCACTTCAGGCCTATAATTTTTGCTAACATAGGAAATGGCATGTAAACTTTACGAAATTGCATAGTAAAAGAAAGCATATTCGTTTAATATTTCTGCCTACATATAACAACAACATTAATAATTATTGTCAGTTGGACAACACCAATTTGTTCACATTAATATGTTCTGTTAGTTACATTCACTTTCTACGTTAATTATTAGTTTTACTATTCAATGGCCTAAATACATTGGGGCAGATTTACTACTTCTTGCGCTTCTCTGCTAATCAGCAGGGATGCGCCAGAAGAGTTGCGATGCATCTGCCCACCCGTGCGACACCACTGATGCGCCACATTTACAATGCAGCGTACCGTGGCGCACGGATGGGCAGATGCTTGTCGCTTCCCCTGTCGGAAAGGCAGCGCATTGCTGGAGTTGCGACGCAGCTGCAGCAAGGCTCGGGGGTGCCCTATCCCTAACATGCTGCGTCAATCCTTACGCCTGCTTCAAGCAGGCGCAGGATTTTGACTCAGCATGGCCTTAAAAGTGACTGAGTGAAATCTTGTAGATTTCACTCAGCCACTTTTAGGAGGCGTTCCTGCACCGGAATGCCCCCCCTGGGCAGGAACAGTGACTGAGCTGCATTAACAGACAACTTCTCAACAATGGTATACAACCTTCTAATCTTAATTTCGTTCAGCACTACTCCCAATTTAGGTAACATCACTCCAAATATGACTTCACCAGCACCCAGTCCAAGTTTCTCCCTATGGTTTGATTTTCCCTCCAAATCTTCCATGGCATATCTTTGGAAACACAACTGCCACATGACAAGTATCATACCACTTATTCAAATGTTATACATATACATTCTTCCCACACACAAAATATACTCCTGGCACCACTTGCACTGCATCTTGAAGGAATATCTTTGAAAAAGCATCAATTAGAAGGATGTGGTCACACAAAGAGAGTGCCATAAAGGGTCTGTACCTGTTGAATGCAAAGATTGCCTCACTGTTCCCAATCTAGGACTATAGGAGCATAGTTTACCTTGGCCTTTTGAGGTAACTCCTCTTTGGTCTATTCTAAGTTGCCATTTCAATTATTAAGTGTAACAGTTAGACCTCTATTTGTCTATCCTCTACTTGATCTACAAATTTGTTTTCTATGTCTGTTAGTGTTCAATTTAGAATATATCTATATGCATAAGCTGGGTCCGGTCTTACTGTAGGTGCACAATACTTTCCCATTCTTTCTTCTTGCTTCAAAAAAATCATATTTGTTCAGGAGTTTATAGACTGGTATCTCTGAGAATACCAAATCATAGTTCAAGAAGTAGTACTCATAAATGAACCTTTCCATAGAACATGCCAAGGAGCAAACTACATGTAATGCCATACCTCAGAGGACGATGGCGATACCTAATCCCTTCCTCAATTGAGGCAGGCAATTGCATAGACACATTACAATCTCAAACATCTAAAGTGTTCACATACTCGTACCACAATTTAGCATAAGCATTCAGAGTGTAATCGCCTTTAGACAAATCTATGTGCAACAAGTGACTGGATTGTTTTACTAAGCCTTTCTCAGCTCCTAATGTACCCTCCTTTGACGCAGCAGTGGTAGGTGTGGATGTCCCATGTACCCCTACTCCATGTTTCTCAACTTTATGTGCACTTAAAATAGACTCAGTAATGACTACAGCTATTAGTAATATTACCCCTACAATTAGACTACCTATAATACATGTGTGCCTATGATTCATATATCTAGACTCAGTTTTTAAAGTGGCTCTGACTGTAGGGAGGACCACCATACAGAGTATCTTTTCGTCACCTCTTATTTTTTTACTAAAATGGCTTTGAACAGCTTATGTTGGATCTTGAAAATTCTGTAACAGTTTTTGATACAGAATTTATGCAGCTTGGAATACTTCAAAATGGGAAAGTCCTACTTTTATTTTTCTTCCACTGGGGCCTTGGCTATCATCTTTTCAAGCAACTTTTTACAGTTCAAAGTTCAATTTATATCTCTTATGAGAGCTGAGCCAATGTCCTCTCAATGTACCGTTCACCTCTAAATGCTGAAATCTCACGAGGAGCAGGTAGAACTCCGAGGCTCGGGAATTCAATGTATTCCAGAATCAGAATCTGTAAACTTCTCGACCTTGGTGGCTAAGGCACAGTCAATTACAGAATTGCATTAGCCTCTATTCCAGGAATGCTCAGCAGGATCTCGACAATCAGTATCAAGAACTTGGACCTTGCTCTCCTTAGCATTACAAAATGAGTTCAACAAGACATACTCTGGATACATAGTAACCGCAGACAACTAAGTAAAGTTAGTTAATTACAAATTCAAAAATAAATGGACATAAATACACCTCAAAATGAAAGTGTGAAAATACATAAGAATTAGATTAGCATGAAGGCAAACCTTTGCATCCAGTGCAATTGATGCAGCATAAATAAAACAATTAATTCTGGAAACAGAATGCAAAGGATCAGAAAGCATGAGTCCAAATTCCCCTGCATTGAGGGTTGATGAGTATAAAGCATTAATCTGTCCCTAAACTAACGCTAAGATGACATCCCTACTTTAGCTTAATTTCATGACTAATCAAGCCTTTTTCCTTCTGCATTGGCTTCTTAATTTTTAAATAAACATTCATTGTTTGTACTTGAATCCTGCCTCATGTGGAATGCTGTTAGTGAATTTTCTTTTATCTCTGGGTAACTCTGCATTTAATGTAGGGCTGTCCTATGAGATCATGTCTCCTCATTTCTGCTGTCTGCTCCTTTCTTTTACCCACAGGCCCACCTTGTCCTCGTCTGCTTCATCACTAATGAGGTTAATTCACCTTCAAGGCAGAAAAAAGAACAAGAAGAATGCTAGTAATGTATGGCCATACTCATTAGGCGGGAGCCTCCTGTTCAATTTTTATCGTCTCTCGTAGACAGGGGACAAGGAGTGTTGTGTAGTTCCTATATATTCCAATACAGAAGTTGCACGTTCGGATCACATGAACTGTGGGTTTGGTGGCAGACTGAGCACCCCCACAAAAAATGTTAGCCTGTTTGCATTAGCTATCTCACAGTGCCACTATAATCTCCTCTTACCAGGGAGAGAATAGTTTCTGGCATCCTTAGAACATGACAACCCTGATCCCCCAGGATAGGGGAAAAAATGCACTACTTTTCCCCTCTGTCACTCGTGCTCACTTATTCGTTCTCAGAGAGTTACACAGAAGAAACAGTTGGGCGTGTTACAGTAAGAATTTATTGCACAGGTGTTCTTCTAATGTAAAATAGATGTGCTGCAACAACTGTTAGACAGTAGCAGATATATATGTTCAGCAGTACGAAGAATATAAAAGGACAGTACAGTTCTACCATTTTGTAATAATCATAAATGCATTCATGAATATAAAATGCATGATAAAAGAAAGTGGGTACTCCGACGATGCCTATCTAGATGTACCTAAGTGTACCTAGCATGTGAGTAGGTGTGAAGCCAAGAATCCCTCATGGTTTTATTCAAACCCTATTACCTGAAGTGTGAGAATGTAGGAGCCCGTCCTGGTCTCAAGTTGGACACCCCTCAAGGGATGTGTTTAGTGCGCTGTCAGCTGGAGCGTCTGCATGCAGGAGCCTCAGCGTCTCTGGTCAGTGTGTCGGCCTCAAAGTCTTGGTTCCCTCTACCAACACTAGCAAGATGTGCTGTATTTATACAAAAAGTATCTAGGGTTTGTTTGTCCCTTGTCTCATGTATTAGCAATTGTTGGATTTTAGGATGACATATGGGATGAACCTTGTGCGTAGATATGGTGGGGTAGGTGGTGTAGCCCCTGCCTGGTTTCCAAGAACCCTTATTAATATTCATTCATACTATATGAGTCCATTGATGAAGTCATAAGACAAAATTGTTCAATAAAAACCCTCCTTCTGCACCTAGGACTAGAACTAGGTAAAGGTTCAATCCTAAAAGGTTTGTTACTGTGTAGTGAAGGGGAGGTAGTGTAGGGGAAGGATGTATGATATTACCCGGGCATATATTAGGGTATCTATTAGCCATAACACCCACTCCTCTTCCAAATTGTTAGCAATAATAAAAATGCCATCAAACTATTCTCTTTACTAGGTAGTAGCGCTTCATAACTATCAGTAAGCCTTGTAAAAACATTGTCTTAAAATAACAGTTGGAAAAGTATTTTTGGAATTTGTACTTAAGCCACAGTCCTAAATGAGTTTGTTTATATAAGTCGAACTACTACAAATGTCAGAAGGCCATGCTTTTCAGAGAAAGTGTCAATCTTTAGGAAATGTTCAACATTTAGTGGAGTTTTGAAACAAAAAGAAATATCTGAATTCTTTCCCAGCACACAATGAGCCAATTATGGATTAAGTGTCCTGGCTGGGAGATACAACATTGTTGTTGCCCGCTGCTGCAGGGGACGTTCCTTGTAACACCTCGCAGAGTACGTCAATGGAGCACTGATGATATTCAGAGCTGCCAATAGCTGGTGTAAAGGAAGCTGGTGCTGTTGTAGAAACTTGAGTGCTAGTGGAAGAGCTGATGCTCAACCAGGTTGTAAAAGACACCTCCTGATTCTAGAGGGATGAAGCCATCAATATGGGAATACTCTGGGGACATTGCCGAGCATGGGCCCTCAAGGGATCCGGCCTGGTATTCAAGTCCGCAGGCGTGTCCTATGCAGGTGTCAGAGATCCAACACGCATTCTTTACCGCAAAACAGGCATCGAAGAACATGTAAGATGCAGTCCATCCAGACTGGTCTAAACAATAGGAATCAAGAGGCGCTCTGTTCTCATAGGCGAGGTATCCCCAGATGTTGTACCTTGTGGTCACGGTATTTCCGCTCCAGAAGCCCTTTTGCCATCTTGTTGGTGATTGGGTCGTCCATTGCGTAGCTGAAAAATGACAATCAGTATTCCTGCTATAGAGAACAAGATCGGCGGAAGACCTACAAAAATACTTCCCAATACGGAATGTATGAAATTTAGAATAACTCAGAGGATTGTCTGAATGTTGCTTAGAAATCCTGACCCTATGGTCTTAAATAGGTGCACAATACCACTCGTATTGGACATATAATAAATATGACCCACCATTTCTGTGAAATGAAAGGGGCAGTTTGTATTTATAAGTGCCTGTATCTCATATGAGGTCCTTGCGATTTGAAGATCAAAGGTCTCTCGAGCACAGGTTATGGGTACAGTTTGCTGTAAAAGCATGGCTTTCAGTCTGCTCAAAGTATCAAATTGTATGATGGAAACATTCAATAAAGGCCATAACGGCGCCCCTGCTGACTGTATTGATTGGGTAAAACAATACTTGCATACAACAAGTAACCCTGGAGTTCACAGTGACCAAATAGGCAATGCCCAGAAGCATCCCAAAGCAACCTTGCTCGTTCAGCATCAAGTAACTCCCATTCGAGAGCAGCTGGAATACCGGAGTAATCATGGCTTTAGGAGTCCCTTTCAGGTGGCAGGACAAGTTTGCTACTGACCCATTACAAGCCCAGTTCTGGGAAATATCCTGGCACATGAGTGAACCGCTCAAGGTGTTCTTGCAGTTAGTACCACTTAGAAACATTTCTCGATCCCCACTCCGGCATCAAAATCTGTATGGTAACTCCCAAGATTTCTTAATGTATTCCTTACCAATTTTTTCATATTTGGCTGCCTGCTCAGATTGTGATAAGGGGCCCCAAGTCCCAAATATCTCATAAGTGTTGGGGCCACCCTGCGCCAGTAGGGTTGTGTTTTGCCCCTGAAGGAGACATCTGATTTGCAGAGATGTGCAGTTTTGCACTAAAGCTTAGAGCAGGTGCGGCCAATGCAGATCCGGATTCCTGCCATATTTTCAAAGTAACTGATATGTAAATGAGTCCTATTTAGATTTGCGGCATGTCAATGTATGTATGCACATATTCTGAAACTTTATCATGGATCAAGCCATGCTGGCCAGCAGCCTATCAATGGCCACCGCTGACTTAGATCATCTTGCAGTAAACATTTAGGGCATTCAAAAATGTGAATAACCTGAAAACATCCTGCAGCACCCCATTGTTCCTGGTCTACATTAATATAAACCCGGTGTCAAACAAATTAAGTAGAGGAAATTTTTTTTAAACATCATCTTACTACACTGGAAGATAATTCCTACTGTAGCCCTTATATAGTGTCTTCAACTGTGTAGCCTTGGACCATGTCATGTATGTGCATGTAGCTTGTATGATCGAGTTAACTATTAGCAGCGATACTACGTGTCTCTCGGACCTCTTTCAAGTGCTCGACATCCTTTTTCCCCAGCAATGCCCCCCCCCATACCCCCCAGGGGCAGCAATCTGAGGGATAGCTCAGCTACACCTCTGCTGGCACCTTTTGCACTGGGATGGTAACCCAGCCTTTCCTGAAGCAGAGGATTGTGGGACAGGAGACTACACAGGACAGGGAAAAAACCTCTATCGATCTGTGTTTCAATTACATCAGTTCGTTCTACCACATTTTGCCAATTATAGAACACACCATTGAGCACTGCCCTTTCTAGAACACCACCGAACAATCCTGTAGAGCAGTGCTTCTATCTGGCTCTACATCCACTGCTGACACTAGAGAGACCTTGGAAGATAGCCCTGCCCTTCTTCTATCTCTGCATGCACTTTCATGCAGGCCGCATTGCTTCAGTCGAGCTCTACCTTTCATGCACAAAGCTGCCGCTCACACAACATGGGCCCTGGCAGACAACACTGCTGCTTCCAGCCCAACAGAGAACCTTCCTGTAGGACATTGCTTCAGCCTGGCTCTGCCACCACTGCACAGCACCTCTGCTGACCCTACAGCCCCCTTTGTCAGATACTATGACCCCTTCTGGCTCTACCTGCTTCTCCCTGCACGTCTCAGTGCTTCGGCTGAGCTTTTCCCTTACTGCACAGGGCTGTTGCCTACACAGCATGGGCACTGGCAGACACTGGCTGACAGACACTGACAGACACTGTTGCTTTTAGTCCAGCAGAGAACCTCTCTGCACACCAGTGCTCCAGCCCAGCTTTAGCTCCTCTGCACACAGACGTGACATAGATCCATGCAGCTCCTGCAGTCACAGGTCCCCCTAGCCTTTTATGGGCCCCATATAGCCCAATTCCAATTATTCCAATTATTATCTGGAGATATGAGGCTAGAGGTACTCTTCGCATTTTGGGAGGAGGGGCCATCATTTTGTGTTACTCCACTGCCCCTGCACAGGGCTGCTGCTCACTCTGTCTGGGGCCTGCCAGCAAGGCCTGCTCCCCCTTCCAGTTCTGCATGGCATTCCTGAATATCTCTGTGCTTCAGCAGAGTTCTTCCCTTACTAAACAGGGCTGTTGCTCACACTGTATGGACAGAGAACACGCTTGCGTATTGCCTAGCAAGAACCTCCCTGTATGCCAGTGCGCCAGCCCGGCTTTAGCTCCTCTGCACGGGGCTGCCGCTTACATTGCCCGGCTCCTAGTAGTCGGGTCTGCTCCTTCCAGCTCTTCCCAGAACTCTCCTCCAGCCACAGTGCTTCAGTTGGGCACTGCCTCCACTGCACACGGGTGATGCCTGCTCACTTTACAGGGGCCATCAGCACTGCCAAGCTTCCCATGCACAGAGGTCCTGAAAGATGCCGGTTTAGTCAAACTGTGCATCTGTCTCACATGGACTCCATTCTTGTTCAAACAGGCTGCTACTACAAGTGATAGGTTAGGACTGTGAGCAGTGTTTTATTTAAAAACTTGGCTTTTTCCACACTAAACTTCTACCATAGCTATCGTTCTGTTTTCTGAAGCGCCGAGACACCCCCGGGTAGTTGTGCTCTATAAAAATTGCAAAAAACATAAACATAAACATAAACATTTGTTTTTATTTTAATATTTAGTTTTACTGATATTTCTTTATTTCTTATACATTTCTGTTTCAATTGCACTGTAGCTTTTGTACTTTTGTCTGCTTCTAAAGCTTTTATGCTACCACAGTAGGTAACTGAAACCGGCACCGGCCTGCGTCTGAGGCTGGCCCATGCCATAGGCTAATGCTGTGATACTTCTGAGGCTGGCCTGTGCCATAGAATAGGGCTGTGATACTTCTGAGGCTGGCCCGTGCCATAGGTTAGGGCTGTGATACTTCTGAGGCTGGCCCATGCCATAGACTAGGGCTGTGATACTTCTGAGGCTGGTCCGTGCCATAGACTAGGGCTGTGATACTTCTGAGGCTGGTCCGTGCCATAGACTAGGGCTGTGATACTTTTGCTACTGGCCCAAGCCATAGACTAGGGCTGTGATACTTCTGAGGCTGGCCAGTGCCATAGGGTAGGGCTGTGATACTTCTGAGACTGGCCCGTGTCATAGGCTAGGGGTGTGATACTTCTGAGGCTGGCCCGTGCCATAGACTAGGGCTGTGACACTTCTGAGATTTGCCCGTGACATAGAATAGGGCTGTGATACTTCTGAGGCTGGCCCGTGCCATAGAATAGGGCTGTGATACTTCTGATGCTTGCCTATGCCATAGAATAGGGCTGTGATACTTATGAGACTGGCCCGTGCCATAGACTAGGGGTGTGATACTTCTGATGCTTGCCTATGCCATAGAATAGGGCTGTGATACTTATGAGACTGGCCCGTGCCATAGACTAGAGCTGTGATACTTCTGAGGCTGGCCTGTGCCATTGACTAGGGCTGTGATACTTCTGAGGCTGGCCCGAGCCATAGGCTAGGGCTGTGATACTTCTGAGGCTGGCCCTTAATGCAGCCATACTTCTGGTTCTTATTTTATTTCCTGTGAAACACTCTCTGAGAGAACATTTATTTTACAGTAGTCTCCCTCGGATGCTGTTCTCCCTGCGCTTGTGTTGCTGATAAGCACTCTGTGCTTCTGTGCACCCCTGTGCTCTGCGTGACTGTTTTTTATGCATGCTTTTGACCTCACACCGTGCCTCCTATTGCTATTTTTTGGCCATTTGCCTCTCTGCCTCATCCCCTCCATCTGCTTTTTCCTGTATTTCTGCAGCCCCTTACCCGGAATTATTTTCAGATACAAATTTTAGGCTAGGGCTGTGATACTTCTGAGGCTGGCCGGTGCCATAGACTAGGGCTGTGATACTTCTAAGGCTGGCCCGTGCCATAGAAAGGGCTGTGATACTTCTGAGGCTGGACCGTGCCATAGACTAGGGCTGTGATACTTCTCTTCTGAGGCTGGCCCAAGCCATAGACTAGGGCTGTGATACTTCTGAGGCTGGCCCGTGCCAAAGGTTAGGGCTGTGATACTTCTGAGATTGGGCCGTGCAATAGGCTAGGGCTGTGATACTTCTGAGATTGGCCCGTGCCATAGACTAGGGCTGTGATACTTCTGAGACTGGCCCGTGCCATAGAATAGGGCTGTGATACTTCTGCGGCTGGCCCGTGCCATAGACTAGGGCTGTGATACTTCTGAGGCTGGCCCATGCCATAGACTAGGGCTGTGATACTTCTGAGGATGGCCCGTGCCATAGACTAGGGCTGAGATACTTCTCTTCTGAGACTGGCCCTTGCCATAGGCTAGGGCTGTGATACTTCTGAGGCTGGCCCGTGCCATAGACTAGGGCTGTGATTCTTCTGAGACTGGCCCGTGCGATAGAATAGTGCTGTGATACTTCTGAGGCTAGCCCATGCCATAGAATAGGGCTGTTATACTTCTGAGGCTGGTCCATGCCATATAATAGGGCTGTGATACTTCCGAGGCTGGCCCAAGCCATAGAATAGGGCTGTGATACTTCTGAGGCTGGCCCGTGCCAGAGACTAGGGCTGTGATACTTCTGGGGTTGGCCAGTGCCATAGACTAGGGCTGTGATACTCCTGAGGCTGGCCCGTGCCCGAGACTAGGGCTGTGATACTTCTGGGGTTGGCCAGTGCCATAGACTAGGGCTGTGATACTCCTGAGGATGGCCCCTGCCAGAGACTAGGGATGTGATACTTCTGGGGTTGGCCAGTGTCATAGACTAGGGCTGTGATACTCCTGAGGCTGGCCCGTGCCCGAGACTAGGGCTGTGATACTTCTGGGGTTGGCCAGTGCCACAGACTAGGGCTGTGATACTCCTGAGGCGGGCCCGTGCCATAAAATAGGGCTGTGATACTTCTGAGGCTGGCCAGTGCCATATAAAAGGGCTGTGATACTTCTGAGGCTGGCCCGTGCCATAGAATAGGGCTGTAATACTTCTGAGTCTGGCCCGTGCCATAGAATAGGTCTCCTGAGTCTGGCCCGTGCCATAGACTAGGGCTGTGATACTTCTGAGGCTGGCCCATGCCATAGGCTAGGGGTGTGATACTTCTGAGGCTGGCCCGTGCCATAGACTAGGGCTGTGATACTTCTGAGGCTGGCCCGTGCCATAGACTAGGGCTGTGATACTCCTGAGGCTGGCCCGTGCCGTAGAATAGGGCTGTGATATGTCTGAGGCTGGCCAGTGCCATAGACTAGGTCTGTGATACTTCTGAGACTGGCCCCTGCCATAGACTAGGGCTGTGATACTTCTGAGGCTGGCCTGTGCCATTGACTAGGGCTGTGATACTTCTGAGGCTGGCCCGAGCCATTGGCTAGGGCTGTGATACTTCTGAGACTGGCCCGTGCCATAGAATAGGGCTGTTATACTTCTGAGGCTGGTCCATGCCATATAATAGGGGTGTGATACTTCCGAGGCTGGCCCAAGCCATAGAATAGGGCTGTGATACTTCTGAGGCTGGCCCGTGCCAGAGACTAGGGCTGTGATACTTCTGGGGTTGGCCAGTGCCATAGACTAGCGCTGTGATACTCCTGAGGCTGGCCCGTGCCCGAGACTAGGGCTGTGATACTTCTGGGGTTGGCCAGTGCCATAGACTAGGGCTGTGATACTCCTGAGGATGGCCCCTGCCAGAGACTAGGGCTGTGATACTTCTGGGGTTGGCCAGTGTCATAGACTAGGGCTGTGATACTCCTGAGGCTGGCCCGTGCCCGAGACTAGGGCTGTGATACTTCTGGGGTTGGCCAGTGCCACAGACTAGGGCTGTGATACTCCTGAGGCGGGCCCGTGCCATAAAATAGGGCTGTGATACTTCTGAGGCTGGCCCGTGCCATATAATAGGGCTGTGATACTTCTGAGGCTGGCCCGTGCCATAGAATAGGGCTGTAATACTTCTGAGTCTGGCCCGTGCCATAGAATAGGTCTCCTGAGTCTGGCCCGTGCCATAGACTAGGGCTGTGATACTTCTGAGGCTGGCCCATGCCATAGGCTAGGGGTGTGATACTTCTGAGGCTGGCCCGTGCCATAGACTAGGGCTGTGATACTTCTGAGGCTGGCCCGTGCCATAGACTAGGGCTGTGATACTCCTGAGGCTGGCCCGTGCCGTAGAATAGGGCTGTGATATGTCTGAGGCTGGCCAGTGCCATAGACTAGGGCTGTGATACTTCTGAGACTGGCCCCTGCCATAGACTAGGGCTGTGATACTTCTGAGGCTGGCCTGTGCCATTGACTAGGGCTGTGATACTTCTGAGGCTGGCCCGAGCCATTGGCTAGGGCTGTGATACTTCTGAGACTGGCCCGTGCCATAGAATAGGGCTGTGATACTTCTGCGGCTGGCCCGTGCCATACACTAGGGCTGTGATACTTCTGAGGCTGGCCCATGCCATAGACTAGGGCTGTGATACTTCTGAGGCTGGCCCGTGCCATAGACTAGGGCTGAGATACTTCTCTTCTGAGACTGGCCCTTGCCATAGGCTAGGGCTGTGATAATTCTGAGGCTGGCCCGTGCCATAGACTAGGGCTGTGATTCTTCTGAGACTGGCCCGTGCGATAGAATAGGGCTGTGATACTTCTGAGGCTAGCCCATGCCATAGAATAGGGCTGTTATACTTCTGAGGCTGGTCCATGCCATATAATAGGGCTGTGATACTTCCGAGGCTGGCCCAAGCCATAGAATAGGGCTGTGATACTTCTGAGGCTGGCCCGTGCCAGAGACTAGGGCTGTGATACTTCTGGGGTTGGCCAGTGCCGTAGACTAGGGCTGTGATACTCCTGAGGCTGGCCCGTGCCCGAGACTAGGGCTGTGATACTTCTGGGGTTGGCCAGTGCCATAGACTAGGGCTGTGATACTCCTGAGGATGGCCCCTGCCAGAGACTAGGGCTGTGATACTTCTGGGGTTGGCCAGTGCCATAGACTAGGGCTGTGATACTCCTTAGGCTGGCCCGTGCCCGAGACTAGGGCTGTGATACTCCTGAGGATGGCCCCTGCCAGAGACTAGGGCTGTGATACTTCTGGGGTTGGCCAGTGTCATAGACTAGGGCTGTGATACTCCTGAGGCTGGCCCGTGCCCGAGACTAGGGCTGTGATACTTCTGGGGTTGGCCAGTGCCACAGACTAGGGCTGTGATACTCCTGAGGCGGGCCCGTGCCATAAAATAGGGCTGTGATACTTCTGAGGCTGGCCCGTGCCATATAATAGGGCTGTGATACTTCTGAGGCTGGCCCGTGCCATAGAATAGGGCTGTAATACTTCTGAGTCTGGCCCGTGCCATAGAATAGGTCTCCTGAGTCTGGCCCGTGCCATAGACTAGGGCTGTGATACTTCTGAGGCTGGCCCATGCCATAGGCTAGGGGTGTGATACTTCTGAGGCTGGCCCATGCCATAGACTAGGGCTGTGTTACTTCTGAGGCTGGCCCGTGCCATAGACTAGGGCTGTGATACTCCTGAGGCTGGCCCGTGCCGTAGAATAGGGCTGTGATATGTCTGAGGCTGGCCAGTGCCATAGACTAGGGCTGTGATACTTCTGAGACTGGCCCCTGCCATAGACTAGGGCTGTGATACTTCTGAGGCTGGCCTGTGCCATTGACTAGGGCTGTGATACTTCTGAGGCTGGCCCGAGCCATTGGCTAGGGCTGTGATACTTCTGAGACTGGCCCTTGCCATAGAATAGGGCTGTGATACTTCTGCGGCTGGCCCGTGCCATAGACTAGGGCTGTGATACTTCTGAGGCTGGCCCATGCCATAGACTAGGGCTGTGATACTTCTGAGGCTGGCCCGTGCCATAGACTAGGGCTGAGATACTTCTCTTCTGAGACTGGCCCTTGCCATAGGCTAGGGCTGTGATACTTCTGAGGCTGGCCCGTGCCATAGACTAGGGCTGTGATTCTTCTGAGACTGGCCCGTGCGATAGAATAGGGCTGTGATACTTCTGAGGCTAGCCCATGCCATAGAATAGGGCTGTTATACTTCTGAGGCTGGTCCATGCCATATAATAGGGCTGTGATACTTCCGAGGCTGGCCCAAGCCATAGAATAGGGCTGTGATACTTCTGAGGCTGGCCCGTGCCAGAGACTAGGGCTGTGATACTTCTGGGGTTGGCCAGTGCCGTAGACTAGGGCTGTGATACTCCTGAGGCTGGCCCGTGCCCGAGACTAGGGCTGTGATACTTCTGGGGTTGGCCAGTGCCATAGACTAGGGCTGTGATACTCCTGAGGATGGCCCCTGCCAGAGACTAGGGCTGTGATACTTCTGGGGTTGGCCAGTGCCATAGACTAGGGCTGTGATACTCCTTAGGCTGGCCCGTGCCCGAGACTAGGGCTGTGATACTTCTGGGGTTGGCCAGTGCCATAGACTAGGGCTGTGATACTCCTGAGGCGGGCCCGTGCCATAGAATAGGGCTGTGATCCTTCTGAGGCTGGCCCGTGCCATAGAATAGGGCTGTGATACTTCTGAGGCTGGCCCGTGCCATAGAATAGGGATGTAATACTTCTGAGTCTGGCCCGTGCCATAGAATAGGTCTCCTGAGTCTGGCCCGTGCCATAGACTAGGGCTGTGATACTTCTGAGGCTGGCCCATGCCATAGGCTAGGGGTGTGATACTTCTGAGGCTGGCCCGTGCCATAGACTAGGGCTGTGATACTTCTGAGGCTGGCCCGTGCCATAGACTAGGGCTGTGATACTCCTGAGGCTGGCCCGTGCCGTAGAATAGGGCTGTGATATGTCTGAGGCTGGCCAGTGCCATAGACTAGGGCTGTGATACTTCTGAGACTGGCCCCTGCCATAGACTAGGGCTGTGATACTTCTGAGGCTGGCCTGTGCCATTGACTAGGGCTGTGATACTTCTGAGGCTGGCCCGAGCCATTGGCTAGGGCTGTGATACTTCTGAGGCTGGCCCGTGCCATAGACTAGGGCTGTGATACTTCTGAGGCTGGCCCGTGCCGTAGAATAGGGCTGTGAAATGTCTGAGGCTGGCCAGTGCCATAGAATAGGGCTGTGATACTTCTGAGGCTGGCCCGTGCCATAGACTAGGGCTGAGATACTTCTGAGACTGGCCCCTGCCATAGACTAGGGCTGTGGTACTTCTGAGGCTGGCCCGTGCCATAGACTAGGGCTGTGATACTTCTGAGACTGGCCCCTGCCATAGACTAGGGCTGTGATACTTCTACGGCTGGCCCGAGCCATAGGCTAGGGCTGTGATACTTCTGAGGCTGGCCCGTGCCATAGACTAGGGCTGAGATACTTCTCTTCTGAGACTGGCCCGTGCCATAGGCTAGGGCTGTGATACTTCTGAGGCTGGCCCGTGCCATAGACTAGGGCTGTGATTCTTCTGAGACTGGCCCGTGCCATAGAATAGGGCTGTGATACTTCTGAGGCTAGCCCATGCCATAGAATAGGGCTGTTATACTTCTGAGGCTGGTCCATGCCATATAATAGGGCTGTGATACTTCCGAGGCTGGCCCAAGCCATAGAATAGGGCTGTGATACTTCTGAGGCTGGCCCGTGCCAGAGACTAGGGCTGTGATACTTCTGGGGTTGGCCCGTGCCATAGACTAGGGCTGTGATACTCCTGAGGCTGGCCCGTGCCAGAGACTAGGGCTGTGATACTTCTGGGGTTGGCCAGTGCCATAGACTAGGGCTGTGATACTCCTGAGGATGGCCTGTGCCATACCCTAGGGCTGTGATACTTCTGAGGCTGGCCCGTGCCGTAGAATAGGGCTGTGATATGTCTGAGGCTGGGCAGTGCCATAGACTAGAGCTGTGATACTTCTGAGACTGGCCCCTGCCAGAGACTAGGGCTGTGATACTTCTGGGGTTGGCCAGTGCCATAGACTAGGGCTGTGATACTCCTGAGGCTGGCCCGTGCCAGAGACTAGGGCTGTGATACTTCTGGGGTTGGTCAGTGCCATAGACTAGGGCTGTGATACTCCTGAGGATGGCCCGTGCCATACCCTAGGGCTGTGATACTCCTGAGGCTGGCCCGTGCCATAGACTAGGGCTGTGATACTTCTGAGGCGGGCCCGTGCCATAGAATAGGGCTGTGATACTTCTGAGGCTGGCCCGTGCCATAGAATAGGTCTCCTGAGTCTGGCCCGTGCCATAGACTAGGGCTGTGATACTTCTGAGGCTGGCCCATGCCATAGGCTAGGGGTGTGATACTTCTGAGGCTGGCCCGTGCCATAGACTAGGGCTGTGATACTTCTGAGGCTGGCCCGTGCCATAGACTAGGGCTGTGATACTTCTGAGGCTGGCCCGTGTAGTAGAATAGGGCTGTGATATGTCTGAGGCTGGCCAGTGCCATAGACTAGGGCTGTGATACTTCTGAGACTGGCCCCTGCCATAGACTAGGGCTGTGATACTTCTGAGGCTGGCCTGTGCCATTGACTAGGGCTGTGTCACTTCTGAGGCTGGCCCGAGCCATAGGCTAGGGCTGTGAAACTTCTGAGGCTGGCCCGTGCCGTAGAATAGGGCTGTGATATGTCTGAGGCTGGCCAGTGCCATAGAATAGGGCTGTGATACTTCTGAGGCTGGCCCGTGCCATAGACTAGGGCTGAGATACTTCTGAGACTGGCCCCTGCCATAGACTAGGGCTGTGATACTTCTGAGGCTGGCCTGTGCCATTGACTAGGGCTGTGATACTTCTGAGGCTGGCCCGAGCCATAGGCTAGGGCTGTGATACTTCTGAGGCTGGCCCGTGCCATAGTCTAGGGCTAAGATACTTCTGAGGCTGGCCCGTGCCGTAGAATAGGGCTGTGATATGTCTGAGGCTTGCCAGTGCCATAGAATAGGGCTGTGATACTTCTGAG
Source organism: Lissotriton helveticus (assembly GCF_964261635.1). NCBI lineage: Eukaryota > Metazoa > Chordata > Amphibia > Caudata > Salamandridae > Lissotriton > Lissotriton helveticus. The sequence continues at coordinate 52,414,554 of NC_136059.1, read as the reverse complement.
GCTGGCCCGAGCCATAGGCTAGGGCTGTGATACTTCTGAGGCTGGCCCGTGCCATAGAATAGGGCTGTGATATGTCTGAGGCTGGCCCGTGCCATAGACTAGGGCTGAGATACTTCTGAGACTGGCCCCTGCCATAGACTAGGGCTGTGATACTTCTGAGGCTGGCCTGTGCCATTGACTAGGGCTGTGATACTTCTGAGGCTGGCCCGAGCCATAGGCTAGGGCTGTGATACTTCTGAGGCTGGCCCGTGCCGTAGAATAGGGCTGTAATATGTCTGAGGCTGGCCAGTGCCATAGAATAGGGCTGTGATACTTCTGAGGCTGGCCCGTGCCATAGACTAGGGCTGAGATACTTCTGAGACTGGCCCCTGCTATAGACTAGGGCTGTGATACTTCTGAGGCTGGCCCGTGCCATAGACTAGGGCTGGGATACTTCTGAGGCTGGCCCGTGCCATAGACTAGGGCTGAGATACTTCTGAGACTGGCCCATGCCATAGGCTAGGGGTGTGATACTTCTGAGGCTGGCCTGTGCCATTGACTAGGGCTGTGATACTTCTGAGGCTGGCCCGAGCCATAGGCTAGGGCTGTGATACTTCTGAGGATGGCCCGTGCCATAGACTAGGGCTGTGATACTTTTGAGGCTGGCCCGTGCCGTAGAATAGGGCTGTGATATTTCTGAGGCTGGCCAGTGCCATAGAATAGGGCTGTGAAATTTCTGAGGCTGGCCCGTGCCATAGACTAGGGCTGAGATACTTCTGAGACTAGCCCCTGCCATAGACTAGGGCTGTGATACTTCTGAGGCTGGCCCGTGCCATAGACTAGGGCTGTGATACTTCTGAGGCTGGCCCGAGCCATAGGCTAGGGCTGTGATACTTCTGAGGCTGGCCCTTAATGCAGCCATACTTCTGGTTCTTATTTTATTTCCTGTGAAACACTCTCTGAGAGAACATTTATTTTACAGTAGTCTCCCTCGGATGCTGTTCTCCCTGCTGTGTTGCTGATAAGCACTGTGTGCTTCTGTGCACGCCTGCGCTCTGCGTGACTGTTTTGTATGCATGCTTTTGTCCTCACACACGGCCTCCTATTGCTCTCTTTTGGCCGTTTGCCTCTCTGCCCCATCCCCTCCATATCCCTTCATGTGCTTTTTCCTGTATTCCTTTAGCCCCTCACGCGGACTGCTTTTCAGATACAAATTTGTCAAGATATCCTTTGGAGCAAGGATTGCAGACTGACCAGCTCTGTGCCTTTGGTGCGGCCTGGTGAGCTGCAGAGGTGGGCTTTACAGCAAGCTGTGTCATTGCAGATGCATGAAGACCCGGTGCTGCGTAAGCGCTCATTAAATAACATATTGAATTTTTATCATGAAAGCAACAGTTCGCCACCAACCTACTAGTAGCTTGAGGAGCCCACTTTACGCCATGACCTCTGAGAGGCATGCCCCTGTTTGGAAGTCTACCTCTTCCCCCTAATGGCCACTCAGCCGTTATTGCCGGCCATACAGTAGGGTTGTACCTTGTTTGGTCTGTTTCCTTCACTTCAAAATGGTATCATTTAGGTTATTTTATCCCGTGTGTTATATTAGATTTTACTTAATTCTTAAAATTTCCCATTTTCATCTCAGTTGTCCCCTTTTTCCTTTGAGTAATTCATTTTATATTTGTCTATCGTTTGACTTTCTCTTTTTTCTTAATTATTTTGAAATGTATATGTTAAGATAATATGCTTATAGGTGTGGATCGTTTTACACTGTAGTAAGGCCTAAAAAGAGGTATTGTGATGCAATAACTCTCACAGTTTATTAGGCAAAGGTTTTGGTGTTATTTGCTCCCTTCAACAAACTCTGGATGTAGAAGATATACACTGTGATAATCATTGCTAGCTCCTCATTTGAGATGTTGTATATTGTTTTTCTAACTGTATTTTAGTAGTAGTAGTAGTAACTTTCTTCGATAACATTTTTATCATAAAAGTTGACATTCATTACAGAACCAAAAAGACCACCAAACCATACATACATTCAGCTATAGAATAAAAATACAAAACTTTTACGCACAATTATTTAAAAAGGGTAAAATAAGCGATAAAAACACAATATATAATTACATAAAAACGTCAGACAAAAGTCCATAAAAAGAGTCGTCTATTGAGGCATGAACTTTATCCTGCGCATGCGAGTCTGCCATGCACTACCCAAAAACTTTGCTACTTCACAGATCAGGACTAGGGAGGAAGTATCAGTAATAAATACTTGCAGGGCCATCCGTAACACCTAAGGCCCAGCTCCTTACATATTGGCTTTAGCCATGTCTTTCTTGCGCCCCTATATGCTGGACATGCAAAGAGGAGATGAGCCACGGACTCTTTAGGGGCAGCACACCCAGGGCAAGGTTTAGCTGGCGAGCTTAAATTGTTCCACCCTTTCGTAAACTCGTTCACCAGGAGGGTCCCAAATCTTAATTTTTAATAGAGTAATCTATCCAGGGGTTTTTGTATAAAATCAAGAAACGGTTCAAGTTTCCTTCCAGGTGTAAACTCTAGGAACTGCTCTGAAAGGGTACCCCCTTTCCCTCTACATAGATCCTCCTCTAGTACCCAATCCCAGTATCATTTCTTCATTACTTGCTTGGGCGGAGGTGCTTGGCTGGCCCATACTTCATACAATCCTAATTTTAAAACCAGCTGTCTGAGATTATTCAACCACTTGATTTTGTTGCTCAAATTAAGTGTGAGTAATTTGTCAAAGACAGCCGCGTAATCTGAGAGTTCTGGGGTCCTCCTTAATCGAACCCAGTAAAGTAAAGGGCGCAGACAAGCTATGTCCCTCAATGACCGCCTGCCCATGTCTTGTCGTAATGGTTTTAAACGAGTGGAGGTGGGGAGTGACACCAGTTCACGGAAAAACTTATTTTCCGATCTCACTAGGTCAGTAGTATTCTCGAACCCCCACAACTCTGATCCATAAAGTGCAGAGGGCAGAGCTTGACCCTCATACACAGAAAGGGCCGGAGCTACAGGTTTGCTCGTTGACTCTCGCTGCTCCCGCAGGATCGCTCCAGATACACGCTTATGATTTAATAGCATTTTAGCCAAATGGTCCCTCCAATTCATCCGACTATTGACCCTTACCCCCAAATAGTCAAATGAGTCTACCAATTCCAGTGGGGTGCCATTAAGGGAGACATTATTCTTAAATCTCTTAGAAGGGGAGAAGGCCATAAGCTTTGTCTTAGAGGTATTAATGGTAAGACCTCTATCCTCACAAAATGAGCTGAAGCGGTCCAACAGCTTTTGAAGGCCAGAGGGGGTTTTAGAAATCAGGAGGGTGTCGTCCGCAAAGAGCAGGGTAGGTGTTTTTTCCCCCGCCAGGGATGGGGCGTCGGCTGGGTCCTCCCTCAAATGATCCACCACCCCATTCACAAAGATTGAGAACAAAGTCGGCGCCATCACACATCCCTGACGGACTCCCCTACTCACAGTCAACCTCTCTGTCAGCTGGCCCTGAGAACCCCATCTAATCCTTGCATAGTTCCCCTCGTGTAATTTCATAATGAAATCAAGGAGGGGGACAGGGAGCCCCATTGTTTGTAGAACATTCCAGTCTGGAGCGTGGCACTAGATCAAAAGCTGTTTTAAGATCTATAAACGCCAAATACAGGCTACCCTTCCCGATGGTCACGGTCTTCCAATAAATAGCAAAAAATTGGAAGACCTGGTCCATCGTACCCACCTTCTGTCATTGGAAATGAGAGAGGATGTTCTCCTCTTCTATCCATGGCCCTACTCTGGAGATAATGACCCTGCCAACCACTTTCTGAATCACGTCTATCAGACTGATTGGTCTGTAGTTGGCAGGGTCATCTCTCCCCCCCGTTTTTAAACACTGTTACCACCTCAGCCCCCTTCCAAGAATCCGGGACTGGGTGGCCCCTTGAAATCAGGTTCATTATTAGGGAAATGACGTTTGCCCATGTTACAGGGTCATTTAGAAGGAGATCCCCGGGGAGCCCATCAGATCCTGCCGCTTTTCCCGGGGCCAGATGTTTAATGACCATTTTTACCTCATTAACGGAGAAGGGGTCTTCGGCAACCATGGGTAATCTGCCAACACTATCAAGAGAGCATGGCTCGACTGATCCGGCGTATAGCTCCTAAAAATGTGAGTGCCACTGTTGTTCCATTATATGATTCGAGATGGGCTCTGCGCCCCCCCTCCTGGCTTTGTTGATTAGATCCCAGAATAGGGAAGAGTTCTTCATCTGGGAAGCGGATTTAAGATCCTGCCAATATTGTTCTTCCTATTCCCGTTAGCTAGCACCAAGGACCTGGCGCAGTCCTTCCTAGCCGCTCTAACTAGTGAAGGATTTTCTTTAAGCAAAGCTGCAGGTAGCACCTTCCTTTTATCACTACAATGAGCTGAGTACCAGGGATTACTTGATTTTACCTGAGTGTGGTTCTGTCTGCCACTACTACCCTGTATGGTGAAATATTGGATCACTTTCTCAATTGCACTTTTGTACACTAGTGGGAAAGCAAGGCCCTGTAGACTTAAAGGTTCCACTGCAAGTTGCTCTAGGTCAACAATCATCTCTACTAAGTGCTCACTAATCTTGCTCAAATTCCATTCCTGGGATTGCACCCTTTCCCATTTTAGTCTGCCGTTGGAATTAAAGGGAACGACTTCCTTGGTTTGCATTAGGGGTGCTTTAATTCTTGTTTCATTTTTTGTCCCCCACCTTAGCTTCATGCACAATGGGTTATGATCACTATCCTGGGATGGTATTACCTCCATATCAATTAGATCTCGTCACAGATCAATGTCCAGTAAGATTTAGTCTATTCTTGATGGGCCAATAAGCCTGTTAAAGGTATTTGCCCCGTCTGGATCAGAGCTTGTCCTTCCATTTAGAGCTCTCAGATTGTATTCCAGGGTCAGGGCATTGATCTGAATTGCCCTTTGGGACCATGTTTTAATTGGTTCTATTGTCAGGGCAGGTATAAACCGTCTAGAGTCTTCCTCCTCTATCCCCAGGGAATATTCTCTACTTAGGGGTTCAAAGGTGCAGTTAAAGTCACCTCCTACAATAGTTTTAGATAGCGGAGGTCTATTAGCTATTTCTGACTCTAGAACTGTTATCGTGTGTGACATTTGGGCCCCAGCAGATCCCCTTGCATAGACATTGTATAAATATATCTTGCTGTCACTATCTCGCCCTTGGAATGAAAGATGTAAAATATCATCTGATGCTGATTTGTGGACAGTGATGTTCCAGTTTAATGCAATCTTAATCCAAACATGGAGGCCTCCTGCTGGTCAACCCTTCCCTGAACTTATTGCAGGGGTATAAAAAGTAGAATACACAGAATTATATATGGGGAGCAAGCTCCATGTCTCTTGGAACATGCAAATGTCAAATTTGTCCATGAAGTTATTCCATTCTGGTAAGACCACTTTTTTTTGTAGCCCTGCAATGTTCCAGGAGAGTAATTGTATTACCTTCTGGTTCATTGCAGGTACAGCCGATATAACTCCCTTACTCCCGTCTCTCCCACTTGGGATTGATTCAACACTATCTGTGGTAGTACTTAATTGATCCTGAGGGGTACTACTGGCAACATTACCTACCAATTCCCCGTGACCGCTACGTATTTGAGGTAAGGGATTCTGCCACGCCCGGCGTCATTCAACCTGATCCAACACGCTGTACCTATTTCTTTGTGGAAATTGAAAGAGTAAAGAGGAATGCGGTTGGTAAACCTCCCAAGGGGTTATTCCCTGTCTAGTTTTTGATGGCACAATAATCTGACCCTCCTCCTGTGGGGTACCTCTCCTCTGACCAGGTCTCCAATGGGGGGTAGGGTAGAAATATGTTAAATGTAGAGGGAAAATTTGGGTATATGACCAGACTTGTGACCTGTTGCAAATGTATTCTACTGCGTGGGTACTACGCAGTTTCCCGCGATAGTTTTAGGCCCAGTCCCTATCCAGTCCACCCTTCTTACATTCAATATTTCACCAGAGGTGTTGGGGGGAAGTGGCCTGTTTGACTTAAGCCATTGTATGTTTGCACTTGTTTTTTAATTCAGTGTGATCCTCGCTTTTCCCCTGACTTAGAGGGGGAACCCCGGCAAGGACCACAACATATGGTAGGGACTCGGCCGGAAGGTCCAAGTTAGGCAGAACTAATTGGGTACCCTCCTCCAGACTAACTCTACTAGATCTCGGATGGCGGTTTGCTACATCTGTTCTGTTTTCTGTAGACCCCCCGGCACAGTGCTTTTCCCCTTCTCAACTATACCAGCACTAGTCGAGGGTAACACAGAATCATGAGCAGAATTAGCAATTCCCTGAACCAGTATGACTGATATATTTTTGCTGCCTGGTAATATTTTTGGGTCAGGGATAACAGTGGGCTTACTAGTACTGGGGTTCCCAGGAGGACTACTCAACCGGATTCTCCCTAAACCTGCATTATTAATCGTAGAAATCAATCTATCTAATCTAGATGACAATGGTTTAAAGTAAGAACCAATAATCTGCTCAATATGGGCATCTAAATCAGATAGGAGATGCGTCACCCAGACTGGAGTTCCCAAATTATGTAAGGGAGGACCAGCGACAGGCTGCACATCATCCGATACATTTACAGATGTTTTAACCAGTTTTTTATTTTTACTTTTCTTACTTTTCATACGAGGCTTAGGAGCTTTTCTTGCTACGGCTTGTGGGGGAGAGTTAGAGGCCTCTGGGATATCAATTACATCTTGAACTATTTGCGTACAAGGCAAATCAGCAAAAGAGCACATAATAGAAGAACTAAAGCCTGGGGGATTAATTGTACCAGCTGAAGAATCCCCAACAGCTTGAAGAGGGGGAATAGCGGGAGTGATAGATAATCGCCTCTCCGTATTCTCTATTGCAGAAGCCACAACTCCAATAGTCTTCTGTAACATCTTATCAATGGCAGTAAGACTTGGGAGGGGTTGTGCCGTAGCAACCTGAAGCCTAGTAATACGGCGAGAAGAAGCGGACTTAGGCATGTTACCCTTGTCACTCATAGCTACAATATGTAAAAAGTCACACAATGCACTTTGCCCAAACTTATACACCAAAATAGTCGTAAAATCTGAAAATAAACAATAAAATTTAGGGTCGAAAAGCGTCCTACTACTAGAGTTATATAATATTTAAACAATTGGCCAATAAAATATGCATAGTTACAAGCACCTCAGTAGCAGTTCCTAAGTGTCCTGGCAAGGCGTTAGAGGGGTGGCCCAGCCCAGCCTCGTCCTGCCTCGGACGGCCACAGACGGCCCGCCCTTTGCCCGGGCTTCTCCCGGCGTGTCCCGCGCGCGTTCCCACGACGCAGGGGCTGTGCGCGGTTTTACAGCACCACCGGGCACAGGAAGTGAGGTGGGCGGCTCCCACCGCTAGTGTGCCTGGAAAATGTAGTCCCTCAGCGGCTGCGGTGATGGCGTGTGTGGCAGCAGGAGGGCTACAGGGCAGTCACAGTAGTTCCAGTTAACGGCCAGCAGGTAAGGAAAAATGCCCCCAACAAAGCAACAGTTAGTATTTAACTGGGGGTGTACTTAAGTACTTCATAGGTCTTGCTTGACTACTTTAACTTTCTGCCAGGCTCTGTAATAAAAACAATCATCAAAAATACACAGCCATACATAGACAGGATTCAGGTTAGTCTGCTTCAGCCATTGGCCAGTTTGAGTTTCATTTACATTCTGGATCCACCATGAGGCCAATATGTAAGCACAATGAGTCACAGGATTTTGCCTCATCACATGTACATGCCTGTCTCAAAATAAGTGCCCTTCACTGCTAGGGTTTGAGGACCATTCTTTTACTTTAAATTTTCATCTTTTACAAGTACCCTTTCATTTCATCGCTTCGCGTTAATTTAAAGCACCTTGAAGTTTATTCATTTATTTATTTAATGCATTTTTATGAAGCACGGACTTTACCCAAAGGTGTCAGAGCACTGTACAATAGAACCAGTTATGTTACATGAGAGAAATGTTACAAAAATGGAACAAAACAAAATAGCAGGCCAAGAATCAAACACCGCAGGCAAAAGCAACACAATATCAGACACAGCAAGCAAAGAATGTATAGGCAAAAATATAAATAAATATAACAAATTTACAATTACTAGAAAACTTCCTGGCGGGGTCTGAGAAGGAAGGAATTCGATCTGAAAGTGTCTTTGAAATAGAATGGATTTGAGGTCCACTTTGAAGATCTGGATGGAGGTGATGGCGCGGAGCAAAGGAGGAAGCGAGTTCCAGATTCTCACCGCATTACCTGAGAACGATTGAGCCATCAATTTTTCCCCTTTGAAGGAGGGGGGCTCAAGCAGGAACTTTTCAGCATTCCGAGAAGGTCTTGAGCCTCCAGACAATTTCAGTTTGTTCGCCAGATAGCGCGGGGAGGAAGAGTGCAAAGCTTTGTGGGTGATGCACACCATTTTGTAAATAGCTCTAGCCTTGATGGGAAGCCATCGGAGAGAAGACAGGATAGGAGTGATGTGGTCACTTCATTTGGACCCTGAAGTGAAGCGAGCTGCTGAATGGAGGACGGATTTGAGGGAGGAGAGGTGAGATTTGGGAAGGCCTGTCAGAAGAGAATTACAATAATCCAGTTTAGAGAGAACTAGCGATTGGAACAAGGTTTTTAGGTCTTTCTCCGGGAAGAACCGATGAATCCCCCATAGAAGGCGTTCCTGATAACATGCGCTCTTGGCAATGGAGTTGATGTGTTAGATTAGGTTGAGTCTTTTGTCAAGTATGACACCTAGGGATTTATCACAGTCAACAATGATGGGTTTACTGTTCAGTAAATTCAACTGGGCCATCCAGGATTGAACAGGAGGCAGGAGACAGAGCTAGATAGGAGGATGAATTCAGTTTTGGAGGTATTGAGAATGAGTTGGTGAACTAACATCCAGTTGTGAATAGAGTTGAGAGTAGAGTTGAGTAGTGAGAGATCTTGAGAAGAAGACACCTTGAGGTAGATTTGGGTGTCATCTGCATAGAGATGGTAGAGGATTCGAGATTTGCTTAGGAGGTTCCCTAATGGTTCCAGATAGAGATTAAACAGAGTGGGAGCAAGGATAGAACCTTGACGCCTTGACCAACCACCCATGGAGATGGGAGACTGTTCGCAATCTTGATCATCTGGGATCTGTCCGAGAGGAACGAGGCAAACCCTTTGGGTACCGTGCCTTCCACGCCCATTCTATGTTGAAGAATGTTAAGGAGGGTGCTGTGATTAACAGTGTCAAAGGCGGCAGAGAGGTCAAGAAGAATCAGAAGGCAAGATTCCCTTGAATCGAGTATATGCAGCGCATCATCGATCACTCGAAGCAGGGATGTTTCGGTGCTGCAATTTTGAATAAAGCCAGACTGGAACATGTCAAGGAGAATATTGTCCATAATGTCTTGGGAAAGTTGTTTTGCAACACATTTTTCTGTGATCTTTGAAAGAAAAGGGAGATTGGTGAAGGGGCGGAAGTTATTGAGGTTGTTCGCATCTGCAGAGGTTTTTTTTAGAAGGGGGTAACCTGTCCTGTTTTGAGGACAACTGGGAGGGATCCTTGACTGATGAAGAGATTAACTAGCCTGGTCCAGTGGGAGAGAGTATTGGTATAGAAATCAATGGCGATGACACTGGGTATGGGGTCAGAAGAATGGTTGGAGGGTTTGGTTTCGAGGATGCATTTGAGGAGATGATCTTCCGAGATGGTGGCAAAGTTCTGCCTAATTGACTAGGGATTTTCGCTCCTCAATGGGGGTGGTGTGGGTGACCTGTTCCACCAGTGATTTTACCTTTTGATCGAAGAATATAGCGAACTCAGTTGCTTTCTATGAAGCATCCTCAGGATTGATGGTTTGGGGAGAACAGTTTGGGTTTTTGATGAGATCGAAACGTTTTTCTGGGTCTGTTTTTAGCTGAATCGAGGAGGGATCTGAAATGTGATGTTTTTTCCTGGAAGTGGTGCTTGTGGTATTTGGATCTTGCTGAATGTAGAAGAGAGAGGTTGGAGGTGGATGAAGATTGTCTCCAATGTTTCTCCAAGATTCAAGGGTTTTTCCTTTCGTCATAGAGAGCTTTATTGAACCAAGGAGCTGAAGGGGTGGGTCTTTTCCTTTTACTTTGGAGTGGAGTAACCTTGTCGATTTCGACTGCAAGAATTGAGAGGCAATGTGGAGTGAGATTGTTGACATCCGTATTGGGGTCTAGACTAGGAAGGGAACTCATAGCAGAATCACATAGAGTCTCAAGATCAATTTTTGTTGCGTTGCGGAACCAAGTAGAGGCCCTTTTAGGTTGGCCGAGAGTTATAATGTGAAAGAGGTGAAAACGGAAGGGAATGAGGAAATGGTCTGACCAGTCTACATGGATAGGGGGAGCAATGGTAAGATGGTCTGATTTAGAAATAACAAGGTCCAGAATCGAACCCTTGGCGTGTGTAATTTCCGAGCAGTGTTGGACATGATCGTTAGCTGAGAGAAAGGTTGCAAGCTTGTTGGCAGCCGAGTCCTCCACGGAGCCCCAGTGGAGATTGAAATCACCTAGGAAGATTGCCACAACGCCACTGGGCTGCTCAGTTGCCACTTATTTGATCTTCAGTGCGGCTGATTCTACCAGCTGTCGGCTTCTAAACTGGGCATCTGCCTTTGAATGGTATTCTCCAGAAGGAATCATTGTTTTACTGTTCCAAGGTGGCCACCACATTTAGAGTGAACACGTCTGTCATCTTCTGTCAGTACAACAATGATAAACATTTCACAATACGATTTCAAGGTTACTGCCCACTGCTATCTTTAACTTTTCAATTTTCTAAATGCAAGCCTATTCCAGCTATCTTTTGGGGGTTACACATTTGTATGTGTTACCTTGTTTGAAATGATCATGCATATGTTTGTATTTGTTTGTATGTTTTTTGTGGATTAATGAATGTAAACATGTGTTCGTTTATCAATGAATGGATGCATTAGTGCAAGGATAAATAAGGTCATGTATGATATGTTTTATGATGGCCTAAATTCACAAGTGACTGAAGATGCACTTCCTGTTTTTGCTAGATCCTATAGATATGGCGAGTTCTTCTTCATCATTTTTATAAATGTAATTGTATTTGTTATTTTGTAGACAAAAACAAAATGTGCATAGACAGCTGATGTCCACAGACCACAGTCACCATAACAGCATTCACATAGTTGTACAAGATCATATCTTTCAAATTCATACCCATCATCCCAATAGAATGTTCTCTAATTGCCTGGACTTAGTCTTGGAATCAACGGTTCTTGTTCATTGTTAACTTATGTTTTCCTTATCTTTTCCTGCCCTAGTTTTCTATATATTTATTTAGTTAACGGCATCCAAGTTTAAATATGTCACTTTTTTGGCAGTGTAACACTTCCAAGGTAAAAATTTGTAAACTATTTTTAAAAATCTTTTATGAATTACCTCCAATTGTGTGTGCTGAACATTTGTAGGATTTTTCCTTATGATGGGTGCATTTCTTGTCATGATACATATCTGCATATTTCTTCTTATGCCAGATCTTAGAGCCCAAAACAGCCTGTCTGGAATCTGCCATATTAGGCATTTGAGAACTAAGCTATTTTAACATGGAATACAACATGTGTTCTCGAATCAGGCTGCATCACCTAGTGTGTAGCAATTGTAGAGCTCTTCAATTTGTTGCCTCCCTGCACTTAGGCTAATGTGCTGCATGCCTAATCACTTATAAGGTCCCAAAGGCGAGACCTATTGGCTATGCCAATACTTGTTATATTCAGCTGTTCACAGACATCATGGTGGAAGTGTGAAAGAAACATTCTCAACAGCTGTAGAAGTTTCATTTCATTGAAACACCAAGACTGTCACATTAAATTGTCAGTATTTCGGAAGCTCTTCTGCCCATCATTTTTTCACTTTGGAAAGCAAGCCAATATTCAAACCCATACCTCACTGTGCTTGGAGGAGACACCCAGACGTAAAGTCCCCTCATGGCCACAGTAGGCTTGAAAATGCAGAAATGTAAGAGGTCAGGCCGTTAAGGCCCTCTTATCAGATGGACATCGATTTGTAGTGTAGTTCCTATTATCCCAATAGGCTCTGCGCATTGGAATAATATCTTCAATAGCATAGACGTAGGACAGAGGTTAACTAGGTCTTCGACTTAAGTTTTGTGTGCCAGCTAGCTCAGAGTTCACTAGAAACTTTCTCGAATAGGCGAGGAGGAGTTTAACCTCCCTGGATAGACAAGAAGGGATTTAGTTTCTGACAACCATAGAACATGACAAATTTGCTCTCCCTGATTAAGAGTATATCTCTAGAGTCGTGTGAAAACAAAAGACAGCTGTTTTACTCAGTCAATACGTGCATACTTAGTTTCACCAGATTGTAGAGAAAAGAAGAGACGGGCGTTTTCAATAAAAGGTGTTATTTATTGATCAGTCTCTTTTCTCATACAAGAGAAATGAATCGCTACAATTGTAATACTTATAGTTAAGTAAAATGCATACAGTAAAAGCAGGATTATAAAATAATACTGTAAAAACATTGATATGGTTTCTTAGCCATATGTTACTTTAAAATGGATAAAAGATATACATACATATATACAATGATTAATTGTACTCAACTGGTGCTTCTAACTACGCCTACCCCGGTGTACCTGACCTAAGCCTAATACATGGGAGGGAGTAAGTAAGTAGCAGTTTAAGTTAAGTTTGTTTTGCCAAGAATCTGACTCAAGAATTCTCTGTAAGGGGTTAGTCAGTTCAGTACCTGTGATTTAGAAGGCAGGAGGTCTGGTATCTCTTTCTCAGGACTCGGTATCCCAGTTACCCGCGAGGGCAAGCTGGAAACGCTGGAGGCTGGATTCCTCGGCAAGAGGAAAGGCAGCGTTTTCCTCAGCGCGTCAAAAAGGGGAGGGGCAGCGTCCGTGGGCTCTCGCATCAGCTGGGCTCTCCGGCAAGTAGTCGCTGCTCCAAGCTCATCACCACTGTGTGTTTACTTAGGGCAGCGTCGGTATATTTATACCTGAGAGGTGCCGGGTTTGACGTAAGGATGGACATAAGACGTCAATAAGGATGTCATTAAGAACTGGTCATTCTTACATTCTTTACAGGAGTTCTCGAACAAAATCAAAACAATAGCAGCGGGGATTTCCCAGGTTTGCTGGAGGCTTGGTTTGTTTAGAGAACTCGGTGTGCTTTCTAGGGGGCTGGAGGAATAGTGCTTGCTTAATGTGACAGCATGCGCTATGACTAATTTATGAAACGGGTTTCTGTGCCATTGTATGGATGTTAGTGATTTATAACCAGACAAGGGTCAGAAGTTGGAGTATCGATACAGGTCCTTAGATAAAAACACTACAGATTAACCAGCTCTCTGCACCAGGACCGAAAGCACAAAGGTGGTCACTGAAGGTTGGAGTGCAGCCTGGTTACTATTTGATTACAATCCCATGGTACATGCTGGGCTGTTGTCTACCAACTATGCCTACACATTCCCAGATGGCCTATATGCTCACAAACTGAGGAAATTAAAACCAAAGGGGATGATGGACAGAGCGTTGACAATACAAACACTCACCCCCAGTCAACTGATCTGGGTTTATTCCATCACCGTTCTTTAGCTCACTCCGCCACTCCAGTTCAGACATGGCCATACGCAAATCAGTCTGACCCTGTGCCTCATGAGAACAGTCCAGCCCGAACTGCCAAGCCATGTCTTCCCTGGACCAGAATCAAGCTTCCCAGGACCAGTTTCTGGCATTACAGCCGTCTTCAGCCGGGCTTGCTTAAATCCAGTGGCAAAGTGAGCAAGGGACTCAAGTCTGAGCATACCCTGCCAACTTAGGGTGAACATAGAAAAACCAAAAGGGGAGGATGGACGGAGCGTTGACAATACAAACACTCACCCCCAGTCAACTGATCTGGGTTTAATCCATCACCGTTCTTTAGCTCACTCCACCACCCCAGTTCAGACATGGCCATATGCAAATCAGTCTGACCCTGTGCCTCATGGGAACAGTCCAGCCCGAACTGCCAAGCCATGTCTTCCCTGGACCGGAATCAAGCTTCCCAGGACCGGTTTCTGGCATTACAGCCATCTTCAGCCGGGCTTGCTTGAATCCAGTGGCAAAGTGAGCAAGGGACTCACGTCTGAGCATACCCTGCCAACTTAGGGCGAACAAAGAAAAACCAAAGGGGATGATGGACGGAGCGTTGACAATACAAACACTCACCCCCAGTCAACTGATCTGGGTTTAATCCATCACCGTTCTTTAGCTCACTCCGCCACCCCAGTTCAGACATGGCCATATGGGGTGGCAGAGTGGGCTAAAGAACAGTGATGGAACGAACCCAGATCTATTGACTGGGTGTGAGTGTTTGATTGGTTCAGATGCTCCGTCCATCACCACCCCCTTTTGTACCACAAACTGAGGAAGCCATGTTGCACCAGCTGCCAGCCAGGATCACGCGCTCATATAAACAGAGAATACTTGGGACCAGGTGGGACTGATTGTCAAGGCCAGCAAGCCTGGGAAACATAGTTGGTGGGGGACATGACCCTCCGGACCAAAATCCAAGCTATCATGGCTTGGCAGCTTCCCACAACCTAAAATGAGTTGAGAGCTTTCCTGAATCTGACAAGATATTACAGGGGATTTGTCTAGAGGTAGGACACCATTGTAGCCCCCTGACAGTAGTGACTTCTTAGAAGCAGCCTAAGAAGTTCACAGGGACAGAGGATGGTCAACTTTAGGCATTAACTGTCTGGCAAAGGCATGCTCCCTTAGTGCACCTTCTTTACTACTAATTTGTTAGAAGCGACATCAGGTCCCCCAACTCAATGCTACAGAAAACCCCTAATTGGCTCACCCTTAATCACCCTAAATTAAACAGAATTCCTCTTACCAACCCACTTCAAAGAGTAAACAGCCATCAAGGAATAGTGAGTCAACTAACAGCTCTTAACACATGCCACACATCATTGATTCTACAAGCTCATTGGGAATAGTGCTAGATAAGAGTATGAGCATGCAGAAACACAGTAGTGCTCTTTCCGAAGGAGCGAACTTCCAATCGAGCAACTTAACGAAAATAAATCCTTACCTCCTCTCTGCGGCCTAACTAGATCTAAGATGGCTCCACAAAGGGCCTCTCTTAACTCTGCTGCAAGGCTCATCACAGGTTCCAAAAGAAAAAACCATATCAGACCTGCGCTCGAGTTCCTAAAATGGCTCCCATTTGAAGCAAGGATGCAACTAAAAAGTGCATGCATTATCCACAAAGCCGTATATTTCAACAAATCAATATACCTCACACAAAATATAAAAGGCAAAGCTCTCGCAACCACAATTTAGTATAATCAAAGACAGAATGTCTAAACAAGGTAGGTAACAGTTCAGTAATAAGCAACAGCAAATCCGTGTGTCTTTATGTCTTGTCCTTCAGGAAGGTTGTTTATTAAATCCACATTCAGCCGACACGTGTTTCGTCGTGTTAGAGTTGAGTCAACACGACTCTTCAGGGCTAGTGGAGAGACCCACTGGTCAGTAGGTCGGATTTAATTGACGTTTCTGGTGGACAGTTCGGTATATGAGGATAATAAACCTCAGAGATAGGTAGTAATTTTCCGCTCTGGATTTAGAACAATTAATTAGTCTTCAGTATTAGTACGTTCCAACCGAGTATGGTGAATGCACGCAAGGGAATACTGGATACGTGTGCGTACCAGACCCTACCGGGAGGGGATCCAAAATAAAGGTTTCCAGAAATCAGTTACGGTTCGATCCCTCTGTGGATTGCGAACGAAGTTGCGGTATCCCTCCTCTGTGTGTTCCCGGTCGCCGTCTTTCGAAACATACTACCTATCTCTGAGGTTTATTATCCTCATATACCGAACTGTCCACCAGAAACGTCAATTAAATCCGACCTACTGACCAGTGGGTCTCTCCACTAGCCCTGAAGAGTCGTGTTGACTCAACTTTAACACGACGAAACACGTGACGGCTGAATGTGGATTTAATAAACAACCTTCCTGAAGGACAAGACATAAAGACACACGGATTTGCTGTTGCTTATTACTGAACTGTTACCTACCTTGTTTAGACATTCTGTCTTTGATTATACTAAATTGTGGTTGCGAGAGCTTTGCCTTTTATGTTTGAGAGAGTCTTTGGGTTTTCTATTTGAACAGTTAAGGGCTTTTCCCGTTCGCTCTTTACGCACCGCACCCTTATTTGTTTTAAATGTACCTTTAACGTTGACTCTAGGTAGAGCGCCCTACTTCCTCTGAAACCAAAAAAACCCTGTATGGTTAGTCATACCTCACACAAAAGCTTCCTCTAGAAGTGCCAGCAACTTTCTTTTCAAGCTACAGAAATTCTATGAAAAAAAAGTATAATCAAGCTTTCTCAGGTATCGCGCCAAGAATCTGGCATTCCCTACAACTTCCTGAAATCATATTGAATCCCTCGACTGCTTCTTTCAGAAAGGAAGTTAAAGTGCTACTGATTAACAAATATCTGCCCAGACTCTCCTTACCCTAGTTTTACTATTTGACTGTTATGGTAATCTGTTGGTTTATTGTTACCACTTCCTGTACCTTTCATGATTGCTAAATTGTAAAGCACTCGGATATCCCCAGGGGTCATGTTCACGCTTTATAACACTTTTAAAATGATAAATGAAGTGATAGCGGGCACAGTGTTCTAATCTGTTTGAATCTGTTTTTTAGGGAAACTCTTTGTTGAATTTCCTCATACGAATCAGAATTGTATTTTATCATTTAATTTATAGCACTCACAACAAATTGATGAACTCACCTGACGCTGCCTGCATTTTTTTGTAGCGATCCATGCTTCTAGCTTGTAGCACACAGCATTCTACGTGTTTCTTGCATTGCTTTTACATTTGTGCAATACTATTTTTAAATTGGGCAAATACTAGGGGGTAACAGTGACTTTAGAGCTGCACCATTTTGTTAAGGTTGCACTTTACTCTGTATGAAACTCAGGAGTAGAAACTTGATACTCCATTATCAGTAAGGCCACAGTGCAGTGGACATGCCCAGCGGGCAAGGCAAGCCTGTCTGTGCCCGCCTGCATCCCGACCACAGCCAGTGCCAACCACCATGCCAGTTCGGCCACTAATGGACATCATAGAATTGTACATTCAACTGACACTTGGAAAGGTATGAGGGTGGAGGGGTCCCCATTTCTTCTGGATTATATTGGACCCTCTTCTTGCGCCCAGTGAAGGCATAGTCTCTTCATTATCAAGGGTAGTATCACAAGCACAGCTGTGCTGGCACTGGATGTATCTGGCTTTAAAGCTCCTCTGAATAATACCTCTACTCTAAGTCTGCATGTGCCAGATATTTTCAGTTTGCTTGATGAGAATGCATTGGATGCACATTGTCTGACAGAGACATGAATGATTAGGAGTCCTTCCCAGATCTACAGTTAGTGATCCTGGATAACTATGTTTGCGTGCATGCAAACACGGTGGGCAAGTGTGGGGGTTGCAATGATTTTTAATAAACTCTTCATATGTCAGACATTTAAGTTGGAGCATTTGAAGGGTACAGATGCTCTTGGCTTTAGTTTATCTCCTTGTGAAAAGCACTCCTTCTCTGGTGCTCTGGTTTATCAACCACCTCGCCATGCGGGATACTTTCTAGCTTTCCTTGACTAGGCCTTTGTCCCTTAATGTATCAACTTTGCAAATTTTACGTTACAAGGTGATTCCAATATTCACCTAGATAAACCACAGGACCAATGGTCCTTCCACTTTTTAGAATTTCGAGCCATAGTTAATCTCAAATGTGATGTCATGGGCCCCACATAAAAAGCAGGTCGTGCCATTGATGGCATTATGTCTACTTTACTATCCATTTGGATATTCCGATACAGGTGTGCTGGTTAAATCAATTTGTTCTCATGTTCACCTATCCAATGTGCGCTCACAGGTAAGAAGAGTACTTACTCAGGTGCAAAGTACTAGAGCATGAAATAAGATTTCACTCCCCAATATTAAAAGATTGTTGGATGAGTCCACCCTTGTGATTTCAGATAAGGTAAATTAAACACTGACTCCCACTGCACTCTAGCCACCAGAGTCCATGACCCTGGCATCCGCGGCAAGGCCCTGGACTGGATATGTTCATTTCTCTCTGGAAGAACCCAGCGAGTCATACTCCCGCCCTTCCTCTCGGAAACAACGTAGACAGATGTGGCGTTCCCCAGGGATCCTCCCTCAGACCCACCCTTTTCAATATCTACATGGTCCCCCTCGCAACCATCGTCAGACAACACAGACTGAACATTGGAGCAGATGTATCAAGCATTTTGGCATTCGGAAACAGGCAGAGTCACAGAATCAGCCCGTTTGCGAATTCATGAATTGCTTTTCCAATGCAGCAAACCTAAATTTGCAATTTGGTAACCTGTTACTGAATTGCAAAATGGGTTTGAGATTCGGTATTAGGAAGGGGCGTGTTTATGGAGTCCCTTCCTAATACCGAATCGCATCGGTATATATGAATATTTTGTGACCACATTTGCTGTCGCAAAACACTCACATGTTACCACCTACTTTAAGTTGGTGGTAACCCATTCACGAATGGGAAGGGATCCCCCAGCAACCCCTTCTCCTTGGTCAATGTTTGTAAAACCATTTTTAAGACTAGGCAGTGGCCCCATGAACCACTGATTGTTCTTTAAAAATGAAAAGAAAACTTTTCATTTTCCGTTTTGTAATGCATTTTGTTTTTCTCAAAGGAAAACGGGCTGCTTTACAAGCAAACCAGATTGCTTTATTGAAAATCAATCACGGAGATGGTGGTCTGCTGATCTCAGCAGGCCACCATCCCTGTGATTTTTGCGATTCCTGTGGGGTTGCAATTTGCGACCTACCTCATCAATATTCATGAGGTAGGTCATTTGTGGCCCCCTATGAACTGTAAAAGGTGTAGTATACACCTTCATACATGTCATTTTGCGATCCCCTAATTGCAAATCCTTGTGCTTCGTAATTATGGAATCACAAATAACTATCTTGATACATCTGTCCCATTGTCTCCTACGCTGATGACACCCAGCTCACCCTCTCCCGCAGCAAAGAATGCCAATGCCCACCATACCAATGTAATGAAGTTGCATCCGTAGATGATGGAAGGGGGGACCAATGTCGAGAAATGAGTATTTGTTGACAGACCACTGTTTATTATAAAAGACAGCGGTCCATCAGGATAAACTCTGAGTATGGTGGACAGAATCAGTCCCTCCTCTAAATAAGGAGCACAATGCTAGATATGTCATGGTGTCATTTCTACTATATCTCTTTTGAACCATGTGGTCAATCATTATAAATGTTGTAATAATCTTGTATCTTAAAATACATCTGATGTACACTTGTTTACATTATTGGCCAGTTTAACACAAATTCCAAAGCTGCCGATATAATTGCAATAGTTCTGTCCTTCAGTGCTTTAATGTTTAGAAACATAAGGCCTGATGCATAAAGGTAAACTTACACTTTGGTGATATTTTACGGGTAGTATCTCTAGAACAGCGCTGTCACTGCACTTAAAAAGATAGGACTGTCCTATCTATTTATGGCTGGAGACTCCGCAGCAGGGGTGTAACACAGGCCTCCGCGGTGCAGGGGGCCCCCAAGCTTCAGGGGGCCCCCTCAGAACAATACTCCCGATTGAGCCTGGAGGGGCCCCTCCACGTACCTTGCAGGGGGGACCCTCTAGGTTCGATACGCCACAGCTCCGCAGTTTTAAAGATACTACTCATAAAATATCTTTGTGAATAACAAACAATCGTAAACTTACACCACAGTGAATCAGGCCTATGGAGCCTTCAAACATCGGTGAAGATGGTAGTATAATTCGACAATTTATTTTTTTACCCATATGTTCTTCTACTTTGACAACCTCAGAGATGTAAACCCTAAGATACACACATGTTTTTAGTCAGTATCCCCTTCAGAATGCAATATTAAAAGAAATAATGGAATGCTTTTTCAGTCCATCAAAACAAACATATTATTTCTCTGGCCTGGAATCTGTGTATAAGCTGAGTTAGAAGTCTGGAATCCTGATGCAATATTTCATCACATGGAGTTGGTCTCGTCTATAAAAAGAAGGCAGAGCCTGTGACAGGTGCAGTCTGTGCCAACTGTCCCGTTTCACTGAACCGTGTGTGTTGTTTCTGCTGCAAGAAGAAAGATGTGTTGGAGAGTAGAAGTGCTGATGCCGTGAAGCCGGGCTCGAGGTATGCAGCAGTGTTCACCCTCTGCACTTTGCTTGTGCTTGTTTAGCTGCGCTTTTCGTGAGTGACAGGAAGAGTTCTGCTCTGCAGCATCCGTTTGTAGAAAATGTAGAAACTTTTAAAATAGTTTAACTAGCGAGGAGAACCTCGAGGAAATGCAACATTAAACCTTGATGGGCGTTTGAAAGGACTTCGGTTTTAGGAGGGGTGGGCACACAGCAGCAGGGCAGTGGGAGGGGTCTGCCACCAGTGCCATGCTTATATTCAGAGCCGGGGGCTGGCAGGGGTTTAGGGGGCTCTTCTGATCGCTTCCTGGGGAAAGATCTGAACAGAGGATCCAGCAGGGACAGCTGGCATATATGTGCCCGGGGATTTATCTGTGTCATTCCTCATTTGTATCTGGTGCTGTGGTTCGTGCCGCTCACTATAGATCAGAGGTCGTGGGCAGAGTTGACTTTGCAGGGCAGGTGGTGACATGAAGTGCACGTGGACATGTGAGGGATTAAGAGAGCTGGTGGAAATGAAATGTAAGCTCCCTAAATGGTGCAGAATCAACAAGCGTACATGAGGTTAAGGTGGCCCAGCAGAGATCAGTGGTGGGGTGAGGAGAGGAGGGGGCGGGGCAAGAGTGAGGACAGACAGACTCACAGTAGGGGGAGGTAAAGAGAGGCTGCCCTCGCTCGATCCACAGGATCACCTTGATTATAAGTCTGAGAGCTGAACCTCTTCCTGGAGCTCGAAGCAGTAAGACAGATGTTTGAAGCATCACCTGGGTGATTCTCTGAGTAACACGTCTATCACCAGACATGCACAGCTGCCCTGTGACCCCGAGGCTCTAATCATCAAAGGTGCAGCTTCGATGAAGCCCTTGATAGACTGCTGTGCTATGACTCAGAGTCCAGGGGAAGGGTTTTTCTTCTAGCGCCTCGAGGCTATTATCAGTCGCAGCTTGGGCGAAGCCAGAGACAGACAGCTGCCCTGTGACCCTAGGACCAGGGGAAGGGTTGTCCTTCTAACGCCTCAAGGCTCTAATCAGCAGAGGCGCAGCTTGAGAGAAGCCAGAGACAGACTGCTGCACTGTGGCCAGAGTGCAGGGGAAGGGTTGTCCTTCTAGCGCCTCAAGGCTCTAATCAGCAGAGGCGCAGCTTGAGTGAAGCCAGCAATAGGCAGCTGCCTTGTGACCCAGGGGAAGGGTTGTTGTTCTAGCGCTTTGAGGCTCTAATCACCAACGGTGCAGCTTGAGTGAAGCCAGAGATAGACAGCTGCACTGCGACCCAGTTTCCAGGGGAAGGGTTGTTCTTCTAGCGCCTCGAGGCTCTAATCATCAGAGGCGCAGCTTGGATGAAACCAAAGATAGACAGCTGCACTGTGGCTGGAGTGCAGGGGAAGGGTTGTTCTTCTAGCGCCTCGAGGCTCTAATCAGCAGAGGCGCAGCTTGGTGAAGCCAGAGATAGACAGCTGCACTATGGCTAGAGTGCAGGGGAAGGGTTGTTCTTCTAGCGCCTCGAGGCTCTAATCAGCAGAGGCGCAGCTTGGATAAAACCAAAGATAGACAGCTGCACTGTGGCTAGAGTGCAGGGGAAGGGTTGTTCTTCTAGCGCCTCGAGGCTCTAATCAGCAGAGGCGCAGCTTGAGTAAAGCCAGCAATGGGCAGCTGCCTTGTGACCCAGGGACCAGGGGAAGGGTTGTTGTTCTAGCGCTTTGAGGCTCTAATCACCAACGGTGCAGCTTGAGTGAAGCCAGAGTTAGACAGCTGCACTGCGACCCAGTTTCCAGGGGAAGGGTTGTTCTTCTAGCGCCTCGAGGCTCTAATCATCAGAGGCGCAGCTTGGATGAAACCAAAGATAGACAGCTGCACTGTGGCCGGAGTGCAGGGGAAGGGTTGTTCTTCTAGCGCCTTGAGGCTCTAATCAGCAGAGGCGCAGCTTGGGTGAAGCCAGAGATAGACAGCTGCACTGCGATCCAGTTTCCAGGGGAATGGTTGTTCTTCTAGCGCTGTGGTTCCCAAACTGTGCGCCGCGGCGCCCCGGTGCCCCTTTAGTAGCAGCCGGGGCGCCGCGCACAATGTGGGAAAGATACCACGAGGTCGTGTGCTGAGGAAACTTGGAATCATGCTGTTGAGAATGTGCGCTCGTAAAAAAGTGTGCATGTTTTTGCACCCTACCTTTCAGTCTGAAAGCTGCAAGTGAGGTTATTCCAGTCAGAGCAAAAAACAGCGTGGAGTTACAAATGCCTCCCTTATAATCCGGGAACGTGGTTTAGCCCAGGAGTGCCCTGCCACCAAACGCGCGTACGTGCTTTCACGTAACTTCAGCATTCACAGCTATGATTTACTAGCGTTATGCCTGACATTGTTCTGCCTCGCCAATGGGGACCCTCTTCACTACAAGTTGGTAAGAGGGCTGACAGTGACACTGCTCTCTCATTGACTCCATTCATTTTTACATGTCGAGTTAACCCCTTCATTGCGGCGGCTATTCCGCCGCAGTGCTAAGGGGGCGGGGCGGCCGCGCGGCAGCCGCATGCTGGTGACGGAACCGCTCCGTCACCAGCGTCGGTTGAGCTATGCTGGTGACGGAGCGGTTCCGTCATGGCCTGCCCCGCTCAATAGAACCCTCAGCGCAGGCGCGGAATTCGCGCCGCGCATGAGCGTTCTATCGAGCGGGGCGGGCCATGACGGAACCGCTCCGTCATCAGCACAGCGCACCCGCAGCTGATGACGGAGCGGTTCCGTCATCAGCGCCGAAGGGGTTAAAAGGGACAAAAATAAACGGTGACTGTTAGACAATGTGCAGTGGTCTGCAGTCTCGCCATACAGGACAGCATCCTTAATGAACAGGGCGGCTCGCAGAACAAATAAGGCAAACAGGTGCATATGTATGACATTCCTGGTGCAGTAAAGCTTCCTGGGGAACGAGAGTTATGTGGGGGGATCAACACAGACTCGTGACATTTCCAGTGAAGAGAGTGATTTCAAAAACTGATACAGATACAACTTCACACAGCACTTTCGTTATTTATGCTGGCTGTTGTTCTTGCCCTTTGTTCATGTGAAGAAACGAGCACTGGATTTCATAAGTCAGAAATTCCAGTGGGCAAACTGGCTGTGGAAATAGGGGGCCGTATTGCAGCCATGATTAACCCCTTCCATGCTGGGCTAATTCTGCTCCTGTGCTGAAGATTTCAGTGCGGGTGCGGTCATGACGGCCCCCAGCTGTCATCAGCACACAAGCACTGTAGTGCATGACGGCTGGGGGCCGTCATCAGCATGCAAGGGGTTAATTGCCCAGCCCCAGTCTGATCCTCTGCCAAGGCCGGACAGGAAGCATGTAATAAAACTGAAATAACCGGTCAGCTTCTCATTCTTCCCTCCGTGTATTTCTCCATATTAGTGACAATAGGAGACTGTAGTCACCAGCTCCAAAACGAAACTGCTCCTCTGTGCGAATCTTCTTCAGTCAAAGAAAATTATTTTCAATTCCCTCTTCATTGCTTAAGGAAGGCTAAACTTCAAATCTCTATTTTATATCTCAAAACTCTGTGATGCTTGAAGCTGTTTACTCTGATTAGCTGTGTTGTTCAATACATTATTCAGAGAGATTGTGCTGCTCATGTCAATATATAGTTATTGATCTGTCTTGTTAGCATAAAAGATTAACATATTGCATGCACATTCATTTATATTAAAATAGTTGCAAAAAGTAGCAGTTCTCTTGTGGCAGTCTTATACTGCAACACCTTCTTGGTGCAGGTATGGTACAAGAGGTCTCCCAAATTAAATGAGTATCAGTACCTTTTCTGGAACTGGTACTACCCTATTTCTTACACTAGCTAGCGCTTCCTTTCTACCTTGGACGAGACATCGCAGTGCTGATCTAAGTTCAGCTCAGACTGCGGCAAACTGGGCATCGGAGAGAGTGTTAAATCACCCCAGACTGGGCCACGTGTGTTTTATTTCTGGGAAGAGGAGTGCGGCAGAGGGATGAGACATACAGGAAACTAAAAGTGACACCAAGACTTTGTCTGAGACAACTAGGGCAAGCAGCAGGTGGAAGAAGGAATACACTGGGTAAAAAAAAGTTTGAAAGAATTAAAACAGGGAAGTGAAGCAAAGCAGGAGAAGAACGAAACGGATGAGGGGATCAATAGACATGCTTTTAGCAGGCTTTCAAGTTTCACAAGGTGTAATTAACTGACCATAAAACAGATACAG
Source organism: Lissotriton helveticus (assembly GCF_964261635.1). Lineage (NCBI taxonomy): Eukaryota > Metazoa > Chordata > Amphibia > Caudata > Salamandridae > Lissotriton > Lissotriton helveticus. The sequence goes on along the minus strand of NC_136059.1, from coordinate 52,390,020 downwards.
CAGAGGTTGCACCAATGCAAGCTTCCTTTAATGCACAGAACAGGCACACATATAGCTGCTCTTTGGCTCTTTTTTTAGCTGTTAATAGTGCATTCTTGGGCTTGTAGTTTGTCTTTTTTACATTCCTTCATCCTAATTAATTTTAGGGAGAAAACTGGAAGTACTCCCGACGTCGGGCTTACATCCCCCCCACTGGTAAAAAAATGATGGGGAGCCACGGCCAACTGCCAATTAGGTCACGGGAGCCACAGGTCAAAAAAGTTTGGGAACCACTGTTCTAGTGCCTCGAGGCTCTAATCATCAGAGGCGCAGCTTGAGTGAAGCCAGAGATAGACAGCTGCACTGTGACCCTGCGGCCAGGGGAAGGGTTGTTCTTCTAGCGCTTTGAGGCTCTAATCACCAACGGTGCAGCTTGAGTGACGCCAGAGATAGACAGCTGCACTGTGGCCCTTCAGAATCACATTATGTAGAGTGGGAGCAGTCTTTATGCGACGCTGTTTTTGTTGATTTATGGAAGTTGGTTTTTCAGTTTTTCAGGGCGAAGCAGAAGAAAAAGACGTCGAGGCACCGTCAGAGGTCACAGATCCACGTCAGAGGTCACAGATCCACGTCACACTGCAGGTGCATCAGTCTGCCTCTGTGTGACGTCATTCACACCCTGCACTCCCCCACCAGCAGCAATGCAAGTCCTGGCAAGCTGCTGCTTGACAAGTGTTCTGTGCTGGGGTTTCTTGCTGCTGTCACTCACCCCTCAGTGCTCGCCGTGGGAAGCTGTGACGCAAACATCCGGCTGCGCCTTGAAGAGCAGCTTTCAGGAGCGCTTCTACAAGGAGGGGGACTTCATGCTCGGAGGGATTGTTCAAGTGGACACGAGTGATGTACCATGGGTCGGAGACGGTACAGAATTCGAGGACCCATGGGATTGTGGAAAGTAAGTTATTCCATTTGTATCTATTAAAAACGAGCGCCACTCTGACCCTCTTCTATATTATTCAATCCAACTTGTGGTTAGACTCACGCACTCACTGGTAGACTTAGTGATGTAAGTGACACTTTTTCGATGGTGCTGGTTGGTGAATCCTCCTGAGTATGAGGATAAGAGAAATAAATGAGATGCGCTTGCCCCCGTGTATGGGGGGAGTCCCCAAATCACACCCAGAATGTTCTTTAAATAAAGTTATTCAATTGGTGTAAAGTTCTCCTCAAGAATTCTTTTTATTTTTTTTGTTTACTTTTCATTAAAATATTTTTATTCATCTGGTAACTTCCATTGGAATGATTGAAATTAAGCATATGTATTTATGACTTAAATATTCCCAATGCATTGCAAGCAACGCCCTTCATCAGGGGCTGACTCCTAAAGAAAGAGAAAAAACTGGAGCTCAGTTTTGTTAAGTGCATTGATTGAGTATTAGAACGTCAACTACCTATGTATGGTGAAAGACGTTCAATGCTCATATCTTCAAAACCACACTCTTTAGCAAGTAAATAACCTCACAAGGTTCCAAGTAGGAAGCACTGCAGAGATAGGGAAGCAGCAGCTGAGCAGATGCAATGTTTACCACACTCTTCAGCACATACATAACCTAACAAGGGGAGAGGAGTTGGCCTAACGGCTAGGGCGCTCGACCTCGGACCTGGAGGAACTGGGTTCGAGTCTCGGTAACAACGCCAAACATCCTGTGATTCTGGGCAAATCACTTAACCGCATGCGCGCTAGCGGTTTTCCCGCTGCGTGCTGCGTTTTTGAATTTACCGCGTTACATGACAAGCTCAGCTCGTCATCAGCGTAGGGCACGTTACGCTCATGACGAGCTGAGCTTGTCATCCGCCACGAAGGGGTTAATCTCCCCGTGCCTAGCAAAAAAAAAAAAGAAAATATGAATGTGTGTCCTCATGTAATGTAACTGGTGCTATGTAAAGCGCTCTGATACCCGATTCGGTTCGGGTCTAGTTCGCGCTATATAAAACTCTGCCAAAAAAAACCCCCAAAAAAAACATGGTTACATACAGGAAGAACTGCAGAGATACGGAAGCAGCAGCTGAGCAGATGCATTGTTTACCACAGTGTTTAGCAAGTGAAGGAGCTGACCAGGAACAACCCAACTATTGGTCAAAAGTCTATCTGGTAAAGATATAAAAAATACCAGTGGCTGGGATGTGGTGAGGCTGATGCTCTCATTGTTTGGGGGATGCTGAAAGATAGTGATAAACATCATGCCCCAATAGTATGTGGGGACATCTTCAGATGACTCAGCATACAAATATTCCAACCTAATGGAGCAATAAACCAGCTATTCATAATGTAGGTAGTGTTCAAAACAGTTATATGGATGTATGACGAAATATGATTGGGGTGTGTCAAGCTTTCACCCTTTATTTTATTTTGTTTGCTGAGTTGTTTATAAAAAAGAGGATTATTTGATTATTATACAAAAAATGTCATATTGTATATATATTTATACAACAAATACCAATGCACGTGTATGCATTGATTTCGTAGGTCAGAAATGGGCATTGCAATATCACCATCAGGCAAGACATTCCTTGGCAGGTGTGATTGACTATTGACACCCACACCCAGCAAAGCACACCTCTGTGGAAAGGGTAGGATACTTCTACCAGTTTCCTTGTCTCTGGAAAGATTGCAGCTCTGTTTGTGGGCAGTAATTATGGAGACACGCCCATTGGTTGATGGTAGAAGCAACAAAGGAGTGAACATTCTTTCTACAAATATCCTTTAGGTTTTCATGTCTCGTGGCACTACTGCAGGGTGAAGTCAGAAATATGAGGGTCATTGGATGTCACTGATGAATCTTTCCCAACTTTATCACATCTTTTTGTAATCAATCAATCAATTCATGAAGCTTTATTCGGCACATATAAAATGACCATAAAAGCACAAAGATAAAAGACATGGTAATAGCAAATACATCGATATCTAGAAAGGTTTACAAAAATATTGCAGACATGATTCGTTAAAAACACATACTTTTACTGGCATTAACACAATAAATTAAAAACATAGCTGTATAAAAACAGATATCGGCCGATTGCAGATTAAAAATTAAAATCATTGCCTGATTAACTGTACGTACACCATATTTTATGAACATTGGTTTCAAGAATGCAGTACGTAAATTCGAGTACAGTTTGCAGAACAGTAGAAGGTGCAATGTGCTCTGAATAGAAACTCCATCACACATGCATGGCCCCGACGGATGTTTCTTAAGGGTCGGGAGGGCCACCAAATGATGTGCCACACCGAATCTAAGTCTAGTGAGTACAAACTTATGAGATGGCCTAGTCACCATGGATAAATACAAAGGAATAACTTCCACCATGCTGTATCTGGTATAGAGGGTATAGAGCACGACAGTGATCAAAGATCCATAGGCTAATGCCCGCTTCCTCACCCTAAAAGCCAGGAAATTACTTTTCAACTCAGCTTTGGGTATTCTAGATGCTGCACCTGGGTCAAGCAAAATATTCAAATTAAATATCTCGGAAAAACAACCAACAACATATTTTATCCAAGGCATCTTAAGATGTTTATCCAATGATAAGCAATCCTCGATTATAGACCTGTTAAAAGACTTTTCCGCCTTGAGCCAAATAGAACGCCAAATCATGAGTGGCCTTAGGGATAACAGATCAGTTAAATAGTTTATATCTAATTCTTGATGGATTAGCTCAGTAGGAGCTGAAGTTGGTAGACACAGAAGTTTTTTTAAGAAGGAATTTTCCTCTATTTTCAAATTATTTTGTAATCAATACTGAATGTATGAATGATTCTTCATAAGAAGGATACCATTGAACCTGAGATGTGACTGACTGTGTTCCAGACAAATACTGCCCAAAATGACCTTAAATGATAAATGTAAGCAGTGTGTTTAGCAGTCAGGCCCAAATTGTACCCACAAATAGATATCCTCAAGCTGGTTGCTGATAACTGGCTGTGATAGGTAACAGGCCTGCAGAATCCTCTAGCCTAAAAGGCAAATATGACATTGTGATGTCATCAGTTCGGGTCCAATCAGAAGACTTAAACAAGACAAGGGCAAAAAAAGCACTATTGCAAATGGGTGTGGACAAGGCCTGCCTCTTGTGGGTCCTGGAAGTAGAAGTAAAATGTATGCATGACAATCTGCCAAAAGTGCTATTGGCCACTTAATGAACCAGCACATTTGAGAGACAAGTCTGTGGCAGTTAATGTAAATTTCCCCCACTATCATAACCGGAGGTTTGTATTCTATTAAAGACACAGAGGTGAATATAACGACTTAACTTCCTTACCTATAGCTCTAGCAGCAAAGAGAAACATAACATAACATGGAAGAACATGTTTAGCAAAAGTATGAAGGAGGTCAGCTGTTTAGATCACCTGTGACCTCATATACGATCCACCAATCAGTGAACAGTCTCTGGCATAATTATCCCTACTGAGCAGCAACTGACCTATTCTTTGCTGCTCTAGCAGAGATAAGTATACATTTATTTGATTTTATTTGACCATTTATTGCTAATATGTACTGTGTTGTTGTGTACCTGGAATTGTACTGTCATTGAGTGAAATTTGCTTTTTAACCCCCTTGAATAGATGCCCTTTGTGTGCGAGCTTTGAACCCTCACCTGCCCTGTGACTAAGCTGGGTCCCTCAGCTGTCTTCACACACAGGGGCCTGTGAGCTCTGCACACTGGCTTCTCTACCAGCAGTGTTATTCTGCTTCATTCAGCCTGCTTTCTACAGCCTTTCACTTCCCTAGTATTCAGTCTTGCTGAAAGTGCACATTTATCCATGACAGCTCTGGTGAACTGCCTGCCTCATTAGCTGGGAAGACACTGCTAACCTGCACTTGATCTCTCTCTTCCTGGTGATATCTGCATCTCTGAATTGGGCCATTTCTAGAGGAACTAACCGACTCCTTGAAGGTGTGCAGTGAGTCTGCCTAAGACCAATTTTCTGTTCATATTCCTACACTGCAGGATACAAAGAATGTATTATTTATTCTCTATATCTTTTAGCCTTCTACACCAATAATGTTACATATTTTTTATATTTAATTAATTTTCTGTTTTATTTTTCATGCCTGTGTTCTACTCAAGTAAAATTGAAGGAACATATAGAAGTGGTCTTAAGAGGCTAGCTGATTCAAAGCCTTCAGAAAATTCAGAGCATAACAACGCTGACTTCTCTGTGGAAGAAGATTGCCAGGAAGTGCCTTCTAGGCCGGAGTCTGCCTGTGAACACCAGCTACGCTGCTGGATGTAATTCACTGTTTCGGCATCATTGCAGTCAATGCAGTCGATGGAGCAGGTATTACACCACTCAATTGTAACCTATGTAAAAAGCTAATCAAATATTTACCCCCTTATCAAAGACAAGACTCACAGGTGCCTCAGGGAAGTCATTCACTCAATCAATCGATCACTCAGTAAATCAAGTTTTGAAGTGTCGAACAGCCAGGTTTTGAGGTTTCTTAAGAAGATAGGGAGCGATGTTATCTGAGGTGGAACTGAAGGTCGTTCCAGGCTCTGGCCGCACGGAAGGAGAAGGAGTGGCCTCCCCATCTGGTATTCCTGGTGCGAGGGACCACGGCTTAGGAGACCTGGGCTGATCGTACAGTCCTTTGGGATGCGTAGAATTTGAGTCGGCTCTTCAGATATGCTGGTCTGGTGTCGTGGAGGGCCTTGTGAGTGTGGGTTAGCATCTTGAAAGTGACTCTAGCTTTGATGGGGTGCCAGTGGAGTGTGCACAGGTTCTGGGAGATGTGGCAGTGTCTTCGCAGGTTGAGGACCTGTCTCGCGGCAGCGTTTTGGATGTTCTCTAGATTGCAGGTGAGGTTTTTGTTTTATTCTGGCATATAGTGTGTTGCCATAGTCAAGCCTGCTGGTGACCAGGGCATGAGTGACGGTCTTTCTGTGTTTGAGGGGAATCCATTTGAAGGTCTTGCATAGGAGGCGGAGGGTGTGGGAGCAGGAGGACGAAACGGAGTTGATCTGGCAATCCATTTTGAGCTCTGAGTCCAGGATAACTCCCAGGTTGCGTGCGTGGTCCGTGGGGGTGGGCGGGCTTCCAAGGGCGGATGGCCACCAGGTGTAGTTCCAGGCATCGGGGTTTGGGCCCATGATGAGTACTTCCGTTTTGTTGATGTTTAGTTGTAGGCAGCTGTTTTTCATCCATTTGGCGACGGGTTCCGTGCCTTCTTGAAAGTTGTGTCTGGCGGTGTTGGGTTCGTTGGATAGGGAGAGGATGAGTTGGGTGACGTCTGCATATGACACAGTGTTGAGTCCATAAGTTCTGACAATGGGGGCAAACGGAGCCATGTAGATGTTGAAGAGCGTAGGGCTGAGGGAGGACCCCTTGGGCACTCTGCAGGTGCTAGGTGTAGGGTCAGAGAGGAAAAGGGGAAGTCTGACCTGCTGTATTCTACAAAAGAGGAAGTAGCGGATCCAGTCAAGGGCCTTGTCTTGGATCCCTGCTTTGTGACGTCTACGTATTAGGATGCGGTGAGAGACTGTGTCGAACGCTGCTGAGAGGTGTATGAGGGCTGCTGTTTCTCCTTTGTCCAGTAAGGTACGGATGTTGTCTGTTACAGCGAGGAGGGTGGTTTCCGTACTGTGTTTTTTTTCTGAAGCCGGATTGGGAGGAGTCGAGGATGTTGTGCTCTTCGATGAATGTGGCGAGTTGGCTGTTGATGGCTTTCTCGATGACTTTTGCTGGGAACGGGATCAGGGAGATGGATTTGTAGTTTTTGAGGTCCGCCGGGGTCTGCCGAGGATTTCTTCAGGAGGGGGTTGATCGCAGCGTGTTTCCATTCATCAGGGAATGAGGCGGTTGTCAGGGAGCAGTTGATGGTTTGGCAGAGCATGGGTGCGATGGTGTCTGCAGCTCTGTTGAAAGTGTGATGGAGCAGGGGTCCGTGGGGGCCCTGGAGTGGATTGACTTTATCTTCTTCAGTGTGTCTTCGGTGGTGAGGGCTGTCCAGTTGTCGATCGCTGGCTTCAGGGTGTCAGGGTGGTTGGTGATGGTTCAGTTTCTTGTTTATCTTCATCAAAGTTGTTGTAGATGCTCTTGATTTTGTGGTGGAAAAAGGTGCTGAGTTTGTCGCAGAGGTCTTGTGAGGGAGGGATGTCGGTGGACTCGCTGGTGGGTTGGACGAACTCCTTGATGATGTTGAAGAGTTCTTTGCTATGTTGGCATGAGTGGAGATTCTGTCTTCAATTGCTTTTTTCCTTGTTTTTCTGATGAGTTGGTGGTGGGCATTGGTGCCGGCTCTGAAGTTGTTGTGGGCTTATTTGGATTTGGTCTTCCTCCAGGCCTTTTCGATGCAGCAGCAATTGTGTCTGGACTCTCGAAGTTCGGTGGTGAACCATCTAGCTTTCTTGGTGTGGGTGTTGTTGTTTTTCATGAGGGGGGCTATGGTGTTGGCGCTGTTGGACATCCAATTGTGCAGGGTTCAGGCTGCAGTGTTGGGGTCATCGTTTTCCACAATGGTTGAGGTGGAGTTCCTGAGTGATGAGGTTATCTGGTCATCAGTGATTCTGTACCAGTTTCTTCGTGGGAGCAGGTGCTGGTGTCTGTGTATGGTGGGTGTTCTGAAGGTAAAGTGGATGCATCGATGGTCAGTCCATGGGAGTTCGGTGGTGTGACTGAAGGTGATTCAGTTTCCTGTTGTGAAGAGGGGGTCGAGGGTGTATCCTGCTAAGTACGTGGGTTCGGTCACGATCTGGCGGAGTCCAATGTTGTGAAGGTTGTCCAGGAGGGATGTGGTGCCGGGGTACAGTTGGCTGTCAAGGTGAAAATTGAGGTCTCCCAGTAGGGTGTAATTGGTGGACACGATGGCATGCGGCGAGATGATGTCTGTGATGGAGTTGGCGAAAATTTTGTGGGGTCCAAGGGGTCGGTAGATGAAGGTTCCTCGGAGGGTGGAGGTAGAGCTGGCCAGTATCTTGAAGTGAAGGTGTTCCATCAGGTCTGTGGGCTCGTCGGGGAGTGTGCTCAGGCGCGGAGGGTGGATTTGTGGACGATGGCGATTCCTGCTCCCGGGCGGGCATGGCGGTATTCCTGGAGATCTTGTATCCTTGAGGAATGGCGATGTCCGGTCCCGAGGTGGTGTTGGGCCACTAAAGAATGCTACATCCAGGGTAGTGCTTTCGAGGTGGTCCCAGATTTCAGTGGCATGTTTGTGGAAGGTTCGGAAGTTGAGGAGGATGCATTACAGGGTCTTCGTTTCTGTTGTGTCCTTGCGGGCGGGTTGCGCTGGGTCCGTGATCTTGGCGGTGCTGCAGGTGTGCTGGCAGCTGTGACAGCTGAAGGTTCCATAGGTGTTGGATGGTGATGCTAGCTTGCAGTTGTTGTTGTGGCCTGGGTTGAGAGGGTGGAGTGCCGCTGGGTGGTAGCATTGGTGGTGCAGAGAACCAGGGTTCCTAGCATTGGTCGCAGTCGGGTCGCAGACGGGCGCAGATGGGCTTGCCTTTGGGAGGGCTGGACAGCTGGGAGGTAGTAGCGGGAGGGGAGCTGGATTGGGCCGGTCGCACTGGTCGTGCCTGGGGGAGGGGCCGAGGGGGCAGCAGCGGTGGGGAAAAATGGGCTGAAAAAGGCAAAAGACAGATACAAGTGCAAATAAGGCAGCAAAAGTGCAAGAACAAGTGGAGGAAAAGACACAGACGACACAGAAGGAGAGTGAAAGGGGGAGATTGAGATTAGGGTAACAAAACAAGTGAAAAATGGAGGAAAGACACAGAAAGAGAGTGAATCTGCAAAACAGCTAAATAACTCTTCTAAAAAGCAAATTGCTAATGGAGCCTCCAGTCTTGAAATAGAATCAGCATTTCTTGTCTGTTGTGTCTCAGTAGCAGAACCATAAGTGCTGGTTTCTGCAGAATCTAGTAAATCAGGTTTGATTGTTGGCAGGCTTACGAGAGAAGAATAATAATGTATTTAAATGTTTGCTTTGCTCTACCTACCTATCGTGAGGCCCATTGCTAAGGTTACTGAGCAGATGGGTGGCAGCAACATTGGAAACTGCTTTGATTGTTGGTTTAATGCTGAATTGCAGTGAAAATATCCTGGAGTCCTGCATTTGTGGTCAGCAAGGTGTTTCTACTTTAAAACACATACAGGCAGAGATGCATCCTCTTTCACAGCTAGCAGTGACAACAGGAGGCAAACTTCCTCAGGCCCTGCACCTGACCTGCCATGCTGGAGGAAAATGTAAAAAAAAAAAAAAATTAAGAACAAATTGGATTTAAAAATCTCTAGAGCGGAAGTGGGAGAATAAAGAACTTTAGCTGGAATAAGACAAGAAAAACATAAGTAGACTGCAAAAGCAGTCCCACGGGATAAGGCACCCAAAATCACAATCTCGTGTACATGCTGTGGAATCACTTTACTGCCCAGTGTGGCATTTTGCACAGTTTCTTGGGTCAGGTCCTGGGGCATTTAAAATAAAAGAGGGGAGCGCATGGGCCCCCCTCCTGGGGCTTCTGAATGCCCCAGGGACCACCATTTCTTTAGAACTCATGCAATTTGTAATGGCGGCCTCAGGGACTGCCCTGGGCCCCGAGGACCACCACCCCCCTGGGGCTAACTTTTTTTTTTAATGGGGCCACGTCTCTCCCCTCCATGGCCTTCCTTAGCCCTGGGGACCACCACCTCCCCAGGGCAGGCCCCAAAAACAAGAAAGAAGCCTCCCTCCTGGAGTTATAGATGACCCTGGGGACCACCACCCCCAGTGACTGATCCTGCTACGTTCTGGGGTGCCCACCACCAGGAACATACATGTTTGCTGTAGCTTGGTGGGTGATTTACCACCCCCACCAAGCCTGGCTGCCCTCCTACACTATTTGCAATAAATAAATGAATTAAAAAGGCTGGGCCACCAAGGATGGGGTGCCTGCAAACAAATTGGCCAGTGGAGGCCCAAAAGGCCCCTTCCCGAATTGTAGACAGGCCTGGCCCAGAGCCCCCATTCCCAAATAAAAAAGAAGGGTGGCCCCGGGGGCTAGTCGCCAGAGGCCCCACCCCTTTATTCAACCACTCTTCAAAGTGGCCTCCTGGCGCACAACTGTTTAGGGAATTAGGTCACTTTTGATCCTTAGGGTCCTTGGTGGCCAAGAACCCCTCTTGTTACCTCCAGTAAGTCCACACACAGCAGGATTGCTGGGAGGTTGTGGGAGGCACAGCCCCTTTTGTCCACCACCCTGCAAACATACCTCCTGATGTACTGCTTGTTGGGGGATGAAGTCCTCTTGGATGCTGAAGGTCTTTGAGGGCCAAGAACCCATCCTGTTACCTTCAGTAACATCACTGCAGGATTGCTGAGTGGTAGGAGACCCGCACCCTTTCTCCTCCACTCTGCAAATGCACCATCCAATAAGTCCCAAGCAGTGGGATTGCTGGGAGCTGGTTCGAGGCCCCATCCCGTTTCATCACCACTCAGCAAACAAGACTACTAGTTAAAAATTCACTTAAAACAGAGATTACAGTGACATTATAGTTAGGAAACAACATTTATTGAACCTTAGAAATTGTCTTAAAAAATCAAAAGTTACAGAGACATTATGGTTAGGAACTAGAATTAAAAGGCTTTAGAAATTCACTGAAAAAACAAAGATTACATGGACATTGTAGTTAGACTCAGATTTCACTCATACAAAACATTGAAATTCAGCAGTCATAGTTACCTGAGTTAACTATAACATATGTCCCCGCAATGCACTGCTTATCACCTCACATATTATATCACTCATGCATTTGTCAGTGACATCACTGATGATATCACTGATGACATCTCAAAGGACATCACTGATGATACCACAGATGACATCAACCACAGAACCACTCAAACACTCATATACCAATTTATATGCCTACTCAAACACCCATACACCAGTATGCATTCAATTACTTACTCATCCATCGAGCCACTTACACATCCACACACTCACCCATTTACCTACTAAGTACCCACACATTCACCTGTACAGGCTCTCACACATCCACTCACACACCCATACAGCCTTTTAACACAGTCACTTACTCACCCATACAACCAATCAAACACTCACTCACACACTCACTTAACCACTTACATACCCATTCATAAATCATACAAGTACTCACATATCCACTCACCCACCCATACAGCCAATTAGGCAGACTTATACTCTCCAATACAGCCACTCACATACCAACCCACTTAGCAAACTCCCACTCAAGGGGCCACTCGCTCACCCATACACAACACTTATACACCCAGTCACTCTCTCACAAAGTAATTCAGATACCTACTCACTCAAACTTACAGTTACTCACATACTCGCTCACTGACCCATACAGCCAGTGACACACCCACTCACTTGCCAATTCAGCCACTCACTTAGCCATTCACCCACCCATACAGCAACTCACAAACTCACGTATACACCCATCCAGCCACTCGGATGCCCACTCACACATGAATAAACACAGCCACACACACATTATATATTAAAAGTAGTATCACTCATTAGTAGTACACATAGTATACTAATTAAACTTTTGTAGTTGCTGAGCATATTAGTTTAACGATCATAAACTCTTAGAAAATACTTACCGTCACTGGATGATGTCATCAGTGATGCCATCAGCAATTCATTTGAGATGTCATCAGTGATGTCCCGGGCACCTAAGGGTTGCAGTATACTAATGCGTGATACTACTTCTAAAATGTGAGTGGCTGTGTGACTGTGTGTTAAGGCATTTCTTAATTTCTTTCAAGGTCAGTTAGCAATCCTTTTATGAATTATCCATCCTCCTATCGTTTTGTCCCATCCTCCTTTGAAAAGGTGGATAGTGTGATGCCGGATATGAACTCACCTAGTACTTCCCCCCATACTTTCTGTCCTGGTCAGCCGAAAAATTATAACTCCATCTTGGCTTGTACCACATTTTCCCACAGTTTTTCCACATGTGACCTTTTTTATGGCTTCCATTACTGTCCATTACAGTTTGCATCTTCTCCCTTGCATTAACCAAGGTTCTAATTATCCTACCGGCACATGAGTTTTACCTCAAGTCCTTGGTCAAACATTTACCTAGTACAATCCCTTTAAATGTAATTGCCCATATGAATGGCAAGATATATATATATATATTCACTGAAAAAACCATAGGTTATACACCATATATAGTTAGGAATTAGCATTTAAAAAACCTTATTTTACTCACACAAAACCATTGAAATTCCATATATAGTTAGTTGCACTAACTATATATCGCGCACCCGCAATCCACTGCTGATCATGTCACATATTACATCATTCATGACATGGTCAGTGACATCACTGATGACATCACTGATGACATCTCAAATGACATCACTGATGACATCTCAAATGACATCACTGATGACATCACTGATGACATCTCAAATGACATCACTGATGAGATCACTGATGACATCATCCAGTGACTGTGTGTTTCTGTAAAGTTTAAATATGTTTTACATATTGAAGAATGAGTAGATGTATAAGTTTCTGGACGAAGGATTTAGTAGGTGCATGACTGAATGTATGAGTGAGTGATTAAATGTGTCTCACTGAGTGCATGGGTTAGTGAGTAAACTGTCTTAATTTGTGCATCATTATGTCTGTTGTTCTGTAAACTGCTGCATGTGTTGATCAGTAGCTATATGATTAACTATATGGGTTATTGATTGATTGTCCAAGTATTTGTATAGGAGACTGAGTGTGTGTGTGGCTGGCTGGGAGGTGTGTGACTCTGTGCAGATCAATGTGTACTTGTATCAATGATTGTATAAGAAAGTAAGTATGTGTTAGTATATGTTTGAAAATGTAAGGTGCTCTATGTTTAACTGTATAGACAAGAAAATGGAAGTGTGATTGATTCTTTACAGGACTGACTAGGTGTGTGAGTAACTCCATGGATGAGTGGCAGAGTGTAAGTGTCTGTATAGGTGTATGAGTGCCTATGATAGTGTTGTAAAGATGAGTGATTGTATGTATGAATGATTGTATGGGTGAATGAGTGAATGTGTGTGTAGACGTAGGAATCAGTGAGTACGTATGTAGTAACTAGTATTGGTGTGTCAATGGTTTCAAAAATTATACTCTGTATTTAACACTGGGTGAAACAGAGGTTATATTAAAACGTGAGGAGATGCATTGTATTGTCACATGAATGATATCATCAGTGATGTGGTCATTGATGTCAAATGAGATGTCATCAGTGATCTCATCAGTGATGTCATTTGAGATGTCATCAGTGATGTCATCAGTGATGTCACTGACCATGTCATGAATGATGTAATATGTGACATGATCAGCAGTGGATTGCGGGTGCGCGATATATAGTTAGTGCAACTAACTATATATGGAATTTCACTGGTTTTGTGTGAGTAAAATAAGGTTTTTTAAATGCTAATTCCTAACTATATATGGTGTATAACCTATGGTTTTTTCAGTGAATTTTCAAGGTTTTGTAAATGCTAATTCCTAACTATATATGGTCTATAACCTATGGTTTTTTCAGTGAATTTCAATGGTTTTTTAATAGCAAATATCATAAGCTGTCGAATGTCAAGTACGTGGTAAGTGAAAACATTTTCGTGTTTATGCACACTGATCTGCTTTGAATGGTGCCCCCCCCCCCCTCATTTCTATTAGGAGTACTCTCTCTTTGCAGATAGTGAAAGGTAGTTAACGTAGGCCTTTGCCCCCGTTGTAATCCGTCGTGCCTGCTTCTCTCTCCATTTGATTCATTGTTATCCAAGTATTTACTGTTTTAGAATTAGTTCTCTTTGGTTCATTCTCTATTTACAAACAAACACAGAGTCGCAATACTCTGTTTAGTCTTTGCAGATAACGAAAAATCGTGTAAAAAAAAAGAAAAGGAATCGAGCAAAATCAGTAGGCCACTAATGGGATCTCTTTTTGACCTCGCTAAAATAGAAACATTAGGAACAACCCCTCATGACAAATACAAAACTAGTGAGATGAACTGAACTCCACACAATGATGGCTGCAAAACAGCTCGGCTCCGCCACCCACCCCGCCCAAAATAACGATAAAGAGCGGCTGCCATGATTGGTTGCGGAATGGCCACAACGGAGCTACGAAATGGTGCTGCTCTCATGCTAACCCCAGCTTCGGTCTGAAACATCCAGAAACACTGTAGACTACCAATTCGATCAGTTCCGGTAGCGCCCCAATGTAACCCGGTAGAGAAGAACTAGCCCTCCCCTCTTTGACTGATGGTTCTTGTTGCCTGTCCTTTCTGTTGTCATTTAACAGAACTATTTAGCCTGCTGAAAGGGGTTGTGTTTCGACCGCTGGTTGGTGGAGACATTTTGACTATATTCTGGACCTGCGTTGTCGCGTAATGCGTCATATGACGCGCCGCGTTAGCGCATCCGGAAGTCATCCGGTGCGCGCAGCGCGTAACTTAAGCATAACAAGTCATGTGACTTGTTAATAAAACTTTTCATTGGTTCATTTTACTTTTCTTATTCTAATGATGAAAGCCTTGGTCATATCACCTAAAAATTACGCTTTTAATTACTTCCGAACATTATTTTCTCTTAAATATATGTTATAATGTTCCAGGCTAATGTACTTTCCCGGAAATTTTACAACTGTCCTGCAAGTAAAATATATTCTTTTTTCGAGAAAAAGAGCGTTTCTTCGTCCCATGACGGAGCCGTTGAGCAAAAGAGGGTCGACCTGCTGTCTTAGTCGCCGATACGCCTGAATATGAGATTCTTATCGATCACTTTATGTTGCAGGAATAGAAAACACAACAGCCCTTGACCATTTATCTTTACTGCGTTCCTTCGTATTATACCTTTTACCCTTCATGTAATTGGTCTGCATTATTTCACTTGCCTTTTAATGATTCTAAAACAGTGACTATTATTAAAAACTTTACCAATGTATACACTACTACCATGTTTTCTTTTAAAAACCTTTATTGTGAAAATTTCATTATACAAATACGAGCCTATAACCACGTGGGCCTGCCACGGAGCAAACTGTAATCGTATATGATGAATAGACATTTACACTGTAGAGGAACGTAACGGGCGGGCCATTAGGTTGCAAAAACTAAGGTGTCTAACAGTTACGGAATCGGTGGACGTACATTTTATAATTAAAATACGACAGGGCCAGTTACAATAAAATTATCTAGATATACATTTGCGGGCAAGTACCATGGGTGACGTTAATTCGAATTTTCAACAGTACAGTAATCAATAACACATCAGAACTTAATATCAATAGGGATGTCGAAATATTCAATCAATTCTCGTCCCCGCCCGCCATGTGCTTCAAAACTGCATACGTATCTCGTGATTTCAAGGTTCTGCAACCAGTACACAACAAGGAGTTACGAGTCCCATTTATTCCGGCGCCATTTTGGGCGAGGACGGGCAGGTCCAGGATATAGTCAAAATGTCTCTACCAACCATCGACTATGATGATGTTCATATGCTGTATTTATTAGAGTAACACTCATCTGCCCACATGAAATTAATTTACCACAATCTAAACATGTCATTTTAATCTTTCCAAAGTTCTTCTAAATATTTGGGACCGTTTCCCTTGCCTCTGAAGCTCTCAGTGCCACTTCTTTGATGAATGTACTAGCAGGTCAGGGGTTCTCCTCCAAATCTCTCTTTTATGCAGCACTATAATTAATTGGTGCCACCTCTCCATATGACGATGCATGGTATAGTTACCACAACTATATATTTTTTCGGTTCCTCTGGAGAGTTCATCGTGGCAGATGAAGCGTGTAACATACCGGGCATTTACCTTTTTTTGCATGTACAGGAAAGGAAAAAAAAATCGAGCGTTCGAGTTCTTAGGTGTCCCAGGGCCATTTTAGTGGACCAGGCCCAAATCCAAAGAACAGCTATCTCACAGGCTAATGGGGCGACCCACGCCGAGTTTCAGCATTGTAGGATGACCACACAAGTACAGCAACTTGCTAGACATCACCTCGGTGCCATCCGGATCTCGGCGCCCCACTGCAGATGAAGTGCCTCTCAACTATGAAACCACCACGGTGACATCCGGATCTTGGCGCGTTGTGCTGCCTTCGGCCTATTCGCACATCGGTCCGCTACTGACGCCATCTCACAGGCTAATGGGGTGACCCACGCCGAGTTTCAGCATTGTAGGATGACCACACCAACTTGCTAGACATCACCTCGGTGCCATCCGAATCTTGGCATCTCAACGCCTAGTGGTATCTTCCATACAGAAAATATTGTTACGCTGCCTTTGGCCCCATTCGCACATCAGTCCGCAACTTAGACATCACCTCGATGCCATCCGGATCTTGGCATCTCAGCGCCTTGTGGTGTCAGTCAGAAAATATTGTTGCGCTGCCTTTGGCCCCATTCGCACATCAGTCCGCTACTGACACCATCTCACAGGCCAATAGGGCGCCCCACGCCGACTTTTACCATTGTACGATGGCCACACCAGTGGCACAACTTCCTAGACATCACCTCGGTGCCATCCGAATCTTGGCATCTCAACGCCTAGTGGTATCTTCCATACAGAAAATCTTGTTACGCTACCTTTGGCCCCATTCGCACATCGGTCCGCAACTTAGACATCACCTCGGTGCCATCCGGATCTTGGCATCTCAGCGCCTTGTGGTGTATTCTCTTCAGAAAATATTGTTGAGCTGCCTTTGGCCCCATTCGCACATCCGTCCGCAACTTACACATCACCTCGGTGCCATCCGGATCTTGGCATCTCAGCGCCTTGTGGTGTCTTCTACTCCGAAAATATAGTAGAAAATATTGTTGCGCTGCCTTTGGCCCCATTCACACATCAGTCCGCTACTGACACCATCTCACAGGCCAACAGGGCGCCCCACGCCGACTTTTACCATTGTACGATGGCCACACCAGTGCCACAACTTGCTAGACACCACCTCGGTGCCATCCGGATCTTGGCATCTCAGCGCCTTGTGGTGTCTTCAAATCAGAAAATATTGTTGCGCTGCCTTTGGCCCCATTCGCACATCGGTCCGCTACTGACGCCATCTCACAGGCCAACGGGGCGCCCCACGCCGACTTTCAACATTGTAGGATGGCCACAGAAGTGCGACAACTTACTAGACACCACCTCGGTGCCATCCGGATCTTGGCGCGTTGTGCTGCCTTCGACCTATTCGCACATCGGTCCGCTACTGACGCAAACTCACAGGCCAACGGGGCGCCCCACGCCGACTTTCAGCATTGTAGGATGGCCACACCAGTGCGGCAACTTACTAGACACCACCTCGGTGCCATCCGGATCTTGGCGCGTTGTGCTGCCTTCGGCCTATTCGCACATCGGTCCGCTACTGACGCAAACTCACAGGCCAACGGGGCGCCCCACGCCGACTTTCAGCATTGTTGGATGGCCACACCAGTGCGACAACTTACTAGACACCACCTCGGTGCCATCCGGATCTTGGCGCGTTGTGCTGCCTTCGGCCTATTCGCACATCGGTCCGCTACTGACGCAAACTCGCAGGCCAACGGGGCGCCCCACGCCGACTTTCAGCATTGTAGGATGGCCACACCAGTGCTGCAACTTGCTGGACACCACCTCGGTGCCATCCAGATCTTGGCGCGTTGTGTTGCCTTCGGCCTATTCGCACATCGGTCCGCTACTGACGCCGCCTCACGTGCCAACGTATTTTCTCCTAATTTTACACCCTATGCCGCATAACAGGTCATGTGACTTGTTTATAAAACTTTTCATTGGTTCATTTTACTTTTGGTTTCCTAATGATGGAAGGCTTGATCATGTGATCTAAAAACAACACTTTTCATAGGATGAAAACATTTTTTTTTCCCCAAACGATGAAAGCCCCACCTTGTTTCTGGATGTTTCAGACTGAAGCTGGCGTCAGCATGAAAGCACCACCATCTCGTAGCTCAGTCGTGGTCATTCCGCGAGCAATCATGGCAGCCGCTCCCCACCAGAAGCCTGCAGGAGTCGGAGCCCCCAAAACTTTTGATGAATTCTCAAGGCGGAGGGGACGCTTTCGAGAATGAGGTCCAAGACCTAGCAGACAAGCGTCCGATTTCCAAGGTGTCCCAGGGCCATTTCAGTGGACCAGGCCCAAAAAGGAAACAGCCTGCCGCCATTTTGAGAGTCCTGTGACAGCCGCCTATCGCTGCACCGCAAGAGTGGGCGCAACTCAGCTGAATTGCGGCTTTTGACACAGTGGACCAAAAACGGACGGAATGGCAACTGAAACGGTAAAGGGGCGCCCCACTACAACAGATGACACTCCACCTGGAGAGGCCCGTTCAGGCCGCCTCCCCCGGGGCGCTCCACGCCGTTATTCGGAGCAGCATTGTAGGATACCAAAACCAGTGCGGCAACTTACTGGACATCACCTTGGTGCCATCGTTCTGCTGCCTTGGAACTATTCGCGCAACAGTTTGCTACTGATGACCCACCCCCCGCGACGCCCCATGCCGTTATTTGCTGGGTGGCAACTTACTAGACATCACTTTCGTGTCATCTAGATTTCAACGCGTTCTGCTGCCTTGGAACTATTCGCACAACAGTTTGCTACTGATGACCCACCCCCCGCGACGCCCCACGCCGGAAATCTGGACGTTGTGCTGCGTTGGGACTATTCGCACAGCCGACCGCTACTTCGTTGTTTTTCCCTAAAAATGTTTATATGTTATTACTATTTTTGTTTTCTTGTATATATTTATAAATTATTAAAGTTTTATAATCTTACTACTTTGTCGGAGTGCTATATATTTTTAATGTGACACATAATTGTAAAAACTTTGATGTACAAACAGTCATCCCTGGAATCTTCCGCTTCAGGCTCGGTCCCCTCCCCAATCACAATACAGGATGGTTTTCAGATAATAGCAACGCTTCTGCTGTGACGAATCTCATCGAGTGTGGGCCTTGATCTACTATAACTCCTTTGAAGAGGGGTGATTCTTTACAGCTGTGGCCATAAACTACATCTGCAGGGCTAGCTGATACCCTAGGACCAGCCTGGACAATCGGACACAGAGGAAAAGGAGTGTCAGAGGGTGCGGTAGTGAATAGGGCGAAAGGGAGGTGTCGGGCGGGCACAGGGTGTGATTCTCAGGGAACAGCAGCGCAGATGGGGGAGGTTTATTACCCATGCATAAGACAGAGAGCGGGGGTGACCACTGCCTGGGGGAGATGTTTGCGAGGGTGGGGAGCCATGCTAAGGATCGACAGCGTGCACAGAGTGGGTCTGGTCAAGGCATCTAAAATGGCTGCCGTGCACGACAAAAGTGTGGCATTTGAAAAAAGACAAGATGGCGCAGACAATGTTTTTCAACACTTCCTGATTTCCTTCGAATCGAACGTTAACAGACGTTGGGGCATATTACCAAAGTTAAGCGATATTTATCCCTAACGATGCTTAGCAACGATTTTTTTACCGTCAGAAATTATCGCAGATAAACCTTGCTATTATCAAGGTTTATCGGAAATACGATAAAAAACGACCGCAATGCATTAATATCGCTGAAAACTCAGCGATATTCATGCATTACCGAGCTAATGCTCTTAGCCATGTTATCCACCTCCCATTGGATAACATGGCTAAGAACTGCTCAGGGCAGGTGGTAGCTTTTAGAGATATTCGCCCTTATCTCAAATATTTCCAAAAGTTGATAATAGGAGATAGCGATGTTAGCGACTGTTTCCAGTCGCTAACATCTTGGCATGCCCACTTTGCATGTCATTAGTGATAAATATCACTCACATGCAAAGTGGGGCCCAAGATGGTCGCTATCTTCTACTAGCCGTCGCTAACTGGTGTTAGCAACAGCTAGGTAATACACATATAATTTTATCTCCGCGAAGCGGAGCGCTGTTACAGATATATATCTTGTTTCTGAACGTTAATTTCTCAAAATGCACTGAAGCACATATATTGAGACCTAGCAAAGGCACATCGGGCTACCAGTCCCTACAATTTTGCCAAGTTTCGTGCAAATCCATTCAGCTGTTCGATCCTACCGAGAGACAAGATGGCGGCCGCTACGGACTGTTTGGAATGTTTACAGACACCGGAGAGCCAATCAGCTTCGCTTCGCAAAGCTCCGTAACGCGAAAAGTACGCAAAGCGGTGCGCTGTTACAGATATATACCTTTTTTTGAACGTTAATTTCTCAAATTCCACTGGAGCACATATATTGAGATCTAGCAAAGGCACATCGGGCTACCAGTCCCTACAATTTTGCCAAGTTTCGTGCAAATCCATTCAGCTGTTCGATTATTATTATTTTTATTTTTTTTTTCCCCGCGGGGCCCTTTTAAAACCTCCACATCAAACCTAGGGGGTGAGCGACAATGTACTATGCCCCCTTATGGTCATTTGCCCCTTCGCTTCGGCCTCCTCTTGTCTCTCGATCCTACCGAGAGACAAGATGGCGGCCGCTACGGACTGTTTGGAATGTTGACAGACGCCGGAGAACCAATCAGCTTCGCTTCACAAAGCTCCGTTGCGCGAAAAGTCCGCGAACCAGAGCGCTGCCCGGTCCGCTGTTACAGATATATATCTTTTTTTAAACGTTAATTTCTCAAAATCCACTGGAGCACATATATTGAGACCTACAAAAGGCACATCAGGCTACCAGTCCCTACAATTTTGCCAAGTTTCGTGCAAATCCATTCAGCCGTTCGGGCTAAAAGTGAGGCCAACCGCCCTATGGAAAACTCAATGTTAAAAACACGTTTTGGGACCCCCCTTTTTTCTCGGCCCCCACTGGACGAACCCCCCCCAAATTTTCAAGGGCTGCTCAGAAACAAAATGTGCCATTTTCCTGAAAATTTCAGCCAATTCCGTCCACAAACGCCAAAGTTATTAGACATAGAATTTTCAAAAAACCCATAGAGAAAAAATCCTAACTATATATACCTACTGGCGACCGCCAGTAGGTAATATATATATATATATATATATATATATATATATATATATATATATATATATATATATTCACAGAAAAAAACATAGGTTATAGACCATATATAGTTAGGAATTAGCATTTACAAAACCTTGAAAATTCACTGAAAAAACCATAGGTTATAGACCATATATAGTTAGGAATTAGCATTTAGAAAACCTTATTTTACTCACACAAAACCATTGAAATTCCATATATAGTTAGTTGCACTAACTATATATCGCGCACCCGCAATCCACTGCTGATGATGTCACATATTACATCATTCATGACATGGTCAGTGACATCACTGATGACATCACTGATGACATCTCAAATGACATCACTGATGACATCACTGATGACATCTCATTTGACATCATTCTTGTGCTAATACGATAAACCTCTTCAGACTCTAATATAACCTTAGATACACTCAGTGTATACAGACACTCACACACTGTCACTCATCCATGGAGTTACTCACACACCTAGTCAGTCATGCAAAGAAACAATCTCACCTCCATTTCCTCAACTATACAGTTATACACACCTTACTTATTCAAACATATACTAACACATATTTACTCTCTTATACAATCCCTGATACAAGTTCACAATGATCCATACAGCCACTCACACATTCAGTGGCTCTCATGCACAGTTATTTATATATGCCAACTCTCACATGTACTGTGTTTACATATGTACTTACTATGACATGTAGCATTGAGATATCCATTCACTCATCAATACACTCATGCACACAGTCAACCGCCCATGTAGCTTTTTCCACATGCACTCTTGAACTCATACACCTAGTGAATCAACTGCTCACACATCTATGCACAGAGTCACACACCTCCCAGCCACCCCCACACAAACTCAATCTCCCATAGAAATACTTGGGCAACCAATTAATAACACATATAGCCTCTCGTATAGCTAATGATCAACACATGCAGCAGTTTACATCACAACAGACATAATGATGCACAAATTAAGACAGTTTAGTCACTAACCCATGCATTCAGTGAGACACATTTAATCACTCACTCATACAGTCAGTCACGCACCTACTAAATCCTTCATCCAGACACTTATACATCCACTCATTCTTCAATATCTAAGACATATTTTAACTTTACAGAAACATACAGTCACTGGATGTTGTCATCAGTGATGTCATTTGAGATGTCATCAGTGATGTCATCAGTGATGTCACTGACCATGTCATGAATGATGTAATATGTGACATCATCAGCAGTGGATTGCGGGTGCGCGATATATAGTTAGTGCAACTAACTATATATGGAATTTCAATGGTTTTGTGTGAGTAAAATAAGGTTTTCTAAATGCTAATTCCTAACTATATATGGTCTATAACCTATGGTTTTTTCAGTGAATTTTCAAGGTTTTGTAAATGCTAATTCCTAACTATATATGGTCTATAACCTATGGTTTTTTCTGTGAATTTCATTGGTTTTTTAACAGCTAATATCTGTAGCTGTAAAATGTATTCTTCTTTAAATCCAAAAATATATTTTATATGTTTATGAATAATTTTTTTTTAAAATATTTTTTTTTCTTCGTTCCCGCTTCGCGAATCGGGAAGCTTCCCGTTAGCTGACCTTGATGCCGCGAAATAGACCGCGAGCCGGTAAACGTTTCTTTACCGCAAGTGCCGCGTTAGAAAACAACATCGTGACGCCTCCCGTCCGCATGACGTTTCACGTTGTCGCGTGATACGTCATATGACGTGCTACGTTAGCGAACTGGTACGCGAAGCGAGTCGCAAAGCGCAGGTTTCTGGAAGCAAACCGGGAGGCCCTGCAAAGCGCTTAACGTAAACACAGCAAGTCATGTGACTTGGTAATAACACTTTTCATTGGTTCATTTCACTTTTGGTTTCCTAATGATGTAAGACTAGGTCATATAATCTAAAATGAACACTTTTGATTGGTTGAGAACTCTTGTTTTTCCCAAATGATGAAAATCCCTCCTTCTTTCCTCACTCTGACTTTCATCATTGTGAGAGAAAGACCCTTTGTGATCACTGAGCAATGGGTTCTTTAGTAGCTTCAGCTGGTGCTTCCCCACCACCTCCACCACATCCAAGGAAGAGTGGACCACCTGCTCAAGTTGTAATTCAACAAGAAGAAGAAGAAGAGGAACAGGAGGACGAGCACGAAGAGAGGCAGTTTTTGCCTGAGCAGCCCAGGACGTCTCACCGGAAAGAAAACTTCATTTGGCAATTTTTTAAAATTCCCAAAGGTCAGAAAAAAGTAAATGCAAGATACGTAACTTGCCTTATATGTCAAGATAGACTGTCCAGAGGGACCGACAAAAAATACAGTTTCGGAAACTACACAATGCATCGCCATATGACTAGGTGGCATCCTAACAACTACAGTGCTGCACAGTTTCGGAACGACCTAGATAATCTCCCTATTATGGCCAGAAGATCTGTTGTACCGGAAGTAACGGGACCAGAGGGCAGGGAGATGGTGCCAAATATACAAATGAGATTTGGTGATGTAAAACACACCTGCGCATTTTGCGATGGATTCATTTCCTACGGAGAAAAAAGCATCACTCTGATCAACAGAGCTATTGACTATCATATGCAAGTTTGTCCGAAACGCCCAAAATAATAAATACTTCTTTTTTTTGTTTTGTTGCTCCTGTTGAGCCCTTTACAATGAATCGTTTTCATTGCCCCCTCCAAGAAAAACCCAAAAAAATATAAAACTGTTCCGAAAAATTCAAAAACAGTAAAAAAATGTTCAGAAAAATAAAAAAAAAAGTTCTTTTCAGAACTACCTCCCCGTTATTAAAAAATTGGTACAATATTTGGAACTGTGCCAACCTCTATTTCTCTTAGTTCGCTTCCTAGTTCGCTCGCTGGTACGCGAACTGGAAGCGAACCAAAAACAGTAAGTATAAGGGAAGGAAACACACACTTATGTTAAAAGAAAGACAGCTATAGGGGAGTAAACTAGAGATACCATTACCCGTAATCCACTGCTGATGATGTCACATATTACATCATTCATGACATGCTCAGTGACATCATCAGCAGAGGATTGCGGGTTTTTTTGGCAACATGCCTTATCCACGGTTTAATAACGCTGCCTTTTGCTTTATATAAGTTTTCAAATTGTATGAAATATATACCAATAGGTCGTTATGAACCTTTAGGTAGTGCTTTTCTTCATGAGGTCTGGTCGCTTCCATACACATACAGATGTTTCAAAGATGATCAAGAAGTTTATCTGAATGGAGAGGAATGCACTGAGACGCCAGATCATTCACTAATGTGTAGGCACATACAGTTACACGATTCATGCAACAAACACCGACCAAATATGGCTGGCGTGTTGCAAGGCACGCCAGTTCCTGCTATCATCCCCACGTTCAAGTTGTTGGAAAATGGTAGTTATTTGATGCTCAATAATGAAGATTGTTCTGAGTTAATTAAAAGTATTCCTTTTATCGTAACAGTAAGTGAACGGGTTATTTGCTGCAGAAATGTTCTATTTCCTCCCACACATGAACATAGGGAGTTTTCAATCTGGCCACAAATACCAACCTTGGGACACGTTTCAACGGCATGGCAAGAATAAGAGCTCTTTTGTCTCAGAGAGAGGTGGCCTTGAGTTCGGCCCGTGAAACTTTCGTACTTCACATAGCGAACACCCGTACACAGGTTTGCCTTTCAATTTCAGCAACATGTTTCCGACTATCTTTAACGCATCCTCCACAAAATCCCTGGCACACTTTTTTAAAGTTGTTACCAGTGGTCTCGTGACTTCATTTGAGAAAATCTTTGGAGTCATCCCTGCTTCCTTTCATTGTATTTTCTGCACTCTGGTTCGTGGATTGGCATTTTTACTTGCATTACCAGCGGACGCTCTTGTGCTTTTTTACATTTTTAAATATGGATGTCCCTCCTATGCAACCTCCGACCCTGCAGCTGCTGACACTGTTCCGCAATCGCATGCTAGAATATTATGGCACAATGCCGTTGGCGATATTAAGCACGGCATATGGATTATCTTTTCGGTTCTCCTACTTCACCTGTGTCCAGCCTGTATTTCACTGCCTGACCTGTGATTTCGATTGGGCCATTGATTTGTGTCTCTGCGGACCGGTTTCTCCTGACGTCGACTTTAATCAGCTGATGACTCCTATCATTACTCACGAGTTGGTTTGTCCTGGCGAAAGGATTATGGCTGTGGCATTGATGCATGGACTACTTGGTCCCTGGAATTTACTGGCGGCAGCACAGTCTTTCTTGGAACAGAGCTTTCTTGAAAACCCACCGAGCTGTCCTCTGATGGTGATAGAGGATCCGGTGCTGGGAGAGCACGTATGTTCTTTTCCGCTTTTAAATTGGATGGCTGAACTGTTTTCGGATGAAGACGGTGACTTCCTATTGGAGGCTGTTGCAGCTTATTTTGCATACACAGTTATGTCATAGACCTTTTTCATGTTTGATATGCTGAGTACTAGCATTTCATTGACAATTCATTGACTTATTTGTCAAGTTTTTATTATTTACCTTGCCTATTGGCTTAAGACTCGATAAAGTACTTGGCTGTTTTATTTTTCTTTAGCATTAAATTTTCCTAGTTTTTAATGCTTTACCTTGCGGACCGTCCACATATAAACTTGCAATCTGCTCTCATGAGATGGCACTTCTATTATCTTATTCAGTTCGTTTCCGGATCATGAGGAGGTGTCATCTAGGTCCTGGATATCTTTACACCGTGTTAAGTTAGCATGGGCTCATTACCGGTTTAAACGCCATTTTTCCTTTTTTGCAACTTCTGCACACGACACTTAGTTGTTGCTTTAGCTTTCCACCTAGTAGTTCATCGTGGTTTACATGAGAATAATATGTTATTGGTCTACTATCTGCTTTACTTGTTAAACTATATCTGTACAGCGAGTGCTAAAGTTTCAAGAACAACACGATACAGAATTGTTATGAGGTCTGATCTCCACGACTTCATACTCATAACATAAGTGCAACTTCTGCCAATTCTGGGCATGAGGCGGGTTTTATATTGCTTTGCCGAACACACATACACAACAGTTGATGCGGTTCACATGAAGAGAGAGCTGGTGTATGCTGATGTGATTCCTTCAAATCTAAGACACTAAAGTATGGGCACGCCCTAAACCAAAACAAAGAGACCTTCTTAGCAAATAATATAATATGTGTATTAGGGAGGGTGAGATATAAGCAGCCGCGGGCCGTGGAGGGAGTTACGATGGGGCAGGGAGGCGGGGAGGGGGAGAAGCAGGGTGGAGCCCTCTCTACCTTACCCCTCCCCCTCCCCGCCTCCCTGCCCCACCGTAACTCCCTCCACGGCCCGCGGCTGCTTATAAGTGTTGCTAACTCTTATTCATTTACAGCATGTTAACATACTGTCACCATTCGCTTTTTATGTACTAGTAACTATGCTGGTAATTTTGCTACTGATAATATGTGTACTTGTATTCTCCACCCTGCTTCTCCCCCTCCCCGCCTCCCTGCCTCACCGTAACTCCCTCCACGGCCCGCGGCTGCTTATAAGTGTTGCTAACTCTTATTCATTTACAGCATGTTAACATACTATCACCATTCACTTTACTAACTATGCTGGTAATTTTGCTACTGATAATATGTGTACTTTTATTATCTAAGGTACTACGCCTGAGAAGACGGCATTAGTAAATAAACATTTCAAATACACATCTGTTCTTCTTAACTCCATGTTCTGGTTTCTAAGAAATCTATAACGACCGACTGTTCATGAGTTCCACGTATCCTGTTATGTTATGTTATGTTATGTTAAAGAATTTGTACCGCGCACGTACACCGAGACGGTTTCTTGGCGCTCATAACAGACATAACAACTGAGGCAGGGAGCACTACTCAAAGGCCAACTTAAAAAGGTGGGTTTTCAGGGTTTTTCGGAACAAATCATAAGAAGGGCAGTGACGAAAGGACACAGGGAGGGAATTCCAAAAGGTGGGGCCTAGAAAGGAAAGCCGAAGGCCACCGTGTTTTTTTCGGCGAATGGATGGAATACAGAGAAGATTATCGGCAGAGGATCGAAGGTGACGGGATGGGAGATATCGCCTGAGTTTGGAGGAAATAAACTCGGGGGCGTGGTTGTGAAGGGACTTAAATACAGTGCAGCCAAGTTTAAAGGAGCACCGTTTGGCCACAGGGAGCCAATGAAGGCTCTTCAGAAGAGGAGAGACATGCTGATGTTTAGGTTGACGAGGTACTATAAGTTCATATTCTGGATTGTCTAAACATTGAGAGTTTGTTATATCCAATGTGACACTGTACCTAGCTTGCTAAATAGTTTTTGATTACTAACGTGAGTTTTGGGACACCCTAATTCGCCGAGGTTCCAATCCTCTGTCCACAGTTCTGTGTGAGAACAGAAACCCTGCGACAGGGGCACCCCCGACCCTTGCTGGAGCTTCATCACACTTGCGATACAACTCCAGCAATGCATTCGCCGAGGTTCCAATCCTCTGTCCACAGTTCTGTGTGAGAACAGAAACCCTGCGACAGGGGCACCCCCGACCCTTGCTGGAGCTTCATCACACTTGCGATACAACTCCAGCAATGCGCCACCTTTACGGCACAGATACATCACGCATCTGTGCTGTTTTTGCCCCATGATGCGCCGCATTGTAAATGCAGCACACCATAGGTGACGGAACAGCGGCACAGAATGACTAACACATCCCTGGTGATGCGCCAGTCATCATAAATGTATCCCTATGCTTCTTATCTTGTTAGAGATGAACCGCCATATGTATCATCAAAGTTATTTGCATTTCCTAAATAGCGAACTTTAAGGAATAAATAGCGATTCTTTACCATTCCTAGTTTGCGATGAGCTATTTGCTAATTAGCCGAATGTAGCCCAATGAAGCCCAATGTAGCCCAATGTAGCCCAAAGATGGCCGCCAGACACACAAAAAAACAAATGTAGCCCAAATATCAGCCAGATGTAGCCCAACTATAGCCCAGTGACAGAATGACCAATCAGCTTCGCAAACCTCCGTTACGCGAAGCGGAGCGCTGTTACAGATATATATCTTTTTTTGAACGTTAATTTCTCAAAATCCACTGGAGCACATATATTGAGACCTAGCAAAGGCACATCGGGCTACCAGTCCCTAATATTTTGCCAAGTTTCGTGCAAATCCATTCAGCCGTTCGATTATTATTATTATTATTTTTTTTTGCCCCGCGGGGCCCTTTTAAAACCTCCACATCAAACCTAGGGGGTCAGCGAGGATCTACTATGCCCCCTTATAGTTATTTCCCCCTTTGTTTTGACCTCCTCTTGGCTCTCGATCCTACCGAGAGACAAGATGGCGGCCGCTACGGACTGTTTGGAATGTTGACAGACGCCGGAGAACCAATCAGCTTCGCTTCACAAAGCTCCGTTGCGCGAAAAGTCCGCGAACCAGTGCGCTGCCCGGTCCGCTGTTACAGATATATATCTTTTTTTAAACGTTAATTTCTCAAAATCCACTGGAGCACATATATTGAGACCTACAAAAGGCACATCGGGCTACCAGTCCCTACAATTTTGCCAAGTTTCGTGCAAATCCATTCAGCCGTTCGGGCTAAAAGTGAGGCCAACCGCCCTATGGAAAACTCAATGTTAAAAACACGTTTTGGGACCCCCCTTTTTTCTCGGCCCCCACTGGACGAACCCCCCCCAAATTTTCAAGGGCTGCTCAGAAACAGAATGTGCCATTTTCCTGAAAATTTCAGCCAATTCCGTCCACAAACGCCAAAGTTATTAGACATAGAATTTTCAAAAAACCCATAGAGAAAAAATCCTAACTATATATACCTACTGGCGACCGCCAGTAGGTAATATATATATATATATATATATATATATATATATATATATATATATATATATATATATTCACTGAAAAAACCATAGGTTATAGACCATATATAGTTAGGAATTAGCATTTACAAAACCTTGAAAATTCACTGAAAAAACCATAGGTTATACACCATATATAGTTAGGAATTAGCATTTAAAAAACCTTATTTTACTCACACAAAACCATTGAAATTCCATATATAGTTAGTTGCACTAACTATATATCGCGCACCCGCAATCCACTGCTGATCATGTCACATATTACATCATTCATGACATGGTCAGTGACATCACTGATGACATCACTGATGACATCTCAAATGACATCACTGATGACATCTCAAATGACATCACTGATGACATCACTGATGACATCTCAAATGACATCACTGATGAGATCACTGATGACATCATCCAGTGACTGTGTGTTTCTGTAAAGTTTAAATATGTTTTACATATTGAAGAATGAGTAGATGTATAAGTGTCTGGACGAAGGATTTAGTAGGTGCATGACTGAATGTATGAGTGAGTGATTAAATGTGTCTCACTGAGTGCATGGGTTAGTGAGTAAACTGTCTTAATTTGTGCATCATTATGTCTGTTGTTCTGTAAACTGCTGCATGTGTTGATCAGTAGCTATATGATTAACTATATGGGTTATTGATTGATTGTCCAAGTATTTGTATAGGAGACTGAGTGTGTGTGTGGCTGGCTGGGAGGTGTGTGACTCTGTGCAGATCAATGTGTACTTGTATCAATGATTGTATAAGAAAGTAAGTATGTGTTAGTATATGTTTGAAAATGTAAGGTGCTCTATGTTTAACTGTATAGACAAGAAAATGGAAGTGTGATTGATTCTTTACAGGACTGACTAGGTGTGTGAGTAACTCCATGGATGAGTGGCAGAGTGTAAGTGTCT
Organism: Lissotriton helveticus; assembly: GCF_964261635.1. Classification (NCBI taxonomy): domain Eukaryota; kingdom Metazoa; phylum Chordata; class Amphibia; order Caudata; family Salamandridae; genus Lissotriton; species Lissotriton helveticus. Next base: position 52,360,198 of record NC_136059.1, on the reverse strand, counting down.
GTATAGGTGTATGAGTGCATATGATAGTGTTGTAAAGATGAGTGATTGTATGTATGAATGATTGTATGGGTGAATGAGTGAATGTGTGTGTAGACGTAGGAATCAGTGAGTACGTATGTAGTAACTAGTATTGGTGTGTCAATGGTTTCAAAAATTATACTCTGTATTTAACACTGGGTGAAACAGAGGTTATATTAAAACGTGAGGAGATGCATTGTATTGTCACATGAATGATATCATCAGTGATGTGGTCATTGATGTCAAATGAGATGTCATCAGTGATCTCATCAGTGATGTCATTTGAGATGTCATCAGTGATGTCATCAGTGATGTCACTGACCATGTCATGAATGATGTAATATGTGACATGATCAGCAGTGGATTGCGGGTGCGCGATATATAGTTAGTGCAACTAACTATATATGGAATTTCAATGGTTTTGTGTGAGTAAAATAAGGTTTTTTAAATGCTAATTCCTAACTATATATGGTGTATAACCTATGGTTTTTTCAGTGAATTTTCAAGGTTTTGTAAATGCTAATTCCTAACTATATATGGTCTATAACCTATGGTTTTTTCAGTGAATTTCAATGGTTTTTTAATAGCAAATATCATAAGCTGTCGAATGTCAAGTACGTGGTAAGTGAAAACATTTTCGTGTTTATGCACACTGATCTGCTTTGAATGGTGCCCCCCCCCCCTCATTTCTATTAGGAGTACTCTCTCTTTGCAGATAGTGAAAGGTAGTTAACGCAGGCCTTTGCCCCCGTTGTAATCCGTCGTGCCTGCTTCTCTCTCCATTTGATTGATTGTTATCCAAGTATTTACTGTTTTAGAATTAGTTCTCTTTGGTTCATTCTCTATTTACAAACAAACACAGAGTCGCAATACTCTGTTTAGTCTTTGCAGATAACGAAAAATCGTGTAAAAAAAAAAGAAAAGGAATCGAGCAAAATCAGTAGGCCACTAATGGGATCTCTTTTTGACCTCGCTAAAATAGAAACATTAGGAACAACCCCTCATGACAAATACAAAACTAGTGAGATGAACTGAACTCCACACAATGATGGCTGCAAAACAGCTCGGCTCCGCCACCCACCCCGCCCAAAATAACGATAAAGAGCGGCTGCCATGATTGGTTGCGGAATGGCCACAACGGAGCTACGAAATGGTGCTGCTCTCATGCTAACCCCAGCTTCGGTCTGAAACATCCAGAAACACTGTAGACTACCAATTCGATCAGTTCCGGTAGCGCCCCAATGTAACCCGGTAGAGAAGAACTAGCCCTCCCCTCTTTGACTGATGGTTCTTGTTGCCTGTCCTTTCTGTTGTCATTTAACAGAACTATTTAGCCTGCTGAAAGGGGTTGTGTTTCGACCGCTGGTTGGTAGAGACATTTTGACTATATTCTGGACCTGCGTTGTCGCGTAATGCGTCATATGACGCGCCGCGTTAGCGCATCCGGAAGTCATCCGGGGCGCGCAGCGCGTAACGTAAGCATAACAAGTCATGTGACTTGTTAATAAAACTTTTCATTGGTTCATTTTACTTTTCTTATTCTAATGATGAAAGCCTTGGTCATATCACCTAAAAATTACGCTTTTAATTACTTCCGAACATTATTTTCTCTTAAATATATGTTATAATGTTCCAGGCTAATGTACTTTCCCGGAAATTTTACAACTGTCCTGCAAGTAAAATATATTCTTTTTTCGAGAAAAAGAGCGTTTCTTCGTCCCATGACGGAGCCGTTGAGCAAAAGAGGGTCGACCTGCTGTCTTAGTCGCCGATACGCCTGAATATGAGATTCTTATCGATCACTTTATGTTGCAGGAATAGAAAACACAACAGCCCTTGACCATTTATCTTTACTGCGTTCCTTCGTATTATACCTTTTACCCTTCATGTAATTGGTCTGCTTTATTTCACTTGCCTTTTAATGATTCTAAAACAGTGACTATTATTAAAAACTTTACCAATGTATACACTACTACCATGTTTTCTTTTAAAAACCTTTATTGTGAAAATTTCATTATACAAATACGAGATAATAACCACGTGGGCCTGCCACGGAGCAAACTGTAATCGTATATGATGAATAGACATTTACACTGTAGAGGAACGTAACGGGCGGGCCATTAGGTTGCAAAAACTAAGGTGTCTAACAGTTACGGAATCGGTGGACGTACATTTTATAATTAAAATACGACAGGGCCAGTTACAATAAAATTATCTAGATATACATTTGCGGGCAAGTACCATGGGTGACGTTAATTCGAATTTTCAACAGTACAGTAATCAATAACACATCAGAACTTAATATCAATAGGGATGTCGAAATATTCAATCAATTCTCGTCCCCGCCCGCCATGTGCTTCAAAACTGCATACGTATCTCGTGATTTCAAGGTTCTGCAACCAGTACACAACAAGGAGTTACGAGTCCCATTTATTCCGGCGCCATTTTGGGCGAGGACGGGCAGGTCCAGGATATAGTCAAAATGTCTCTACCAACCATCGACTATGATGATGTTCATATGCTGTATTTATTAGAGTAACACTCATCTGCCCACATGAAATTAATTTACCACAATCTAAACATGTCATTTTAATCTTTCCAAAGTTCTTCTAAATATTTGGGACCGTTTCCCTTGCCTCTGAAGCTCTCAGTGCCACTTCTTTGATGAATGTACTAGCAGGTCAGGGGTTCTCCTCCAAATCTCTCTTTTATGCAGCACTATAATTAATTGGTGCCACCTCTCCATATGACGATGCATGGTATAGTTACCACAACTATATATTTTTTCGGTTCCTCTGGAGAGTTCATCGTGGCAGATGAAGCGTGTAACATACCGGGCATTTACCTTTTTTTGCATGTACAGGAAAGGAAAAAAAAATCGAGCGTTCGAGTTCTTAGGTGTCCCAGGGCCATTTTAGTGGACCAGGCCCAAATCCAAAGAACAGCTATCTCACAGGCTAATGGGGCGACCCACGCCGAGTTTCAGCATTGTAGGATGACCACACAAGTACAGCAACTTGCTAGACATCACCTCGGTGCCATCCGGATCTCGGCGCCCCACTGCAGATGAAGTGCCTCTCAACTATGAAACCACCACGGTGACATCCGGATCTTGGCGCGTTGTGCTGCCTTCGGCCTATTCGCACATCGGTCCGCTACTGACGCCATCTCACAGGCTAATGGGGTGACCCACGCCGAGTTTCAGCATTGTAGGATGACCACACCAACTTGCTAGACATCACCTCGGTGCCATCCGAATCTTGGCATCTCAACGCCTAGTGGTATCTTCCATACAGAAAATATTGTTACGCTGCCTTTGGCCCCATTCGCACATCAGTCCGCAACTTAGACATCACCTCGATGCCATCCGGATCTTGGCATCTCAGCGCCTTGTGGTGTCAGTCAGAAAATATTGTTGCGCTGCCTTTGGCCCCATTCGCACATCAGTCCGCTACTGACACCATCTCACAGGCCAATAGGGCGCCCCACGCCGACTTTTACCATTGTACGATGGCCACACCAGTGGCACAACTTCCTAGACATCACCTCGGTGCCATCCGAATCTTGGCATCTCAACGCCTAGTGGTATCTTCCATACAGAAAATCTTGTTACGCTACCTTTGGCCCCATTCGCACATCGGTCCGCAACTTAGACATCACCTCGGTGCCATCCGGATCTTGGCATCTCAGCGCCTTGTGGTGTATTCTCTTCAGAAAATATTGTTGAGCTGCCTTTGGCCCCATTCGCACATCCGTCCGCAACTTACACATCACCTCGGTGCCATCCGGATCTTGGCATCTCAGCGCCTTGTGGTGTCTTCTACTCCGAAAATACAGTAGAAAATATTGTTGCGCTGCCTTTGGCCCCATTCACACATCAGTCCGCTACTGACACCATCTCACAGGCCAACAGGGCGCCCCACGCCGACTTTTACCATTGTACGATGGCCACACCAGTGCCACAACTTGCTAGACACCACCTCGGTGCCATCCGGATCTTGGCATCTCAGCGCCTTGTGGTGTCTTCAAATCAGAAAATATTGTTGCGCTGCCTTTGGCCCCTTTTCGCACATCGGTCCGCTACTGACGCCATCTCACAGGCCAACGGGGCGCCCCACGCCGACTTTCAACATTGTAGGATGGCCACAGAAGTGCGACAACTTACTAGACACCACCTCGGTGCCATCCGGATCTTGGCGCGTTGTGCTGCCTTCGACCTATTCGCACATCGGTCCGCTACTGACACAAACTCACAGGCCAACGGGGCGCCCCACGCCGACTTTCAGCATTGTAGGATGGCCACACCAGTGCGGCAACTTACTAGACACCACCTCGGTGCCATCCGGATCTTGGCGCGTTGTGCTGCCTTCGGCCTATTCGCACATCGGTCCGCTACTGACGCAAACTCACAGGCCAACGGGGCGCCCCACGCCGACTTTCAGCATTGTTGGATGGCCACACCAGTGCGACAACTTACTAGACACCACCTCGGTGCCATCCGGATCTTGGCGCGTTGTGCTGCCTTCGGCCTATTCGCACATCGGTCCGCTACTGACGCAAACTCACAGGCCAACGGGGCGCCCCACGCCGACTTTCAGCATTGTAGGATGGCCACACCAGTGCTGCAACTTGCTGGACACCACCTCGGTGCCATCCAGATCTTGGCGCGTTGTGTTGCTTTCGGCCTATTCGCACATCGGTCGGCTACTGACGCCGCCTCACGTGCCAACGTATTTTCTCCTAATTTTACACCCTATGCCGCATAACAGGTCATGTGACTTGTTTATAAAACTTTTCATTGGTTCATTTTACTTTTGGTTTCCTAATGATGGAAGGCTTGATCATGTGACCTAAAAACAACACTTTTCATAGGATGAAAACTTTTTTTTTCCCCCAAACGATGAAAGCCCCACCTTGTTTCTGGATGTTTCAGACTGAAGCTGGCGTCAGCATGAAAGCACCACCATCTCGTAGCTCAGTCGTGGTCATTCCGCGAGCAATCATGGCAGCCGCTCCCCACCAGAAGCCTGCAGGAGTCGGAGCCCCCAAAACTTTTGATGAATTCTCAAGGCGGAGGGGACGCTTTCGAGAATGAGGTCCAAGACCTAGCAGACAAGCGTCCGATTTCCAAGGTGTCCCAGGGCCATTTCAGTGGACCAGGCCCAAAAAGGAAACAGCCTGCCGCCATTTTGAGAGTCCTGTGACAGCCGCCTATCGCTGCACCGCAAGAGTGGGCGCAACTCAGCTGAATTGCGGCTTTTGACACAGTGGACCAAAAACGGACGGAATGGCAACTGAAACGGTAAAGGGGCGCCCCACTACAACAGATGACACTCCACCTGGAGAGGCCCGTTCACGCCGCCTCCCCCGGGGCGCTCCACGCCGTTATTCGGAGCAGCATTGTAGGATACCAAAACCAGTGCGGCAACTTACTGGACATCACCTTGGTGCCATCGTTCTGCTGCCTTGGAACTATTCGCGCAACAGTTTGCTACTGATGACCCACCCCCCGCGACGCCCCATGCCGTTATTTGCTGGGTGGCAACTTACTAGACATCACTTTCGTGTCATCTAGATTTCAACGCGTTCTGCTGCCTTGGAACTATTCGCACAACAGTTTGCTACTGATGACCCACCCCCCGCGACGCCCCACGCCGGAAATCTGGACGTTGTGCTGCGTTGGGACTATTCGCACAGCCGACCGCTACTTCGTTGTTTTTCCCTAAAAATGTTTATATGTTATTACTATTTTTGTTTTCTTGTATATATTTATAAATTATTAAAGTTTTATAATCTTACTACTTTGTCGGAGTGCTATATATTTTTAATGTGACACATAATTGTAAAAACTTTGATGTACAAACAGTCATCCCTGGAATCTTCCGCTTCAGGCTCGGTCCCCTCCCCAATCACAATACAGGATGGTTTTCAGATAATAGCAACGCTTCTGCTGTGACGAATCTCATCGAGTGTGGGCCTTGATCTACTATAACTCCTTTGAAGAGGGGTGATTCTTTACAGCTGTGGCCATAAACTACATCTGCAGGGCTAGCTGATACCCTAGGACCAGCCTGGACAATCGGACACAGAGGAAAAGGAGTGTCAGAGGGTGCGGTAGTGAATAGGGCGAAAGGGAGGTGTCGGGCGGGCACAGGGTGTGATTCTCAGGGAACAGCAGCGCAGATGGGGGAGGTTTATTACCCATGCATAAGACAGAGAGCGGGGGTGACCACTGCCTGGGGGAGATGTTTGCGAGGGTGGGGAGCCATGCTAAGGATCGACAGCGTGCACAGAGTGGGTCTGGTCAAGGCATCTAAAATGGCTGCCGTGCACGACAAAAGTGTGGCATTTGAAAAAAGACAAGATGGCGCAGACAATGTTTTTCAACACTTCCTGATTTCCTTCGAATCGAACGTTAACAGACGTTGGGGCATATTACCAAAGTTAAGCGATATTTATCCCTAACGATGCTTAGCAACGATTTTTTTACCGTCAGAAATTATCGCAGATAAACCTTGCTATTATCAAGGTTTATCGGAAATACGATAAAAAACGACCGCAATGCATTAATATCGCTGAAAACTCAGCGATATTCATGCATTACCGAGCTAATGCTCTTAGCCATGTTATCCACCTCCCATTGGATAACATGGCTAAGAACTGCTCAGGGCAGGTGGTAGCTTTTAGAGATATTCGCCCTTATCTCAAATATTTCCAAAAGTTGATAATAGGAGATAGCGATGTTAGCGACTGTTTCCAGTCGCTAACATCTTGGCATGCCCACTTTGCATGTCATTAGTGATAAATATCACTCACATGCAAAGTGGGGCCCAAGATGGTCGCTATCTTCTACTAGCCGTCGCTAACTGGTGTTAGCAACAGCTAGGTAATACACATATAATTTTATCTCCGCGAAGCGGAGCGCTGTTACAGATATATATCTTGTTTCTGAACGTTAATTTCTCAAAATGCACTGAAGCACATATATTGAGACCTAGCAAAGGCACATCGGGCTACCAGTCCCTACAATTTTGCCAAGTTTCGTGCAAATCCATTCAGCTGTTCGATCCTACCGAGAGACAAGATGGCGGCCGCTACGGACTGTTTGGAATGTTTACAGACACCGGAGAGCCAATCAGCTTCGCTTCGCAAAGCTCCGTAACGCGAAAAGTACGCGAAGCGGTGCGCTGTTACAGATATATACCTTTTTTTTGAACGTTAATTTCTCAAAATCCACTGGAGCACATATATTGAGATCTAGCAAAGGCACATCGGGCTACCAGTCCCTACAATTTTGCCAAGTTTCGTGCAAATCCATTCAGCTGTTCGATTATTATTATTTTTATTTTTTTTTGCCCCGCGGGGCCCTTTTAAAACCTCCACATCAAACCTAGGGGGTGAGCGACAATGTACTATGCCCCCTTATGGTCATTTGCCCCTTCGCTTCGGCCTCCTCTTGTCTCTCGATCCTACCGAGAGACAAGATGGCGGCCGCTACGGACTGTTTGGAATGTTGACAGACGCCGGAGAACCAATCAGCTTCGCTTCACAAAGCTCCGTTGCGCGAAAAGTCCGCGAAAAGTCCGCGAAAAGTCCGCGAACCAGAGCGCTGCCCGGTCCGCTGTTACAGATATATATCTTTTTTTAAACGTTAATTTCTCAAAATCCACTGGAGCACATATATTGAGACCTACAAAAGGCACATCGGGCTACCAGTCCCTACAATTTTGCCAAGTTTCGTGCAAATCCATTCAGCCGTTCGGGCTAAAAGTGAGGCCAACCGCCCTATGGGAAACTCAATGTTAAAAACACGTTTTGGGACCCCCCTTTTTTCTCGGCCCCCACTGGACGAACCCCCCCCAAATTTTCAAGGGCTGCTCAGAAACAAAATGAGCCATTTTCCTGAAAATTTCAGCCAATTCCGTCCACAAACGCCAAAGTTATTAGACATAGAATTTTCAAAAAACCCATAGAGAAAAAATCCTAACTATATATACCTACTGGCGAACGGCTGAATGGATTTGCACGAAACTTGGCAAAATTGTAGGGACTGGTAGCCCGATGTGCCTTTTGTAGGTCTCAATATATGTGCTTCAGTGGATTTTGAGAAATTAATGTTCAAAAAAAGATATATATCTGTAGCAGCGGACTGGGCAGCGCTCCGCTACGCGTACTTTTCGCGCAACGGAGCTTTGTGAAGCGAAGCTGATTGGTTCTCCGGCGTCTGTCAACATTCCAAACAGTCCGTAGCGGCCGCCATCTTGTCTCTCGGTAGGATCGAGAGACAAGAGGAGGCCAAAGCGAAGGGGCAAATGACCATAAGGGGGCATAGTACATTGTCGCTCACCCCCTAGGTTTGATGTGGAGGTTTTAAAAGGGCCCCGCGGGGCAAAAAAAAATAAACATAATAATAATCGAACAGCTGAATGGATTTGCACGAAACTTGGCAAAATTGTAGGGACTGGTAGCCCGATGTGCCTTTGCTAGATCTCAATATATGTGCTTCAGTGGATTTTGAGAAATTAATGTTCAAAAAAAGGTATATATCTGTAACAGCGGACTGGGCAGCGCTCCGCTACGCGTACTTTTCGCGCAACGGAGCTTTGTGAAGCGAAGCTGATTGGTTCTCCGGCGTCTGTCTACATTCCAAACAGTCCGTAGCGGCCGCCATCTTGTCTCTCGGTAGGATCGAGAGACAAGAGGAGGTCAAAACAAAGGGGGAAATAACTATAAGGGGGCATAGTAGATCCTCGCTGACCCCCTAGGTTTGATGTGGAGGTTTTAAAAGGGCCCCGCGGGGCAAAAAAAAAACAAAATAATAATAATCGAACGGCTGAATGGATTTGCACGAAACTTGGCAAAATATTAGGGACTGGTAGCCCGATGTGCCTTTGCTAGGTCTCAATATATGTGCTCCAGTGGATTTTGAGAAATTAACGTTCAAAAAAAGATATATATCTGTAACAGCGCTCCGCTTCGCGTACTTTTCGCGTTACGGAGCTTTGCGAAGCTGATTGGTTCTCCGGCGTCTGTCAACATTCCAAACAGTCCGTAGCGGCCGCCATCTTGTCCCTCGGTAGGATTGAGAGACAAGAGGAGGCCAATGCGAAGGGGGAAATGACCATAAGGGGGCATAGTAGATCCTTCCTGACCTCTTAGGTTTGATGTACCATTTTGCCAAGTTTGGTGTAATTCCGTTCAGCCATTCAGGCTGTAGACGTATGTAAATGTCCTATGGAAAATTGCATGGGGAAAACACATTTGAAAGTGTTGAAATTTAGAACCAATTAAAATGTTACTTTGGTTTTGTATTTGTGTGTGATGAAAGTTAATTGGTTATGTATATATGTCAAATGAGAGGAAACCACAGCCATTTTGTGATACTACTGTCTGAGGTACATTTGTGAGGAATTTTTGGTGGTGAATTTCTGGTGTTTGATTTACACAGTACTAACACTTCTGCTACTTTTAAAAAGGTGAGTTGTTAATTTGTAAGGGGAACTATGTTGTACACTTGAAGATAATTTGAAAAATGTTTTCTGTTATTTATTTGCAGTCCTTCTGTTATAATAAATACTTGATAAAGTTAGTTTTATATTATGTATTACTAAAAACGATAAATGAAAGTGATTATTTTTTTCTGCAATTTACAGCAAGCAATTTCAAAATAAAATGGCTCACAATGAAGAGACCGTGGCAATTTCTTTTGAATTGTCCAACACATTGATTGAAATTGAGAGCACCAATAATGAAATATTGTCACAAGGAGGACATGACTTGTATGATTCCATTAGATTGATTGAAATGGACAGCACCAAGAATGAAATATTGTCACAAGGAGATGACTTGAATGATTCCACTACATTGATTGAAATTGAGAGCACCAATAATGAAATATTGTCACAAGGAGGAGATGGCTTGTATGATTCCATTAGATTGATTGAAATGGACAGCACCAATAATGAAATATTGTCACAAGGAGGAGATGACTTGAATGATTCCACTACATTGATTGAAATTGAGAGCACCAATAATGAAATATTGTCACGAGGAGATGACTTGAATGATTCCACTACATTGATTGAAATTGACAGCACCAATAATGAAATATTGTCACAAGGAGGAGATGACTTGAATGATTTTTTTGATCAATCTCTTGATGGCGAATTTATCGAGTGTTTGGAGACCATAGAGTTACAAGAATCATCATTGGAGACTTTTAATGAGGACATTGCTGATGAGGACATGTTACTAGTTCTTTCAAATTTAGAAAATTCTGAAGAATAAATTTATATTTAGAATTCAAAAATTGTTTGAGACATTATTCATTTTTATTTTTAATTTATGAGGTTGTAGCGAAGTGATTGTAGTATAAAATGAGACTTATAGTATAGAGTGCAACATTTTTATGTTACATGGTAAGTTTACTCATATTTACTTCCCTTCTGCCACTATATTATCTCCAATGTGTATTTGACATGTCTTCTTCATCTCCGGCCTCCTTTCTCTCACTGTGTGTCTCCGATGCATCTTATCGCTGCTATTTTGTGTAATTACAGAAGAGAGTAAAATAAAATAGTTCGGAACGTGAAAAGGGGGCAAAGTAGAGTACTCCTCACCCCCTAGGCCTTTTTAGGCGGTCCCAAAAGGATCAGTTTCTGCTTTCCTGAGAGATTATGGTATGAGTTCCATATACCACAATAACTTGCATTACAACATGCAAGATATCTATCTCCTATTACCAACTTTTGGAGATATTCGCGCTAAGCGCGAATATCTCCAAAAAGTAACACCTGCCCTGAGCAGTTCTTAGCCATGTTATCCAATGGGAGGTGGATAACATGGCTAAGAGCATTAGCTCGGTAATGCATGAATATCGCTGAGTTTTTAGCGATATTCATGCATTGCGGCCGTTTATTATCGCATTTGCGATAAACCTTGATAATAGTAAGGTTTATCTTCGATAATTTCTGACGATGCTTAGTGGTAAAAAATTGGTTGGTAAGCATCGTTAGCGATAAATATCGCTTAACTTTGGTAATATGCCCCAACGTCTGTTAACGTTCGATTCGAAGGAAATGAGGAAGTGTTGAAAAACATTGTCTGCGCCATCTTGCCTTTTTTGAAATGCCACACTTTTGTCGTGCACGGCAGCCATTTTAGATGTCTTGACCAGACCCACTCTCTGCACGCTGTCGATTCGTAGCATGGCTCCTCACCCACGCAAGCATCTTCCCTAGGCACTGGTCACCACCGCTCTCTGTCTTATGCATGGGCAATAAACCTCCCCCCATCTGCGCTGCTCTTCCCTGAGAATCACACTCTGTGCCCGCCCGACACCTCCCTTTCGCCCTATTCACTACCGCACCCTCTGACACTCCTCTTTCTCTGTGTCCGATTGTCCAGGCTATCAGCTAGCCCTGCAGATGTAGTTTATGGCCCCAGCTGTAAAGAATCACCCCTCTTCAAAGGAGTTATAGTAGATCAAGGCCCACACCCGATGAGATCCGTCACACCACACGTGTTCCTACTATCTGAAAACCAGCCTGTATTGTGATTGGGGAGGGGACCGAGCCTGAAGCGGAAGATTCCAGGAATGACTCTTTGTACATCAAAGTTTTTACAATTATGTGTCACATTAAAAATATATAGCACTCCAACAAAGTAGTAGGAATATAAAACTTTAATAACATATAAATATATACAACAAAACAAAAACAGTAAAAACATTTAAACAACGAAGAGACCGTGGCAATTTCTTTTTAATTATCCAATAGATTTATTGAAATTGACAGCACCAATAATGAAATATTCTTGTCAGTAGCGGTCTGTTGTGCGAATAGTTCCAAGGCAGCAGAACGCGCTGAAATCTAGATGGCACGAAAGTGATGTCTAGTAAGTTGCCGCCCAGCAAAAAACGGCGTGGGGCGCCGCGGGGGTGAGTGAGCCCAGTAGGCACCACAGCTATTCTTACCGGCATTGCAGAATTACTGCTGGGGACAATGCCTGTGCTGTAGCAGGGTCACAGCAGAAACAAAAAGGATTCTGTTGAAGATGTTGTTGGTTTTCAATTTGAAAACAGTTCTGGTGTCAACTGCTATGCTAATGTAGTGGTTAATGTTTTGTTTTCTCTAGAAAATGTAAAAGAGGGGGAGGCAGTCCAAAGTTCCGTTAAAAGGGCAAAGGAAAGGATCGGTGGTTTGAACTATCAGTCAAAAAGGGGAGGGGGTGCAATAATTTTTCCTACCGGGTCACACTGTGCTTTCACCGGGAGTGAGGTCTGCAGGATGCTAGTAATTCAAAGTGAGGCTGGCGCCAGCATGGGAGCGCCGACGTCCCGCGGATACAGTTTCGTCACTCCACGGGCGATCATGGCAGTCATTCCCCATCGGGGGTCGGAGACTCCCGCGGCTCCTCTAGAATCTTCAAGGTCGTGGAGGACTACGGTGGTGGAGTCAACCAGTGACCGGGCCATTTCTTTATGCTGGGCCCGCTCTTGCCAGGTCGACCGCCATTTTGAGAGTTCGGCAGCTACCGGCGATCGCGGGGTCACATGAGCGGACGGGCTCCACCCTGCCGGGCGAGACGTTGCAGCATGGCCACAGTGGAAGAACCGTTTTCCGGGCGCCTGGAGCGCTGAGGGTGCAGCTGGGAAGTCTCCACCTGGGGAGGCGGGAGAGGCCTGTTCGCACCGTCTCTCCCTCCCAGTGCACCCCACGGCGTCTCGCTTGAGATTTGTTATGGCCGGACCAGGCGATGAGGACGAGGGGGGGGTCGGAGGCATGTGCAAGACATCCCCCCCCAGTGTTGTCGCAGCCATTATAAAAGAAAGAAGTGTCCCGTCCGTCTTCGGGCCGGGCTTCCGGTGGATGTCGGCCGGACGCCCCTGGCTCTGGCCCCATGAACGGGTTTCTTGGTTTATCGGCTGCAGCCGGATCCCGTCGGCCTCGGCCCCCCGACCGTTGGTGGTCGGACCGGAAGAGCATGTGGCGGGACTACCTGCAACTCTCAAGGGCCACCGCGGCCGGAGTGGGAGAGAGAGGGGAGGGTCGAGGAGACATTCCCCCCCCCTGCAACTGTTCAGCGTTGTAAAGGCAATCCCCTGGCCGGGTCCCGCTGGCCTCGGCCTCTCCTTCGGCTACACCCTACGTTAGGATCTCCTGGCCGAGGCGTGGCAGCAGGACCTGCCTTATATGGGCTGCTCCCGGCTGGGCGTAGCCGGAACCCTGCCCCACCTTGGAAGTTTCCAGAGTGGGGGTGGATGTTCTACTGACTTGCATTTTCCCTAGTCTATCGATTTTTTTGGCGTGGCAGGCGGTGGGACAGCGAGGGGTGATTTGGTTTCTCTTACTGTTTTTCTGGTCTCTCACCACTGGCATATTTTAACGTTTTCTTGTTTCTAGGACATTAATAGGTTTTATCATTACGTTATGTTATCGTTTCTTTGTTCGTTGTTTAATAAAAGTTCATGTTCATCAGTGGCCTACTGATTTTCGTTTTCCTATTTTTTTCTTTCCAGGTTGTTTCATGGTAAAGTTTCTGTTAACAGGATACAGTGATCACTTCGTTATTATTGCATATGTCCTTTTCACTAGGGGTGCTCTCTGGTCGGGCCAGATGACGTATCTCTAGTAAATGGTCCGGGTGAAAAAGGTGCATCAATCAGTGGGGAGTAGATAGGCATGACAGATTACAACGGGGGAGAACGGTCCGCATTACGTACCCTTTCACTACTTGCAAAGATTTTCCTACGTTTATTTGCAAACAGGGAATACCTCCATAAAGAACTACTTCCCAAACAGTCAATGTACGGACAATCAATCAATCAATGAGGAATGAAATAGGTACGACGTGTTAAAGGCTTGCGTTACCTACCCTTCACTATCTGCAAAGGGAGATAGAATATTCCTATTCTTCCTCGTTTGCAGGTAGAGAAGATCCTTAAGAGAATTAACTTCGAACAATTCAATGCTCGATTGAAACAATCAACAAGGGGTACTGTGAACACAAATGAACGCCGCTTATATACATACGCATTGCTATTTTCAACAGGTTGTTCCTAATGTTTCTATTTTAGCGAGGTCAAAAGAGATCCCATTAGTGGCCTACTGATTTTGCTCGATTCCTTTTGTTTTTTTACACGATTTTTCGCTATCTGCAAAGACTAAACAGAGTATTGCGACTCTGTGCTTGTTTGTAAATAGAGAATGAACCAAAGAGAACAAACAATCAAATGGAGAGAGAAGCAGGCACGACGGATTACAAAGGGGGCAAAGGGCTGCGTTAACTACCCTTCACTATCTGCAAAGAGAGAGTACTCCTAATAGAAATGAGGGGTGGGGGGCAGCAATCAAAGCAGATCAGTGTGCATAAACACGAAAATGTTTTTACTTACCACGTACTTGACATTCGACAGCTTATGATATTTGCTATTAAAAAACCATTGAAATTCACTGAAAAAACCATAGGTTATAGACCATATATAGTTAGGAATTAGCATTTACAAAACCTTGAAAATTCACTGAAAAAACCATAGGTTATAGACCATATATAGTTAGGAATTAGCATTTACAAAACCTTGAAAATTCACTGAAAAAACCATAGGTTATAGACCATATATAGTTAGGAATTAGCATTTACAAAACCTTATTTTACTCACACAAAACCATTGAAATTCCATATATAGTTAGTTGCACTAACTATATATCGCGCACCCGCAATCCACTGCTGATGATGTCACATATTACATCATTCATGACATGGTCAGTGACATCACTGATGACATCACTGATGACATCTCAAATGACATCACTGATGACATCTCACTTGACATCAATGATCACATCACTGATGATATCATTCATGTGATAATACAATGCATCTCCTCACACTCTAATATAACCTCTATTACACCCAGTGTTAAATAGAGAGTATAATTTTTGAAACCATTGACACACCAATACTAGTTACTACATACGCACTCACTGATTCCTATGTCTACACACACATTCACTCATACAATCATTCATACATACAATCACTCATCTTTACAACACTATCATATGCACTCATACACCTATACAGACACTCACACTCTGCCACTCATCCATGGAGTTACTCACACACCTAGTCAGTCCTGAAAAGAATCAATCACACTTCCATTTTCTCATCTATACAGTTAAACACAGAACACCTTACATTTTTGAAACATATACTAACACATACTTACTCTCTTATAGAATCACTGATACAAGTACACATTGATCTGCACAGAGTCACACACCTCCCAGCCAGCCATACACACACTCAGTCTCCCATACAAATACTTGTGCAACCAATCAATAACCCATATAGCTACTTATATAGCTACTGATCAACACATGCAGCAGCTTGCACAACAACAGACATACTGATGCACACTTTCAGACAGTTTAGTCACTAACCCGTGCATTCAGTAAGACGCATTTAATCACTCACTCATACAGTCAATCACGCACCTACTAAAACCTTCATTCAGACACTTATACATCCACTCATTCTTCAATATGTAAAACATATTTAAACTTTACAGAAACACATAATCACTGGATGTTGTCATCAGTGATGTCATCAGTGATGTCACTGACCATGTCATGAATGATGTAATATGTGACATGATCAGCAGTGGATTGCGGGTGCGCGATATATAGTTAGTGCAACTAACTATATATGGAATTTCAATGGTTTTGTGTGAGTAAAATAAGGTTTTGTAAATGCTAATTCCTAACTATATATGGTCTATAACCTATGGTTTTTTCAGTGAATTTTCAAGGTTTTGTAAATGCTAATTCCTAACTATATATGGTCTATAACCTATGGTTTTTTCAGTGAATATATATATGTCATCAGTGATGTCATCAGTGATGTCACTGACCATGTCATGAATGATGTAATATGTGACATCATCAGCAGTGGATTGCGGGTGCGCGATATATAGTTAGTGCAACTAACTATATATGGAATTTCAATGGTTTTGTGTGAGTAAAATAAGGTTTTGTAAATGCTAATTCCTAACTATATATGGTCTATAACCTATGGTTTTTTCAGTGAATTTTCAAGGTTTTGTAAATGCTAATTCCTAACTATATATGGTCTATAACCTATGGTTTTTTCAGTGAATTTTCAAGGTTTTGTAAATGCTAATTCCTAACTATATATGGTCTATAACCTATGTTTTTTTTAGTGAATATATATATATATATATATTCACTGAAAAAACCATAGGTTATAGACCATATATAGTTAGGAATTAGCATTTACAAAACCTTGAAAATTCACTGAAAAAACCATAGGTTATAGACCATATATAGTTAGGAATTAGCATTTACAAAACCTTATTTTACTCACACAAAACCATTGAAATTCCATATATAGTTAGTTGCACTAACTATATATCGCGCACCCGCAATCCACTGCTGATGATGTCACATATTACATCATTCATGACATGGTCAGTGACATCACTGATGACATCACTGATGACATCTCAAATGACATCACTGATGACATCTCAAATGACATCACTGATGACATCAATGATGACATCTCAAATGACATCACTGATGAGATCACTGATGACATCATCCAGTGACTGTGTGTTTCTGTAAAGTTTAAATATGTTTTACATATTGAAGAATGAGTAGATGTATAAGTGTCTGGACGAAGGATTTAGTAGGTGCATGACTGAATGTATGAGTGAGTGATTAAATGTGTCTCACTGAGTGCATGGGTTAGTGAGTAAACTGTCTTAATTTGTGCATCATTATGTCTGTTGTTCTGTAAACTGCTGCATGTGTTGATCAGTAGCTATATGATTAACTATATGGCAGCAGCGGTGCGTCCATAGGGGCGTAGGGGCGTAGCCCCACTAAGCCTGGACGCACCGCATAGCATACACAAAGAAATGAATATATTGAATTTAATTTTGAGCAGCCGCAGCACTTCAATCCGGGTTGCGGCGGGACCCACCCGATTTAATAGGGAGTCCGAGTCAGTCAGTGTGCAGGGGGTGGGGCTGGCTGGTCTGCTGAGTGACAGTCTGCAGAGTGCAGACGTCAGCAGGCCAGCAGCAGTACGGTGTGCACACAGTGCGCATATGAAACGTAGGGCTGCATCTAGCCCGAGCATGCGCGCTGGCCAGAGATGCTTACAGAATGAAGGGGCCGGGGGAGGGGTGCTGCTGTAGCCGGGCCCCGTGGTATCATGAAGGCGCCAGGGCGAGGAGTCAGTGTGCCCCCCTAGCCAATCCTGGCGCTGATGCAACGCCAGGAATGGCTGGTGGCACACTGGCTCAGGCTCAGCACTGCATGGCCAATCACTGTGTGACTTCATTGTGAAGCCATGCAGTGATTGGTCATTCTGGACGGCGCGCGGGCTGTGACGTTGTCCTGGTGTTGAACGAGTCGCACAGCACTTAGTGACTCTCTCCATGTGCACACAGGCAGCAGTAGAGGGCCCCGGGCCCTGGGCCCCGGGCCCGGTCACCACACAAGGATACCGCCAAGGGCCTCCGCAGCGTGCTTGTGAGGAGCCTCTCAAGGTAAATATATCACTGACACTTACAGAAGGGCCGGCTTTAGGGCAGTGCGAACGCTGCGGCTGCACTGGGCACTGGTCTGTGGAAGTTCATTCTTAAAGCGCCGAGAGGCAGAGAGACCACGGCATAGAGGTGAGTGTCATTTCTTTCGTGGTGGGATTTGATTGGTGAACTCGTGCATAGCAATGACTCTACATTTATGCTTCTTTCGTTGTGATCTTTAGTCTCAAAGTCCTTTAACAAGTTGCGGTGAGTGAGCGTCGGGACCGAGTGCGGGGAAGGGGAGGGGACGGGGGAGACCCGGGATCAGACGGGGCAGAACTTGCACCCAGATGATGCCAAATATTAAATCGCGTGGCTTATGCAAGAGAGATGCGCGTGGCTAGTAGCATAAGCTCGCCCCGTGGTGCAGGACGATGGACTCTTTCTGCCGCCAACCTTCATGCTTCGGAGGTCGGTAAACTCAGTGCCATTAAAAGATGCAATAGCTGCATCTGATGGTTACAGTGCTTAGAAATTACAGAAGCGCATTATAAAGCGCTGTATGAATAAACGTGTTTGTGGACGGAGCATCAGCACAGGGAGGAGAGACTGAATGCAAATATCGCCAGAGGGTGCGCAGATACTGGACCCGTCCTCTCCAGACCCTGGACCACCGTTCCCTCGGGGTCAAAGACGGGTATTCAAAGCGCCTCGAAAATAAAGTGGGGTTTTCCGATGAACTTGTCAAAATGTGCTTTTGTTTAAATAAACACCTTTGCAGCGGTGTAAATCCGAAACAAGTTACATCTGAAATATGTAATGAGAGAAAAATAAATTAGCTTTTTGGCAGAACGTATGTAGCTGAGCCCAGCAGGGGTCATCGGGGAGGAGGGTCTTTGCCCCCTACTGGGCCGCAGCAGCCATAGCAGCAGCCAGCGAGGAGGCATCACACGGCAGCCCGCGCCGGACATGCAGCGGAACCTTCCTCCATGGAGCGCCAGAGAGGGCGAGACAGAAACACGGGGCATTTGTTCATATCTCAAGATTCTGCTATGGCCCGCTCATGATCTTTCAATCAAAAGAGGACTCTATCAACACGCCCGTTTTCATTTTTAAAAAGGCTTTTCTGTCTTTTTTCCATGTTTATCAGTGAAGGATAGTCAAAGCAGTTCGAGCGCGAGTTTGAAAACGCTTTCTTTATTTGCTGTTTGAAGGGTGTAATGTGCAGGGGGTAAAACACCGACCTGAAGTGATTTCCATCATGTTTGTATTGGCTAGGCATAATCAATACACACAAGATGATGGACGGAATGTTGCACAATGGCAAAACATTCAACCCCAGTCGTCACAGATCTGGGTTTAATCCATCGTTATTGTGCTCACCACGCCACCCCAATGCCAGTAAAAACCAACAGGTGGCAACCCTCATTTATGCAGCCTTGAACTTTCCAGGGCACCCAAGGATTCCTCCAACTCCAGGGTGGCAGGGCTTTGAGGGGCTTGAAATGAGTGCAATAGCGAGCCCTGTATTCATGTTCACGGGGTGGCTGCCACTCTGAAGGAGGAGCAGACTCTTCAAAGATTGCAGGTGAGGAGCGGGGGATATCATAAAGAGTAAAATAAGCGACACAGGGAAGGGAACAAAAAGACTTATAGAAGGGCCAGGCAGAGTAGTGAGATGATAGAATGGCGCGTATCCCCCCCCCCCCCCCCCCCGGTGTGATGAGATCAAGAGTATTTTGACTTGATAAAGTAAGTGTGCAAGTCTCATTGTGCCTGTCAGTGGGTCACAAAGGTGTTCAGTCAACTTGCACATCCAATCCTTGGCCTCTCAGCAGCGTGTACAGAGCAATAGCTCCATATGTGCCAGGTTTAATTATGATTCTGTAGGTGAGTGTGTGAAGGAGGTATGCAGCAGATGAAACCTAACAGCAGGAAAAGAAAATGTTGCATATAGAGGTGTGAAGAGAGAGTGAACACGTACATGTTTGTGCATGGGAGAGGGCAGGGTGAAGAGGAAATGAAGCAAGATTGTTAAAGAGTTCCTATTTCATTTACTGTGCAGCTGTTATATATATATGTAGCCATGCTTAAAGACATCTTGAAATGTTCAAACGCTAATATTCTTCTGAAAATAACCATTTAGGTGCCAGAATGGAATATTTAAGTCTAGCCTCTCAAAATGCATGTAGAATTTGGAGTTTATTGTAAGACGAGCAATGTCCTTAAACGATAATACATGGTCCACAAGAAGAATCCAATTATTGTTTCCTTTTCACAAGTGAGCATTTGGAAATAAAGATGTGTAATTTGGTTCTAATGGTTTCGCGTTTTAACTCTCACCAACAAAAATAAGACTTGGGTCGGAGAAATTTCCCTAGAGAAAGACATAGAATTTATAAGGCAGTCCATATTTTACTTTGATTCTTTGATATGTCAAAAGGCTCCTCCAATCATTAATAAACTGAATCAATGGACAAAGGTTAACTAAACTACTTGCTTTCAATCGGTTCCCACTGGCTCCATTTCACTAACTGCATTTGTAAATAATTTCGTGTTTGCAAAGCTCTCTATGCCGCTTTTCAGCCATTCAAATGTTTTGATTTGAACAATGTAAACTACATTAGGGGCAGGCAGTCCAAGGACGCAGGACTGGATCGAAAACTCTACAATGCTGGGAAACCCCTTTGCTGGTCAGTGATTTAGATTTGTATGATAGAAACACGAATGGTTTTACCACGCTTGCCTCTTAAAAGAAATGTCTTCACTTTCGAGGAAGAAATGTTCCTACAAATCAAGGGCTCAGCAATGGGCTGTCCATTTGCTCCTGAAATGGCGATCCTCTATATGGGCCAATATGAGGAAAAGTATGTGTATAATAACAACCCATACCGAGATCACATCCACCAGTGGCTAAGATACATAGACGACGTGTGGTGTATCTGGAGTGGCACATCACAGCTGTTGGAGGAATTCCACTGCTGGCTTAATAACCGGAGTCCGGATATCAAGTTCAGTCTCTGCTATAATGCAAAAGCCCTACCATTTTTGGACGTTGAAGTCAAGTCATCTCCCGAAGGATTGGCATGCACACTTTTCCAGAAGAAAACGGACAAAAACAATGCCCTCCACTTCTCGAGCTACCACCCCAGGAGTCTCAAAAATAACTTGCCCTATGGGCAATACCTACGGGTCAGACGGAACTGCTCAAGGGTACAAGACTTTAATGTCCATGGTGACGCACTCACAAAGAAATTGCAAGAGAGAGGTTACCCCCGCAAGCTCCTAAAGCATTCCATGAAAAGGGCCAGATGGATCCCTAGGGAACATCTACTAGAAAAGAGGCAGAGATCGCCTACATCGCGAATGGTCTGTGTGTCCACCTTTGGACCTTATACCCACCCTTTGCAGAAGATTATCCGAAAAAACTGGCATCTGGTGGAAGAAATTATGCCCGAGGTAGGTGCTCCATTATTTGCCCTCAAGAAGAACCGGAGCATAGGACAGCTGATCACATCAACTCTCCCCAACCAAAAAAGGACACCCAGAGTACCATCTTTGGCATGACCCCTGTCAAAGGACATCGCAAATGCGGGACATGCTCTGTCTGCAATCTCACTATGGAAGGTTCATTGTTCTCTGATGGCAAAAGATTCTGGCGCCATGAAGATCACACGAATTGCAAAACAAAAAATGTAGTGTATGCAATTCAGTGTCCGTGTGACAAAGTGTACATTGGCAAGACTACACAAGAGGTCCGACAAAGGATCATACAGCACCGCTCCCGTATTAATAACAAAGTCCTTTCAGCACCATTAGTGTCACACTTCTTACAACACAAACACTCGACCAATGACCTGAAATGGACTGTGCTAGCAGCTATTAAAGGTGGAAACGGTGACCCGGAGACACGTTTGTCCCAAAAAGAAGCCTATTTAATTTTGAAATTCGACACAACCATCTCAGGGTTGAACGAAATGTCGGAAGTCAGCAACTTGTAATAATGAACCTGATTCTAATTTTGTCTGTGACTGTTTCTCATGCTTGGTTGTCTCAGGGCAGCACCACGGCGCATTATGTCTGCAGCGCTTTCGCTAGACACTTGAACTACCAGTTCCAGCATTCCCAGCATCTAGACACACCCAGCCAATATGGCCGCTCGTCACTTTTAAACTATTGAAACCGGCTCGGGCAGCTTGGTTGCCAGACGCCGGAGTGACTGAGGTGGAGGAGAACGCCCTGTTTCCTGCTTCTCGAGTAAGTTCTCTGTTAAAAAAACTCCAGCATGCCACCGGGTTGGTGAGCCTACGCAGAACGCTGCGACCTTTGGCTGACTCGGGGTGGGGGCGCGCTCGCCATCGCTCTGTATCTAATCAAGCCCCGTTCACTTGTTTCATTCACAGCGTTTGCGTAAACTTCGCTGGACCGATCAGCCAGACTACCCTTCACCGCGTCAAACTGTATTCAAGCCAGGTATGCTCCCCTCTTGCAGCCCTTTGCTAAACGTACATAGTGCTTGGGTTACATAGACTCACTCGTGGGCGCTCTCATTCTGTTCCCAGGCGCTGTGCTCTCTGTACAACAGAACCATCCGCGCTCAGACTAACATCGTGGATGCCACCAAATGAATCAGGTATGCCCATTTCTAAGTCACTCCTGGCCCCGTACGACACATAAGCTCCTTGGTAGTGACAGGCCACTCTCTATTTTTCTGCAGACACCGAACGTCCCGTGAGGCTGCTGCCCGTATACATCTGCATAACTAACACTACAACCAGGTAGCTACAACCTTTGGTCCTTGAGTCTGCTGAGTCCGTAAGACGTGCTTGCAATCTATACTCGCACCATATTTCATTATGATTATTCACAGCTACTGCTATATCCAGTCCGTGTCCTGAGGAGAACCCTAAACCTTTCTGTGGTTCGAAACGCGTTGACCCTGAGCCAGTAAAGAAGAAGGGTGCCACTAGAGACTTAAATCAAATTACACTCTCTGTCCCTAGTCGAGCGACCATCTTAACATCTAATCGCTGGCTCTATAAGACTAGCAGGCATCTTCTATGAAATGTGTTGTCCGCTGGTCTTCTGTTATAAATTTTGAAGGACTGGTGCCTATTGTTTTTGAAATATTGCATGTAGGCATTGTATTTACATAATTTGCTTATCGCTATCTTATTTGTGGTGTGTTTGCAAACCTTGCACCATTCTTGTATATATTGACCACTTGTATATATTGTGCACATTTTGTTTTTGGATGCATTCTTTATTGTTTGATGACTGTTTTTCTCTTCTTTGACATATAAAAATGAAATGTACAAAGTTTTTTGAATACTAGAAAACAGATAAAATAACGCATTGACAACTCGGTACTTCTAGGCTGGGTGTGCCCAAACAAAAATAAAAAAACAAGTAAAACCTGACCAGCCATCCTTTTGTTCAGTATAGTTGAGTGGTCCAAGTTGGTCAGTGACCGGACCCAAACCTTTTCCTTGCCCTGCCTCTACCACGCAGCCCAACTACGAATGTGTCTTAACCAAGCATTCCTTTACCATAAATTTCCACGCATAACCACGAATTCCGTTACCACGAAATTTGGTGGTATAAGCATGAATGGTAAAGGGGTATGTGTGGCTAGGGTCGCCTCTACCCCTCCTCCACCCTGACCACCCCACCACCCCTGCCCCTGTGCTGCCCCTTAAACTACCACATTCCATTCTACTGCCCTAAAACCTACCCGACCCCCAACACTAAAAACTACCCCTCCTCCCCATTCCACTCCCACTGCCATTAGGCCTAAAACTAGCCCTACCTCCCAGCCCCCTGCTGCCTCTTAAACCCCAACCCCTTCCAATGCCCTAAAACCTACCCTGCCCCCACTCTAAAAATGAACCCAACTACCCATTCCCCTCCCACAGCTCTAAGGCCTAAAACCCTGCCCACTAACTTACACTACCCCACCCCCTGCGCTGTCCCTTAAACTACCCTAACCCCTTCCACTGCCCTAAAACCTACCCACCCCAGCCCTAAAAACGACCCCAACTACCCATTCCCCTGCCACTGCCCTAAGGCCTAAGACCCAACACTACACCTCTCCCGCGCTGTCCCTTAAACAACTCCAACCAGTTCCACTACCCTAAAACCTACCCCAACCTGCCCTAAAAACAAACCGAACTACCCAGTCCCCTCTCTCTGCCCTAAGGCCTAAAACCCTGCACCCTGACTTACACTACCCTGACCCCCCGACCCACCCTGCTCTGTCCCTTAAATTACTCCAACCCCTTCCACCACCCTGAAATCCACCACTATCCTCCACGCCCTAAAAATTACCCCAACTACCCATTCCCCTCCCACTGCCCTAAGGCTTTAAACCCTACACAACCCTTTCCCCACCCTGTGTTGTCCCTTTAACTACCCCAACCCCTTCCACTGCGCTAAAACCTACCATGATCCCCTGCCTAAAAAATAACCCAACTACCCATTCCCCTGCCACTGACCTAAGTCCTAAAACCCCGCACATTAACTTGCACTACCCCAACCCCCACCACCTTGCTCTGTCCATTAAACTTCCCCAACCCCTTCCCTAAAACCTATCTGACCCCCTCCCAGCCATGAAAAATAAAGCCCAGCCCCACTTATCTCACGGCAGTGTCTTCTTCCTTCTGTCCTCCAGCATCTAGACCATGCACTGCCTTAACCATGCATATGTGTGGTTATGGCATACGCGTGGTAAGGCAAGTGTGGTAGAGCTTGCCTAGTCGGAACACGTGCGGTTCAGACTGCGGTGTAAAGCAAGCCCTCCAGACTATAAGATAATTTTTTGGAACCATGACACACACAGGATGGCTGTTTTTCATGGAAAGAATATGTCAGGCTTCACCTTAATCTTCATTGCTGACAGTAAATCTCTTACAGATGACTCTCTTAATCCCCTGTGGTCCTGTATATCAGCACCACACACTGTTTTGATTTATGGGCACACTATATGACTCTATTAAGCAACCAGTGGCAGCTACCTATGTTATGACATCTATTAATGTAATAACTGCACTTTCACAATTGCTTTATTAAACTTCCTGCTTTCTCAGATTTGCTTGAAAATGCACGATTTTTCTTCTTTTTTTTCAAAATTTTCGTGGGGGGGTAATCCCCCGAAACCCCCCTTTTGGGTTTCAGGCTCGCTCGCTGCGCTCGCTCGCTACGTGTTGTATGCAAATCACTTTGCGCCCCACCGCTTTCAAATGTCACCCACCGCCCCTGCTATATGGGTTATTGATTGATTGTCCAAGTATTTGTATAGGAGACTGAGTGTGTGTGTGGCTGGCTGGGAGGTGTGTGACTCTGTGCAGATCAATGTGTACTTGTATCAATGATTGTATAAGAAAGTAAGTATGTGTTAGTATATGTTTGAAAATGTAAGGTGCTCTATGTTTAACTGTATAGACAAGAAAATGGAAGTGTGATTGATTCTTTACAGGACTGACTAGGTGTGTGAGTAACTCCATGGATGAGTGGCAGAGTGTAAGTGTCTGTATAGGTGTATGAGTGCATATGATAGTGTTGTAAAGATGAGTGATTGTATGTATGAATGATTGTATGGGTGAATGAGTGAATGTGTGTGTAGACGTAGGAATCAGTGAGTACGTATGTAGTAACTAGTATTGGTGTGTCAATGGTTTCAAAAATTATACTCTGTATTTAACACTGGGTGAAACAGAGGTTATATTAAAACGTGAGGAGATGCATTGTATTGTCACATGAATGATATCATCAGTGATGTGGTCATTGATGTCAAATGAGATGTCATCAGTGATCTCATCAGTGATGTCATTTGAGATGTCATCAGTGATGTCACTGACCATGTCATGAATGATGTAATATGTGACATGATCAGCAGTGGATTGCGGGTGCGCGATATATAGTTAGTGCAACTAACTATATATGGAATTTCAATGGTTTTGTGTGAGTAAAATAAGGTTTTTTAAATGCTAATTCCTAACTATATATGGTCTATAACCTATGGTTCTTTCAGTGAATTTCAATGGTTTTTTAATAGCAAATATCATAAGCTGTCGAATGTCAAGTACGTGGTAAGTGAAAACATTTTCGTGTTTATGCACACTGATCTGCTTTGAATGGTGCCCCCCCCCCCTCTTTTCTATTAGGAGTACTCTCTCTTTGCAGATAGTGAAAGGTAGTTAACGCAGGCCTTTGCCCCCGTTGTAATCCGTCGTGCCTGCTTCTCTCTCCATTTGATTGATTGTTATCCAAGTATTTACTGTTTTAGAATTAGTTCTCTTTGGTTCATTCTCTATTTACAAACAAACACAGAGTCGCAATACTCTGTTTAGTCTTTGCAGATAACGAAAAATCGTGTAAAAAAAAAGAAAAGGAATCGAGCAAAATCAGTAGGCCACTAATGGGATCTCTTTTTGACCTCGCTAAAATAGAAACATTAGGAACAACCCCTCATGACAAATACAAAACTAATGAGATGAACTGAACTCCACACAATGATGGCTGCAAAACAGCTCGGCTCCGCCACCCACCCCGCCCAAAATAACGATAAAGAGCGGCTGCCATGATTGGTTGCGGAATGGCCACAACGGAGCTACGAAATGGTGCTGCTCTCATGCTAACCCCAGCTTCGGTCTGAAACATCCAGAAACACTGTAGACTACCAATTCGATCAGTTCCGGTAGCGCCCCAATGTAACCCGGTAGAGAAGAACTAGCCCTCCCCTCTTTGACTGATGGTTCTTGTTGCCTGTCCTTTCTGTTGTCATTTAACAGAACTATTTAGCCTGCTGAAAGGGGTTGTGTTTCGACCGCTGGTTGGTGGAGACATTTTGACTATATTCTGGACCTGCGTTGTCGCGTAATGCGTCATATGACGCGCCGCGTTAGCGCATCCGGAAGTCATCCGGGGCGCGCAGCGCGTAACGTAAGCATAACAAGTCATGTGACTTGTTAATAAAACTTTTCATTGGTTCATTTTACTTTTCTTATTCTAATGATGAAAGCCTTGGTCATATCACCTAAAAATTACGCTTTTAATTACTTCCGAACATTATTTTCTCTTAAATATATGTTATAATGTTCCAGGCTAATGTACTTTCCCGGAAATTTTACAACTGTCCTGCAAGTAAAATATATTCTTTTTTCGAGAAAAAGAGCGTTTCTTCGTCCCATGACGGAGCCGTTGAGCAAAAGAGGGTCGACCTGCTGTCTTAGTCGCCGATACGCCTGAATATGAGATTCTTATCGATCACTTTATGTTGCAGGAATAGAAAACACAACAGCCCTTGACCATTTATCTTTACTGCGTTCCTTCGTATTATACCTTTTACCCTTCATGTAATTGGTCTGCTTTATTTCACTTGCCTTTTAATGATTCTAAAACAGTGACTATTATTAAAAACTTTACCAATATATACACTACTACCATGTTTTCTTTTAAAAACCTTTATTGTGAAAATTTCATTATACAAATACGAGCCTATAACCACGTGGGCCTGCCACGGAGCAAACTGTAATCGTATATGATGAATAGACATTTACACTGTAGAGGAACGTAACGGGCGGGCCATTAGGTTGCAAAAACTAAGGTGTCTAACAGTTACGGAATCGGTGGACGTACATTTTATAATTAAAATACGACAGGGCCAGTTACAATAAAATTATCTAGATATACATTTGCGGGCAAGTACCATGGGTGACGTTAATTCGGATTTTCAACAGTACAGTAATCAATAACACATCAGAACTTAATATCAATAGGGATGTCGAAATATTCAATCAATTCTCGTCCCCGCCCGCCATGTGCTTCAAAACTGCATACGTATCTCGTGATTTCAAGGTTCTGCAACCAGTACACAACAAGGAGTTACGAGTCCCATTTATTCCGGCGCCATTTTGGGCGAGGACGGGCAGGTCCAGGATATAGTCAAAATGTCTCTACCAACCATCGACTATGATGATGTTCATATGCTGTATTTATTAGAGTAACACTCATCTGCCCACATGAAATTAATTTACCACAATCTAAACATGTCATTTTAATCTTTCCAAAGTTCTTCTAAATATTTGGGACCGTTTCCCTTGCCTCTGAAGCTCTCAGTGCCACTTCTTTGATGAATGTACTAGCAGGTCAGGGGTTCTCCTCCAAATCTCTCTTTTATGCAGCACTATAATTAATTGGTGCCACCTCTCCATATGACGATGCATGGTATAGTTACCACAACTATATATTTTTTCGGTTCCTCTGGAGAGTTCATCGTGGCAGATGAAGCGTGTAACATACCGGGCATTTACCTTTTTTTGCATGTACAGGAAAGGAAAAAAAAATCGAGCGTTCGAGTTCTTAGGTGTCCCAGGGCCATTTTAGTGGACCAGGCCCAAATCCAAAGAACAGCTATCTCACAGGCTAATGGGGCGACCCACGCCGAGTTTCAGCATTGTAGGATGACCACACAAGTACAGCAACTTGCTAGACATCACCTCGGTGCCATCCGGATCTCGGCGCCCCACTGCAGATGAAGTGCCTCTCAACTATGAAACCACCACGGTGACATCCGGATCTTGGCGCGTTGTGCTGCCTTCGGCCTATTCGCACATCGGTCCGCTACTGACGCCATCTCACAGGCTAATGGGGTGACCCACGCCGAGTTTCAGCATTGTAGGATGACCACACCAACTTGCTAGACATCACCTCGGTGCCATCCGAATCTTGGCATCTCAACGCCTAGTGGTATCTTCCATACAGAAAATATTGTTACGCTGCCTTTGGCCCCATTCGCACATCAGTCCGCAACTTAGACATCACCTCGATGCCATCCGGATCTTGGCATCTCAGCGCCTTGTGGTGTCAGTCAGAAAATATTGTTGCGCTGCCTTTGGCCCCATTCGCACATCAGTCCGCTACTGACACCATCTCACAGGCCAATAGGGCGCCCCACGCCGACTTTTACCATTGTACGATGGCCACACCAGTGGCACAACTTCCTAGACATCACCTCGGTGCCATCCGAATCTTGGCATCTCAACGCCTAGTGGTATCTTCCATACAGAAAATCTTGTTACGCTACCTTTGGCCCCATTCGCACATCGGTCCGCAACTTAGACATCACCTCGGTGCCATCCGGATCTTGGCATCTCAGCGCCTTGTGGTGTCAGTCAGAAAATATTGTTGCGCTGCCTTTGGCCCCATTCGCACATCAGTCCGCTACTGACACCATCTCACAGGCCAATAGGGCGCCCCACGCCGACTTTTACCATTGTACGATGGCCACACCAGTGGCACAACTTCCTAGACATCACCTCGGTGCCATCCGAATCTTGGCATCTCAACGCCTAGTGGTATCTTCCATACAGAAAATCTTGTTACGCTACCTTTGGCCCCATTCGCACATCGGTCCGCAACTTACACATCACCTCGGTGCCATCCGGATCTTGGCATCTCAGCGCCTTGTGGTGTCTTCTACTCCGAAAATATAGTAGAAAATATTGTTGCGCTGCCTTTGGCCCCATTCACACATCAGTCCGCTACTGACACCATCTCACAGGCCAACAGGGCGCCCCA
Organism: Lissotriton helveticus; assembly: GCF_964261635.1. Classification (NCBI taxonomy): domain Eukaryota; kingdom Metazoa; phylum Chordata; class Amphibia; order Caudata; family Salamandridae; genus Lissotriton; species Lissotriton helveticus. The sequence goes on along the minus strand of NC_136059.1, from coordinate 52,331,046 downwards.
CGCCGACTTTTACCATTGTACGATGGCCACACCAGTGCCACAACTTGCTAGACACCACCTCGGTGCCATCCGGATCTTGGCATCTCAGCGCCTTGTGGTGTCTTCAAATCAGAAAATATTGTTGCGCTGCCTTTGGCCCCATTCGCACATCGGTCCGCTACTGACGCCATCTCACAGGCCAACGGGGCGCCCCACGCCGACTTTCAACATTGTAGGATGGCCACAGAAGTGCGACAACTTACTAGACACCACCTCGGTGCCATCCGGATCTTGGCGCGTTGTGCTGCCTTCGACCTATTCGCACATCGGTCCGCTACTGACGCAAACTCACAGGCCAACGGGGCGCCCCACGCCGACTTTCAGCATTGTAGGATGGCCACACCAGTGCGGCAACTTACTAGACACCACCTCGGTGCCATCCGGATCTTGGCGCGTTGTGCTGCCTTCGGCCTATTCGCACATCGGTCCGCTACTGACGCAAACTCACAGGCCAACGGGGCGCCCCACGCCGACTTTCAGCATTGTTGGATGGCCACACCAGTGCGACAACTTACTAGACACCACCTCGGTGCCATCCGGATCTTGGCGCGTTGTGCTGCCTTCGGCCTATTCGCACATCGGTCCGCTACTGACGCAAACTCACAGGCCAACGGGGCGCCCCACGCCGACTTTCAGCATTGTAGGATGGCCACACCAGTGCTGCAACTTGCTGGACACCACCTCGGTGCCATCCAGATCTTGGCGCGTTGTGTTGCCTTCGGCCTATTCGCACATCGGTCCGCTACTGACGCCGCCTCACGTGCCAACGTATTTTCTCCTAATTTTACACCCTATGCCGCATAACAGGTCATGTGACTTGTTTATAAAACTTTTCATTGGTTCATTTTACTTTTGGTTTCCTAATGATGGAAGGCTTGATCATGTGACCTAAAAACAACACTTTTCATAGGATGAAAACTTTTTTTTTTCCCCAAACGATGAAAGCCCCACCTTGTTTCTGGATGTTTCAGACTGAAGCTGGCGTCAGCATGAAAGCACCACCATCTCGTAGCTCAGTCGTGGTCATTCCGCGAGCAATCATGGCAGCCGCTCCCCACCAGAAGCCTGCAGGAGTCGGAGCCCCCAAAACTTTTGATGAATTCTCAAGGCGGAGGGGACGCTTTCGAGAATGAGGTCCAAGACCTAGCAGACAAGCGTCCGATTTCCAAGGTGTCCCAGGGCCATTTCAGTGGACCAGGCCCAAAAAGTAAACAGCCTGCCGCCATTTTGAGAGTCCTGTGACAGCCGCCTATCGCTGCACCGCAAGAGTGGGCGCAACTCAGCTGAATTGCGGCTTTTGACACAGTGGACCAAAAACGGACGGAATGGCAACTGAAACGGTAAAGGGGCGCCCCACTACAACAGATGACACTCCACCTGGAGAGGCCCGTTCACGCCGCCTCCCCCGGGGCGCTCCACGCCGTTATTCGGAGCAGCATTGTAGGATACCAAAACCAGTGCGGCAACTTACTGGACATCACCTTGGTGCCATCGTTCTGCTGCCTTGGAACTATTCGCGCAACAGTTTGCTACTGATGACCCACCCCCCGCGACGCCCCATGCCGTTATTTGCTGGGTGGCAACTTACTAGACATCACTTTCGTGTCATCTAGATTTCAACGCGTTCTGCTGCCTTGGAACTATTCGCACAACAGTTTGCTACTGATGACCCACCCCCCGCGACGCCCCACGCCGGAAATCTGGACGTTGTGCTGCGTTGGGACTATTCGCACAGCCGACCGCTACTTCGTTGTTTTTCCCTAAAAATGTTTATATGTTATTACTATTTTTGTTTTCTTGTATATATTTATAAATTATTAAAGTTTTATAATCTTACTACTTTGTCGGAGTGCTATATATTTTTAATGTGACACATAATTGTAAAAACTTTGATGTACAAACAGTCATCCCTGGAATCTTCCGCTTCAGGCTCGGTCCCCTCCCCAATCACAATACAGGATGGTTTTCAGATAATAGCAACGCTTCTGCTGTGACGAATCTCATCGAGTGTGGGCCTTGATCTACTATAACTCCTTTGAAGAGGGGTGATTCTTTACAGCTGTGGCCATAAACTACATCTGCAGGGCTAGCTGATACCCTAGGACCAGCCTGGACAATCGGACACAGAGGAAAAGGAGTGTCAGAGGGTGCGGTAGTGAATAGGGCGAAAGGGAGGTGTCGGGCGGGCACAGGGTGTGATTCTCAGGGAACAGCAGCGCAGATGGGGGAGGTTTATTACCCATGCATAAGACAGAGAGCGGGGGTGACCACTGCCTGGGGGAGATGTTTGCGAGGGTGGGGAGCCATGCTAAGGATCGACAGCGTGCACAGAGTGGGTCTGGTCAAGGCATCTAAAATGGCTGCCGTGCACGACAAAAGTGTGGCATTTGAAAAAAGACAAGATGGCGCAGACAATGTTTTTCAACACTTCCTGATTTCCTTCGAATCGAACGTTAACAGACGTTGGGGCATATTACCAAAGTTAAGCGATATTTATCCCTAACGATGCTTAGCAACGATTTTTTTACCGTCAGAAATTATCGCAGATAAACCTTGCTATTATCAAGGTTTATCGGAAATACGATAAAAAACGACCGCAATGCATTAACATCGCTGAAAACTCAGGGATATTCATGCATTACCGAGCTAATGCTCTTAGCCATGTTATCCACCTCCCATTGGATAACATGGCTAAGAACTGCTCAGGGCAGGTGGTAGCTTTTAGAGATATTCGCCCTTATCTCGAATATTTCCAAAAGTTGATAATAGGAGATAGCGATGTTAGCGACTGTTTCCAGTCGCTAACATCTTGGCATGCCCACTTTGCATGTCATTAGTGATAAATATCACTCACATGCAAAGTGGGGCCCAAGATGGTCGCTATCTTCTACTAGCCGTCGCTAACTGGTGTTAGCAACAGCTAGGTAATACACATATAATTTTATCTCCGCGAAGCGGAGCGCTGTTACAGATATATATCTTGTTTCTGAACGTTAATTTCTCAAAATGCACTGAAGCACATATATTGAGACCTAGCAAAGGCACATCGGGCTACCAGTCCCTACAATTTTGCCAAGTTTCGTGCAAATCCATTCAGCTGTTCGATCCTACCGAGAGACAAGATGGCGGCCGCTACGGACTGTTTGGAATGTTTACAGACACCGGAGAGCCAATCAGCTTCGCTTCGCAAAGCTCCGTAACGCGAAAAGTACGCGAAGCGGTGCGCTGTTACAGATATATACCTTTTTTTGAACGTTAATTTCTCAAAATCCACTGGAGCACATATATTGAGATCTAGCAAAGGCACATCGGGCTACCAGTCCCTACAATTTTGCCAAGTTTCGTGCAAATCCATTCAGCTGTTCGATTATTATTATTTTTATTTTTTTTTGCCCCGCGGGGCCCTTTTAAAACCTCCACATCAAACCTAGGGGTGAGCGACAATGTACTATGCCCCCTTATGGTCATTTGCCCCTTCGCTTCGGCCTCCTCTTGTCTCTCGATCCTACCGAGAGACAAGATGGCGGCCGCTACGGACTGTTTGGAATGTTGACAGACGCCGGAGAACCAATCAGCTTCGCTTCACAAAGCTCCGTTGCGCGAAAAGTCCGCGAACCAGAGCGCTGCCCGGTCCGCTGTTACAGATATATATCTTTTTTTAAACGTTAATTTCTCAAAATCCTCTGGAGCACATATATTGAGACCTACAAAAGGCACATCGGGCTACCAGTCCCTACAATTTTGCCAAGTTTCGTGCAAATCCATTCAGCCGTTCGGGCTAAAAGTGAGGCCAACCGCCCAATGGAAAACTCAATGTTAAAAACACGTTTTGGGACCCCCCTTTTTTCTCGGCCCCCACTGGACGAACCCCCCCCAAATTTTCAAGGGCTGCTCAGAAACAAAATGTGCCATTTTCCTGAAAATTTCAGCCAATTCCGTCCACAAACGCCAAAGTTATTAGACATAGAATTTTCAAAAAACCCATAGAGAAAAAATCCTAACTATATATACCTACTGGCGACCGCCAGTAGGTAATATATATATATATATATATATATATATATATATATATATATATATATATATATATATATATATATATATATATATATATATATATATATATATATATATATATATATATATATTCACTGAAAAAACCATAGGTTATAGACCATATATAGTTAGGAATTAGCATTTACAAAACCTTGAAAATTCACTGAAAAAACCATAGGTTATACACCATATATAGTTAGGAATTAGCATTTAAAAAACCTTATTTTACTCACACAAAACCATTGAAATTCCATATATAGTTAGTTGCACTAACTATATATCGCGCACCCGCAATCCACTGCTGATCATGTCACATATTACATCATTCATGACATGGTCAGTGGCATCACTGATGACATCACTGATGACATCTCAAATGACATCACTGATGACATCTCAAATGACATCACTGATGACATCACTGATGACATCTCAAATGACATCACTGATGAGATCACTGATGACATCATCCAGTGACTGTGTGTTTCTGTAAAGTTTAAATATGTTTTACATATTGAAGAATGAGTAGATGTATAAGTGTCTGGACGAAGGATTTAGTAGGTGCATGACTGAATGTATGAGTGAGTGATTAAATGTGTCTCACTGAGTGCATGGGTTAGTGAGTAAACTGTCTTAATTTGTGCATCATTATGTCTGTTGTTCTGTAAACTGCTGCATGTGTTGATCAGTAGCTATATGATTAACTATATGGGTTATTGATTGATTGTCCAAGTATTTGTATAGGAGACTGAGTGTGTGTGTGGCTGTCTGGGAGGTGTGTGACTCTGTGCAGATCAATGTGTACTTGTATCAATGATTGTATAAGAAAGTAAGTATGTGTTAGTATATGTTTGAAAATGTAAGGTGCTCTATGTTTAACTGTATAGACAAGAAAATGGAAGTGTGATTGATTCTTTACAGGACTGACTAGGTGTGTGAGTAACTCCATGGATGAGTGGCAGAGTGTAAGTGTCTGTATAGGTGTATGAGTGCATATGATAGTGTTGTAAAGATGAGTGATTGTATGTATGAATGATTGTATGGGTGAATGAGTGAATGTGTGTGTAGACGTAGGAATCAGTGAGTACGTATGTAGTAACTAGTATTGGTGTGTCAATGGTTTCAAAAATTATACTCTGTATTTAACACTGGGTGAAACAGAGGTTATATTAAAACGTGAGGAGATGCATTGTATTGTCACATGAATGATATCATCAGTGATGTGGTCATTGATGTCAAATGAGATGTCATCAGTGATCTCATCAGTGATGTCATTTGAGATGTCATCAGTGATGTCATCAGTGATGTCACTGACCATGTCATGAATGATGTAATATGTGACATGATCAGCAGTGGATTGCGGGTGCGCGATATATAGTTAGTGCAACTAACTATATATGGAATTTCAATGGTTTTGTGTGAGTAAAATAAGGTTTTTTAAATGCTAATTCCTAACTATATATGGTGTATAACCTATGTTTTTTTCAGTGAATTTTCAAGGTTTTGTAAATGCTAATTCCTAACTATATATGGTCTATAACCTATGGTTTTTTCAGTGAATTTCAATGGTTTTTTAATAGCAAATATCATAAGCTGTCGAATGTCAAGTACGTGGTAAGTGAAAACATTTTCGTGTTTATGCACACTGATCTGCTTTGAATGGTGCCCCCCCCCTCATTTCTATTAGGAGTACTCTCTCTTTGCAGATAGTGAAAGGTAGTTAACGCAGGCCTTTGCCCCCGTTGTAATCCGTCGTGCCTGCTTCTCTCTCCATTTGATTGATTGTTATCCAAGTATTTACTGTTTTAGAATTGGTTCTCTTTGGTTCATTCTCTATTTACAAACAAACACAGAGTCGCAATACTCTGTGTAGTCTTTGCAGATAACGAAAAATCGTGTAAAAAAAAAGAAAAGGAATCGAGCAAAATCAGTAGGCCACTAATGGGATCTCTTTTTGACCTCGCTAAAATAGAAACATTAGGAACAACCCCTCATGACAAATACAAAACTAGTGAAATGAACTGAACTCCACACAATGATGGCTGCAAAACAGCTCGGCTCCGCCACCCACCCCGCCCAAAATAACGATAAAGAGCGGCTGCCATGATTGGTTGCGGAATGGCCACGACGGAGCTACGAAATGGTGCTGCTCTCATGCTAACCCCAGCTTCAGTCTGAAACATCCAGAAACACTGTAGACTACCAATTCGATCAGTTCCGGTAGCGCCCCAATGTAACCCGGTAGACAAGAACTAGCCCTCCCCTCTTTGACTAATGGTTCTTGTTGCCTGTCCCTTCTGTTATCATTTAACAGAACTATTTAGCCTGCTGAAAGGGGTTGTGTTCCGACCGCTGGTTGGTGGAGACATTTTGAATATATTCTGGACCTGCGTTGTCGTGTAATGCGTCATATGACGCGCCGCGTTAGCGCATCCGGAAGTCATCCGGGGCGCGCAGCGCGTAACGTAAGCATAACAAGTCATGTGACTTGTTAATAAAACTTTTCATTGGTTCATTTTACTTTTCTTATTCTAATGATGAAAGGCTTGGTCATATGACCTAAAAATTACGCTTTTTATTACTTCCGAACATTATTTTTTCCTAAATATATGTTATAATGTTCCAGGCTAATGTACTTTCCCGGAAAATTTACAACTGTCCTGCAAGTAAAATATATTCTTTTTTCGAGAAAAAGAGCGTTTCTTCGTCCCATGACGGAGCCGTTGAGCAAAAGAGGGTCGACCTGCTGTCTTAGTCGCCGATACGCCTGAATATGAGATTCTTATCGATCACTTTATGTTGCAGGAATAGAAAACACAACAGCCCTTGACCATTTATCTTTACTGCGTTCCTTCGTATTATACCTTTTACCCTTCATGTAATTGGTCTGCTTTATTTCACTTGCCTTTTAATGATTTTAAAACAGTGACTATTATTAAAAACTTTACCAATGTATATACTACTACCATGTTTTCTTTTAAAAACCTTTATTGTGAAAATTTCATTATACAAATACGAGCCTATAACCACGTGGGCCGGCCACGGAGCAAACTGTAATCGTATATGATGAGTAGACATTTACACTGTAGAGTAACGTAACGGGCGGGCCATTAGGTTGCAAGAACTAAGGTGTCTAACAGTTACGGAATGGGTGGACGTACATTTTATAATTAAAAGACGACAGGGCCAGTTACAATAAAATTATCTAGATATACATTTGCGGGCAAGTACCATGGGTGATGTTAATTCGAACTTTCAATAGTACAGTAATCAATAACACATCAGAACTTAATATCAATAGGGATGTCGAAATATTCAATCAATTCTCGTCCCCGCCCGCCATGTGCTTCAAAACTGCATACGTATCTCGTGATTTCAAGGTTCTGCAACCAGTACACAACAAGGAGTTACGAGTCCCATTTATTCCGGCGCCATTTTGGGCGAGGACGTGCAGGTCCAGGATATAGTCAAAATGTCTCTACCAACCATCAACTATGATGATGTTCATATGCTGTATTTATTAGAGTAACACTCATCTGTCCACATGAAATTAATTTGCCACAATCTAAACATGTCATTTTAATCTTTCCAAAGTTCTTCTAAATATTTAGGACCGTTTCCCTTGCCTCGGATGCTGTCAGTGCCACTTCTTTGATGAATGTACTAGCAGGTCAGGGGTTCTCCTCCAAATCTCTCTTTTATGCAGCACTATAATTAATTGGTGCCACCTCTCCATATGACGATGCATGGTATAGTTACCATAACTATATTTTTTTTCGGTTCCTCTGGAGAGTTCATCGTGGCAGATGAAGCGTGTAACGTACCGGGCATTTACCTTTTTTTGCATGTACAGGAAAGGAAAAAAAAATCGAGCGTCCGAGTTCTAAGGTGTCCCAGGGCCATTTTAGTGGACCAGGCCCAAATCCAAAGAACAGGCCGCCATTTTGAGAGTCCTGTTGCAGCCGCCTGTCGCTGTAGCATCAAGAGCAGCCGAAACTCAGCTGAATGGCAACTGAAATGGTAAAGGGGCGCCCCACTACAGCAGACGAGCCTCCACCTAGGAAGGCCCCTTCACGCCGCCCCCCCCCCTTCGGGCACCCCATGCCATTATTCGGAGCAGTATTGAAGGATGGCCACACCAGTGCGGCAACTTGCTACACATCACCTCGGTGGTAACCGAATCTCAGCGCCTTGTGGTGTCTTCTATTCAGAAAACATTGTTGCGCTGCCTTTGGCCCCATTCGCACATCGGTCCGCTACTGACGCCATCTCACAGGCTAATGGGGCGCCCCACGCCGAGTTTCAGCATTGTAGGATGACCACACCAGTACAGCAACTTGCTAGACATCACCTCGGTGCCATCCGGATCTCGGCGCCCCACTGCAGATGAAGTGCCTCTCAACTATGAAACCACCACGGTGACATCCGGATCTTGGCGCGTTGTGCTGCCTTCGGCCTATTCGCACATCGGTCCGCTATTGACGCCATCTCACAGGCTAATGGGGCGCCCCACGCCGAGTTTCAGCATTGTAGGATGACCACACCAGTACAGCAACTTGCTAGACATCACCTCGGTGCCATCCGGATCTCGGCGCCCCACTGCAGATGAAGTGCCTCTCAACTATGAAACCACCACGGTGACATCCGGATCTTGGCGCGTTGTGCTGCCTTCGGCCTATTCGCACATCGGTCCGCTACTGACGCCATCTCACAGGCTAATGGGGCGCCCCACGCCGAGTTTCAGCATTGTAGGATGACCACACCAGTACAGCAACTTGCTAGACATCACCTCGGTGCCATCCGGATCTTGGCATCTCAACGCCTAGTGGTATCTTCCATACAGAAAATATTGTTGCGCTGCCTTTGGCCCCATTCGCACATCGGTCCGCAACTGACACCATCTCACAGTCCAACAGGGCGCCCCACGCCGACTTTTACCATTGTAGGATGGCCACACCAGTACAGCAACTTCCTAGACATCACCTCGGTGCCATCCGGATCTTGGCATCTCAGCGCCTTGTGGTGTCAGTCAGAAAATATTGTTGCGCTGCCTTTGGCCCCATTCGCACATCAGTCCGCTACTGACACCATCTCACAGGCCAACAGGGCGCCCCACGCCGACTTTTACCATTGTAGGATGGCCACACCAGTGCCACAACTTGCTACACACCACCTCGGTGCCATCCGGATCTTGGCATCTCAGCGCCTTGTGGTGTCTTCTATTCCGAAAATATTGTTGCGCTGCCTTTGGCCCCATTCGCACATCGGTCCGCTACTGACGCCATCTCACAGGCCAACGGGGCGCCCCACGCCGACTTTCAACATTGTAGGATGGCCACACCAGTGCGGCAACTTACTAGACACCACCTCGGTGCCATCCGGATCTTGGCGCGTTGTGCTGCCTTCGGCCTATTCGCACATCGGTCCGCTACTGACGCAAACTCACAGGCCAACGGGGCGCCCCACGCCGACTTTCAGCATTGTAGGATGGCCACACCAGTGCTGCAACTTGCTGGACACCACCTCGGTGCCATCCGGATCTTGGCGCGTTGTGTTGCCTTCGGCCTATTCGCACATCGGTCCGCTACTGACGCCGCCTCACGTGCCAACGTATTTTCTCCGCATTTTATACCCTATGCCGCATAACAGGTCATGTGACTTGTTTATAAAACTTTTCATTGGTTCATTTTACTTTTGGTTTCCTAATGATGGAAGGCTTGATCATATGACCTAAAAACAACACTTTTCATTGGATGAAAACTTTTTTTTTTCCCAAACGATGAAAGCCCCACCTTGTTTCTGGATGTTTCAGACTGAAGCTGGCGTCAGCATGAGAGCACCACCATCTCGTAGCTCCGTCGTGGTCATTCCGCGAGCAATCATGGCAGCCGCTCCCCACCAGAAGCCTACAGGAGTCGGGGGCCCCCAAAACTTTTGATGAATCCTCAAGGCGGAGGGGACGCTTTCGAGAATGGGGTCCAAGACCTAGCAGACAAGCGTCCGATTTCCAAGGTGTCCCAGGGCCATTTCAGTGGACCAGGCCCAAAAAGGAAACAGCCTGCCGCCATTTTGAGAGTCCTGTGACAGCCGCCTATCGCTGCACTGCAAGAGTGGGCGCAACTCAGCTGAACTGCGGCTTTTGACACAGTGGACCAAAAACGGACGGAATGGCAACTGAAACGGTAAAGGGGCGCCCCACTACAACAGATGAGACTCCACCTGGAGAGGCCCGTTCACGCCGCCTCCCCCGGGGCGCCCCACGCCGTTATTCGGAGCAGCATTGTAGGATACCAAAACCAGTGCGGCAACTTACTGGACATCACCTTGGTGCCATCGTTCTGCTGCCTTGGAACTATTCGCACAACAGTTTGCTACTGATGACCCACCCCCCGCGACGCCCCACGCCAGAAATCTGGACGTTGTGCTGCGTTGGGACTATTCGCACAGCCGACCGCTATTTCGTTGTTTTTCCCTAAAAATGTTTATATGTTATTACTGTTTTTGTTTTCTTGTATATATTTATAAGTTATTAAAGTTTTATAATCTTACTACTTTGTCGGAGTGCTATATATTTTTAATGTGACACATAATTGTAAAAACTTTGATGTACAAAGAGTCATCCCTGGAATCTTCCGCTTCAGGCTCGGTCCCCTCCCCAATCACAATACAGGATGGTTTTCAGATAATAGGAACGCGTCTGCTGTGACGGATCTCATCGAGTGTGGGCCTTGATCTACTATAACTCCTTTGAAGAGGGGTGATTCTTTACAGCTGGGGCCATAAACTACATCTGCAGGGCTAGCTGATACCCTAGGACCGGCCTGGACAATCGGACACAGAGGAAAAGGAGTGTCAGAGGGTGCGGTAGTGAATAGGGCGAAAGGGAGGTGTCGGGCGGGCACAGGGTGTGATTCTCAGGGAAGAGCAGCGCAGATGGGGGGAGGTTTATTACCCATGCATAAGACAGAGAGCGGGGGTGACCACTGCCTGGGGGAGATGCTTGCGAGGGTGGGGAGCCATGCTAAGGATCGACAGCGTGCACAGAGTGGGTCTGGTCAAGGCATCTAAAATGACTGCCGTGCACGACAAAAGTGTGGCATTTGAAAAAAGACAAGATGGCGCAGACAATGTTTTTCAACACTTCCTGATTTCCTTCGAATCGAACGTTAACAGACGTTGGGGCATGTTACCAAAGTTAAGCGATATTTATCCCTAACGATGCTTAGCAACGATTTTTTTACCGCTAAGCATCGTCAGAAATTATCGCAGATAAACCTTGCTATTATCAAGGTTTATCGCAAATACGATAAAAAACGACCGCAATGCATTAATATCGCTGAAAACTCAGCGATATTCATGCATTACCGAGCTAATGCTCTTAGCCATGTTATCCACCTCCCATTGGATAACATGGCTAAGAACTGCTCAGGGCAGGTGCTAGCTTTTGGAGATATTCGCGCTTATCGCGAATATTTCCAAAAGTTGATAATAGGAGATAGCGATGTTAGCGACTGTTTCCAGTCGCTAACATCTTGGCATGCCCACTTTGCATGTCATTAGTGATAAATATCACTCACATGCAAAGTGGGGCCCAAGATGGTCGCTATCTCCTACTAGCCGTCGCTAACTGGTGTTAGCAACAGCTAGGTAATACAGATATAATTTTATCTCCGCGAAGCGGAGCGCTGTTACAGATATATATCTTGTTTTTGAACGTTAATTTCTCAAAATCCACTGAAGCACATATATTGAGACCTAGCAAAGGCACATCGAGCTACCAGTCCCTACAATTTTGCCAGGTTTCGTGCAAATCCATTCAGCCGTTCGATTATTATTATTATTTTTTTTTTGCCCCGCGGGGCCCTTTTAAAACCTCCACATCAAACCTAAGAGGTCAAGGAGGATCTACTATGCCCCCTTATGGTCATTTGCCCCTTCGCTTTGGCCTCCTCTTGTCTCTCGATCCTACTGAGAGACAAGATGGCGGCCGCTACGGACTGTTTGCAATGTTTACAGACGCCGGAGAACCAATCAGCTTCGCAAACCTCCGTTACGCGAAGCGGAGCGCTGTTACAGATATATATCTTTTTTTGAACGTTAATTTCTCAAAATCCACTGGAGCACATATATTGAGACCTAGCAAAGGCACATCGGGCTACCAGTCCCTAATATTTTACCAAGTTTCGTGCAAATCCATTCAGCCGTTCGATTATTATTATTATTATTATTTTTTTGCCCCGCGGGACCCCTTTAAAACCTCCACATCAAACCTAGGGGGTCAGCGAGGATCTACTATGCCCCCTTATGGTCATTTGCCCCTTCGCTTTGGCCTCCTCTTGTCTCTCGATCCTACCGAGAGACAAGATGGCGGCCGCTACGGACTGTTTGGAATGTTCACAGACGCCGGAGAACCAATCAGCTTCGCTTCACAAAGCTCCGTACCGCGAAAAGTCCGCGAACCGGAGCGCTGCCCGTTCCGCTGTTACAGATATATATCTTTTTTTGAACGTTAATTTCTCAAAATCCACTGGAGCACATATATTGAGACCTAGCAAAGGCACATCGGGCTACCAGTCCCTACAATTTTGCCAAGTTTCGTGCAAATCCATTCAGCCGTTCGGGCTAAAAGTGAGGCCAACCGCCCTATGGAAAACTCAATGTTAAAAACACGTTTTGGGACCCCCCTTTTTTCTCGGCCCCCCCTTGATGAACCCCCCCCAAATTTTCAAGGGCTGCTCAGAAACAAAATGTGCCATTTTCCTGAAAATGTCAGCCAATTCCGTCCACAAACGCCAAAGTTATTAGACATAGAATTTTCAAAAATCCCATAGAGAAAAAATCCTAACTATATATACCTACTGGCGACCGCCAGTAGGTAATATATATATATATTCACTGAAAAAACCATAGGTTATAGACCACATATAGTTAGGAATTAGCATTTACAAAACCTTGAAAATTCACTGAAAAAACCATAGGTTATACACCATATATAGTTAGGAATTAGCATTTACAAAACCTTGAAAATTCACTGCAAAAACCATAGGTTAGAGACCATATATGGTTAGCTGGACATTTTATTGACATAAAACCAATGAAATTCCATATATAGTTAGTTGCACTAACTATATATCGCGCACCCGCAATCCACTGCTGATGATGTCACATATTACATCATTCATGGCATGGTCAGTGACATCACTGATGACATCACTGATGACATCTCAAATGACATCACTGATGACATCACTGATAACAACATCCAGTGATTTTTTTTTTCTATAAAGTTTAAATATGTCTTACATATTGAAGAATGAGTGGATGTGTAAGTGTCTGGACGAAGGATTTACTAGGTGCATGACTGACTGTATGAGTGAGTGATTAAATGTGTCTCACTGAGTGCATGGGTTAGTGACTAAACTGTCTTAATTTGTGCATCATTATGTCTGTTGTTCTGTAAACTGCTGCATGTGTTGATCAGTAGCTATATGAGTAACTATATGGGTTATTGATTGATTGCCCAAGTATTTGTATGGGAGACTGAGTGTGTGTGTGGCTAGCTGGGAGGTGTGTGACTCTGTGCAGATCAATCTGTACTTGTATCAATGATTGTATAAGAAGGTAAGTATGTGTTAGTATATGTTTGAAAATGTAAGGTGCTCTATGTTTAACTGTATAGACAAGAAAATGGAAGTCTCATTGATTCTTTACAGGACTGACTAGGTGTGTGAGTAACTCCATGGATGAGTGGCAGACTGTGAGTGTCTGTATAGGTGTATGAGTGCATATGATAGTGTTGTAAAGATGAGTGATTGTATGTATGAATGATTGTATGGGTGAATGAGTGAAGGTGTGTGTAGACGTAGCAATCAGTGAGTGCGTATGTAGTAACTAGTATTGGTGTGTCAATGGTTTCAAAAATTATACTCTTTTTAACACTGGGTGAAACAGAGGTTATATTAAAATGTGAGGAGATGCATTGTATTGTCACATGAATGATATCATCAGTGATGTGGTCATTGATGTCAAATGAGATGTCATCAGTGATGTCATCAGTGATGTCATTTGAGATGTCATCAGTGATGTCATCAGTGATGTCACTGACCATGTCATGAATGATGTAATATGTGACATCATCAGCAGTGGATTGCGGGTGCGCGATATATAGTTAGTGCAACTAACTATATATGGAATTTCATTGGTTTTATGTCAATAAAATGTCCAGCTAACTATATATGGTCTCTAACCTATGGTTTTTGCAGTGAATTTTCAAGGTTTTGTAAATGCTAATTCCTAACTATATATGGTGAATAACCTATGGTTTTTTCAGTGAATTTTCAAGGTTTTGTAAATGCTAATTCCTAACTATATATGGTCTATAACCTATGGTTTTTTCAGTGAATTTCAATGGTTTTTTAATAGCAAATATCATAAGCTGTCGAATGTCAAGTACGTGGTAAGTAAAAACATTTTCGTGTTTATGCACACTGATCTGCTTTGAATGCTGCCCCCCACCCCTCATTTCTATTAGGAGTACTCTCTCTTTGCAGATAGTGAAGGGTAGTTAACGCAGCCCTTTGCCCCCTTTGTAATCCGTCGTGCCTGCTTCTCTCTCCATTTGATTGATTGTTCTCTTTGGTTCATTCTCTATTTACAAACAAGCACAGAGTCGCAATACTCTGTTTAGTCTTTGCAGATAGCGAAAAATCGTGTAAAAAAACGAAAGGAATCGAACAAAATCAGTAGGCCACTAATGGGATCTCTTTTTGACCTCGCTAAAATAGAAACATTAGGAACAACCTGTTGAAAATAGCAATGCGTATGTACATAAGCGGCGTTCATTTGTGTTCACAGTACCCCTTGTTGATTGTTTCAATCGAGCATTGAATTGTTCGAAGTTGGTTCTCTTAAGGATCTTCTCTGCCTGCAAACGAGGAAGAATAGGAATATTCTCTCTCCCTTTGCAGATAGTGAAGGGTAGGTAACGCAAGCCTTTAACACGTCGTACCTATTTCATTCCTCATTGATTGATTGATTGTCCGAACATTGACTGTTTGGGAATTAATTCTTTTTGGAGGTATTCCCTGTTTGCAAATAAACGTAGGAAAATCTTTGCAAGTAGTGAAAGGGTACGTAATGCGGACCTTTCTCCCCCGTTGTAATCTGTCATGCCTATCTACTCCCCACTGATTGATGCACCTGTTTCACCCGGACCATTTACTAGAGATACGTTATCTGACCCGACCAGAGAGCACCCCTAGTGAAAAGGACATATGCAATAATAACGAAGTGATCACTGTATCCTGTTAACAGAAACTTTAGCATGAAACAACCTGGAAAGAAAAGAATAGGAAAACGAAAATCAGTAGGCCACTGATGAACATGAACTTTTATTAAACAACGAACAAAGAAACGATAACATAACGTAATGATAAAACCTATTAATGTCCTAGAAACAAGAAAACGTTAAAATATGCCAGTAGTGAGAGACCAGAAAAACAGTAAGAGAAACCAAATCACCCCTCGCTGTCCCACCGCCTGCCACGCCAAAAAAATCGATAGACTAGGGAAAATGCAAGTCAGTAGAACATCCGCCCCCACTCTGGAAACTTCCAAGGTGGGGCAGGGTTGCGGCTACGCCCAGCCGGGAGCAGCCCATATAAGGCAGGTCCTGCTGCCACGCCTCGGCCAGGAGATCCTAACGTAGGGTGTAGCCGGAGGAGAGGCCGAGGCCAGCGGGACCCGGCCAGGGGATTGCCTTTACAACGCTGAACAGTTGCAGGGGGGGGGAATGTCTCCTCGACCCTCCCGTCTCTCTCCCAGTCCGGCCGCGGTGGCCCTTGAGAGTTGCAGGTACTCCCGCCACATGCTCTTCCGGTCCGGCCACCAACGGTCGGGGGGCCGAGGACGACGGGATCCGGCTGCAGCCGATAAACCAAGAAACCCCTTCATGGGGCCAGAGCCAGGGGCGTCCGGCCGACATCTACCGGAAGCCCGGCCCGAAGACGGACGGGACACTTCTTCTTTCTTGAATAATGGCTGCGACAACACTGGGGGGGGATTTCTTCCACATGCCTCCGACCCCCCCCCCCCTCGTCCTCATCGCCTGGTCCGGCCATAACAAATCTCAAGCGAGACGCCGTGGGGTGCACTGGGAGGGAGAGACGGTGCGAACAGGCCTCTCCCGCCTCCCCAGGTGGAGGCTTCCCAGCTGCCCTCAGCGCTTCAGGCGCCCGGAAAAGGGTTCTTCCACTGTGGCCATGCTGCAACGTCTCGCACGGCAGGGTGGAGCCCGTCCGCTCATTTGACCCCGCGATCGCCAGTAGCTACCGAACTCTCAAAATGGCGGTCGACCTGGCAAGAGCGGGCCCAGCATATATAAATGGCCCGGTCACTGCTTGACTCCACCACCGTAGTCCTCCACAACCTTGAAGATTCTAGAGGAGCCGCGGGAGTCTCCGACCCCCGATGGGGAATGACTGCCATGATCGCCCGTGGAGTGACGAAACTGTATCCGCGGGACGTCGGCGCTCCCATGCTGGCGCCAGCCTCACTTTGAATTACTAGAATCCTGCAGACCTCAGTTCCGGTGAAAGCACAGTGTGACCCGGTAGGAAAAATTGTTGCACCCCCTCCCCTTTTTCACTGATAGTTCAAACCACCGATCCTTTCCTTTGCCCTTTTAACGGAACTTTGGACTGCCTCCCCCTCTTTTACATTTTCTAGAGAAAACAAAACATTAACCGCTACATTAGCATAGCAGTTGACACCAGAACTGTTTTCAAATTTAAAACCAACAACATCTTCAACAAAATCCTTTTTGTTTCTGCTGTGACCCTGCTACAGCACAGGCATTGTCCCCAGCAGTAATTCTGCGATGCCGGTAAGAATAGCTGTGGTGCCTACTGGACTCACTCACCCCCGCGGCGCCCCACGCCGTTATTTGCTGGGCGGCAACTTACTAGACATCACTTTCGTGCCATCTAGATTTCAGCGCGTTCTGCTGCCTTGTAACTATTCGCACAACAGACCGCTACTGACAAGAATATTTCATTATTGGTGCTGTCAATTTCAATAAATCTATTGGATAATTCAAAAGAAATTGCCACGGTCTCTTCGTTGTTTAAATGTTTTTACTGTTTTTGTTTTGTTGTATATATTTATATGTTATTAAAGTTTTATATTCCTACTACTTTGTTGGAGTGCTACATATTTTTAATGTGACACATAATTGTAAAAACTTTGATGTACCAAGAGTCATTCCTGGAATCTTCCGCTTCAGGCTCGGTCCCCTCCCCAATCACAATACAGGATGGTTTTCAGATAGTAGGAACGCGTGTGGTGTGACGGATCTCATCGGGTGTGGGCCTTGATCTACTATAACTCCTTTGAAGAGGGGTGATTCTTTACAGCTGGGGCCATAAACTACATCTGCAGGGCTAGCTGATAGCCTGGACAATCGGACACAGAGGAAGAGGAGTGTCAGAGGGTGCGGTAGTGAATAGGGCGAAAGGGAGGTGTCGGCCGGGCACAGAGTGTGATTTTCAGGGAAGAGCACCGCAGATTGGGGGAGGTTTATTGCCCATGTATAAGACAGAGAGCGGGGGTGACCAGTGCCTGGGGAAGATGCTTGCGAGGGTGAGGAGCCATGCTACGAATCGACAGCGTGCAGAGAGTGGGTCTGGTCAAGACATCTAAAATGGCTGCCGTGCACCACAAAAGTGTGGCATTTCAAAAAAGGCAAGATGGCGCAAACAATGTTTTTCAACACTTCCTCATTTCCTTCGAATCGAACGTTAACAGACGTTGGGGCATATTACCAAAGTTAAGCGATATTTATCGCTAACGATGCTTACCAACGAATTTTTTACCGCTAAGCATCGTCAGAAATTATCGAAGATAAACCTTGCTATTATCAAGGTTTATCGCAAATGCGATAATAAACGGCCGCAATGCATCAATATCGCTAAAAACTCAGCGATATTCATGCATTACCGAGCTAATGCTCTTAGCCATGTTATCCACCTCCCATTGGATAACATGGCTAAGAACTGCTCAGGGCAGGTGTTACTTTTTGGAGATATTCGCGCTTAGCGCAAATATCTCCAAAAGGAGATAGATATCTTGCATGTTGTAATGCAAGTTATTGTGGTATATGGAACTCATACCATAATCTCTCAGGAAAGCAGAAACTGATCCTTTTGGGACCGCCTAAAAAGGCCTAGTGGGTGAGGAGTACTCTACTTGGCCCCCTTTTCACGTTCCGAACTATTTTATTTTACTCTCTTCTGTAATTACACAAAATAGCAGCGATAAGATGCATCGGAGACACAGTGAGAGAAAGGAGGCCGGAGATGAAGAAGAGATGTCAAATACACATTGGAGATAATATAGTGGCAGAAGGGAAGTAAATATGAGTAAACTTACCATGTAACATAAAAATGTTGCACTCTATACTATAAGTCTCATTTTATACTACAATCACTTCGCTACAACCTCATAAATTAAAAATAAAAATGAATAATGTCTCAAACAATTTTTGATTTCTAAATATAAATTTATTCTTCAGAATTTTCTAAATTTGAAAGAACTAGTAACATGTCCTCATCAGCAATGTCCTCATGAAAAGTCTGCAATGATGATTCTTGTAACTCTATGGTCTCCAAACATTCGATAAATTCGCCATCAAGAGATTGATCAAAAAAATCATTCAAGTCATCTCCTCCTTGTGACAATATTTCATTATTGGTGCTGTCAATTTCAATCAATGTAGTGGAATCATTCAAGTCATCTCCTCGTGACAATATTTCATTATTGGTGCTCTCAATTTCAATCAATGTAGTGGAATCATTCAAGTCATCTCCTCCTTGTGACAATATTTCATTATTGGTGCTGTCCATTTCAATCAATCTAATGGAATCATACAAGTCATCTCCTCCTTGTGACAATATTTCATTATTGGTGCTCTCAATTTCAATCAATGTAGTGGAATCATTCAAGTCATCTCCTTGTGCCAATATTTCATTATTGGTGCTGTCCATTTCAATCAATCTAATGGAATCATACAAGTCATCTCCTCCTTGTGACAATATTTCATTATTGGTGCTCTCAATTTCAATCAATGTAGTGGACAATTCAAAAGAAATTGCCACGGTCTCTTCATTGTGAGCCATTTTATTTTGAAATTGCTTGCTGTAAATTGCAGAAAAAAATAATCACTTTCATTTATCGTTTTTAGTAATACATAATATAAAACTAACTTTATCAAGTATTTAGTATAACAGAAGGACTGCAAATAAATAACAGAAAACATTTTTCAAATTATCTTCAAGTGTACAACATAGTTCCCCTTACAAATTAACAACTCACCTTTTTAAAAGTAGGAGAAGTGTTAGTACTGTGTAAATCAAACACCAGAAATTCACCACCAAAAATTCCTCACAAATGTACCTCAGACAGTAGTATCACAAAATGGCTGTGGTTTCCTCTCATTTGAAATATATACATAACCAATTAACTTTCATCACACACAAATACAAAACCAAACTAACATTTTAATTGGTTCTAAATTTCAACACTTTCAAATGTGTTTTCCCCATGCAATTTTCCATAGGACATTTACATACGTCTACAGCCTGAATGGCTGAACGGAATTACACCAAACTTGGCAAAATGGTACATCAAACCTAAGAGGTCAGGAAGGATCTACTATGCCCCCTTATGGTCATTTCCCCCTTCGCTTTGGCCTCCTCTTGTCTCTCAATCCTACCGAGAGACAAGATGGCGGCCGCTACGGACTGTTTGGAATGTTGACAGACGCCGGAGAACCAATCAGCTTCGCAAAGCTCCGTAACGCGAAAAGTACGCTAAGCGGAGCGCTGTTACAGATATATATCTTTTTTTGAACGTTAATTTCTCAAAATCCACTGGAGCACATATATTGAGACCTAGCAAAGGCACATCGGGCTACCAGTCCCTAATATTTTGCCAAGTTTCGTGCAAATCCATTCAGCCGTTCGATTATTATTATTTTTTTTTCTTTTGCCCCGCGGGGCCCTTTTAAAACCTCCACATCAAACGTAGGGGGTCAGCGAGGATCTACTATTCCCCCTTATGGTCATTTGCCCCTTCGCTTTGGCCTCCTCTTGTCTCTCGATCCTACCGAGAGACAAGATGGCGGCCGCTACGGACTGTTTGGAATGTTGACAGACGCCGGAGAACCAATCAGCTTCGCTTCACAAAGCTCCGTTGCGCGAAAAGTACGCGTCCTGGAGCGCTGCCCGGTCCGCTGTTACAGATATATATCTTTTTTTAAACGTTAATTTCTCAAAATCCACTGTAGCACATATATTGAGACCTACAAAAGGCACATCGGGCTACCAGTCCCTACAATTTTGCCAAGTTTCGTGCAAATCCATTCAGCCGTTCGGGCTAAAAGTGAGGCCAACCGCCCTATGGAAAACTCAATGTTAAAAACACGTTTTGGGACCCCCATTTTTTCTCAGCCCCCCCTTGACGAACCCCCCCCAAATTTTCAAGGGCTGCTCAGAAACAAAATGTGCCATTTTCCTGAAAATTTCAGCCAATTCCGTCCACAAACGCCAAAGTTATTAGACATAGAATTTTCAAAAAACCCATAGAGAAAAAATCCTAACTATATATACCTACTGGCGACCGCCAGTAGGTAATATATATATAACCTATTTTTATAGTTATAGTTATAGTTATAGTTAAGATTGATTTCCATAGGGAAATCGCAACATTCTATTCGGAATAACTTTGGCGCCGGTTGAGGAATCTGCCTGAATTTTTCAGCAACTTTGCCTCGCGGCGCTCCGCTCCTTCTCTGAAAGGTTGGGGGGGATTCGTCAAGTGGGGGCCGAGATAAAAGGGGGGTCCCAAAACGTGTTTTGCCCATGTAAATTTCCATAGGGCGGTCGGTCGCACTTTTAGCTCGAACGGCTGAATGGATTTTCACCAAACTTGGAAAAAAATTGTAGGGACTGGTAACCCGATGTGCCTTTGCTATGTCTCAAGATATGTGCTCCAGAGGATTTAGAGTAATTAAGGTTCAAAAAAATTTATATATCTATGGCAGCGCCCCGGTACGCGCACCGGGGAGCGCTCCGGGCGCGCCACGCGACTTGCGCACGGAAAGCTGATTGGCTCTCGGGTGTCTGTAAACATTCGAAACAGTCCGCAGCGGCCACCATCTTGTGTCTCGGTAGGATCGAGACACAAGAGGTGGCAAAAAACAAAAGGGGAAATTACCAAAAGGGGGCAGGGTACACCCCCCTCATCCCCTAGGTTTGATGTGGGGGCCATAAAAGGGTCCCGTGGGACAAAAAAAAAATTACTTTTTTTTCGATTTTCGCGGGGGGAGCGCCCGGTACGCGCACCGGGGAGCGTACCGGGGAGCGTACCATGGGGAAAAATAGTGAAAAAATTATATAATCATAATAATAAATATTAAAATAATCATTTTGAGTGATCAGAGGTAGGGTAACTCTGAAAAGAGCTTTTGGGTTCTGTGGCTGTTTTAGGTACCTACAAGTACGTCCCACACACACCCACACGCACACAACCCCACACCCCCACACCCACACACTCCCCACACACACCTCACACACGCACACCTCCACCCACACCCAAACACCCCACACCGACACCTTACTCATCCACACCCACACCCACACATCCCACACACACACACTCACACACACACCTCACCCCCCAACACACACACACGCACACACAGATACCTCACAGACACACCTCACACATCCCACACACACACCTCCCCCCACACACATACACACACGCACACCTCACAGACACACCCACACATCCCACACATACACACACATCCTACACACATACCCCCCACACCCACACACACCCCACGCACACCTCACACACCCACACCCCACCTACACCCAAACACCCCACACACACACCTTACACACCCACATCCCTACCCACACCTATACACCTCATCCCCCCTCAGACACACACACACACACACACCTCACAGACACTCCCCACACATCCCCCACACACACCTCCCCGCCCCACACATGGGGAAAACTCAGTGAAACACTAAAATAATAATTTAAAGTGCTTAGAGGTAGGGTAGCTCTGAATAGAGTTGTTGTGTTGTTTGGGTGTTTTAAGTACCAACATGTAGGTACCAATCCTGAGTCTTAAATTTAATGTACACCGTTTCCTCTGTAGATAATTTGCATGTTGTTACAGAAGTTATTGTGGTATATGGAATCCATATCATAGTCTGTCAGGAAAGCAGAAACAACATGGAGGCAGGAGATGAAAAAGAGATGTCAAATACACATTGGAGATAATATATTGGGAGAAAGGAAGTATCTATGAGCAAAATTACTATGTAACATAAAAAAGTTGCACAGTATACTATAAGTCTGACTTTACATTATAATCAATTTGGTACTAGTTTAAGAATTACATATAAAAATGAATAATGTCTCAAACAATTTTAGAATTATTAAATATAAATTTATTTTTCAGATTTTTTTTCAAAATTTGATAGAACTTCTAATATTTGACTGTCAGAAATGTCCTCAATTTGAATCAGCAAATCTACTGATTCTACACATTGAAGTAGTTCATAGTCCCGTGATTCATCCATGAATTCCAAGTTATCATTGGGTACAATAATTTCTTCATTGTTGCTCTCCAGAACAATTTCAAAGGAAATGTTTTGCTCTCCTTCCATTTTCGTGCTGTAATTTGCATAAAAAATAAATATATCAGTAGGGATAGGGCACTGTTGGGTTTAAGTTCAGACAGGTAGTTTGGATTTTTTAACAGTGAATTTATCTTTGGGCAGTGTATGGTATCAGACTGGAAGTAGAAATATAAAAAAGTGTATGTGATGAAGCCTAAGTAAATTCATAATTATACAAGACAAGCCTAACTCCATCCATAACTATAATAGAGAAGTCTATCTCAATCTATAACTATTACAGAGGGATAGTATATAACTATCAGAAAAAGTTTTCCAAATTAACTTAAAGTGCACAACATACTTCAGTTTTCAAAATAATAACTTACCTTTGAGAAAGCAGTTAGAGTTGTCAGTGAAAATGCTCTTGAAATGTACTTCAGGAAGTAGTAGTCAAATGGCTGTGTTTCCCTCTCTTTCTTTATATATATTCAGGTACATAACCAATCAAATGTCATGAAATAATAGTAGAAAATGAAAGTAACATTTTAATTGCTTGTCAATTCTAACACTTCAGATGTGTTTTTGTGAAGTAATTTACCTCAGGATATTTAGAGAGGTCTACAGGCTAAATGGCTCAATGGAATTCCACCAAATTTGGGTAAATGGTAGGGATTGGTATGTAGTATGAGCTATTCTATATTTGGTTAAAGTGTCTCCAGTGGTTTTTATGTAAATTAACTTTTCACATTTTTTGGGAGCGCTTCCCGGTGCACGCCCCGGTACGCGTACCGGCAGCGCTACGGGAGTCCTCCATTTTGTGTTTCGGTAGATTTGAGACAGAAAATGGAGGACAAACAACATTGGAATGGGTATAAGGGGGCACGGTAGGCACTCCCTGACCCCCTAGGTTTTCTGAGGGGGTGTTAGGAGGCCCATATAGACCAAAAAAAAATAATTATTTTTAAATTTTCGCGGGGGTAGCGCCCGGTACGCGCACCGGGAAGCGTACCGGGGAGCGTACTTTGGTGAAAAATAGTGAAAAAAGTTAGAAAAAGATAATCATTTGGAGTGATCAGAGGTAGGGTAGCTCTGAAAAGAGCTTTTGGGTTCTGTGGCTGATTTAGGTACCTACAAGTAGGTACCAATGCACAGTCTTAAATTCACAAGGAATATTCTATTCCCCTCATCTGAAAAGAGCACACCATCTCCTCTGTAGATATCTTGCATGTTGTTACGCAAGTTGTTGTTGTATATTGAACCCATTCCATAGTCTCTCATGTAAGCAGAAACAGATTTATTCACATGTTTCCGTGCTTTCTCAAATTGTGGACAAAATTGGTTGGGCCAGTTCCATTTCTGCCTTTGGCATATATTGGAAAATACCAAGGCAGTTTGAGGAAAAAGTGCCATCAATTGTTCAAAGGTGTCCTTTAAAAGCATTTCCAGACCTACCCCAGTCAAAGTGCCTAAGTCATTTCCACCACAGTGCAGAATTATGAGGTTAGGGTGTGGCAAATGCAAAAAGGTTTTCACCAATGGTATCAATTGGTGACATCTCAATCCTCTCTGGCCAATCCATTTAATGTTCACATTTGGTAAATCAAGGTTGTGAAAATTTCTGGTAGCTGCATAACTTTGAGCCCAGTGGATATAGCTATGTCCAATAATCCAGACAGAATACATGGTAGAGGAGGTTCTGGTGCAGTCAGATGAAGTGTAGGAATAAAATGGCAGTTGGAACAGTAGGAGTTTGCAAAACCTGTGGAGTTTCAGTGCTCTTGAATCACAAGCAATGATTGGTAGATTGAGATAGTTGAAAACTGAAAGTTAGGGTGCATGGTTGTGTTCTGTGTAAGAAGTAATTTGAATGGTTAAAAAAAAGTCATTTAAAGAAACATTGCACCAGATAAGCTGGTGTATTCGCAGGTCAAACATCCTTGCTCAGGTGATTTGCAACATTGTAGAATAAACTTTTAAACCTGAGAGCTCAGTGAGGAGGGAGTTGCTATGGTAACAGGTAGAAAGGGCTAAGGGGGGGAAGGGTGTTGGTTTGAAAATACAGAGGGAAGAGTTTTGATTGGTTACCATGAGCAATATGTGTGTAGAAACAGAGGTTTTCTGTGCCATTAATGGTTGCAGTGCCTGGAGAACATACCTTTTGCTCTGCTAAAGAAATATTGGTGTGTGTATCTGACACTGTTCTGAATCTCCTAGAGCATTTGTAAAGGTGAGTTATGATTCATTTAATATACATAGAGACTTGTATACTCTATGGAGAAGATTTGGAAGCAAATTGTGTTTTTTTAATGTTGCTTTGTGTCATGCCTTTTGATAATGCTTGTTAAAAAGTTTTTACTGCATAGAGGAATTGTATTTTGTAAAATTGTGAAGTATAAGTAGTGACATGGAATGCTTGTACATAGGACCTATGCTGTGTTTCTTAAATGTGATGTCAAAAACGATTTTGGGAAAAATGAATGGCTTTTACATTTTTTAGAAGGAATAATGTGTGTGTGCATTTTTAAAGAAATACATTTGACTCTTTACAATGATGTTACCTGTGTTAACTCAGTGTAGGAAGCATATTGAGTTTGTTTGCATAGAGGAATTGTATTTTGTAAAATAGTGAGGTTTCAGTAATGAGATGGAATGCTTGTACATAGGACCTGTGCTGTGTTTCCTAAATGTGATGTCAAAAACGATTTTGGGGAAAATTAATGGCTTTTACATTTTTGAGTATAATGTGGCGCGGAGGTTTAAAAAGTGACGCATCTACCTACATGCGTCACTTTTTAAATATGGCGCAAAAAGGTACATGTTTTATGCCGCTGATGCGTCACAAAAAAGTGACGGATCAGCAGTGCAAAACTGACGCAGGGCCTCATAAATGAGGTTCTTTTTTTTTGCACACTACTCCAGTTTAGTCCTGTCCACTGCACTCTTGGACACAAGTCTCACTTTTTGTGCTCCCCTGGACAGTCTTCATCTCATCTGCACTCCTGCTTAGGTGTCAGAATCTTATCACATGGGGAAAGCTCCATGTGAAAGCGTTTGCCTCAGTCTTATCCCTGATGTGAGGCAGATGCTTGTACATAGGACCTGTGCTGTGTTTCCTAAATGTGATGTCAAAAACGGTTGTGGGGAAAATGAATAGCTTTTACATTTTTGAGTATAATGTGGCGCAGAGGTTTAAAAAGTGACGCATCTACCTACATGCGTCACTTTTAAAATATGGCGCAAAAAGGTACATGTTTGGGCTTTCCTGGGGAGCGTAGGTGGTGAGGCTTGTGTCTAAGAGTGCAGTGGACTAGGCTTCATGAAGCCTATCCCCGACTGCACTCTTAGACACAGGCGTCAATTTGACTCTTTACAATGATGTTACCTGTGTTAACTCAGTGTAGGAAGCATATTGAGTTTGTTTGCATAGAGGAATTGTATTTTGTAAAATAGTGAGGTTTCAGTAATGACATGGAATGCTTGTACATAGGACCTGTGCTGTGTTTCCTGAATGTGATGTCAAAAAAGATTTTGGGGAAAATGAATGGCTTTTACATTTTTGAGTATAATGTGGCACAGAGGTTTAAAAAGTGACGCATCTACCTACATGCGTCACTTTTTAAATATGGCGCAAAAAGGTACATGTTTTATACGGCTGATGCGTCACAAAAAGTGACGGATCAGCAGTGCAAAACTGACGCAGGGCCTCATAAATGAGGTTCTTTTTTTTTTTTGCACACTACTCCAGTTTAGTCCTGTCCACTGCACTCTTGGACACAAGTCTCACTTTTTGTGCTCCCCTGGACAGTCTTCATCTCATCTGCACTCCTGCTTAGGTGTCAGAATCCTATCACATGGGGAAAGCTCCATGTGAAAGCGTTTGCCTCAGTCTTATCCCTGCTGTGAGGCAGATGCTTATATATAGGACCTGTGCTGTGTTTCCTAAATGTGATGTCAAAAACGATTGTGGGGAAAATGAATGGCTTTTACATTTTTGAGTATAATGTGGCGCAGAGGTTTAAAAAGTGACGCATCTACCTACATGCATCACTTTTTAAATATGGCACAAAAAGGTACATGTTTGGGCTTTCCTGGGGAGCGTAGGTGGTGAGGCTTGTGTCTAGGAGTGCAGTGGACTAGGCTTCATGAAGCCTATCCCCGACTGCACTCTTAGACACAGGCGTCAATTTGACTCTTTACAATGATGTTACCTGTGTTAACTCAGTGTATTACGAGGCTTTTTGCGGAGAAATTACCCCTCTCTGTACATTACACTTGACAGAGGTATAATGTGGTGCAGAGGTTTCAAAAATGACGCATCTACCTACATGCGTCACTTTTTAAATATGGTGCAACAAGGCACATGTTTTATGCCGCCAATGCGTCACAAAAAGTGACGCATCAGTAGCGCAAAACTGACGCATGGCTTTATAAATGAGGCTCATCTTTTTCTTGCACACTACTCCAGTTTAGTCCTGTCCACTGCACTCTTGGACACAAGCCTCACATTTTGTGCTCCCCTGGACAGTCTTCATCTCATCTGCACTCCTGCTTAGGTGTGAGAATCGTATCACATGGGGAAAGCCCCATGTGAAAGCGTTTGCCTCAGTCTTATCCCTGCTGTGTGGCAGGTGCAAGATTTTGACGTAACAGTGTCCTAAAAGTGACGCAGTGAAATCTCATAGATTTCACTGTGTCATTATTACGAGGCTTTTTGCGGAGAAATTACCCCTCTCTGTACATTACACTTGATAGGGGTATAATGTGGCGCAAAGGGTTTAAAAAATGACGCATCTACCTACATGCGTCACTTTTTAAATATGGCGCAACAAGGCACATGTTTTATGCCGCCAATGCGTCACAAAAAGTGACGCATCAGTAGCGCAAAACTGACGCAGGGCTTTATAAATGAGGCTTATTTTTTTCTTGCACACTACTCCAGTTTAGTCCTCTCCACTGCACTCTTGGACACAAGCCTCACGTTTTGTGCTTCCCTGGACAGGCTTCATCACATGAGTATTCCTGCTTAGGCCTTATAATTTGTTTTTATAATAACATTTGAAAAACAATGAAAAGGTCATATGTATAAGCTTTTCATTACACTACTAAAATATTTTTGCTGCAAATTAATGAGTTTTACATTTTTGAGAAAGTTTAAATAGTAGGACCTGCACTGTGTTTCTAAAATGTTATTGAAAAATCGATTTTGGGACTAATCAATGAATTCTACATTTTTGATAAAGAATAAATAGTGTGTGCATGATTACATAAAAAAATGTGACCTTTTCGCAATTATGACACATGTTTTACCTGAGATTAGGAAGTAGATTGTGCAGGTGAGGTGAGACATGTGCAGAGGGACAGAGGAGGTGAGGTTTATGATCAAGACTGTAGTGGGAGAGAGGCCTTTCCCGGGAAGCATAGGTTGTGAAGCCTGTGTATAAGAGTGCAGTGGACTAGACTTTATGAAGTCTATCCCCTACTGGACTCTTAGACACAGGTCTCATCTTCTTTGTACCTGTGGACAGAGCTGTCTTCCACTATACTCTTTAATACAGGCCTCACCTTTTGTGCACCCCTGGAGAATCCTCACCTGATCTGTAACCCTGAATAGATCGTTTGCATTTTGTCATTGCTTTGTTGTTTGGTAATAGTGGTCTATAATGTGCTATTTTTTTTTAACACAGATTGAAATCAAGATTTCAAGAGTAAGCAAAAATGCCCTCAAGGGAAAGGAGAAGAAAACAACATAACCGCCAAAAAACAAAAACAGCAACAGAATTACAGCACTCTTCCACAACAAATACTTCAAAAAACAGGAACCAAGCTCCTGTTAAGAGAACTAAGTCTTTTATACGGAACATATGTACTTCAAAAAATATTGTTGGACAGCATGTACAAAAAGAGAATGAGAGAGTAAATTTGAAAAGGAAGGAGAGAACCTCAAAGAATCCTACAACTGGAGCAGGAGAGAATAATATGTATAGGAATAGAAGGCAGAATCAGTTTAGAGACATTCGTAAATGAATGTTTCGCAATAGGGTGGTTTTAAATTTGCTAAAAAACATTAGGAAAGGTAAACAGAGAGCTGCTTTTTATAAGAAAAAGAAAAGTGTAGAGAAGATTGTTGATCAGGCTTTTGAAGTTAAGAAAAAAATATTTATTTTTAATAATCAATAGATTTAGGACACTTAACAAGACAATTGATGTTTTCAAATCAAACAGTGGATGGAAAAGAGTAATTAATCGGACTAATTTTTGTAAAGTTTTTTCTGGAGAATGGATGCACAGTTCAAGTTCTTAGCCATTTTTTAATGAGGAGAGTTACTTCCAGGAGAATGATTTAGTGCATGCAGTTGACACCAGTGGTCGAGCGTATGAAGTGAAAGACGGTTGTCCGATTGAAAAAGAGAAACTTGTGCCTAGAGAACCAGAAGAGGTGTTAACTGATGAAGTTTTAGGGAGACGTACTAAGGGTCCAGTGTACACTTGGAAGTGTAGTCGTATTTGTAGTGTGTGACAGGAATCAATTGATTTGTTTTGTAATTTCTTACGTACATATAGTAAGAAAAGTCTAAAGCAGAAAGTGAAGTTGTTGCAAGACTTAGATCCTTGCAGAGTGAGAGAAAACACAGGTTTGCAAGGGCATTCACTGGCTTGTCTTTCTAGAAAAGTCTGTCAGAGTGTTTTTCATCATTTTAGGATGTTAGCAGTGCATCATACCAAAATGAGGAAATTAGTGAGAATGTTGTATTATGCAAAAAGTCCAGCACTTAAGCTTAAACAATTAAACAGTGCTCTTTTGCATGGAACTGAATTAGATGTGAAGAAGATTTGTGAAGAAATTGAGATTTGTTATTTTGGTGAAAAAGAGGATAGTGTAGAAATTGACACAGCAATTCAAGGTAATGTGGAAGACAATGTACAGATTTCAAGTACAGAAAAGTTTGAGCAGGAAATTACCAGGTTTAAGGTGAAATCAAGTGAAAGGCCGAATTTTACTTGTGTGTGTTGTCGACGAAGTCATTATAAGCATCAAACTAGATTAGTTGATTTATACGTAAAAAGTGAAAAGATGAATAATTATGAGTGGAAGGATTTTGCAACTTATTTGTGGGTGGAGAATTGTTTTGATTTGAGTTCTGATCAGCGTATTTGTAAATATTGTTATGATAAATTAAATCAAAACAGAATGCCTGCTAGAGGTGTAATAATCTGGAGTTGGTAGACATTCCCCGTGAATTGATGGATTTAAATACATATTATGAGTCTATTTTGATTCAATGTGTCCATCCTTTTCAGGCAATTGTTCGCATGGAGCCTAAGATAGGGAAATTGCCTCCTACAGATTTGCAGAGAGGATAAAAGGGAAGAGTTGTTTATTTGCCTCTTGATTTGAAAAAAAATATTGATACAATTGGTATAGAAAAAGTAGAAGAGGAACCTTTAGTTATTCTAGTTAATGGGGTTCCGACAAAGAGTAAGAAAATCTGGCAAGATTTAGTGGATGTTAGGAAAGTCAAAAAGGCAACGTTGTACTTAGTCAAAAACAATGAGTATTACAAAGATGTATGTGTTGCAGCAGAGGAAACAGCTGCAGATGAAGACAGTGATTGTTCAGGCGGCCAAATTGAAAAAGCTGATGTGTCTAGAAGTGAAGAAATATACGAACATTATACTGTTCATCCTTTGCATTCCAAAGAAGTAATGGGGAATGCAATTGAATTGTTTCAAATGAAAGCAGCAAGAGGAAGTCCCATTAGTGTATGGGAAGAAAGTTTGGAAGCTCGTTGTTTTCCACAGCTATTTCCAACAGGTCGAGGTGGACGATATGATGATCGTCCACTTCAAATTCCTGCATCTGAATATCGAACTGTAAGATTATATGCTGAAGATCCAAGGTTTCGTCAATGCATTCCCTATTTGTTTCATCTACTGTATGAAAGTGACTTGTCTGGGCTTTCTTATGCAGTAAACCATATACTGAAAAGTGGAGCACATCTGCAAAATGTTTCGGCGAGGGACTTTATGGAGAAAGTGAATCTGCAAGATAATATTTTGGAATCTCATCTAATCAATCTCATGGCACGTCAGCGTGGTACAAATGAGTATTGGTACCATTGTCATGGGGAATTGAAATGTATGCTAAGAAACTTAGGAACTCCGACATGGTTCCTCACTCTTAGCTGTGCTGAGTATGCATGGGACGACTTACTTCAATTTCTACGAGAGGCAAATGCAAATATACAAAATATAGAATTCAAAACACCTGAACATCTGTGTTCTTTGGATCCAGTGAATGTATGCAGATATTTCAATCATAGATTTGAAGCTATGATGTCTTATATTACCAACAAAAAAAATCCTCCCCTTGGAGAGGTTTTGGATTTCTTTTGGAGAAAGGAGTATCAAGCGAGAGGTGCTCCTCACATACATATGTTGTTGTGGATTGAAGATGCACCCAAATTTGGAACAGACTCGGATGAAACAGTGATGAGTTTCATTGAAGAGTATTCAACATGTGCTGTTCCGAAAACTACAGCAGAAAACAGTTTAAGGCAACAAGTTTTACGCTTTCAATCCCATCGTTGTGGAAAGTACTGTCGTCGAAAATTCAGAAACAAGGACAAGTTCTACACAAAATGTCGTTTCGGCTTTCCACGACCAGTGATTCCTAAAGGGAGAGTAAATAATTTGATGTCTTCTCTGCGACATACTGTGACGAGGAAATCACCAAAAAATACATACAATTTAAAAAGAAACGAAGAGTCCAAGTACATCAACGACTACAACCCAGTGATTTTGTCCATGTGGAATGCTAACATGTATATTCAGTTTGTTGCTGACAACTTTATTGCTGTGGCTCGATCTGTGACGTCTTACATCACAAAAAAAGAAAAGACAGAACTGAAGGAAATGTGGGAGGACATTTCACATGAAAAGAGTCTAAGCAAGAAATTATACAGTTACAGTCTGAAGATGTTGTCGCATCGATAAATTGGAGCATATGAATGTTCTGATCGATTGTCGTCAGCAAGTCTCTATTCCAAATCTAGAACCATCATTTGGGTGAGTCTAGGTCTTGCTGCAACACGAAACCGAGTTTTTAAATCTGTACAAGAAATAGAGTATTTGGGGGAGAAAGAACCAGAAAGTACAGATATTTTGAAGACAAACATGTGGGATACATACTATCCAAATAGAAGTAGTCATCTTGAGAACAGTTGTTTGTATGAAGTTCTGCAAAACTATATTTATAAGAGAACCATCAGAGAAGATATCAACAATGGAATATATGCTATCATTGGGTGTGAAGGATGTCTAGTGAGACAGAAAAAAGGCCATTTGATTAATCATCGAAAATTGAGTTGCGAAAATCCAGAGAAAAGGGAATTTTACTATTTAGCTCTTTTGCAACTCTTTAAGCCATGGCGTACAGAAGAGGAACTACTTGGAGATTTTCTGTGTTACGAAGATTCTTTTAAGGCAATCAGGGATACCATAGAATGCCCTGTTTTTCCAAATTATCTGCAAATTTTGAACGAAGAAATAGAGCAAGAAGCCACAATTGCTGCAGAGATTGCTAGAGACAGTTCTCAAGACAGTCAGAGTTCTGCTTCATTGAGTCAGGATCCACTTGGAGGACCAATTATACAAAATGAAGCTGCCACTGCCATGGATGAGGTGGAAAGAGCTATGGAACAAGCTCAAGATGATGTAGTTAACTTAGAAGATTTGGTGAAACAACTAAACCTTGAGCAGAAACAGATATATGACGAAGTCACAGAACAGATTGAACATGGATTCAGTCATGAGAAGAAAGAGTGCTCATGTACATCATTTAAGCCTGTCCAACTGTACGTGAGTGGAGAAGCGGAAACTGGAAAAAGTTTTCTGATTAAAGCAATTGCAACTTATCTGCAGAAAAGGACTGAATCACCGCTGTCTTGTTACCGCTCCAACTGGACTGGCTGCACATAACATTAAAGGGATTACTTTACATCGTTTACTGATGCTGCCAGTGGAGCATGATAGCAAATTGGAGTACCACAAGCTATCTGGAGATGCGTGTTCTGAAGTTTCAAGAGTCCTGAAGAAAATGAAACTTCTTATCATTGATGAAGTAAGCATGGTGTCAAATATAATGCTTGCTTTTGTGCATTTGAGAATGTAAGAAATTCTTAGAACAGACTATGATGTCTTATTTGGAGGAAAACACATTATTGTTTTTGGAGATCTACTGCAGTTGACTCCAGTGAAAGGACAACCTGTGTTCAAAATGCGAACGCATGAAGATACCAGGAAGTGCTTAGGAAGTATTGGAAACGTTAATATATGGTTAAACTTTAAATATGCAGAACTGCTTCAAAATATGCGGCAGGCAAAGGATGAAGATTATAAAAATATTTTACAAGATGTAAGAATTGGAAAACTAAGTTAGAAAATGAAGAGATAGTGAAACTGGAAGCTACAGATAAAATAGAGCATATGGGAGCAACAATTATTTTGTCTGAAAATTTGAAATCAAAATTGGATTCATTAGAGAAGACTATATCTAAAACTGCTGGTTTTGAAAAGACTCTGAATGTGTTTTTAAATTGTCGTATCATTTTGAGAAGGAATTTAAATGTTGAAAGAGGTCTGGTAAATGGACCATTGGGTCATGTTGTTGGTTTTGTGAATTACAAAAATAGAGATGCAATTGAAATGTTAAAAATTTAATTTGATGGAATTGATGAAATAGAACAAATTTGTCGTTGTTCAGCTAGATTTTTGCTTGTGAAAGACTTATATGTTCGGCGAAAACAGTTTCCTATTTGTTTGGCATATGCGGTGACAATTCATAAGTCTCAAGGTTTACGTGTAGATAGCGCTTTGGTGAACATTGGAAGTTCTGTGTTTAAAGAGGGTATGGCATATGTGGCATTATCACGAGTCAGAACTTTATCAGGATTGTACTTGATTGAGTGTGATGAAACAAAGATTTGTGCAGATCTACATTGTGTTAAAGAATACAATAGGTATTGCTTCAATATCCTCTGATTGAAAAACGTGTGGTAGGCCGAAAAAGAAGAAATGAGAGTAATTGCAGTGAGGTAGTGGCAAAAAGACAAAAAGTAGACGAAACTGTAATTGTAAGCAGAAGGAAAAAAGATTCTGTTGAAGATGTTGTTGGATTTCAGTTTGAAAACAGTTCTGGTGTCAACTGCTATGCTAATGTAGTGGTTAATGTTGTTTTTTTTCTTCAAAATATACAAGAACAGATTGTTGAAAATCGGGATCAAAGATTCTGTTGTTTGTTGAATTCCGTGTTTGAGAAATGTACCAGTGATAGAGCAAAAATAGAAAGTGTTTCAGAAATTCGAAATCTTCTAGACATATCTACTGGTCAAAATCAATTTTCACAGAATATTCAGCAGGATAGTCAGGAATTTTTAATGTATATGTTTGATGTATTGGAAGATGAAGGTGTAGATATTAAAAATCTTTTTAGCCTTTCTTATCAGTGGCAGCATGACTGCGACAACTGTACTTTATCAAGTACTACTAGAATAGACACTGAAAGATTTATATATTTGACTTTACCAGACTGCAAATCAGTGCCTTTTAATAATCTAGTTAAAGCAGCGGATCACAGTATGGTGTGTCCCCAATGTAAGTCTACAATGCTGTCCACATTATTTCTACAAAATTATGGTCAGTATGTCATTTTAATGTTCCAACGATGTAGACCTGATGGAACTAAATTGACAACTTCTATTAAAAATTTCGTGGCTTCACAGTTATCGATATCAGGAAGAACCTTTGCAACTGCAGCTATTATTTTTCATGATGGTCCTTCTACAACATCAGGGTGATACACATGCTATTTACAAAGTTGTAAAGGTTGGACCCAATGTAACGACACTCATTTGACTTTCAAACAACGTTTGCCTTTTGGCTTTAAAAATTCATACCTAGTGTTTTTACAACCAAAATGTAGGTAAAGGTAATTGGCCTATGAAGACGGGAGCAGTTAATAAAGGTTATTTTGCTGTTTAAAAATATATTCTGAGTAAAAGTGATCCAGGTAATATAAAAAATTGACTTGTCATATAGGTACTGTAAGTGGATCTCATAGTAAGTGATATTAGTATTATACAAAATGATGAACATGAGTGAGTCAGAGATGCTTTTACAAATACTTAAATATTGTGAAAATGTTGTAGAGCCTTTCTTTCAGAACGTCGGAAAAAAGGTCATTTCAGAGTTTCTTTGAATTAATTTGAAAATATACTCATACATCTGACACTATTTGGCCAAAAGGAAAGGTACAGGAATGAGTAAAGAGTCATGACTGAAACAAAGGAGTATATGAAAATAATGAAAATATTTCAGATGTTCTTGGAGCTTTTCTTGTAGAAAGTCGATGAAATTGATTTTTTACTGAACAGCAAAGTACTTTGCAACGAGAAAAGGACCTCCATGATATACTATTTGGCCTCAAGGAAAAGTAAGTCAATCGAAGATTAGTGTACATTTGTCATTTGTCAGTATCTAAGTTTTTTTTTAAAACACAATCTTTTAGATTGTGGGTTTTTTTCCCGCTGTCATATGATGAGTAATTTGAACTCACTGTTTTAAGTGAAATTCAATATATTCTGAGAACAGCAAAAATAAACTATGTAACATGTTGTACAAGTTATTTTATAGTTTGGATTGTGTAAATTAAATTGTATTCCCATTCTCTGACACTCACTTTCCTTTTTCCATCCTCTTTCAGCTCTTTTTACTCACTTATAATGTCTTTCTCTCATTCTCTGTAACCCCCGTTCCTTTACTCCACTTCTTTGACAACCGCTCATTCTCATTTCAACTGTGTGCATCCCCTCTCTCCCTTGCATAACTTTTCAGCTTTCAGTCTCGCTGCTTTACTTCCCTTTTCCATATTTTCCTCCTTTGCTCTTTTAGTAATTCCTGTTTACTCACTCAGCAGTATTATTGCACTCTATCACTATAAATCACCCACTCTCCCTCGCTTATCTTTGTTTCCTCCTTACTTTTGACCTCTTCTCTGTATTTTTTGTTCACTACTTCTATGTCCTCAGTGCCTCACTCTCCTTGTGTTATGTTCAGTTGTGTTTATCTACCTTCTATCACTTCTTTTACAATAACTTCACTGCTCCTCTCTCATCGTTTTTCATGCCATTTCTTTTACTCTGGTTCAATTACTATCCCTCATTAACCTTTCTTTCAATGTCCTTCTCTTTACTTTCATCAACAAATTATTTTCTTTCAGTACCACTGTTTTAGTCGTCTTCTCCTCTCTTTCCTTTTTTTGCTCTCTTACTCATTTCCTTCTCTCACTCATTGTACTCCACCTCACTCAGTTTTTCTCTAGTGTGTCTGCCTACTAACTTCCTCAGTCCATTTCCCTCAATCGTTGTATATTATCCTCTCTCCCTTCATCCTTTCACTCTATGACTGTTCTTCACTTACTCTCAGTTATCTTCTATTCCTCATTCTTCTGAATGCATCCTTAATTAGACTGTTTTCTGTCTCAGTCATTATCTTTTTACTTACTTCTGTTTCCTGATTTAGTTTTGCTAACTCACATTGTTTTAGTATCTTTCTTACCTTCCGTTCATTTCTCTGTTCTTCTCTCTCTCTTTGTCAGTGAATCTATATGCCTTACTCTTTGTAATTTGCTCTCCTTCTATTTCTTTTTCTCTCTTTTTGTCCTTCTACCTTACTTTATTTCCCTTTCTGTGTCCTTCACTCTTACTTTATTTCTAAATAGAGTGTTATGATTTTTAACCTCTTCATTTGTATCTTTTAATTTAAAATACATATTTCATTAATTATAACTTATTTTTTCTTCTCTCTTTCACAGATACAAACTGTAGTAAAAAAATTAATTAAAGTTACATTTATTATATGGTAAGTATGACTAAAAAAATGTAGTTTGTCATCACCCTTTGCTTTAAGCTCACTAACATTTTCTCAATCAACCTCACTCCTGTGTCTTTACTCTGCTTCCCTTACTTATTCTTATTCTACATGTTTACTCCCCTTTCCCTATTTTCCCTCTCATATTCAACTTCTTTCAATCCCTTTTCTTTACTTCACTTACCCTCTGTTCCCTTCCTTTGCTTCTTCACTCATTCTCTTTTTCTTAATTATTTACCTTACTCCTACACATACACCTCATCCCCCTCCCAACACATACACACACCTCTAACATACACCCCACACACACACCACACACACACCTCATACACACAAAAAATCCTCCCACACACACACCTCAAACACACACACACATTCCATACACACACATACATTGAACACATATACACCCCACACTCATACACTACTCACACATATTTCACACACCCTCACCTCCACCCACACCGAAACACCCCACACAGCCACACCCACAGACACACCTTACACACCCACACCCGACCTTCACCCACTGACTCCCTATAAGTCACACACACTGCATTACTTATCTTTCTTTGCTGTGTCACTCAAGCCCAATCAGGTACTGTTTCCTTTACTCTCTTTGTCCTTTCTCTTTCTCACTCCCCATGTCTTATCCTAATTAAATTTTTTCCCCTCTTTCACCCCTCTTTACTTATACTACCTGGTCTTTTTTCACTTTCCCTCATCGTTCTTCATTTATCCCGGTTCCGCCACTACCCTTCATTCCCCATTTTTTACTGTCCTTTCTTTTTCTTTTAACAGCCAGTCACATTCTCCCACTATCTCTACTTTAGTGTTCTTCCTCTCTCTTCCTTTCTTTTGATCCTTTAGTCATTTTACTTTTCTCACTTTCATCCAATTACACCTTCTCTATTTTTTACTATGTAATAAACAATCCCTCTGTGTTCATCATGTAGTTCTTTTTCTCTTAACATAACTCTCTTTGTGTTCTTCTCTCATGCTAACTGCTTCATAAATTTTTCTTTCTTTTTTTGGAGGGGCGCGCCCCGGTACGCATACCCTAAGGACAAAAAATTGACTGAGATCCTTTAAAAATATAGGTTTAATTTTATATATGAAAGGTAGTTCTAAAAAGAACAGTTTTTTTCTTCTTTTTGTTGTTTTATATTTTTTTTATTGTTTTTGGAACATTTTGTACTTTTTTGGGCTTTTCAAAACAGTTTTATATTTTTTTGTATTTTTTATGGGAAGAAACAAAGAGAAAGGGAATTGAAAATGGCTCTACTGGAGCAAAAAACAAAAAACGGAAAAAATTACTTTTTGGGGCAATCGTGATTGTCACCAGCAATGACGATGAGCTTTACACTCTTTTCCCCATTGGCCATAAGCGTGCCACATCCAGTACAAGTGACTTTAAAATCACCAAATCGTTCCTGGATACAAGGCATCACCTCTGATGTTTCTGGTCCCGATTGAGTGGGTTGCTTTCTTTTGGAGCTGGTCCTTGAACACTGGGGGAGGTGACTGGCCAGTTCCCTGATCTCTGCACGAGAATAGTTAGCAGGATGCTTCTGGGTCATATGCCGAATCATGGTATTATTACCAAATGAATATTTTTTATCTGGATTGCCCCTTGAGAGTTCTGCACCACAAATTCGACATGTTACCTTGGCCGCATTAACTTTTTTCTTGCCCTCTGGAGGTGAAAAAAACTCCCATACAATGTGTTGTTTTGGCTTGTATGGGGTATTTTGTTCAGGCAGCCATCTGCTCCCCTCCTCCTCTTCCTCTTCCTCCTCCTCCTCTTCTTCACCACCAATGTATTGTTGTGGTGGTCCTCTTGGTGGTTGTGGTAGTGGTGGTGGTGGTCCAGAAGCTCCAGCAGCTGCAGCTAATGTAGCCATTTTCTACTGAAATAACTGCAGGTCTACCTCTCTCAAAGCACAAAAGTAGAATGAGGAAAAAAGGTGGGGTCTTTCATCATTTAGAAAAGAAAACTGTTCTGAACCAATGAAAAGTGTTATTTTTAGGTCACATGACCTGGCCTTACATCATTAGGAAACCGAAAGTAAAATGAACCAATAAAAAGTTTTATTTTCAGGTCACATAACCCATACCCGCTTACGCTACGCGCCCCGGGGCGCGCTCCGGGGCGCGCCCGTAGTCGCGCCCCGGGGGCGCGTAGCGTAAGCGCGTCAGGACGTGCTTCCGGGTGCGCTTACGCAGTGCGTCATATGACGCATCACGCATTTACGGGAAACGTCACGATGTTGTTTTCATTCGCGAGAATAGCGCTAACGGGATGCTCCCCGGTACACGCCCCGGGGCACGCCGTAACATTGCGCTTACCCGTGCGTTCACCGGTACGCGCCCCGGAGCGCTCCAGGAAAAAAAAAAAAAATAATAATTACATAATTATACAGTATAAAATTCTTTATAAAAATGTTTACTTTTTATACCTATAGAGATTTGCTATTAAAAAACCTATGAAATTCACTGAAAAAACCATAGGTTTCACACCAGTTATAGTTAGGAATTAGCATTTAAAAAACCTATGAAATTCACTGAAAAAACCATAGGTTTCACACCAGTTATAGTTAGGAATTAGCATTTAAAAAACCTATTAAATTCACTGAAAAAAACATAGGTTTCACACCAGTTATAGTTAGCTGGAAGTTTTACTCGCATAAAACCATTGAAATTCCCTTGTTATAGTTAGTTGGACTCACTATAACTTGCGCGTGCAATGCACTGCTGATGACGTCATATATTACATCACTCATGACATGGTCAGTGACATCACTCATGACATCACTGATGACACCATCCTTGTGACAAAGTGACAGACCTCCTTTCACTGTAATGTAAACTTTGAAACACATATTCAAAAATAGAAACTAAATTTTTTTTTTAAATGGAGATACCCATACTAGTTATAACAACAAATTCAGTAATTCCACCATCTATATACACATCCACTCATTCACCAACAGTTCTATGTAGTCACTCATACATATACTCACTCATCATATATAGTGATACACCTATATATCCTGTTACACAACGACAGTCATCCAAAAGATACTCTCACACATATTCACACATGCAAATAAACTATTAAACATCCATTTATTTACATATACAGCTATACACACACTACCACTTTACTTCTAAGGAAACTTACACATACTTGCTCTCTTAAACAATCACTTATAGAAACACATACTTATTTAAACAGGAACTCTTACAATCCCTCACTCTCACATATACTCACTTATATACATCAATATTCACATATACTAGATTAAAACATATGTAGTTACTGAAAAAGACACTAGTGAGACAGTCATTCACTCACTAACATACACGTATACACACTCATCCACCCATACAGTCCTGCACATATGCTGTATTCAAAACACATACAAACAGAGAGTCAGTCATTCATGCATCTATGTGCTAAGTAACACCCCCACCAAACATATAGACACTCATATTGATATTAAAAAAAAACATCTAATAACCCATATACCTACACATGTAGCTACTCACCAACCCATGCAGTCACTTATACACAAAGTGAAACATTAATACATATATTTAAATATTTAAACATTACTCACTAATATTTAATTTTCAGAAAGACACACATTCACTGGATGGTGTCATCAGTGATGTCATGAGTGATGTCACTGACCATGTCATGAGTGATGTAATATGTGACGTCATCAGCAGTGCATTGCACGCGCAAGTTATAGTGAGTCCAACTAACTATAACGTGGGAATTTCAATGGTTTTATGCGAGTAAAACTTCCAGCTAACTATAACTGGTGTGAAACCTATGGTTTTTTCAGTGAATATATATATATATATATATATATATATATATATATATATATATATATATTAAATACTGCCGGTCGCCAGTAGGTAGTTATAGTTACGACCTACTTTCCATAGGAACTCCACAACATTCTATTTGGAATAACTTTGGCGCCGGTGGACGAATCTTCGTGAATTTCTCCAAGAAAATGGCCTGCTCGGTTCCGCTCCTTCCCTGGAAGTATGGGGGTGATTTGTCAAGCGGGGGCCGAGAAAAAAGTAGGGTCCTAAAACATGTTTTCCCTATGCAATTTTCGTTAGGGACCTTTAGACCTGGCTACAGCTCGAACGGCTGACCGGAATTACACCAAATTTGGCAGAAAGGTAGAGTTCGATTTGCAGATTGTGCTTTTTCTTAAATGGTGTAAATCGGTTAAGTAGTTTCTGAGAAAATTACAAGTAAAATCATAGCGATATCTAGAGACAGAGTTCTACACGCGGACGGAGATCCGTTCAATTAAGAACGCGAGCTGCATGCTGATTGGCTGTCATCTGTCTGTCAACACTCAAAACCAGGAAGTGTTTACGACCATCTTGTGATTCGGTAGAACCGAGTCACAAGAAAACAGTAAAACAAAGTTGAGAAATAAGGGAAGGGGGCAGGCTAGAAACATTCTGACCCTTTACGCTTGCTCAGGGGGTCATACATGGATGTTTAGGCTCTATTGTTTTTTAAAAGAAAAATCGCGGCATACACGTATGGAAATACGTACAATTACGAGCAGGAGCTGCATGCTGATTGGCTGTCAATACTCCAAACTAGGAAGTGTTGGCAGCCGTCTTGTTTGTCGCGAGAGCCGAGTCACAAGAAAACAGTAAAACAAAGTTGAGAAATAAGGAAAGGGGGCAGGGTAGAAACATTCTGACCCTATAGTCTTGCTCAGGGGGTGGTACATGGATCTTTAGGCTCAATTTGTATGTTTTTAAAAATAAAAAATCACGGGGTCCTTGTGCAGTACTTGTACGCGGTGGAAAAGGTGAAAAAAAACTAGAAGTCTGTTTTATTCATTAGGTCCCGGGGGGGGGCAAATTACGGGGGCAATTTTTTTGCATAATGGGGGCATGTAAGGTGTCCCGAGCACTGGGGAATGGCACTCCTCTGGTTTTATTTTGAA
This sequence comes from Lissotriton helveticus, assembly GCF_964261635.1. Taxonomy (NCBI): domain Eukaryota; kingdom Metazoa; phylum Chordata; class Amphibia; order Caudata; family Salamandridae; genus Lissotriton; species Lissotriton helveticus. The sequence continues at coordinate 52,289,328 of NC_136059.1, read as the reverse complement.
GTATGCGGGGGTGTTACGGTCCTACTCCCCGCAGTCTCGGGAAGCAGTACCCCTCGGGTCTTTTTGAAAAAAAATATGGTTTGAGCTCTCCCTGCCTCTCTCCCCGAACGCGTCGCGGGGAACACCACCTTTCTGGGGCAGTAATATGTAAAATGACCATCCAGCTCCGGGTACCTGTACTGTCTGGGTTTTTTTATTAATGTTGGGAGGGTGGGCTTGATAATACGTCCTTGTTAATTCCTATAGAAGCCCATGTTCTGCTGTTAACATGGGCTACTATGGGAAATAACAAGGCCGTATTATCAAGCTCATTATCGCCGTTTTATCGGCAGTTTCCTGCCAATAAAATGGTGATAATTTTAACACCACTTCTTGATAATATGCATCTAAGTTTACTGGTCAATAAAAGAGCAAAGGGCCATATTATCAACAAAAGGCGATACATTATCGCCGCTTTTATCTGCAGGAATAACTCGATAAAGCGGCGATAATGGGCTTGATAATATGCCCTTGTGAATTCCTATAGCAGCCCAGATCTCTACTATGTAATTATAGATTGGTCGCCCTTATGGATAATGAGGCAAAGTATTTTGCCGGGATCCTCTTGGAGGAATTGCAGGCCTGGGCTACAGAAAACTCTTTAATTCCTGTTAATCAGATCGTTTTTGCCAAATCAGTTGGGACAACAACGAATATTTTGACTATGGGTCTGCTAATTGATAAAGCCAAAACTACCAAAATGCCAATCCACCTGTGCTTTATTGACTATAAGGCGGCTTTTGACCATATCAATTGGAATCTTCTGTGGTCCAAATTGAAGAAGTGGGGGATTCCGAGGCCATTACTAGATCTGCTGATTAACCTGCATAGTGAAACATGGATACAGGTGAAGCTGGGCGACGGTTCACACCTGTCCCGACGCATCCCAACCAATAAGGGTCTCAAACAGGGATGTGTTTTGGCCCCAACGCTTTTTAATTTGTTCCTAGGAGTCCTAATTCCGATTCTCAACAATTGCAATTCTCACGCACCGAAACTAGGAGGCCAAATACTGCCAACGTTACTATATGTGGATGACATAGTTCTAATCAGTCATACAAAAATAGGGCTGCAAAATATTGTGGATGCCACACAGAGGTACTCTGATGGAAATAAACTGACGATAAATCTAGAGACGACACAAACAATGTAAATTAACAAACAAGCATTTGCAATGCAATAGGTCTCGCATTAGGAACGTTTGAGCAATTGGTATTGTAAATGACACATTTTTTATTTATGTGTTGGTTTTGAAAATAGAAAAATTAATAGCTTTGTCATTTACAATGCCAATAGTTTTAACTTTCGCAAATGTGACACCTATAGCATTTGTAATGCAATATGTGTTGTATTTACGTGACTTAGATGTATTGATATTACAAATAAAAATGGCTTCTTTTTTTAATAATTAATACTTAAATAAAAGTTATTGTAATTCATAATGGCAAATGCTTTTGTAAATAACTTTTGTGAAGATTATGTTCATTGTATTTTATTGTGACGAAAATCCAAGAACAGAAGTGAAATATTAACATATTTTTGTGACATTTGTAATAAAGCTTGAAACATTGAGAGACCATATTTGAACCAGTTGTTGTTGAATGGCTGCACAGATTGATGCTGTGGTGGCGCTGACTGATGTTGTGGTGGCGACTAGTGATGCTGTGGCGTTCAGTGATGCTGTGGTAGCGCATAGTGATGTTGTGGTGCCCCTGAGTGATGCTGTGGTGGTGCTGAGTGATGCTATGGCGATGTGATAGATAGATAGAGTGAGGGCGATAGATAGAGTGAGGGCGACAGATATATAGAGTGAGGGCGATAGATATATAGTGTTATGTGGCACTGAGTGGTATTTGGAGTGTATGTTCCATTGCAGAGTGTGCACATATGTACATAAGGAGTCTTCAACAACAGCATTATAACTCCCTAAGTGGGGAAAAAACTCGGTATATTAGATAGGAAAAAGAGTGAAAAGAATGAAAATATAGACATTCTTATCTGGGGCTACAGAAAAAAAAAGTAGTCGGTTTGAATGAAGAGAAGGGTAGGGATGCTCGAAGAAATCGGTCCTGTTCCAAGGGTCCCTTCCTTTCTTCTTAAACATAAAAGAAAGATGAGACAATGTTAGAAAAGTTGTACAGTTTCAGAAACCGTCTAACAATACAATGATTTGCAATAAAATTCTACACATTTTCAAAGGCAGAGAGGTGCAGAGAGAGCAAGATTCAAGTTATTCTATATGCAAGTGTATTGTCATTTCATCGTCAATATTATGCCCGCCAGGGTGACCGGTTTCAAGGTCAATGATGTACATTAATTCACATTTGCACAACTGTATTAGCCTATCTAGCCCTATGGCAGGGAGCTGCATATTGTTAAGTAAGAGATATAGGTTTATATATGTCTGAGCAGCAACCCCCATAAAGTTGCTGTTTTGCTGAGGATAGTTAGTAGCACCATTGGGTAACACAGGGTTACCAGCTGGCATCTCAATTTGTCTAACTTCTGAATGGCACTACCTAAGTGAGTACTGTAAGGTATCAAATTAAAGCCAACTTGATGGCCAAGCCTAAATTAATGTCACTATTAAAGTGAAACAACTATTAGAAAGTTAACACCCTGTGTCCGAGCTGGTCTATTGGTTTTGTTCAGGTGCTGTCCAATGGAGAGCTTTCTGCCCACAGAGGGAAATGTGTGAATGACTCTCAGGCTTAGGAACAAGGCAGTTGCAGCAAAGTGAAATGTGATCTTCTCTGCCAAGAAGGCCACTCAGGGAGTTAACCCAAAAGGTGAGCTTCAAAGGGCAAGCTGAGCAGGATGCCTTTTGTTACTGCAGACAAGTTGGAGACAGGAACAGAGAGGGAAAACCCATCCACAAACCTGTTTTCCCATGAAAATGTCGCCTTTAGATAGTCACACCTCTGATTTGGGCTATCAAGCTCCTCACAGTTGAGGGAAGGTTCAGAAATCTTCAGAGTGGCAAGAATAGCCTATCGGCTGGTAGCCACATTGTCCCCTCAGGGCTGGCACCCTGAACCTCAGTGCACATTGGATTTGGAGAGAGGACCTAAGAGGACTACCCTGCTGCCGTTAGACCTGCACAAAAAGAGGCTGCACCATTGGAAGGCCTGTATCTGCTGCATCTTGTGCGAGTGAAGTTTGGACTGTGTCTGTTACTCCTGGCTCGGGGAAAATTTGATTCCAGAGACCCAGATTGAAGAAGTGACTCTAAGGGTAAGTCAGCTGACACCCTAAAACCAAACAGCACCAGTCATATGAAAGCTGAGGATACCCAAACTGGCAAAGTAGTAGCTATTTCTGTGAGACCACTTCCGACTGCCACCAGGTGCTCCGGTAGACTTATCCTAGATAGCCAAACATTGCACCTGAGTCCGTGGGACCCGGGACTTCTTTAGGAGATTGGATTTGTCACCCAAGATGTACACTGGCTCCCACCAAAGCTATTCACTGTGACCGCTTTTTTGCAGGATCGGTAGTCCAAGTGCAGCTGACCCTCTACTGTTGCAAAGAAGATATCATGGGACCACAAGTGCCATGGCTAAAGTGGCCTACCTCACTCATAGACCAATGAATCAATCACACTTCAACCCCATCAACCGCATACCTCCAGGAGCATTATGAACATCTTTTCTACCTGCATCTCCAGCATCAGGACCACTCCATTGCCACCCATTGCAGCCATTTCCTAAAGGCTTGAACTGGACTGGAAAGGCTGCGGTGAACAGGTAACTGTCCAAAGTAACCTTTCTGAACTCCTAGACCTCCGCCCTATATGATTTGGTCACCCAAGCTGGGTCAGAGTTGCCGCACTAACTGTTTCAAATTATTCAACAGTTTGCTAAGCTTTTGTTGACTAATGCTTGTCTGAGGTATTGTTTAATATTTATATCTTCAAAAATCTATATCTCCTGAACCCTCTGGTGGATTTTGATGATCAAGGACTCCAAAAATGTGTAACAATCTGTCTATTAATAAACATTGGTGTCTGTTAAATGCTTTACACTATGGTCACAATTACAAGTTTGCTGGTCTAGGAGCAAGCTGCCATGCTGCCACCCCTCTAAAGGACCACCAAACAGGGCTGCTAGCAGCCCGTCAAATCACAAGTATTGTTGTAGTTTGGCAGGCAGTCCTTTGGTGTTCCCACAGTGTTGTCTTTCAAAAAGGCTCTGCAATGGGAACGTTGTAATAATTTAAGGTGACGTCTTCCTCATGGGCAAATGAAGTAGAGCAGCCAGAGATGTGATGAAGATATGGTTTCTTTATTCACAGAAGATCCCAGCCACCCATCAGCAGGGCAGCTCCCAATTGACTCAATACATTCAAGTAAACACGTTCCATTACCATGCTAATCCCACAGCACATGACATCATAGTGGCAATCACATCAGGTGCCAGAACAGGGCACAGCTGTGATTTCCAAGAAACCCACTGTAAGGAATACCACCCACATCAAGGACCATTCCTGCACAACATGGACTGGCAAGTCCAGGCCGTGCAGGAAAGGGGGTCATTTTTATTGCAAGCTCACTGCCATGAAACGGCTGCCAGTGAGGAAACTCGTAATATGCTTGGTGGTGCCACGGTGGTTCCACCAGGCATACTGCAGCCTGAAGACTACTGCACCACCATCGGGGATAGTAGTTACCCCGTAGTTTTCAGTGGTCTTACAATGGTTCAACCTCCTTCGTCGTAATACAGCAGTAGGACCACTGGTGCAGCAGTCCCCGACCACCACCACACCGCCACCACTGGTTCAGCAGTCCCATTAACCACTAACCCCATAATCAGGCCTTCCTTTATTTAGTTTAGATGCTCAAAGGCACAGCTATCCAGGGTTGAACTGAAGGTTTGAAAATGAGCCTGACTAGACCCAACGCAGTGAGTATATTTCATCATAAGGCCCCACAGCCATATCATATAGTACACACAAGTCCTCACACTGCATCATTCATAAGCAGGTAAAAAATATATCTTTACCCAAAACATATAACCTTTTTTATAGTAAACAATTATTTATCTGGCTTATCCAATACATTGTTTTATTAAAAACAAGCTCCTCTAACGTTCACACCGCATCCATTCATGTGACGTATTAGTATAATCAAAACAAAAAAAATAGAATTTGGCGGTTGTGGCACTGTTACACCGCAAAAGTCGGTCCTTTCCCTCACAGAAAGGATGCACACTCACTGAGGTCTGACTGTCCGCAAACATCCTATAACACTGATTTATTTAATCAAATAAGGCAAAGCCAATCCAGATATCCAACGTTCTTGTATCTTATTTATTTAAACAACGTTCATCAGCAAAGTTATTTCAGTGATGGTTATACCAGCGACTTTAAAATGTATGTATCAAACCTAGGCATCTTTTAACAACAATATAGGGATCAGGACTGCACTGAGAGAGACCAACAAAGGAAAAATTGTTTAAAAATGTGTATTATCTTTAATTGAACATATAAACACATTTCAATAAAAACAGTCAGTATAAAATCAAAATAGTGGCATTTATAAGTATCTACGCGCGTTTCGGCGTTGGAAGAACGCCTTCTTCAGGAGCCACGAATATCTCTGAAAAGAAACATTTTTCTATTTTACAATAAAACAATCTCATAGGTTACAGAACAATCATATACCTCTTTCTTTAAAATGGCCGTTCTCTTCTCTTAACAGTACAACCTATTTCCCTTTTAATATTACAATCATAACATATGAACTTAACAATTTACACATAGGGTCAAACAACAATTGTATACGTGAGCATTTGCATTCGATCGTTCCCAGGGGATATTTATTCCCTCATTACAAATTATTGCCATTGTGAGCTGATATAATATGTAGGGAAAATTATAATAAGATGTATGGAAAGGATTTCATATAATAGAGGTTCTCTGACCACGTTCTATACCCCATTTAGTTGTCAGGAAAAATAGGCATCTAGATAACTGACGCTTAGTTCACCGCTACATATCCTATTAATAAAACATCTTTTACCATGGGGTACAGAAGTTAAACTTGATACATCCTGTTGGTATTGTTTACAAGAAGGTATACATCGCCCCTATGCAAAACTTACTTTCAAATGGCATATGTTGCCTTTACTTGTCAATAGCCGATATTTATTTAGCGTTGGTCTGATTTCATTAATCAAAACTCAGCAGCCTTATTTATAGATAATCCAGTCTGCACCTAATTATGATTAAGGTAAGAATATAAATAATTATAGTATATCTATATTTATAGTGGTGAAGGGAATAGATTATTAAGTCTCACGAAATGTTAAGCATATTATACAGAAATGTAATAGTTTCAACGATGGGGCCATAACGTGACACTCACCAGTCGAAATTAGTCAATCACCATTTCTTTGTGCACATTCCACGAGAACAAGGAAATCGCAATTGTTGATGTATTAACCTTACGATGCTGTATTCTGTCTCCTATTTTTATTAAATCTAAAGGGTATACAAGCAAACATGAATATATTTTTTAGGTTAAAAACTACGAAATTACTCGCCAGACTCAATAAGTGAAAGTAGATGTTCAATTTACCTTTTGTGTTTATTCTCTCAAAGATATAATTAAATTTCTTGTGTATTCAAAAGGGTAGCCGGCTGACACTTGATTACTTAAAGTTCACTGATTCTGTTCAATTAAAGTACCTGGGGACAATACCACAAACACATAAATATATTTAACTCCATGTATCTGCTAAAGGGAGCAACTAAATAACTGCCTATTTTATAATGGTCACACAATAGTTACTAACCATTGGCGTGTATTCGATACTTCACACGGTAACTACAATGAGCCCGAGTCATTCCATCCAGGTCCGGCACCGATGTAAATAAAGTGAGACTTCCCTTGTTAGGTAACTTCGGGATTTGGTAAATCTAAATGGTCAAGGGAAATATAAGCGGCAAAGCCGAACATAAATTCCGATTCTCACTTTCTCTATTCCTCTAATTAATACTATATAGTCAACATCTCATTCCGCTCGACACTTACCGAGATAGGACCCCCAATGCGCCCGGAAAAAAGGGATGGCTGATAGCGTCCTCTTGGCGGTTTAAGATAGCAACAATTGCCTCAAATCTAGCCAGGTTTAAATGTACAGTTCTAGGCGGTCACGTGTTATGCCTTCACTTTAAAATTTAAAGGGAAAGCGTTGGCTCTAGGTAATATCGAGCCAATTACAAGGAGGCTATAGTCATGTGATTCACAACAGAGGGATTTAAGGAAACATTGCCTATTAAATGACGTGCACCGTGAAAGGGGAATCGTATTGCTCTTTAACAGAGTGGAGGTACGAATACAGCCACTCTGTGTTCAAGCTTCAGTCAACAGCACAGGAGTTCGATACTACCCTACTCCAATTTGTACTAAACTCTGGGAGAATGGTATTGATAACGTATTATATTCAAAGTATTGCTCGCTTCCTATTCATATATTGTTATTCTTTATATATGATAATATGACGTAGTCACTCAAAAAATTACAAAACCCCCCCAAAAAATAATAAATTACATCATTTTAATTTGACAAATTGTAAGTGTCAATTTAAAGCTTCAGCAGCAGTAATTGCTGTATGCAATATTCTAGCAATGTCAGATCATATAACATAATAAAAAACCAGAGTAAATACTTTAAAATATCGCATTTTCCATGGAATTTCTCCGTTTAGGCCCTGTTTAAACGTGTTCAATACAAAAATCCAGTAGACTTCTTTCTTTTTTGGAAGTCTTCTGCTTTGTGATTATTCTCAAGGAAATGTTTCACTAGAGGTGCTGAGAGTTTTTTTGTTTTAATAGCAGATCGATGCTCTGTGAGCCGTATCTGAATAGCTCTACAAGTTTCCCCAACGTAGCCTAAACCACAGGGGCATTTTATAAAGTACACAACATTTGCTGTTTTACAATTCCATATTTCGCATGCTTTGGTTGTAAAACCATTGTGTGCAAAATATTCACCAGCAAGAAAATTAGTGCATGATTTACATGTCGAGCATTTAACAGTGCCACGCACTGGAAGATTGTCTGTCAAGGATCGTTGGTTAGATCCAAAAGGAGTTGGTTTCTTACCAAATTTGGAGTGGACAATGTGGTCTTTAATATTTTTATTCCTTTTATGTGCAAAAAGGGGTTTGGCCAAATTGTTTTTAGATGTGGGGTTACAATTCAGGATATGCCAATTGGCATTAATAATTTGTCTCACGCGTTCATCCAAGGTTGAATGTCGCGTGACGCAGACAAGTTGGTCATTATTGGCAGGTTCTTTTGTTCTTAATAAGGCATCGCGATCAAAAAACCGCGCTCTTTTTTAAAGGAATTCCTAACAAGTCTGTGTGGATAACCACGATCTAGGAACTTTTTTCTCATAACTGATGCCTGCCTGTCGTAGTCATTGAGGTTGGTACAGTTTCTATGGACCCTTAAAAATTGTGAAAAGGGGATGCTTTCACATTGACTCTTCAGATGAAAACTTTGGCAGTGTAGTAACGTGTTGCGTGCCATAGGCTTCACGTATAGATCAACCTCTAGGCCATCATTCTGATTTTTTATTAAAAGATCCAAGAATTCCACTTGCTCATTGCTGTACTGAGCAGTAAATATTAGATTGGCATCTATGAGATTAATCCATTCCAGAAACTCCATTAGAGAGTCTCTCCCATTGGTCCAGACAAAAAAGATGTCATCAATATATCTGGACCAATGGGAGATGGATTCAAAAAAGGGAGCAACTTCATTCTCAATAAACTTGTCTTCAAAGGCAGACATATATATGTTTGCTATTGAAGGTGCAACTGATGCACGAATGCTTACTACCCTTATCTGTTGAAATAACAAGTCCCCAAATTCAAAAATGTTTTCCGTTAGAACAATGAATAAACAATCAATCAAAAATCTCTTAGGGCAAGTTATGTTATACTTGTCGATAAACCAATCAGTTGCTACAATGGCCTCATTCAAAGGTATATTACTATATAGAGACTCGATATCCATGGTTACAAGGATATCTCTATTCGCCACAAAGTTAAGATTCTCTACTAAGTTAATCATGTGGCCACTGTCTCTAATGTAGGATTTGATTTTAGGTATATGTGGTCTTAAATGGTAATCGACAAACTTCGATAGAGGTTATGTTAAAGTTCCAATCGTTGAAACAATGGGTCTGTATGGTGGATGTTTCACATTTTTGTGTATCTTTGGCAAGCCATAGATACACGCTGTCTTGTTCTTATGCGAGTTTAAAAAGTCATGCTCTTTATTATTAATTTCTCCATTTATTAGTGCCTCATTTGTTAAATGTTGTATCCTTTTAGAGATTTGATGTAAAGGATTAGAGTTAATCTTACGGTAGGTGGAGTTATCGCTTAACATCTCAATCATGTTGCGTTCATAGGAATTGGAATCCATCATAGACCTTTTCTTGAAAGATGGAGCCAAATAGCAAGTAGATGCTCACGTGACTTAATGATATTAATTGTGGAGACATCAAGAGAATTAGCTGCCACCGTCAAAACTGAAATAGATAAGTTAGAAGAGAAATTAAAACAGCTAAATGGAGTTGAGGAAGCCATGAAAAAAATAGAGGAATCAAATAAAGAACTCGAATCATTTAGTAGTTATCTAAATAAAATAAAAACTGATAAGTTAAATAAGGATAAGAGGTTTTATACTGAGGAAACAACCTATCCATATTTAAGGAAACAATTTTATCAACAGAATCACTATGTTGATGAGACCAGAAGCGCCCCGCAAAGAGTAAATAATTTCTCAGAAACATCTGACTCAGAGGGAGAGGGCCCTAATTACTATTACGAACAAGAAGGAACCTTTAATTCATATTCTGGCTCACGACGTCAACAACTGCCTTTTTTATCCAATCGGGGGCCTCGACGAGGGCGCCCGAGAGTGAGGTTCTAAGGTCAGGGCAGGGGGAATTTTCAGATGAACCAGCAACAACATCAACTACAGGAACCTCAGTTCATCAGAGAGACTCGCAATCGCCAATATTGGGGCCAGGGAATGTAATTCCCATTTTTAACTTATCATCCACCGTATTAGATAGCTCAAGTGAATCATTACTATCGATAGGTCTTTCATATGTACCTCATACACATGCTAACATTTTTTAACTGTACCAGGATATAATTTCATTTTTTCCTAAAATTAGATTAAAGAAATTCTTTCAAGGAAGTGTGATGAATGATAATGAATCATACAATAAAAATGAGCTAACATTACCATCGACATTTAGTCCTGGGCTAGACCAGCTAGGCCCCGAAGTAGCAGCATTCGAACTAGTGGTCTTACAAAAACTTGAAAGAACGCTTCGATTTATTCCTAAGCCTATCTATAACCTTAGCAGAGAGGAGTCAATAGTCCATAAATCATTATCAGGAAATAAAGAGCTAGTAATTAAAGGATGTGATAAAGGTGGTGGAATTGTCATTTTGGATTCCAATTCCTATGAACGCAACATGATTGAGATGTTAAGCCAAAATTTCACCTACCGTAAGATTAACTCTAATCCTTTACATCAAATCTCTAAAAGGATACAACATTTAACAAATGAGGTACTAATAAATGGAGAATTTAATAATAAAGAGCATGACTTTTTAAACTCGCATAAGAACAAGACAGCGTGTATCTATGGCTTGCCAAAGATACACAAAAATGTGAATAATCCACCATACAGACCCATTGTTTCAACGATTGGAACTTTAACATAACCTCTATCGAAGTTTGTCGATTACCATTTAAGACCACATATACCTAAAATCAAATCCTACATTAGAGACAGTGGCCACATGATTAACATAGTAGAGAATCTGAACTTTGTGGCGAATAGAGATATCCTTGTAACCATGGATATCGAGTCTCTTTATAGTAATATCCCTTTGAATGAGGCCATTGTATATAATACGTTACCAATACCATTCTCCCAGAGTTTAGTACAAATTGGAGTAGGGTAGTATCGAACTCCTGTGCTGTTGACTGAAGCTGTATTCGTACCGCCACTCTGTTAAAGAGCAATACGATTCCCCTTTCACGGTGCACGTCATTTAATAGACATTGTATCCTTAAATCCCTCCGTTGTGAATCACATGACTATAGCCTCCTTGTAATCGGCTCGATATTACCTATAGCCGACGTTTCCCTTTAAATTTTAAAGTGAAGGCATAACGCGTGACCGCCTAGAACCGTATATTTAAACCTGGCTAGATTTGAGGCAATTGTTGCCATCTTAAACCGCCAAGAGGACGCTATCAGCCATCCCTTTTTTCGGGCGCATTGGGGGTCCTATCTCGGTAAGTGTCGAGCGGAATGAGATGTTGACTATATAGTATTAATTAGAGGAATAGAGAAAGTGAGAATTGGAATTTATGTTCGGCTTTGCCGCTTATATTTCCCTTGACCCGTTAGATTTACCAAACCCCGAAGTTACCTAACAAGGGAAGTCTCACTTTATTTACATCGGTGCCGGACCTGGATGGAATGACTCGGGCTCATTGTAGTTACCATGTGAAGTATCGAATACACGCCAATGGTTAGTAACTATTGTGTGACCATTATAAAATAGGCAGTTATTTAGTTGCTCCCTTTAGCAGATACATGGAGTTAAATATATTTATGTGTTTGTGGTATTGTCCGCAGGTACTTTGATTGAACAGAATCAGTGAACTTTAATGAATCAAGTGTCAGCCGGCTACCCTTTTGAATACACGAGAAATTTAATTATATCTTTGTGAGAATAAACACAAAAGGTAAATTGAACATCTACTTTCACTTATTGAGTCTGGCGAGTAATTTCATAGTTTTTAACCTAAAAAATATATTCATGTTTGCTTGTATACCCTTTAGATTTAATAAAAATAGGAGACAGAATACAGCATCGTAAGGTTAATACATCAACAATTGCGATTTCCTTGTTCTCGTGGAATGTGCACAAAGAAATGGTGATTGACTAATTTCGACTGGTGAGTGTCACGTTATGGCCCCATCGTTGAAACTATTAAATTTCTGTATAATATGCTTAACATTTCGTGAGACTTAATAATCTATTCCCTTCACCGCTATAAATATAGATATACTATAATTATTTATATTCTTACCTTAATCATAATTAGGTGCAGACTGGATTATCTATAAATAAGGCTGCTGAGTTTTGATTAATGAAATCAGACCAACGCTAAATAAATATCGGCTATTGACAAGTAAAGGCAACATATGCCATTTGAAAGTAAGTTTTGCATAGGGGCGATGTATACCTTCTTGTAAACAATACCAACAGGATGTATCAAGTTTAACTTCTGTACCCCATGGTAAAAGATGTTTTATTATTAGGATATGTAGCGGTGAACTAAGCGTCAGTTATCTAGATGCCTATTTTTCCTGACAACTAAATGGGGTATAGAACGTGGTCAGAGAACCTCTATTATATGAAATCCTTTCCATACATCTTATTAGAATTTTCCCTACATATTTTATCAGCTCAGAATGGCAATAATTTGTAATGAGGGAATAAATATCCCCTGGGAACGTTCAAATGCAAATGCTCACGTATACAATTGTTGTTTGACCCTATGTGTAAATTGTTAAGTTCATATGTTATGACTGTAATATTAAAAGGGAAATAGGTTGTACTATTAAGAGAAGAGAACGGCTATTTTAAAGAAAGAGGTATATGATTGTTCTGTAACCTATGAGATTGTTTTATTGTAAAATAGAAAAATAGTTATATTTCTTTCAGAGATATCCGTGGCTCCTGAAGAAGGCGTTCTTCCAACGCCGAAACACGCGTAGATACTTATAAATGCCACTATTTTGATTTTATACTGACTGTTTTTATTGAAATGTATATGATTTTATATGATTAAATGTGTACTATTGAATCTGTTTAATTTATATGAAATGTACTTTTGCCCCTTTCTGTTTATATGTTCAATTAAAGATAATACACATTTTTAAACTATTTTTTCCTTTGTTTGTCTCTCTCAGTGCAGTCCTGATCCCTTTATTGTTGTTAAAAGATGCCTCGGTTTGATACATACATTTTGTTTTTCCTGTCTTAGGAATTTTCTTCACCTTCACAGGGGGTCCTTGTTATTTGCATAGTATACCAGAGACTTTATACTTCTAGTTAGGCCTGCAGTTTGTTTTGGAATTCCTTCTGCTTGGATAGCAATACTACCCGAGCGGCTGCTCACGCTCGCACACTTACCGTTCACGATAGCGAACTTACCGTTCGCGAGCTGGGAAAAAGATCTGCTGCACATCGTGAAGCTGAGTTTTCTACACTCAATCAATCAATCAATCAATCATGCCATTTGTATAGCGCACTACTCACCCGGGAGGGTCTCAAGGCGCTTGGGGGGAGGGGTATGCTACTGCTCGAACAGCCAGGTCTTGAGTTGTTTCCTGAAGGCGAGATGGTCCTGGGTCAGCCGAAGGTGGATGGGGAGGGAGTTCCAAGTCTTGGCAGCCAGGTAAGAGAAGGATCTTCCTCCGGCGGTGGCTCTACGGCTGCGAGGGCGAGGCTGGTGGACCGTAGCTGGCGGGTGGGCGTGTAGAAGGTCAGGCGGTCGTTGAGGTACTTGGGGCCCAGGTCGTGGAGAGACTTGTGTGCGTGGGTGAGGAGCCGGAACGTGATCCTCTTGTCGACGGGGAGCCAGTGCAGGTTCCTCAGGTGGCTGGAGATGTGGCTGCGTCGGGGGACATCCAGGATGAGTCGGGCGGAGGCGTTCTGGATGCGCTGGAGTCTTTTCTGTAGCTTGGCTGTGGTTCCGGCGTAGAGGGCGTTTCCGTAGTCCAGTCAGCTGGTGACGAGAGCCTGGGTGACAGTCTTCCTGGTCTCGGTCGGGATCCAGCGGAAGATCTTGCGAAGCATACGCAGGGTGTTGAAGCACGATGAGGAGACGGCGTTGACTTGTCTGGTCATCGAGAGGGAGGGGTCCAGGATGAAGCCCAGGTTGCGTGCGTGGTTGGTTGGCTTGGGTGCGGTGCCCAGGGCTGGGGGCCACCAGGAGTCATCCCAGGCGGAGGGCGAAGATCCCAGGATGAGGACTTCCGTCTTGTCCGAGTTCAGTTTCAGGCGCCTGTCCTTCATCCACTCGGCGACGTCTTTCATCCCTTCGTGTAGGCAGGTTCTGGCGGGGTCGGGGTCTCTGGTGAGGGGGAGGACCAGCTGGGCGTCATCGGCGTAAGAGATGATGTTGAGGTTGTGCTGGCGTGCAATGGCTGCGAGAGGTTTCATGTAGAAGTTGAAGAGGGTGGGGCTGAGTGAAGATCCTTGCGGGACGCCGCAGATGACTTCGGTGGCTCCGCAGAGTGCGAAGTGCAGAAAACTCTGCAAACTCCGCGAATGGAGCGAAGTTCACCGCCCAGGCCTAGCTTTCCAAGACTTGCAATTTTTTTTACAATGTTAAACAAACACAGCAATGACCCAGTCATGCTATTCCATCAGGGGCTATATCCATTCCATTCTTAAGCATCCTCAGCATACTCGCTAACTAAACCGGGCTTAAAAAGCTTGCATATTAAACTGGGCTTTAAAAATGGGAGGCACCACATTGTCCCCTTTCCTATGCCTCAATGAACCCCAATGACCCCTTAGAGGTTCCCCTTAGAGGGCTGGAGGTTGATGCACCGGTGTCCACCCTGGGCACCCAGGACAAACTTTGCAGCCATCCTGGGAGCAGTGGGTGCTAGCATTGCATTCCCCCAGTGAGAGCAGGTATTTTCTTCTGCTCCCTCAAGGCAAGCAGTAAAAAAACCTGCTCCCACCCCCTGGAAGCATTTTTGCAGCCCCCACCGGGTGTGAACAAACAAGTGCTGCTGACAGGACAACTGTGAGTATGCTCCCTGGGACACAGTTAGTGGAGCCTGGCCCCAGGAGATGGCCTCCCTCACTTTTCTAGTTAATTCCAGTCCAATGGAGTTGGGGTTCCCTAGAGCACAAACAGCTTGGGGAGGGGGGCTGTGCAGCCCCTTCACCGTCATTACTATTTGTCATTGAGGGTCCTTCGGGTTCAAAGGGAGACACCATGAGGCCTTCCTCACCTTCATTACAATGCAGCCATGGGGAATAGTTTCCCAGAAACCTTTAAAGGCTCAGGGAGGGGTATGTGGGTGCGCCTCTCCCCTTTTTAAACAAAACTTAGCCCTGGGCAAAATCAGCTTGAGAAGAGCAGTCCCACTCACGCCTCCGTACCCAGAGATATATTTTTTCAACTGGTAGGCCAGCATTTTATTTTTTATGTATTCCCTGGAGGTCCTGCTGGATCACGGAAAAAACTCCCTGATTTATTTAGATTTTTGGATCTGCTTGTCCCCACACAACTGATAGGGGGCAGGGTATCCCTACCTTGCTTCCTATATATATATATATATATATATATATATATATATATATTCACTGAAAAAACCATAGGTTATACACCATATATAGTTAGGAATTAGCATTTAAAAAACCTTATTTTACTCACACAAAACCATTGAAATTCCATATATAGTTAGTTGTACTAACTATATATCGCGCACCCGCAATCCACTGCTGATCATGTCACATATTACATCATTCATGACATGGTCAGTGACATCACTGATGACATCTCAAATGACATCACTGATGACATCACTGATGACATCTCAAATGACATCACTGATGACATCCCTGATGACATCTCAAATGACATCATTGATGATATCACTGATGACATCACTGATGACATCATTGATGACATCTCAAATGACATCACCGATGACATCACTGATGACATCACTGATCACATCTCAAAAGACATCACTGATGAGATCACTGATGACATTATTCATGTGATAATACGATGAATCTCTTCAGACTCTAATAAAAACTTAGATACACTCAGTGTAAACAGACACTCACAGACTGTCACTCATCCATGGAGTTACTCACACACCTAGTCAGTCATGCAAAGAATCAATCACACCTCAATTTCCTCAACTATACAGTTATACACACCTTACTTATTGAAACATATACTAACACATATTTACTCTCTCATACAATCCCTGATACAAGTTCACAATGATCCATACAGCCACTCACACATTCACTGGCTCTTATGCATAGTTATTTATATATGTCAACTCTCACATGTACTGCGTTGTACATATGTACTTACTTTGACATGTAGCACTGAGATATCCATTCACTCACCATTACACTCATGCACACAGTCAACCGCCCATACAGATGTTTCCACATGCACTTTTGAACCCATACACCTAGTGAATCAACTGCTCACACATCTATGCAGAGAGTCATACACCTCCCAGCCACCCATACACACTCTCAGTCTCCCATACAAATACTTGGGCAACCAATCAATAACCCATATAGTTAATCATATAGCTAATGATTAACACATGCAGCAGTTTACAGAACAACAGACATAATGATGCACAAATTAAGACAGTTTAGTCACTAACCCATGCACTCAGTGAGACACATTTAATCACTCACTCATACAGTCAGTCATGCACCTACTAAATCCTTCATCCAGACACTTATAAATCCACTCATTCTTCAATATGTAAGACATATTTTAACTTTACAGAAACATACAGTCACTGGATGTAGTCATCAGTGATGTCATCAGTGATGTCATTTGAGATGTCATCAGTGATGTCATCAGTGATGTCATTTGAGATGTCATCAGTGATGTCATCAGTGATGTCACTGACCATGTCATGAATGATGTAATATGTGACATGATCAGCAGTGGATTGCGGGTGCGCGATATATAGTTAGTACAACTAACTATATATGGAATTTCAATGGTTTTGTGTGAGTAAAATAAGGTTTTTTAAATGCTAATTCCTAACTATATATGGTGTATAACCTATGGTTTTTTCAGTGAATTTTCAAGGTTTTGTAAATGCTAATTCCTAACTATATATGGTCTATAACCTATGGTTTTTTCAGTGAATTTCATTGGTTTTTTAAAAGCTAATATCTATAGCTGTAAAATGTATTCTTCTTTAAATCCAAAAATATATTTTATATGTTTATTAATAATTTTTTTTAAATATTTTTTTTGTTTCGCTCCCGGTCCGCGAACCGGGAAGCTTCCCGTTAGCTCAATTTAATGCCGCGACCCGGTCCGCGAACCGGTAAGAAATCAACATAGTGACGGTATCGCGTTGCCGCGTAATGCGTCTTATGACGTACTGCGTTAGCGCACCCGGAAGTGCCCCGGGGCGCGGACCGAGGCGCGAAACGCAGCTCCCCGGAAGCGATCCGCGGCGCGTCGCGAAAGCGCGACGTATCGCGTTGCCGCGTAATGCGTCTTGTGACGTACCGCGTTAGCGCACCCGGAAGTGTCCCGGGGCGCGGACCGAGGCGCGAAGCGCAGCGACCCGGAAGCTATCCGGGGCGCGGACCGGAGCGCGTAACATGAGCGTGAGAGGTCATGTGACTTGTTAATAAAACTTTTCATTGGTTCATTTCACTTTTGGTTTCATAATGATGTAAGGCTAGGTCAGGTGACCTAAAAATAACACTTTTCATTGGTTGAGAAGTATTGTTTTTCCCAAATTATGAAAACCCCTCCTTCTTTCCTCACTCTGACTTTCATCATTGTGAGAGGAAGACCTTTACTACTATATTAGAAATGGCTTCATTGGTAGCTTCAGCTGGTGGACCCCCACCACCACCACCACCTCCTCATGGGAAGAGAGGACCACTTCCCCAGGTCATGACCAACACTGAGGAGGAAGAGGAAGAAATGGATGAGGAGGGAGAAGAACCACAGTTCTTAGAAGAGGTGCCCCGGGTTTCCAGAAAGAAAGCCAGTTTCATCTGGCAGTTTTATTCGATCCCTCGTGGCCAAAAAAAAGTAAATGCGAGGTATGTCACCTGCCTCATATGCAAAGAACAATTATCCAGAGGGACGGACAAGAAATATAGTTACGGAAATCACACAATGCACAGGCACATGACAAGGAAGCATCCGCTCAATTACAGCCGGGCGGAAATAAGGGATATGCAGGACAATCCAAGACCAACTCCTGTGGCCAGACCAAGATTACCAATTTCATTAACACCAGAAGAGGCACGGGAAACTGTGCCAAATATACAAGAAAATTTTGGCCACATGATACACTCTTGTATGCACTGTCGTGCGTTGTTAGCGTGTGGCAACATGAGCATCAATGCACTCAACCTGGCGTATGAACACCATGATTGCCCTAACCGCCCCCAGTAATTTTTTTTTTGCTCCTGTTGAGCCCTTTTCAACGCCTGTTTTTTGTTGTTTCCCCCCCCCAAAAAAAACCAAAAAAAATATAAAATCGTTCAAAAAATACAAAAAAAACAAAAAATGTTCAAAAAATAAAAAATAAATATAAAACAACAAAAATATTTAAAAAAAAGTTCTTTTCAGAACTACCTTCCCTTTCAAAAAAAATTGCTAGAATGTTTAGCACTCTGGCAAGCTCTATTTCTTTTGGTTCGCTCCCGGGTTAGCTTCCCGGTACGCGGACCGGGAGCTAACCAAAAAAAAAAAAGAGTAAGTATAAGGAAAGTAAACAGAGAGTGATGTTAAAAGAAAGACAGCTATAGGGAGTAAAGAAGACATACTGTTTAATAGATCTATTTACCGAAGAAAAGACGGAAGAGGGTATAATTGTGAAAAACAAAATAGATAACGAAGTGAAAGAAAAAAAAAGAGAGTATAACATTAACAAAGAAGAGTTTCTTGGAGAATGTGAGTGAATGTTCAAAATAAGATTAAAACATGAGGAATAACAGAGAGAAAAAATAGAAAACAGAAAACAAAAAATAACAGAAAAAGATTAATTGAAACAGCAAAGAAATGTAAGTAACATAGAGCCATATCATCAACATAGGCAATAAAAGTTTTGCAGCTTTTATTGGCAGAAATGTGTCGCTAAAGCTGCTTTTGCGGCAGAAAACTGCCGCTAAAACCACTTTTGCACCAGTTTTCTGCCAATAAAAAGAGCAATAATTTTATTGGCTGTGTTCATAATATGCCCCTTAGTGTGCTTCAACTACACAGAGAAAGCATTATGAACAAGTAGTGATAGAGTGATCAGTCAAAGACACTAAGAGTAATAGAGACGGAGTGAGTGAACAAGAGTGAGGAACTATGAGAAGAGAGGGACTGAGAAAAAGAATGGAAGGAGTTGAGTAAGTAGGTAATAGAGAAAGGAATGATGGAAGTAGCAAAGGCAGGAAACTGAGGGTTAAAGAAATGAAGCAGTGGAACTAATAGTAGGTGAATGTGATAGAAATGTAACGAAAAGAGTACAAAGCATTTACCTTATAATTGTCGTTAAATTACTCACTTTTTGTTTTTATACTTTCAATCTGTGAAAGAGAGAACAAACATTTCAAAAATATTAAAACATGTATTTAAAAATTACAAAAGACAAGGGAAAAGATTGAAGGACAAACAGTTTTTCAACAACTTTGACACTTACAGAAGCTTCTGCTTCTCCAGGCCCCCAAAACAGTCATAAAGATATACATTTTAAACTAACAGTATCTTGATGCAGATGAAGTGAGGCCTATCTTAAAACATGGTGCATCTTTTGCATTGCTGTTGTCTTAGAAAAGTGTCGCAAGACACTAAAATTTTAAATAATTGCTTGAGGATGCCAATAAGATGTGTCCTATCCAGAGGTTTGTTTGAGGTGAGGCCTACTCAGGGTTGCAGATGAAATTTCGAGTTGTTGAAGAGAATAGAGGACATAATACATGTGAAGGTCTACCAATGAAGTGAGTCATGTCCACTGCACTCTTGAACAAAGTCCAAACCTCCTATGTTTCCCTGGACAGACCTAAACTTGATCTGCACAATGTGATTCGTAATGATAGGAAACACAGGTGATGTAATTGAAATACGTGCAATTTCTTTTGCTCATTTCACAATCACATCACTTGTGTTTCCTTTGCTTAGGTATCTCATTGTGCAGATGTAGTCTAGCATATGAAAGAATACGCAGAAGTGCAGCACTGCATGCAACAACTTTGACACTTACAGAAGCCTCACCTTCTCCATGCCTCCTACACAGTTCTACATATACATCATAAATGCAAACAGTACAGAATTAATTATACATGTTAAATGGTTTATTTTTGCTGTTCTCAGAATGTATCAAAATTCACTAAAAACAGTGACTTGAAGGTATTCATCATATAACAGCGGGGAAAAAAAAACACAATCAAAATGATTGTGTTTAAAAAACCCATACAACATAAGAAATCAGAATTCAGAACTCCTTAAAGTTAACTTACTTTCCATGACGTCAAAGGATGTCCTATGAACAGCTTACACTCTTTTGTGCTGTTATTACTTTCAGCCCGCCACTTTCTGAAAGAAAATCTCCATCGTTTTTAAAAACATGTTACATGCAATAAATGACTTCTTGCTCTCTACCACAAGTTTCCACAAGGCCAAATCTTGTCAGACCCATTTATAACTCTTGGATTTCTTGTAAGCCAATCCCGTCATTTGGCATTTCCGCAACTTTCAGAATTAAAATGTTGAAGATCATTTTCACAATCCTGGAATAGTAATATCTTCCCCTTCTTGCTCAGTCATGTTCTACATTTCCTATGACACTGATACTGCTTACTATGAAGCAGACTTACACTAACTCTATGACTACTACAATGATTTAATTCTCTACATCACTTTCAATCACAAAGCAATGTAAAACAGTAGACAGCGTTGCAGACTTACATTCCCTCTACTCTATGTTTTGATTGGCTGCTTCAATTAGCTTATAAAAAGAAATAGTTTTTCTGAACTCATTCAAAGTGCACTTATTTCTCCATGACGTCCAGTCTTATGGTTAGAAGTTATGTCTCTGAACTACACTTATCCTCAAGGCCAAATTGTGTAGGAGCCATTAGAACTTCTTGAAATTCCACAGAGCACATCCCGAGATTATTTCCCTAAAATGTTGGTTTTAAAAACACCAGGTAAGAGTTTTTAAGGTCATACGGCAATTTTTTTTTGAAAATTAAAACAGAATCGTTGCAGAATGACCAGCCATCTCTAGACTTTAAATAAGCTGTGTAATGTCCTTATGTTATTGAAGGGCCGTCATGATATATAATTGCTGCAGTTACAAAAGTCCTTCCTGATATTGACAACTGCGAAGCTACACAATTTTTAATTAAAGTTGTCAATTTTGTTCCATCAGGCCTACATCGTTGGAACATTAAAATGACATACTGGCCATATGTTCGTATAAATAATGTGGACATCATTTCAGATTTACATTGGCTACACTCCATGTTGTGATCAGCTGCTTTTACTAGCTTATTAAAGGAGACTGATTTACTGTCTGGCAAAGTTAAATATATAAATCTTTCTGAGTCTACACTAGTAGTACTTGATACCATACAGTTCTCGCAGTCATGCTGCCATTGATAAGAAAGCCCAAACAGCTGATCTACATCTACACCTTCAGCATGCAATACATCAAGCATATACATTAAAAACTCCTGACAATCTTGCTGAATATTTTGAGAGAATTGTGTTTGGCCTGAACATCTGTCTAACAGATTTCGAATTTCAGACACACTTTCTATGTTTCTTCTATCAGTGCTACATTTCTCTAACACAGAATTTAACAAACTGCAAAATCTTTGATCAGAATTGACCACAATCTCTTCTTTGACATTTTCTAGAGAAAACAAAACATTAACCACTACATTAGCATAGCAGTTGACACCAGAACTGTTTTCAAATTGAAAACCAACAACATCTTCAACAGAATCCTTTTTGTTTCTGCTTGTAATTTTAGGTTCATCGACTTTTCGTCTTTTTGCTACAACCTCCCCAGTATTGGTCACATTTCTTCGTTTCCGGCCTACCACACGTTTCTCAAACAAAGGATACTGAGGCAAATGTGGCGCATACTCTCTTCTTAACCTATTGTATTCCTTAACACAATCTAGATCCGCACAAATGTTTGTGACATCACACTCAATCAAGTACAATCCCGATAAAGTTCTAACTCGTGACAATGCCACATATGCCATACCCTCCTTGAACACAGAACTGCCAATATTCACCAATGCACAGTCTACACTTAAACCTTGCGATTTATGGATTGTCACCGCATATGCCAAGCAAACAGGAAACTGCTTACGGCGAACATATAAGTCTTTTACAAGCAAAAATCTAGCAGAGCAACGACCAATTAGCTGTACTTCCTCAATGCCATCAAATTTAATTTTTAAAAATTCAATTCCATCTCTATTTCTGTATTTCACAAAATCAACAACATTACCCATTGATCCATTTACCAGACCTCTTTCAACATGTAAATTCCTTCTTAAAATTATACGGCAGTTTAAGCACACATTCAGAGTCTTTTCAAAACCTGCAGTTTTAGATATACTCTTCTCTAATGAATCCAATTTTGTTTTCAGATTCTCAGACAAAATAATTGTTGATCCCATATGCTCTACTCTGTCAATAGCTTCCAGTTTCACAATCTCTTGCTTTTCTAAATGCAACATTTTGTTGTTAAATTTGGCACATTCTGCAAGAGTTGGCATCAAACATATTCCAGATTTCTTCTCAGTAATTTTCTGAAAAATATTCTCAGGCACAACATCTTGTTCTGGATATAAATTTGACAGTAATCGTGCATGTAAAGCTTCTTTCCCATGCTCGGTCACTTTTCCAATTCTAACATCTTGTAGAATAGTCTTGTAAACTTCATCCTTCGCCTGACGCATATTTTCATGCAGTTCAGCATAATTGAAGTTTAACCATATATTGACGTTGCCAATGCTGCCTAGGCACTTCCTGGTATCTTCATGCGTGAGCATTTTGAACACAGGTTGCCCTTTCACTGGTGTCAGCTGCAGAAGATCTCCGAAAACAATGATGTGTTTGCCACCAAATAACACATCATACTCTGTTTTGAGAACTTCTTGCATTCTCAAATGCACAAAGGCAAGCATGACATTGGAAACCATGCTTACTTCGTCAATGATAAGAAGTTTCATTTTCCTCAAGATTCTTGAAACTTCAAAACAAGCATCTCCAGATAGCTTGTGATATTGTAATTTGTTGTCATGCTCCACTGGCAGCATCAGTAAACGATGTAAAGTAATCCCTTTAATATTATGTGCTGCCAGTCCAGTTGGAGCAGTGACAACACAAGACAGCGATGACTCTGTCCTTTCCTGCAAATAGCATGAAATTGCTTTAATGAGGAAACTTTTTCCAGTTCCCGCTTCTCCACTCACGTACAGTCGGACAGGCTTCAACGACGTACATGAGCACTCTTTCTTATCATGACTTAATCCATGATCAATTTGCATGGTAACTTCGTCATATATTTTCCTCTGCTCAACGTTGAGTTGTCTTTCCAACTCTTGTAAGTTAACCGCATCCTCTTGAGCATGTGCCATGGCTCTTTCCACTTCATTCATAGCAGTGGCAGCTTCATTTTCAATAACAGGTCCTCCTAGCGGATCCTGACTCAATGAACCAGAACTCTGACTGTCCTGAGAACTGTCTCTGGCAATCTCGGCTGCAATCGTTGCTTCCTGCTCAATTTCCGCATTCAACATTTCTACATATTTGGGAAAAGCAGGACATTCTATGGTCTCCTTGGCGGCATTGAAAGAGTCTTCGTAACAGAGAAAATCTCCAAGCAGTTCCTCTTCTGCACGCCAAGGCTTGAAAAGTTGCAAAAGTGCTAAATAGAAAAACTCCTTTTTTTCAGGAGATTCGCCACTCAATTTTCGATGGTTTATCAAGTGGCATTTTCTTTGCTTGACCAGACATCCCTCACTTCCTATTACAGCATACACTCCTTTCTCAGTATCTTCTTTGATGTTCCTCTTGAATATGTAATTTTGAAGAACCTCATACAGACAAACATTCTCGAGGTGAATGCTTCGATTTGGATAATATGTATCCAACATTTTGGTCTTCAAAATGTCGGTACTGTTTGGCTCCTTTTCCGCCAAATACTCAATTTCCCGGACAGGTTTGAGAACTCGATTACGCGTTGCAGCAAGACCAAGACTCGCCCAAACGATACTCCTGGACTTGGCATAGAGACTTGCTGAAGACAACCGGTCAGAACATTTGTACGCTCCGATTTCTCGATGCGACAACATCTTCAGACTGAAACTGTACAACTTTTTACTGAGGCTCTTTTCATGGGAAATGTCCTCCCACATATCCTTCAATTCTGTCTTCTCTTTTTTGGTGATGTAAGACGTCACATACCGAGCCACAGCCATACAGTTATCAGCCACAAACTGTATATCCATGTTAGCATTCCACATGGACAAAATCACCGGGTTGTAGTCATTGATGTTCTTGGACTCTTCGTTCCTCTTCAAATTGTATGTGTTTTTAGGTGATTTCTTCATGACATTGTGTCGCAGCGAAGACATCAAACTGTTTACTCTTCCTTTAGAAATCACCGGTCGTGGAAAGCCGAAACGACATTTGGTGTAGAACTTGTCCTTGTTTCGGAATTTACGACGGCAGTACTTTCCACATCGATGGCTTTGGAAACGCAGAACTTTTTCTCTTAGGCTTTTCTTCTCCTTTGCGTTTGGAACAGCACACGTAGAATACTGTTGGATGAAACTCATCACTGAGTCTTCTGGATCCGTTCCAAATTTAGGTGCATCCTTGATCCACAGCAACATATGTATATGAGGAGCACCTCTTGCTTGGTACTCCTTTCTCCAGAAGAAATCCAACACCTCTCCAAGAGGTGGATTCTTCTTATTCATGATGAAAGACATCATAGCTTCAAATCTATGATTGAAGTACCTACATACATTGACTGGATCCAAAGAGCACAGTTCTCCGGGTGTCTTGAATTCGATGTTATCTACGTTATCATTTGCCTCTCGTAGAAATTCAAGTAAGTCTTCCCAGCCATACTCGGCACAGCTCAGAGTGAGGAACCATGTGGGAGTACCTAAGTTCCTCAGCATACATTTTAAATCACCATGACGATGGTACCAGTACTCATTAGTACCACGCTGACACGCCATGAGATTAATCAGGTGAGAATCCAAAATACTGTCTTGGACATTGACTTTATCCATAAAGTCACTTGCCGAGATGTTTTGCATGTGTATACCACTTTTCAAGATGTGGTTCACTGCATATGACAGTCCAGACAGATCGCTTTCAAACAGGAGATTAAACAAATAAGGAATGCATTGTCGAAACCTAGCATCTCCTGCATACAATCGCAAAGTCCGGTATTCAGAAGCAGGAATTTGATGAGGTCGCTCATCATATCTTCCTCCCTGACCTGTTGGAAAAAGCTGTGGGAAACACCGAGCTTCCAAACTTTCCTCCCAAACACTAATGGGACTCCCTTTGGCTTGTTTCATTTGAAACAACTCAATAGCATTCCCCATGACTTCCTTGGAATGCAAAGGATGAACACTATAATGTTCATATATTTCTTCACTAGTAGAGGGTTCTACTTTCTCAATTTGACCAGCACACAAATCGCTATCCTCTTCCTCACTTACTTCCTCTTCTGCAACATATACATTCTTATAGTATTTATTATTTTTTTCCAAATACAATGTTGCCTTTTTAACTTTCCTAACATCTACTAAATCTTGCCATATTTTCTTATTCTTTGTCGGAACCCCATTAACTAAGATAACCAGAGGTTCCTCTTCCACTTTTTCTACTCCAATTGTGTTAATGTTTTTCTTCAAATCTAGAGGCAAATAAACAACTCTTCCCTTTAATCCTCTCTGTAAATCTGATGGAGGCAATTTCCCTGTCTTTGGCTCCATTCTTACAATAGCCTGAAAGGGATGGATACTTTGAATCAAAATAGATTCATAAGTATTTAAATCCTTCAATTCAGAAGGAATCTCAACCAATTCCAGATTATTATGAACTGCTCTAGCAGGCATCTGGTTTTGATTTAATTTGCAACAACAATAAGTACACACACGTTGATCGAATCCCAAATCAAAACAATTTTCTACCATCAAGTATGTTGCAAAATCCTTCCATTCACTATTATTTTCCCTTTCACTTTTTGCATATAAATCCACTAACTTAGTCTGATTCTTATAATAAGTGCGTCGACAACACACACAAGTGAAATTAGGCCTCTCACTTGATTTCACCTGAAACGTCGCAATTTCCCTCTGGAAATTATCTGTACTGGAAACCTGTACACTATCTTCCACATTACCCTCTTCTTCTGGGTCAATTTCAACATTCTCCTCTTTACTTCCAAAGTAACAAAACTCAATTTCTTCACATCTATTTCAGAACCATGCAAAAGAGCAACGTATAATTGTTTAAGCATAATTGCTGGACTCTTAGCATAATACAACATTCTAACTAATTTCCTCACTTTATTATGATGCACTGCTAGCATCCTGAAATGATGAAAAACACTCTGGCATACTCTCCTGGAAAGACAAGCCAGTGAATGACCATGCAAACCTGTCACTTCTCTCACTCTGCAAGGATCTAATTCTTGCAACAACCTTATTTTCTGCTTCAAACTTTTCTTATTAAATGACCGTACAAAATCACAAAGCAAATTGATGGAATCCTGTCGCACACTGCAAATACTACTACACTTCCAGGTGTACACAGGACCCTTAGCACGTCTTCCTAAAACCTCATTACCTAACACCTCTTCTGTCTCTGTTGTCACAAGTTTTTCTTTTTCAACTGGACAACCATCTTTCACTTCATAAGCACGACCACTGGTGTCAACTGCATGCACCAAATCATTATCCTGGAAATAACTCTCCTCATTAAAAAATGCCTCACAGCTTGAACTATGCATCCATTCTCCAGAAAAAACTTCACAAAAATTACTACGATTAACTATTCTCTTCCATCTACTATTTCTTTTGAAATCATAAATTGCCTTGTTTAGCTTCCTAATTCTATTGATTATCAAAATAAATAACTTACGTCTAATTTCAAATGCCTGATCAATAACTTTCTCAACTTTTTTTTTTTCTCTTATAAAAAAGCACTTTCTGTTGACCTTTCTTAATATTTTTTAACAAATTGCCAATTATCCTGTTGCGGAACATTCATTTACGAATGTCCCTAAACTGTTGTTTCCTTCTACTATCATGCACAGAGTTATCTCTTGCTCTAGCAGTAAAATTTTTGATTGGCCTTTCCTTTCCATTTGAATTGGTTCTCTTTTTATGGACTGAAACATTTTCTGTAGTAATATTTTTTTTACTACACATATTTCTTATGAAATATTTTGTGCTCTTACCCGGTGCTTTCTTCGTGACTTGACAAATCTTTTTGTTAGAGGACTGCTGCTTATTTTGTTTCACCTGCTGTCTTTGACGTTTTGCAGCCTTTCTCTGTCTTTCTATTGTTGGCATGATGAAATCTTGAAATGATCTGCAATTGAATCTGTGGTAAAATATAATAAAAAATGTTATTAACCATTATTACCAAACAGTAAATCAATAACAGTGATCAAAAACTTAACACACTACTTGACATTTTAAATAGAAGATTTTTTAGTCCTTGGCAAAATTACAATACAGAAATAGCAGAAAAGAAATGACATTTATATTTATGTTACCTGTGCTATTTTATATGTGAATCTGATCTAATTTTATGAGCATATTTTAATATTTTATTGAAGACACTACACATAACCTATTTTTGAAGGTGTCTTTATTTTTAAATTAAACGGTTTACACTTTTACTTTTTATTTATTATAAATTTTAAAAATAAATGTTTATAGTTCCATAGGCTCAAGCAGGTCAGCTTCCCACCCTATGTCATATAATTCGGACAAATCTGCATCCTCATCACGCTCTTCTTCATCCTCAGGATTTAAATCATCCAAGGGATCAACATCCACTGATGTTTCAATTACAAGTTCAATGATGAGGTCAAAATCAACTGATTGCAGATTGTCGCTCATGTTGATGTTGTCTTTATCTTTAAAGAAAGATAACAACAATGAGATGTTGCAGAGTAAGAGACAAATCTCAGAGATTATAATAGTAAAATTGTTTAACAAGAGTAATATTTTGCAGCTATTATTTAGCCATGTCCAGCGATGCTGAGCAGGTGAAGCCTATGTCTAATTTTTCAGTGAACAGGACTCATCTCTTCTTAACCTTGGATAAGCCTCACCGACTCTGTGTGTCCTGCACATACTTAAATGTAAAGGGGCAGATTTATGTTAAATGGCACATCCCCAGGCATGCACCAGTTAACGTGCACCGCTGCTCTGCCACCCATGGTGTGCCGTATTTACAATCAGA
Source organism: Lissotriton helveticus (assembly GCF_964261635.1). NCBI lineage: Eukaryota > Metazoa > Chordata > Amphibia > Caudata > Salamandridae > Lissotriton > Lissotriton helveticus. The sequence continues at coordinate 52,260,946 of NC_136059.1, read as the reverse complement.
TAGGAGAAAGCTGCGTCAAAACCCTGCGCCTGCTTTAAACAGGCATAGGTCTTGACGCAACATTGTGGAGATGGGGCACCCCTGAGCCTTGCTTGAGCTGCATCGCACTTGCGATACAACTCCAGCAATCACTACCTTTACAGCACAGATACATCACGCATCTGTGCCATTTTTGCCCCATGATGCCCCGCATTGTAAATGCAGCACACCATGGGTGGCGGAACAGCGGCGCAGGATGACTGACACATCCCTGGTGATGCACCAGTCATCATAAATCTATCCCTAAGCTTCTTATCTTGTTAGAGATGAACCGCCATATGTATCATCAAACTATTTTGCATTTCCTAAATGGGCGAATTTTAAGGAATAAATAGCAATTCTTTACCATTCCTAATTTGCAATGAGCAAATTGCTAATTGCAAGTTACCCATTCATTTCCATGGGCTAGGAGCCTCATAGGAATGAAGGTTTAATTTGCGATTAGCAATTTGCTCATCACAAATTAGGAATTTTTCCAAGGGTGCAGGGGTGTCTCAAGAACACCCTGCTGCACCCCTGAAAAAGAAATTTGGGGGCATATGGCACACATACATGCCTAAGGGCATGTGTTGGCGTCATATGGGACCTTTTGTTTTTTTGAAAAAAAGCTTTTTGAAAAGAATTCACAAATTACCACCAATTTACCACAATAGTTTCCAAATCCTTAATGTCATTTTTTACATATTTTTTGTTTGATACATTGCATTTAAGTAATCGCAAAATTTGCAAATCCTTCAGTGCAATCGCAAAATAAGGAATAGCACATTTTGCTACTCCTTATTTTGCATCAAACTTGTTTGATACATACCATTTGTCTAATTAACATTCGCAAAGGCCGAAATTCGCAGAATTTCGATCTTTGCGAATGCTAATTAGCTTGATACATATGGCCCCAAGTGAGGCCTGTCTTGCAACATGGTGCATCTTTTGCATCACTGCTGCATTGGTTTCATGTGGTACGTTTTTTTTACACCATGACATATCTGCCTAAATGCATCAATTTGTAATTTTGTCGCCTCATAGCAAATCTTTTGCACCGCCGCTGCATCATAAAAGTGACGCACAGTGGCGCAAAAGAGGCATACACCTATCATAAATCTGTCCCTAGCATTTAAAATGATGAATCCAGGATGACGATAAGGTGAGGTTTGTTTAAGGTGAGGCCTACTCAGGATTGCAGATTAAAGTTACGCTTGATGAAGAATACAGAGGAGATAATACATGTAAAGCCCTACCAATGAAGTAAGTGATTTGCACTTTATTTCGCCAGTCATCATAAATGTATCCCTAAGCTTCTTATCTTGTTACAGATGAACCACCATATGTACCATCAAACTATTTTGCATTTCCTAAATAGCGAATTTTAAGGAATAAATAGCAATTCTTTACCATTCCTAATTTGCAATGAGCAATTTGCTAATTGCAAATTACCCATTCATTTCCATGGGCTAGGAGGCTCATAGGAATGAAGGTGCAATTTGCGATTAGCAATTAGCTCATCACAAAATAGGAATTTTTCCAAGGGTGCAGGGGTGTCTCAAGAACACCCTGCTGCACCCCCTGAAAAAGAAATTTGGGGGCATATGGCGCACATACATGCCCTAAGGGCATGTATGGGCGTCATATGGCACCTTTTGTTTTTTGGAAAAAAAGCTTTTTGAAAAGAATTCACAAATTACCACCAACTAGAAGTTGGTGGTAGTTTCCAAATCCTTAATGTCATTTTTTTACATATTTTTTGTTTGATACATTGCATTTAAGTAATCGCAAAATTTGCAAATCCTTCAGTGCAATCGCAAAATAAGGAATAGCAAATTTTGCTATTCCTTATTTTGCATCAAACTTGTTTGATACATACCATTTGTCTAATTAGCATTCGCAAAGGCCGAAATTCGCAGAATTTTGATCTTTGCGAATGCTAATTAGCTTGATACATATGGCCCCAAGTGAGGCCTGTCTTGCAACATGGTGCATCTTTTGCATCACTGCTGCATCGGTTTCATGTGGTACGTTTTTTTTACACCATGACATATCTGCCTAAATGCATCAATTTGTAATTTTGTCGCCTCATAGCAAATCTTTTGCACCGCCGCTGCATCATAAAAATGACGCACAGTGGCGCAAAAGAGGCATACACCTATCATAAATCTGTCCCTAGCATTTTAAATGATTAATCCAGGATGACGATAAGGTGTGGCCTATCCAGAGGTTTGTTTAAGGTGAGGCCTACTCAGGATTGCAGATTAAAGTTACGCTTGATGAAGAATACAGAAGAGATAATACATGTAAAGCTCTACCAATGAAGTAAGTGATGTCCACTTCATTGCGCCAGTCATCATAAATGTATCCCTAAGCTTCTTATCTTGTTAGACATCAACCGCCATATGTATCATATAACTATTTTGCATTTCCAAAATAGCGAATTTTAAGGAATAAATAGCGATTCTTTACCATTCCAAATTTGCGATGAGCAAATTGCTAATTGCAAATTACCCATTCATTTCCATGCGCCAGGATGCCCATATGAAAGAAGGTGCAATTTGCGATTAGCGATTAGCTCATCGCAAATTAGGAATTTTTCCAAAGGTGCAGGGGTGTCTCAATAACACCCTGCTGCACCCTTGAAAAAGAAATTTGGGGGCATATGGCGCACATAAATTTTAACAACATTCCTTTACCTCAAAAACGATTTTCAATTCATAATTTGAAAACACTGCCCACAGGGAAATTACTTAAAATGTCCTTAAGACACATGAAAGTGTTTTTTTATTGCCTTTCCAGCATGGTTGGGTCACTTTTAACATGGCTATGTAACACAAACATTTAGAATCTAAATTTGCCATGCACAGGTGGGAGCATATTTACAAGCAATTTGCGCCACAGAGAAAGGTCTTACATTAAAATGGGAAAAATAACATCAGGGACAGTCAATTGCCTTATAAAGAAGCATACACCATTATGTCCTTGTCATAAATTTAAAAACAATTCCTTTTCCCCAAAAACGATTTTCAAATCATAATTTCAAAACACTGCACATGGGAAAATTACTTAAAATGTCCTTAAGACACATAAAAGCGTTTTTTAATTGCCTTTGCAGCATGTTTGTATCACTTTTAACATGGCTATGTAACACAAACATTCAAAATCTAAATTTTCCATGCACAGGTGGGAGCATATTTACAAGCAATTTGCGCCACATAATTCATAATTTTCTCCTTAAAGCACACTATTCTCTATCTAAATTAAAGAAATATTTTCTCACCTTAGCAAATACTTTGAGTTTGAAAACAGTCTCAGAAACACACCAATTTGTCTTCAGCAGAGCAAAAGGTATGCACTCCAGAGTCTGCAGCTATCAAAAGCACAGAAATGCTGTAATTCTTCACACATATCTCTCATGTCACCCAATCAAAACTCTTCCCTCACTTTTTTTCAAATGAAAACCCTTCCCCCCTCTGTTCTTTCTGCCTTTTCTGCATGGCAACCACCTCTTGGAAGACTTCTGGTGTTTGCAAGTTCACACAACAATGTTGCAATTGAACTCTGAACTCTCAGTGCACCTGCATATCCAGTGCATTCTTTCATTTAATGATTTTTTATTGACCATTCAAAATACATCTTTCAAATAACTCATCCGTGCACCCTAACTTTCTGTTTTCAGCAATCAAAATCCACCAATCACTGTTACTGCTTCATGAACACAGAAACTCCACAGTTTTTTTCATTTTAAACTCTCATTTTTTCAACTGCCATTTCATTGCCACACTTCATCTGACTGCAGGAGAACCTTCTCTCACCATGTTTTCTGTCTGGATTGATGGACATAGTTATATTCACTGGGCTCAAAGGTACGCTGAAAACAGGAAATTACCTAACCTCAATTTACAAGATGTGGAAATTAAGTGGTTTGGCCACAGAGGATTAAAATGTCACCAATTGATACCATTGGTGAAAACCTTTATGCATTTGCCCAAACCTGACCTGTTAATTGTGCACTGTGGAGGTAATGACTTGGGCACTTTGACTGGTGTAGGTCTGGAAATGCTTTTAAAGGACACCTTTGAGCAATTAATGGCACTTTTTCCTCAGACTGCCTTGGTATATTCAAATATATGCCAAAGACAGAAATGGAGGTGGTCAAACCAATTTTGTCCACAAATTGAGAAGTCGAGGAAGCATGTAAACAAATCTGTTTCAGCTTACATGAGAGACCATGGAATGGGCTCCCTGTACAACAATAACTTGCGTTACTACATGCAAGATATCTACAGAGGAGATGGAGTTCACTTCTCAGATGAGGGCAACAGAATTTTCACTCTGAATTTAAGAATGTGCATTGGTACCTACTTATAAGTACCTAAATGTACCATAAACCCAAAAGCTCTTCTCAGAGCTACCCTACATCTGATCACTCACAATTATTATTTTACTCTAACATTTTTCACTAATTTTCAACAAAGTACGCTCCCTGGGGCGCTACCCGGTACGCGAACCGGGAGCTAACCTCGCGAATTTTTTTTAAAAAATGTTTTTTTTTCGCACATATAAGCCTCCTCAGCCACCCTCACAAAACCTAGGGGGTCAAGATAAGTCTACCGTGCCCCCTTCTACCCATTCTGAACATTATTTGCCCTCCATCTTGTATCTTAATTCGACCGAAACACAAAATGGTGGACTCCCGTTACGCTTAAGGTTCGCGAACCGGGGCGCTCAACGGTTCGCGTACCGGGTCGCTCCCTGGGAAGCGCACCATCAAAAAAGGTGGGAAAGTAGTTCACAGAAAAGCCACTGGAGACAATTTCACCAAATATAGACTAGCTCATACTACATACCAATCCCTACCATTTTCACAAATTTGATTGGAATTCCATTTAGCCATTTAGCCTGTAGACCTCTCTAAATACCGTGAGGTAAGTTACTTCACAAAACACATCTGAAGTGTTGGAATTGACAACGAATTAAAATGTTACTTTCATTTTCTACTTTTTTTACCTGACATTTGATTGGTTATATACCTGAATATATATAAAGGAAGAGAAGAAAACACAGCCATTTTGACTACTACTTCTTGGTGTACATTTCAATAGGATTTTCACTAATTCCTTCAACTTCTTTCTAAAGGTAAGTTTTTATTTTTAAAACTGAAGTATATTGTGCACTATAAGTTAATATGGTAAACTTTTTCTGATAGTTATATACTATCCCTCTGTAGTAGTTATAGATTTAGATAGACTTCTCTGTTATAGTTATGGATGGAGTTAGGCTTCTCTTGTATAATTATGAATTTACTTACGTTAAATCACATACACTTTTTTATATTCCTACTTCCACTCTGATACTATACACTGCCCAAAATTAATCCCAACAGTGCCCTATCTCTACTAATATATATTTTTTTAATCTAAATTTCAGGCAAAATGGAAGGCGAACAGAAAGTTGAATTTCAAATTGTCCTGCAAGAGAGCAGCCAAGAAATCAATGATGAAAATGATATTGAATTTTTCGATGAAACTTTAGACAAAGAACTACTGCAATGTGTACAAGCAGTAGATAACCTCCTTGAAAATGAGGACATTTTACACCCTCAGAGACTACAATGTATATTCAATGATAATTATGAAATTTCTGACAATGAAATGTTAGAAAGTTTAATAAATTATGAAACACAATCACAATAAAAAAAAATGCTTAAAAAATAAAGAAAATAAAAAATAATCAACAAAACCAACAATCAATTAACATACAGCATTTGAAAAGTCTATCATTCATTTTTCATTGCAGTACGCTGCCCAGAACGCTTCCCGGTTCGCGGACCGGGCGCTCCCCACGCAAAAAAAACAAAAAAATGTTTTTGTTTTTTTTGCCCCGCGGGGCCCTTTTAAAACCTCCACATTAAACCTAGGGGGTCAGGGAGGATCTAGTATGCCCCCTTATGGTTATTTCCCCCTTTGTTTTGGCCTCCTCTTGTCTCTCAATCCTACCGAGAGACAAGATGGCGGCCGCTCAGGACTGTTTAGAATGTTGACAGACACCGGAGAGCCAATCAGCTTAGCTACGCGAAGTTCCGGTACGCTTAAGGTCCGCGGACCGGAGCGCTGCCCAGAGCGCGCTTACAGATATATATCTTTTTTTAAACGTTAATTTCTCAAAATCCACTGGAGCACATATATTGAGACCTACAAAAGGCACATCGGGCTACCAGTCCCTACAATTTTGCCAAGTTTCATGCAAATCCATTCAGCCGTTCGGGCTAAAAGTGAGGCCAACCGCCCTATGGAAAACTCAATGTTAAAAACACATTTTGGGACCCCCCTTTTTTCTCGACCCCCCCTGGACGAACCCCCCCCAAATTTCCAGGGGCTGCCCAGAAACAAAATGTTCCATTTTCCAGAAAATTTCAGCCAATTCCGTCCACAAACGCCAAAGTTATTAGACATAGAATTTTCAAAAATCCCATAGAGAAAAAATCCTAACTATATATACCTACTGGCGACCGCCAGTAGGTAATATATATATATATATATATATATATATATATATATATATATATATATATATATATATATATATATATATATATATATATATATATATATATATATATATCTTTTTACATTTCAGGACAGGTAACTAAGTCCCCGAGTCCTGTAATGGTGCCAGCAACACTTTTCTTCAAGTTGCTGGCAGCCAATTAGAGCACTCGCCTCATCAGGGGGCTGATTCCCACGGGAGCCAGAAGAGCGAAAGGCAAACAAACTACCTTGGTCAATCAGAACGCTCTATTGTTTTACATTGTAATCGAGGGACTCTTGAACCAACCTGCCAGATGTACAAATATATTATACCTCATATCTTAAAAACTACTGAATAGATGTACATCAAATCACAAAAAAGGATACTTTTTGGACCCATATCTAGCTTTCTACTGAATTTGGTGTAGTATTGTTAAGCACTTTTTATATTAGCACTGTTCCAAACAGCCTATGTGAAATTCTTGGGAATTGTTGTGTTTTGAAACCCCCTTGTTTTCTAAGCCTCTACCTGGTGGATCTCCCCCAAAACTCTCCATGTACAAAATAGATAAAACAGAACAACTTTTTTGAAAGTTTGATCTGAGGGATAGGGTCCCTAAGGACTCCTATCGATCAGGGAAGGGGGCCAAGCAGGCCCTTCTCCTAAACATGTTTTGTGCATCACCAAGTATCTTTTTTCCATCAGAAGGGGTCTGGGTATCTCTAACCAGTCTCCTTATCCCATGTCCTAGGTTGGCTGCCACTACAGACTCGTTGATGTGGTGCCAGCCAATCAGATCTCAGCTTGAGATCTTTTGGGTCCACATATCGTCTTTGGCATGAAATGCACAATACCTTTAGCATTAATGCTCAAACTGTACTGAATATGTGTACACCATATCATCAAAAGCATGCTTTCTGGTGCACTGTCTAGCTTTCTGGCATATGTGGTACAAGTCTTGTTAGCATTTTTGTGGAATTGCTGTGCAATTCACCTATGGAAAAATGAACTGGTAAAATGCTTTTGGGACACCCCCTTTTCCTTGACTGATCACCCTGAAACTTTCTTGGAAGGAGTTGAGATTTTTTCTAGTAAGGTTTGTGAAGATTTATCAAATAGAGCCAATGTTATAAGGAAAACCAAAGTATTTTCCCATGCAATATATAAAATATCTAGTTACACAAATACATATGTGAGTGTGTGTGTTTATAGTTATATATGATATCCTTCAACACCTTCTCCATCATGTACAGTTATAGCTCTATTATTCTTTATTGTATTGTCAAATGTAATTTATCATCCCCAGCTAAAATTGTTACCAAACATCACCTGATCGAAAATCCTGCGACACATGAAGTCATGTGGCACATGTGGGAGTGGATTGAACTTCAGATACACTGCCTGCTTCTGTTAAAAAAAAAACAGATAGGCAGAGAAAAATGAATGCAATTTTAAAGATTTTAAGGCACATTCACAAAGACAGACATCCAAAATAAAGTTAAAATGGGTCAGTTTGGTCGTTGTGGGTAAAGGACTGGACTGGGATGGGCAGGGCAGGGAAACAGAAAGGCATGCGAGGGTGGTTGGAGGAGTAATTTTCCAAACCCAAAGAAAAAAAGAAAGAACAAAATAAGTTTGCCTCATTTTTGCAAAGAAAATCATGCAACGTTTGCCCAGGCTTAGATATCATATAGTTTATATTCATTATCAAATTATAAATCTATGCTTCATAGACTATTAGGTTCCTTGGTAGAATAGGGAGATGAAGAAGGGTGAATACAATGAGTGCACAGCTGGTTTATTGTTGCCTATACGTTGTAAAATTTGCATATTTGGATACAATTTACTTACAAACTAAAGGCCTGCTCCATCACTTCACTATCTTCAGTTACAAACTACTGTTTTTACAATAAGAATGTTAGAATCATAATATGTTTGTTTTTTTTACAAATATTTAAAACATTTTTAAGATAATCTAATAAGGAAATTGTGTTCTGGATTTTTTTAATTGATTTGACAATACTTACAAATATTCCTTCACAGCAACCTGAGAGTTAGTTGTTTGTGCATCCTCTATGTTATCTGTTTGCTGATAGTTTCTGTTGGCATAATGTATGAGGTGATTGAATATGTGGGTTTGTTGTATATCTGCAAGCTATGACTTGCTCCCAAAATGCTCCCAAATTGAATCTGCCTGTACCATGTCACTAAGTTATTGATTGGATTAATCTTTAGTCTCTAATATGTATATTTTTTATATGTGAATTGGAATGAGTAGTTGTTGTGGTTCAGTTAGGTAGGGCATTTAATATAATCACCTTCCTTCCTCAGGAGAAGTGATTTTCTTTCCATGCCAAGTGTTAGAGAAAATTTGACATTCTCTAGAAATATATAGGAATGCCTTCAAGAACCTGAACCCGTCCATGTCTTGGAGCTACATATCAAGCTCTTGGAGATCTCAGTTTTGTGTCATATAAAGTATGGTCAAAAGTAACCCAGCGCAATGAATGACTGTGTTCCACTGACGAGCTACACTATGACGAGGATTGGGACTGATGCTGGTCACTATCATCAAATCAGCACCTCTCTGAAGGACCCCTGAATCACCACATAATCACACACCCCATTGAAAACCCCTCTCTACATGACTGAAAAGCAAATTTGCATAGCTGCTCATCTGCATAAGAAATACAATAAACTTAGTTAAATTGAATTAATCTCTGCCTGTCCGACAGAGTAAATTCCCTCTGCACCATGTTAGAGTTTCTCCATCTGTCACATCCCTAAGATGTATTATCCAAAGCTTCTTCATATGCAGAATGTTGTTTGCATATTGGAAGAAGTTATCAGATTGAGGAGACTTTGAGAGTACCTTGGGTTGGCTTCAGTGAGAAGGATGGATGGGCGAGTCAATCAATCAATCAATCATATCATTTGTAAAGCGCACTACTCACCCGTGAGGGTCTCAAGGCGCTTGTGTGGGGAATGCTGCTAATGCTCGAAAAGCCAAGTCTTGAAGAGTTTTCTGAAGGTCAGCAGGTCTTGAGTCTGCCGTAGGTGGATTGGGAGGGTGTTCCAGGTCTTGGTGGTGAGGTGGGAGAACGATCTGCTGCCTGAGGTCACTCTTCGGAAGCGGGGGACTGTAGCGAGGGCGAGGTCGGCGCAGTGGAGCTGGCGGGTGGGGGTGTAGAAGCTGAGTCGTCTGTTAAGGTATGTTGGTCCAGTGTTGTGGAGTGCCTTGTGTGCGTGGGTGAGGAGCTTGAAGGTTATCCTCTTGTTGACCGGGAGCCAGTGCAGGTCTCTCAGGTGGGGTGTGATGTGGCTGCAGCGAGGGATGTCCAGGATCAGGCGTACAGAGGCGTTCTGGATGCAATGGAGCCGTCTCAGGAGTTTGGCCGAGGCTCCTGCATAGAGGGCGTTTCCATAGTCCAACCTGCTGCTGACAAAGGCCTGGGTGACTGTTCTTCTTGTTTCAGTGGGGATCCACTTGTAGATCCTACGGAGCATGTGGAGGGTGTTGAAGCAGGAAGAGGAGACGGCGTTGCCCTGTTTAGCCATGGAGAGGGTGGAGTCGAGGATGACCCCTAGGTTGCGTGTGTGGTCGGCGGGTGTTGGAGCAGTTCCCAGTGCGGTCGGCCACCAGGAGTCGTCCTAGGCCAAAGGGTTGGATCCGAGGATGAGGACCTCCGTCTTGTCCGAGTTCCGATTCAGTCGGCTGTTTCTCATCCATTCAGCAACGGCCTTCATTCCTTCATGAAGGTTGGTTTTTGGCGGTGTGCGGGTCCTTGGTGAGGGAGAGTATCAGCTGGGTGTCATCGGCGTAGGAGAGGATGTTGAGGTTGTGCCGACGGGCGACGGGGGCGAGCGGTGCCATGTAGATGTTAAACATAGTTGGGCTGGGGGATGAGCCCTGGGGTACGCTGCAGATGATCTTGGTGACTTTGAAGCGGAAGGAGGGAAGGCGGACTCTCTGTGTTCTGCCAGAGAGGAAGGAGGTGGTCCAGTCCAGGGCCTTCTCTTGGATCCCAGCGTTGTGGAGGCGTGTTCGTAGTGTGTGGTGACAGACCGCGTTGAAGGCGGCTGACAGGTCCAGGAGGATGAGGGCCGCCGTCGACACGGTCTGTCACCACACACTACGAACACACATCCACAACGCTGGGATCCAAGAGAAGGCCCTGGACTGGACCACCTCCTTCCTCGCTGATTGAAAGTGGAAATATAGGATAATAAATCCTGCCGTAATTTTAACAACTCGGCATCGCTAGCCTGCATAAATGCATGCTTAGCGAACAGTCCCCTGATTAGTTCCTTAAAAGCAGGAAAATTATAGAGCACACGATCATCATTGTCCACGAGGGGGATGGTCCATAAGGCAGCGGTACCAGCCAAATACGATATAATGAAGGCAACCTTTGCAGAGTCGTCAGGAAAGGCATTTGGTCTGCACATAAAATGTAAATGGCACTGATTCATAAAAGGGCTATACTTTTCGCTATCCCCTGTAAACCTTTCGCGGGCTGCCAAAGGCACGGGCACTGGAGTCGTAACGGTTACTGCTATAGGCGCCCCAACACTGGCAGCCTGCCCCCCAACCCCTCTCTCGTACTGGAATGTTGCGGGCTGCACAAGAGGACCCTGACCCCTAACCTGGGACAGATCCATGGCTAACAAAGAAAAACCAAAGGTGATGATGGACGGAGCATTGACAGTACAAACACTCACCCCCAGTCAACTGATCTGGGTTTAATCCATCACCGTTCTTTAGCTCACTCCGCCACCCCAGTTCAGACATGGCCATATGCAAATCAGTCTGACCCTGTGCCTCATGGGAACAGTCCAGCCCGAACTGCCAAGCCATGTCTTCCCTGGACCGGAATCAATCTTCCCAGGACCGGTTTCTGGCATTACAGCCGTCTTCAGCCGTGCTTGCTTGACTCCAGTGGCAAAGTGAGCAAGGGACTCACGTCTGAGCATACCCTGCCAACTTAGGGAGAACAAAGAAAAACCAAAGGTGATGATGGACGGAGCATTGACAATACAAACACTCACCCCCAGTCAACTGATCTGGGTTTAATGCATCACCGTTCTTTAGCTCACTCCGCCACCCCAGTTCAGACATGGCCATATGCAAATCAGTCTGACCCTGTGCCTCATGGGAACAGTCAGCCCGAACTGCCAAGCCATGTCTTCCCTGGACTGGATTCAAGCTTCCCAGGACCGGTTTCTGGCTCTCCGGGAAGGTTGCTGTCTCGAAGGAGGTGTTGATGACTTTCCAGAGATGGGGTGCGATGGATGTGCTGGCTTTTTTGAAGATGTGGTGTGAGTATGGATCTGACGGAGATCCGGACTGGATGGTGTTCATGATCTTGATGGTGTCATCGTCGTTGATGTTGGTCCAGTAGAGCAGGCAGTTGGTGCGGATGGTGGTTGTGGGGGCGGAGGTCTCAGTGGTTGTCGGGGCGGTCGTGGCGTTGAAACTGTCGTGGATGTCTGTGATCTTGTGGTGGAAGAAGGTGGCCAGTGAGTCACACAGGTCTTGCGAGGGGGTGTCGTCGTTGGTGTTGGAGCTGGGGTTGGAGAGTTCCTTCACGAATGTGAAGAGCTCTTTGCTGTTGTGCGCATTGTTGTCTAGGCGGTCTTTGAAGGAGGCCCTTTTGGCGGATCTGATGAGGTGATGGTGTCTGCGGGTGGCATTCTTGTGGGCGGCGTGGCTGTCTGGTGTTTGTTCACGGAGCGAGATCTTCTCCAGCTTTCGTCAGGTTTGCTTGGAGGCCCGGAGGTCTTCAGTGAACCAGCTGGCTTTCTTGTTGGTATGATTGCTGGAGGGTTTCTTGATCGGGGCGAGGGTGTTGGTGCAGTCGTTGATCCACTGTCTGAGGTTGCGGGAGGCGGTTTCGGGGTCGGTATGGTCAGCGGGTGGGCTCTGGGCGAGGGTGGTGGTTAGCTGGTCTTCGGTGACTATGATCCAGCAGCGGTGAGGCATCTGTTGGGTGCGGTGGTGCGTGGTGAGTTTCTTGAAGGTGAAGTGGATGCAGCGGTGGTCGGTCCAGTGGAGTTCGGTGGTATGGTTGAAGGAGACATGGAGGCTTGCGGAGAAGATGGGGTCAAGCATGTGACCGGCAGAGTCGGTGGGTGTAGTGACAAGTTGTCTGAGTCCGAGGTTGACTAGGTTGTCGATCGGGGTGGTGGAGTTGGTGTCGTCATTGTTCTCGAGGTGGAAGTTCAGGTCCCCGAGGAGGATGTAGTCCGTGGAGGTGAGGGCGTGTGTGCTGAGGAAGTCGGCTATAGAGTCGCTGAACTATGGTCGGGGTCTGGGCGGTCTGTATTTGAGGGTTCCTCTGAGGGTGGTGTTGGGGTCGGTGTGGATCTGGAAATGCAGGTGTTCGGCGGTGCTGAGTGTGTCGTCGGTGTTGGTCGAGACTTTGAGAGTGTTCCTGTGGACAATGGCGATTCCTCCTCCCGCTCTGTTGGTGCGGTTCTTGCGGGTGATCTTGTAGCCTTCCGGTACGGCTATGGCTATGTCGGGTGCCAAGGCGGGGTTCAGCCAGGCCTCCGTCAGGAAGGCGATGTCTGGGGAAGTTGAGTCGAGTAGCTCCCAGAGTTCAACGGCATATTTCCGGGCGGAGCGGGTGTTGAGAAGGATGCATCTGAGGTGGTTGGGTTGTTTCCTGGTCAACAGCATGGTGGGGCGGATGCTTGTGAAGCTGCAGTTCCGGCAGGTGAAAGCTCCTTGGGTGCGCTTCGGGGCGGCCAGGAAGCAGGTGTGTGATCGTCCGGTGTTGAGTGCGTGGAGGGTTCTGGCATTGTAGCGGTGTCGTGCGTTATGGCGTTCATGGTGTCCAGGGGTCCTGGCGCTGGGCGCTCGGCGCGGTCCAGGCACAGATGGGCACAGACAGGCTTGCCTTAGGTGCGCCAGCGGCGCTCACGCTGAGTGCGTCCGCTGCGCGGCCGCGTAGCGGCTTCCATTTGTGGGGATGTGGGAGGGAGGAGCAGCTGGGAGGCAGGAGCGGGCGGCGAATGGGATTGCAGGTGGGCTGGGCTGCAGGGACGCAGCGGCAGGAAAAACAGGCGGGGCGCAGGAGAACTGGGCACAGGAAGGAAAAACAAGTTTAGGCAAGAAAACAAGTACAGGCACAGAGGAATAAAAACAAGTCTGGGCAAGAAAGCAAGTTATGCACTGGGGAATAAAAACAAGACTGGCAGGAAAGCAAGTACAGGCACCGGTGAATAAAAACAAGTCTGGGCAAGAAAGCAAGTACAGGCAGGGGGGAATAAAAACAAGTCGGGCAACAAAGCAAGTACAGGCACAGGGGAATAAAAACAAGTCTGGGCAAGAAAGCAAGTTAGACACAGCGGAAAAATACAAGGTTAGGCAAAAACAATGCAGGCAGAGCCGTGCAGCAGCGTGGGGAGCGACCTGCCTGCGAGCAGGGTCATAGGTCGCTAGTTGTTCTGTTACACTGCTATATGAGGGCCAGAAGGTTATTATAATTCTTTGATGGTAGTGACTGCCTTCTTTTTAGGAAAAACAGGATGAGTTTTGAATGGGACAACAGATGGTTCACTAATGAAAGTATATTGCTGGGGATACTTATCAGAATTAGGCTTATCAGCGAGGGTTCTAGGGTTGCAGGTTTTATGTTAACGTAGGCATAATAGGCAGCAACTCAGAAGGTATTAATGGGCCAGATCATGCTAATGATGAGGTCTATGGCTGTTTGTCTTGTGGTAAATCTATTAAATTACAAAAACTATGAAATTGTTACTCCCCAGTTCTAAAGCTGAAGATTTCTTAACTTAATTATGTTGTAAGAAATGCTGAATTGATGATAATTAAGAGTGGTGCATTGAAATATTTATAAGTAAAGTAATTATATTGTAATTTAAAATAGTGGAACATTAATTCATTTATAAAAACATGTTATAAAATAAATATTTTATTTAATTATTATATTTGTTTAAACTACATTAAACTTATTTATATATTCAGCAAATTTTAATTATTTAATTTACTTTAACATTATTTCCAATCTGATTTTATTTTAAACTCCTACCTCTATTATTTTCTATGGGAAGGTGTTGCTGTAATAGTGGTTGGCCACATGTGGCACTGGACGTACTCCACCTCTGAGCTAGAGTAATTTCCTCTCTTTTAGGTCTCTTTTTGGCTGTAGTAACTTTAGTGCAGTGTGTGTACATAATTGCATTTAATATTTGTGAGTGAGTGCATGTCCCACTCTAAACTTTTCCAGCTTTCTCTAAACCCCTCCTTATTCCTCCCTAAATCCCTGCCAACTCATAGTAAGTATTCAGTTTTCTCTGTCATTTCCCCTGGTCCTTCCTTCATTTACTATTTGCTAGTAGGCTTACATGTGTGAGGATCTCTCAATAGTAAAGATAGGTGAGATGGATTTGGAAATTTACCTTCCTAGGAGTGTGGATAGCACTTTATATTATGACTAAAGTACCACATAATGAATAGGCCCACAGTCTTTCTATGCTTGGCAAAAAAACCTATTCAAAATACGGATATTTAAATATGAAATCCACAAGCATATTTTCCTTAGTAAAATGTATACTGTCATGTAATTATAAATTTTACATAGAAAAGTAAACAACAGATATATACCTAAAATATATTTTAGTCACTAAAAGAATAATAGGCAGCAGAAAAAAGAAAATCAGTGAAATGACAATTTGGATCAGTTTATTCCCATAGCCACTGAGTCGGAGACTTGAAATACAGGGAATTTATTTTATGCAAGGTAGAATCACTTGCAAGCCACCTTCCAGTGGTCATACATGCCAGAAGACTGCCATTATCACATGTAGCAGTTAACCAGCACAGCTATTTGTACATTCCAATCAGTCATACTCAGCGGGGGCAGATGAGAAAGAAGAGGCCAGCTAAGGAATGAAAGGAATAACTAGTAAATTTAAGAAATTGGCCATTTAGATTCAGACCCCATTGCTGATCAATATATTGTGTTTCCACTCAGTACCAAAGCTTACAAAGGGGATATAGATACAATATACCTTGGGTGTCACATCTGCTAGGGCCGGTACTTAAACCATGAGACCTCTGTTCACACCAAAACTGATCAAGTTTGCTGTCTCATACCTGGCTGCAGCTCAAAGATGCTGTACGTGGTGCTTTAACATTTTGGGGGTCATTACGATGTCGGGTGGATTTCCTCCGCCAGGCTGGCGGTAGCCACCGCCAGCCTGACGGAGGAAATCCACCCGACATCCACTGCCCAATTCCCCCCCGCCATATTTGGATGGCGGGGGGACCGCGGCGGTGTCAAACACCGCCTGCCTGTTTTCCGCCCCGGTCGCCTTGTGGCCAGGGCGGAAAATGAGTAACATGGTGGGGGTGTCTATTAGACACCGCCCGCCATATTACTATGGGCATTTACAAATGCATTTCCGTGGTGGCAATGCCGCCACGGAAAGGCATGCGGAGACTCCCTGTGGGGGCCCCTTGCGGGCCCCCTGGGAGTCCGGGGCTTGGGGGGTGCACATGGGGGGTACCTATGGTACCCCCCGCATTTCAAAGTGCAACATGGCAGGCACCGCGCTGTGCCTGTCCTGTTGTGCTTTGAAATGCATAATGTGCATTTTTACCATTGCGGCGGGCGGAGATTTCAGCTCCGCCCGCCGCAATGGTATATATACAGGATGCACCCGCCTGTGTGGCGGGCGCATCCTAATGCCAAAATCGGGACCCCGGCCCTGTGGGTGGGCGGTCCACATCACTGAAAGGTTGGCGGACGGGCAAAGCCCACTTGCCATCCTAATAAACCCCTTTGTGTCTGCTTCATAGCTTCTAGTTGTGGCATGGCCAGCCAGGTCCCATGTCAACTGCAGAAGTAGGACTGCTCCCGGTCCTCCCTAAAGTAAGAAACTTGGCCTTATTCTCTCCTACAGAGCTTTGTCCATGCTCCGTTACTACTGTTCGGACACAGACAAAAGAGGCCAGCTACATGTCTAACCACTGCTCGCTAGCAAGCTGTAGTTCATTGCCTGCTCATGGCTGGAGGTCAGAATCAGCCTCAATGAAATTACAACTGGGAAATCTACAGCTCAATGGTATGGATTGGCATGCCCACATTTAACTATTTAGGGGGACACCACCAGCTTTGCAACTTTTGGTCCCCCTTGCAGACCCTCCTCTGCAGTTTACCTAAGGTCACACATTCGGTCACCAATTTGGCTGTTTTCTTCTAGGTTGTTTTTGATGAGGTGGGCAAGGTGTTAAGGTTTCCTTTTGCGGAATAGCAGGCTGTGGTTGTCCATGGTCAGTCAGTTAGTTTGCAGCCGCAGCCTATGTCCTCAGTGAGGAGAAAATAAGTTAAAGCTCTTCTTTCTTGCTCCATTTAAATCAAGACAGCTAGAGTTTTACAAAAAAATATGTCAGGAATACATTCACAAAATCACTTCTTTGAAATATACCATATGAAGAGCCTGGGCACTGGTGACATCTTCTATCAGGAAAGAAACTACACATTCACGATGTTCCGGTCTCACACATTGTTCATGCTAAAACAAATACCCCAGGGAGAAATGTTTTTCAATCAAGTTAACGGTCTATTAAAAAAAGAATAAACCAAGACAATAAAGCACTATGCAAACCCAACAGAACACCATAGCTTTTCTTTGGAAATTTGAAAGAAGAGTAGACCCAATATAATGATACTTTCACATAGTATAATATTGATACTCTAAGTACCTGTAATTTCACATGTGTGTATGCTAGGCCATATTATATTACCATTATCAATTTTTCTTTGCACTTTTTCACATGGGCGCATTGTATCCGTAGGCACTTGCTTATCACAATGCATTCTGGAGAGAACACATATAGATAATAATTTGTGACTCCTCTACTCCTGAGACACCCTTAAAACTGGTATCAACTGGTAGTATCAATGTGATTGTTCTAACTGCAAAAATATTAACTTCATGAACCATGGGCCAAAGTTACTGTTTATCTTTCAGCCCATCCTTCCGCCATCTTCGGCACCTGCTGGCTCTTATCTATGCAACAGAAGAGATCAACAGAAACCATAATCTCTTGCCCAACTTTACACTGGGTTATCAGATCTATGATTCTTGCAGTAGTGTGATGAAAGCTCTTCAAGCCACATTTAACATTTTGTCAAAGAGGGAGTATCCAGTACCAAACTACAACTGTCGGAGTAACGGCGCACTGATCGGTTTTATTGGAGACCTGTCATCCACAACATCCTTCTCAATAGCTCAGCTATTAGGAATCTACAGATATCCTCAGGTAGGAAACATATGTTTGGCAAGTGAACATCCCAAACATTTGCATCTTTGGGCAACTCTTTTAGGATATTCTTGAAAATAGAGGTCTAGCACAATCTAAATATATTAAATAACCACAATAAATAAAGGAAAGGTACAAAATGTTAATGAAATAGGTAGGCTAAAATTGAACTGTGGTTGCTTGTGTTGTCTGCAGGGGGTCTGTTCTGGCAGTTTGAGTGGACCATTACCAGTGGAGTAGGAATGATTTTGATTTGAATGTGACAGATCTCAGTCTAGAGTGGCGCAGTCAGTGATAAACGATTATCCACCTGGCTCAGTCACCCTTGGACTCCTTTCCTATGTCCATATTGCTCTCTCCCCACCTTTCACCACTGACTCTATTGCTGCAAATTGGTGTCTATCTCCCATGCTTTGCTTTCTATAACATCACCCCACAGACTACTGCCTGCCACTGTGGCTTCACTCATTGTTAAAGAACTGCACTGACATTGGCAAAGTCATCTTGCAGTTTTAGTTTAAGGCACTTTTAAGATGGTGATTGCACTTCACGTAGACACAACATGACTGCCATGTTAAAGTAGTATAGCAGTATGTATACCAAATGCATTTATTTAGCATTGCAAAATAAACTCCCCATTTTATTTAATATAACTTCTATATCTTGTACAGTTTTATTGTATTCTTTATAGTAGCACTGTTACAAGGTGGTTGTCAGGTTACACCAACATACACTTTCTTGGACATTTTGGAAGTATACAAGTTATCACCCAAAGGTATGCATGTGCAGTTACTTTTTCAGTGTTTGTTGGACAGCTCTATTACCATATGCAAAGATAACTAGCAATGTCAGACACTGGCAAAGCAAGACTGATTGGTTTTGCCAATGAAACTTGTTAAGGTGTCTGTTTCTAGGGTGAATGGTTTAGATTCTGGTATGGACCAGAATGCACCCTTATTGTGCTGAGTTATTGACAACAGCATTACAGAGTTTTGAAGATGGATTTGTCTTGGGCTACATACAATAGTTCTCCTCTCTGTTCTCCTCCTTTCCAGCACTCTATCTATGTCTAGAAAACTCTGTCTGGACAGCCATTGGGAAACAATGTCATAGAGCCCTCATGCACAATTTTGATCATTTACATTTTATGATATGGTCCTGAAGACCAAAAGGTTAAAATAATTAGTTTTGCCATTTAAAATGGTTATGTCTATTCCATGGATAGTTATGGTTTTCAAGGCTTCTCTAAGACAACTCAAACACAAGGAGATAATGGACAAAGCACTAAAAATGTTTCAGACACTCACCCCTAGTCACAAAACTGGGTTGAATCCATCATCGTTGTTTAGCTCACTTCGCCACCTCAGTTCAGACCCAGCCATATGCAAATCAGAATTGACCCTGTGCCTCATGGAAACAGTCCAGACTGAACTGCGAAGTCAGGCCTTCCCTGGACTGGAAACAAACATCCTGGGACTGGTGTTGGGATAACACCCCTCATCAGCCAGGCTAGCTTCAATTCACAGGCACAATGAGCAAGGGCCCCACTTATGGGCATACCCTGCCAACTTAGAGCGAACAAAGCAAACACAAGTAGATGATGGATTGAGCACTCATTTTTTTCAGACACTCATTCACAGTCACAGATCTTGGTTGAATCCATCATCGTTCTTTAGCTCAGTTTGCCACCCCAGTTCAGACCCAGCCTTATGAAAATCAGCCTTGACCCTGTGCCTCACGGGAACAGTCCAGAATGAACTGCCAAGCAAGGCCTTAGCTGGACTGGAAACAGGCATCCTAATAGGGTGAATTATTCCAAATAGAGTCTTTAATTTTTTTTTATTAAATCAGAGTCTTTTATACCTTCTGTAAAGCTATAAATACTGAGATTATCTGCGGTAATGATTTAGTTTTTCATGATGTTTTTTAAGATATGCTACCTTAACCTGAAGGTGATTAAAGTGTTGATTTATACCTTGCAGATTGCCTACTCTG
Source organism: Lissotriton helveticus (assembly GCF_964261635.1). Taxonomy (NCBI): domain Eukaryota; kingdom Metazoa; phylum Chordata; class Amphibia; order Caudata; family Salamandridae; genus Lissotriton; species Lissotriton helveticus. The sequence goes on along the minus strand of NC_136059.1, from coordinate 52,241,106 downwards.
AATTCTACTACAGCTACTATATTGTAAATTAGAGTCCATTTATCATAAAATCTCAGATATTTTTGATTAGTTTCCATGGGTATATGTGACAGCAACTTTACTGGCGAAGGTGGATCTTTTTTAACTCTTATGTATAACAACAGAGGAAGCTACACCACGTTTCAGAATAGTGTTAGTGGATGGCATGGTTATTGAAGAGGGACTGGAGTTTACACCCGTCCATTGCTGAAAGGTTTGGCAGTTTTCAGCTGTGATATCACAGATATGTAATGAGGATGATGAATCCGGCTCATCAAGTGCCAAATAACTTCCAGATATCGAGCAAGGTCAGAGAGTGGTAATTTGTCTTGAGCCTTTAGTGTGACCTATAAATAGAACATGTAACCAGAAATTACCTTAAGGCAGAAATAATATTGAAATAACTCTTAGAATTACTTCATATAAATCTTGAACAGAAATTATAGTAAAGCTAGCAGGCCATATTGTGGCAGAACTTCCAAACACTGTGCATCTGGCCAGAGGGTGCCCCAATTCTCCTCCACATCGATATCACCTAGCATGCTTCTGTAACCATATCACATCAGGCAATGCTTCAAGTATAGAAAAAATGCAGGGTTATAACCCTGCTTATAAGCTAACTTAGGTGAAAAATGTCAAAAGTGAGAAGCGGGAAACTCTAATCACTGACTGTGTTGTTCCACAACATGGTAGTCACTGCCCCTTTCAGCTGTGCTAACTTTGTCATGTATAAAACCAGAACAGCACAGCAAGCTGATTGAGGAAAAGTATTAAAAAATGTGAAGGCCGCCTCATGCCTTAGCCACTTCTGAGCTCTGTCAACAAGTAGCCATCTTCATAGGCATGTGGCCTCGCCTCTAAGTTAAAGAACATTTTATGCAGCAAATCAATTGAAAAATGTAATCCTTTAACGTTTATAAGCAGTTATAAGTTCTATCTTTACCCAAACATTTTTACCATTTATAGTAAACAAATACTTAGCTTGTTTTTCAAATATATTTTTTCCTTAAAAAGAAGCTCCTCTAATGTTTACATCAAATCCATTCATTTTAAGAATTACTCTTACCAAAACAAAAAATATATATTTTGGCAGTTGTGGCACTGCTACACTGCACCAGACTCTCTCTTCCTTCACAGAAAGGGTGCACACTCCCTGTGTTCCGTCTGCCCTCAAACCTCCTATAACACAATGGTATTTAATCCAATAAGGGGAAGTCAACTCAGATAATCAATGATCTTGAATCTTATTCATTTACACAAAGTTCATCAGCAAAGATTTTTAAGTGATGCTCATGTGAACCTCTACAATCAGGTAATTGAAAGGAAGGATTATCCACACTTGAGAAATATTCAACCACTTTATTCTTGCTTCTTCTTCTAGTTGCAAACAAAATATTGGCCCATACAATGCATTTTATCCCAGTACTGGTACTTCATCAGGGCTTAAATCAATTCCTTGTAAAGCATCCTTGGCATACTCACTCACTAAACTGGCAGCGGGTATTGGAGATTGGAACTGAACTTTTTAAATAAATAAGCTACATGATCATTGGCTATTTTGGTGCCTTTCCCTTAATGGATTATTACTGTGATCAATCATGCAGTGTTAAATAATTATATTCATTAATAAACTTTCCAATACTTTGTGAAAAACATAAACAAGACATTGAACTACTTGTGTACTTAATCCATCTCTTAAGGAGGGGGAACATTTGACTAAAGGTCAAATTATGACCGACCACGGTAGGCATGGTGGCGATGTGCACCAGCAGTTTAACCACCCTGTAACAAGTCTGCCAGTTGAAACGCCAAAAGGACCCCTGCAACCACCGGGGATCCATGAACCCTTGGCTGTGTTGCAGTGGTATGAACCTGCAAGATGCTGCCAGTGCTGCTGCAGCACCGCCAAGCATATTACGAGTTTCTTCACATTCACCCTTTTCATGGTGGTGAGAGTGGCATGAAAAGGGTGGCGTGAGGAAACTAAGGGCACCCTCCAGTTCCTGCACTTCACAATCCATGCCATGCAGGAACTTGCTTTGGCATTCACATTGGTGTGCCTTTCTAAGGCTCACCTCCTGGGACCGCCAAAGCAATGCTCACCAGATAGGAGAAAACTCCTACTATGGTAGGCGGCTGGCAGATGAGTTTGTAGGTTTGGGAGTGGGACACAGGCATGGTAGTCCGCTCCCTCAGCACCAAAGTCATAATCAAGTCCTAAGAGTCTAAAACAATTGAAAGGATAGGGAAAAGGTGTGGCACAGTGGCCAGGGCAGCTGACTCCGGAACATTGGGGCGCACAGTGTGATCCCTGGCGCTGGCAGCAGGTTAGCCCAGCACCAAGTGACTCTAGCAATAGCTTGCTTAATCTTCCCAATGGCCTCCAGCGCCTTGACACCCTTGAGTAATTGTTCACACTTTAATAATACTGGTATTAATTTATAAGGCCCTGATGGTCTGTCTGCACAGATATTATAGACAAATCCCACGTTATGGGCCCAAGTTCTCATAGCTTTTATGAGGCAGTAATTAAAGAATATAGAATCTCGGATTCCTGGTGTGAAAATATTAGAGTTCCAATACATAAGAAGGGGCTACGAGATCTGCCACAAAAAAATAGAATGATTTCATTGCTTGATATACCCGGCCAAATTGCTGCTGGGACACCTACAAGAGTGGGTTATTATACATTAAAACTGCTTGCAGAAAAAGAATCTCTATATCAGCACCAGTCGTTATGGGTGACATATGTTAATCTGTCATCTGCTTTTGATAACATCAGTAGGCCAAAGCTGTGGAAAGAATTGGAAATCCGGGGTATTCCAGGAGGTTTACTGGCACAGGTAGTCCCATTACAAAAACATTTGTGGCCACAAATAGAGCTGGGGAGTAATAGAGCACATTCCAGAAAAATCAAAACCCCAAATGGCTTAAGGCAAGGGTAAAATCCTTGCTCCCCTTTTGTTCTCTATTTATACTACAGCTATCCCAAGTACCTTGATGAAAGTGAGGTCTTTTCTGCCATGGTTACTGTAAATTGGAATACTAATGTTACACTACAGGCCGACTCATGACCCGCGTGGCGATACCTGTGTCCTCTTTGACTGGCCGGAGTGCAACCCGCAGTGCCCCTCCGCCCTCTTCGGGGGACCAACGGTGCAGCATCGCAGTCCACTGTGGCGATTTCAACAGCGTCGTGGAAAGCACCAGCGATGCCTGTTTGATTTTGGGCACACCGCATACTTACACAGTGGCCCATCCACTTTCTGAGGTACCTTAGGACATTATACTCACCTGGCGTGGGTATCTGGTGATCCCCCTTTCTTGGGGGCCATATTGTTGCTCTCCTCCTCACATTGTTCCCAGAAGGCAATAGGATAGGGTTACATACCTTCCTAACATGGTGATATTTCTGTAATGCACTTCACCCTTTTCCCTATCCAAGATGGTGAAACCTCTCCTGTTTTGTCAGTTCCTGTTCCTGTATGTCAATTCCTGTTTTTCTGTATATAAGGGATCAGAACCTTTCCTACCTTGTGTTGCAACACTCCTTGTTCCTGCTGGTGTGTCCTCGCTCCTGTTGGTTCCTTGACTCTTATTTTGGTGATCCCTTTCATCTGTTGGCATTCCAGGTTACCTTGCGACTTCTGCTCTAGCTTGACTTCCAGTTTCCTCCTGGTTCCTTTTGGGCTCCTGCTCTTCCAGTGTTTTCTGGCTCATTGTCTTCTCCTTCATTCCTAAAGTCTCATCATCATCAGAGGTTTGTTCCCCCTGACGGTTTCCTCTTGGGACTCCTTCTGGAGGGCACTGTATACTTAGGCTTTCATTTTCGTCAGCACCGTGGGTACCAGAAGGCATCGCCCCTATCCTGGACAAACCAGGACTTAAAAGAACCGAAGTTGAACGCCATCCCAATGCCCCAGGACCTGTAAGAAAGACCCTAAACCTGAGAACTGTATTTATTGTATGTAGACAATACAAACCATTATGGACCTTACAGGACCTTACACCAGTTGGTGTGAATGGATTGTTAGAGTGTTTTGTTGGTTATTGTACTGAGAAGTTGAATGACTTCATAATTAATGTGTCAAAAGCAAAAAACTATTTGTTTTGTCTTAAAATGACCTAAAATATATAAGCATATATTGTGGCTTAACAGACAATGGGTTGAGTTTGTAACAGAAGATAAATATCTGGCTGTGACTTTAGCTGGAATCTCAATTTCAAATCACATCTCAGAGATCTGGAACAGAATAGTAAAGCAGTGGCGAGGCACTGGTGAGACTGGGTAGAAAAATATGCCATAACGCAGTGGAGGGGCTGAGAGACACACATAACTTGTAAATGACAGGCATGCTACTTTAACAATCAGAACCTGTTATAGAGAAAAACATCAAACATTTGGAAGTAATTGAAATGAATAACTGGAAGTTGTGATTAGGTCTATAGAGGGAGTCAGTTAACTCTGTGCTACGTCTAGAGATGGGGCTTACAAATTACCAGCCTTCCATGTGTGAATCCAATGCCATGGATGACAAATTTGAGAAACATCTTAAGTTATGCGGACCCAAAGGGGTGTTTCGATCAAGATAAATGGCAGAGGAAGAAAATAAAACGTAGTCAAGAAGTCAGCTATTCACTGTAATTACATAGACTGTGGTCAATGTCCCCATTTTGCACATATTCTAGATCCAAATGCAAAAATAACCTCTAGTTTTAAGGCCATTATCACTATTGAGCACATATGTTGGATTCAAATGCAAAACTGACCTCTAGTTTTAAGGCCTTTGGCACAATTGAGCCCTTTAGAGTTTGGAGCTGTGTTTATATATATATACACAGCTCTAAACTCTAAAGTGCTCAATAGTGAAAAAGATTACCTGCTGGTGGTAGATATATATATATATATCTATATTCACTGAAAAAACCATAGGTTTCAGGCACGTTATAGTTAGGAATTAGCATTTAAAAAACCTTAGAAATTCACTGTAAAAACCATAGGTTTCAGGCACGTTATAGTTAGGAATTAGCATTTAAAAAACCTTAGAAGTTCACTGAAAAAACCATAGGTTTCAGCCATGTTATAGTTATGAATTAGCATTTAAAAAACCTTAGAAATTTACTGAAAAGACCATAGGTTTCACCCATGTTACAGTTAGCTGGACATTTCTCTCATACAAAACTATCGAAATTCCTCAGTTATAGTTAGTTCAGCTAACTATAACTCGCGCCCCCGCAATGCACTGCTGATGACGTCACATATTACATCACTCATGACATGGTCAGTGATATCACTCATGACATCACTGATGACATCTCAAATGACATCACTGATGACATCACTGATGACATGATCCTTGTGACAGAGTGGCAGACCTGCTCTCAGCGTAATATAATCTTTGATGCACACATTCAAAAATAGAAACTAACATTTTCAAAAAAATGGAGATACCAATACCACTTACAACAACCTATACAGTAATTCCACCATCTACATACACATCCACTCATTCACCAACACTTCTATATAGGCACTCATATATGTAATCACTCATCATATGTACTCATACACCTATACATGCTGTTACACACCGACAGTCATCCATAGAGTTACTCATACACATACTCACACATGCAAATAAACTATCAAACATCCATTTACTTGCATATACAGCTAAACACAAACCACTACACTTACTTTTACAGAAACATATACATACTTACTCTCTTAAACAATCACTTATAGAAACACATACTTATTTATACAGGAACTCTTCCAATCTCTCACTCTCACATATACTTACTTATATACATTAATACTCACATATACTAGTTTAAAACATATGCAGTTACTCATAAAGATACTATTGAGACAGTCATTCACTCACTAACACACCCATACACACACTCATCTACCCATACAGTCCTGCACATATGTTGTCATCAAAATACATACAGTGAGTCACTCATTCATGCATCTATGCACTAAGTAATATCCCTCACCGAACTATACAGACACTCATACTGATACTCAAGAAACCAACTAATAACCCATATAGACACCTATGTAGCTACTCACCAACACATGCAGCTACTTATAGACAAAGTGAGACACTGATACAGATATTTACATATTTAAACATTACTCGCTAATACATGTATTCCCTAAGATACACTTAAAAGGTCAGTTATGCAATCATTTTTACAAAAAAACATCCATTTACACACTTATTTACCCATTTATTTTTCCATCGACCTTTCGATATACATATATAAAAAATATGTATTTTTCAGCAAGACACACAATCACTGGATGATGTCATAAGTGATGTCATCAGTGATGTCATTGAGATGTCATCAGTGATGTCACTGACCATGTCATGAGTGATGTAATATGTGACGTCATCAGCAGTGCATTGCGGGCGCGCGAGTTATAGTTAGCTGAACTAACTCTAATGTAGGAATTTCAATAGTTTTGTATGAGAGAAATGTCAAGCTAACAGTAACATGGGTGAAACCTATGGTTTTTTCAGTAAATTTCTAAGGTTTTTCAAATGCTAATTCCTAAGTATAACATGGCTGAAACCTATGTTTTTTTCAGTGAATTACTAAGGTTTTTAAATGCTAATTCCTAACTATAACGTGCCTGAAACCTATGGTTTTTCTCAGTGAATTTCCTACATTTTTATTATAAATACTTATATTTATTTTATTTTTAAAGTTACATTTCATATTTTTAATGTAAAATAATAACAAAAGTAAATTAAAAAAGAATGCACTGCTAGTGAAACTGCCTCGTGAATTTGTAAGCGTTTGTTAGAGGCAGATTTACAACACCTTTTTGCCTCTTTTACACCGCCGTTCTATCACTTTTCTGATGAAGCACTGGTGCAAAAGATGCGCCATGGAATGTGGTATTTAGAATGTGACGTATCTGGGAGGTACGTCACATTGTAAATCCTTGTACCAGAAAGAGACATTACTACATGGGGGGGGGTGCGTTTTGGCGCAGGAACACCTCCTAAATGTGGCTGACTGAAATCTACAAGATTTCACTTTGTCACTTTTGGGCTCATACTGTGTCAATACCCTGCACTACCTTGAAGCAGGTGTAAGGATTGACACAGCAGTCTGAGAATAGGGCCCCCAGACCATTGCTGGAGATAGGTTGCACTTGCAACATAACTCAAACAATGCACCACCTTTACAGCACAGATACATCACATATATGTGCCATTTTTGTCCCATGGTACACCTCATTGTAAATACGGCACATCCATGGTGGTTGTGTCATGGAGCACAATAACTGGCATATTCCTGGGGATATGCCAGTTATTGTGTAGGTGCCCATTAGTGTTTTAATGTAGTGAATGGATTACTACATATCGATGAATGAGTCGCTACAAAACTAAAACAACAGTGGCAGAGTGTTTGGTGGAAGTGTAACGATACAAACTGGTAAATTGAACGTATAAAAGACAAATGCAAGTACATAGAAGACTGCATGCATCGTCTATAAGGGTTTGAAGCAGTCTATGCCCTAAGGCCTATTTTAATGCATGAGTACTTAGGTAGTGAGTGGATGATTACAGTTCTGCAAGGAAAGAGCCTGATTTAATTTATAACAGCCTCAGTTGTACCACAGTATACAGATAAACACATATTGATGAATGGCTCACTACAATATTGAAACAGTAGTGTGAGAATGTTTGCTGGAAGTATAAGGATACAGACTGGGGAATTGAACATATAAAACTTAAGTTTGCTGGTGCATAGAACAGTGCATGCACAGTCTATAGAGGTGTGAAACAGCCTATGGACTAAGGCCTCTTTTAATCCATGATTATCTAGATACTGACTGAATCATTACACTTCTGCAAAGAAAGTTCCTCACTAAATTTATTACAGCTTCAGTTTTACCACGGTACAATGGAAAAGAACATACTGCTGACTGGCTCACTACAATACTAAAACAGCAGTGTCAGAGTGTTTGCAGGAAGTCTAAGGATACAGACTGGGGAATTGAAGGCATATAATGCAAGTTTGCAGCTTCATACAAGCCTACATGTATACTCCATACGGATTTTAAGCAATCCATACCCTCAGACCCACTTTGCATATTTTAAATCAATACAAACATTTAAAGAATATATAAATGAATTTATAACTGCTTCACTTTTAGTACAATAAATACATTAGTAGATAGTGCTCAAACCTTTATTATTTTTAAACAATACATTTATTCTTGTAACATCTCATAATTTAACAGACATTCCAATACAAGTTCATCGGATATGTCATTCAGATCAATTTCCTCGTTAGCAGTTTCTGAATTAATTTGTTCTAAAATTTCAACATAATTTAATACTTCCAGAAAATCTCCATCAAAGCTTTCATCTTCAAAATCACACTTCATGTCTGCAGCACTAATCTCCCCTTCTTCACTCTCGTTGCCTGTGACAGATACGATTAGTTCTTCAATTATACTCAAGGTAATATCCAAAACCTCCTCAGTATGAGGCTGTTCTCTTTCCATAATTTTTTCTTTATGTTCTTGCTCCTTGTATAAAGATATAAACAGTTAATTTTATCACTTTTCGTAATATATAATACAAAACTACAATTTTCCCCTATTTTGGCCTACAAAAAATACTATATAAATACTATTATCTAATAACATTCCATTAGTAGAGTTTTAGTCCTTTGCAAAGTTATATAAGTATAATTACTTATAAGGATATCCTGTTCTTAGCTTTTCTTAAATTTTGAAACCAATCACTCCTTATGACTGTAGGAAAAGACTCAGGCTGTTATAGTAAAATACACTACTAAAAAATTTAGAATATGTCTATTCACCTTACCCATTCCAAAATAGTAAATGTGTTTTACTAAAATGCAAAAGATACTATTCATTGTCCAGAATAACACTGTGTATCTGTGTATATTTAGACATCATTATCACACTACTTTTTGAATACTTCATGTGTTTACTCTATCTCTATTCCTCATCTATAACTTAGTCTAACCCTACTAATTACCTACCCCTTCGACTTTTGAACTAGCCTCTCCTCAGAAGATATTGAATTTCACTAGAAACAGTGAGTTCAATAGTACTCATCACATAACAGCGGGCAAAAAATGGACAATCAATAAGATTATCTTAAAAAAAACATTCAACATTCTCAATAACAATTAAAAAAATAGAAATAAAACATATCTTAAATGTTTTTTTCTAAGAGCAATTTCTTAAGTAAATATGCCACATCTCAAACAATCATAAAATAACAAAACATTATGAATCATTTTCTTACACTGTAAATAATGTTACTTACAAATATATGCTGACAAAATACACAACAAAAAGTCCTTAATGGTTTCACACTTTTTTCCACACGGCCAAATATTATGCATCAAATCCTTTGTTTGGAAGTTGTTCAATAGTAATCCTGAACGTCCACCTCCCAGCCTTCTGATCCAAAACCACCGACATCATCTACGGGTCCCCCAGGACTCATCCATCAGTCCGACGCTGTTAAACATCTACATGGCCACCCTCACACAAGTAGCCCACCATCACAACCTCAACATCATCTCCTACATCAACGACACCGAGCTCATCCTCTTCCTCACCAAGAAGGCACATACCACCAAAAGCAACCTCCACGACACAATGAAAGATGTCACCAACTACATAAAGAGCAGCAGTGTAAACATAAACTCGCACAACATGAAGGTACTCATCCTCAGACCCACCCCCTCAGCCTCGGACAACTCCTGCTACCTGACTACACTGTGAACAGTACCAACACCTACCAACCATGTCCACAACCTAGAATTCAACCTCACTCCTCCCTCTCCATGTGTAACCAAGTCTACACCGTCTCCTCGTACTGCTATAACACCCTCCACATGCTCCGCAATATTTACAAGTGGATCCTAACCAAAAGAAGAAGAACAGTGACACATGCCCTCATCAGCAGCAGACTACACTGTGGCAAAACACTCTACACAGGAATTCCAGCCAAACACCTACAACAACGACAACAAATCCAAAAGACCTCCACCTGAGTGATTATGAATGTTCCCTGCTGCAGCCACATCACTCACCACCTGATACACCTACACTGCCTCAATATCAACAAGAGGATCACCATCAAGCTCCTCACCCTCACCTACAAAATACTCTACAACACCAGACTAATCTACCTTAACAGCAGTAATCCTAAAGGGCAAATGTTGATCTTAAAATGTTGCCTTTAAAAATATTAGGTAAGAATTTGGTAACTCTTTGGGCAAACGTTGCTTAAAAACTAATTGACTATCATTACAATGTATCCAACCTTTCAGACATTCTAAATAAACCATGTAATGTCCAGATGTGGTAGAAGGTCCATCATGAAAAATAATTGCAACAGCTATAAATGTTCTTCCTGATATTGAACATTGACCAGCTACAAAATGTTTAATTAAAGTTTCCAATTTTCATCCATCAGCTCTACAACATTGCAGCATTAAAATAACATACTGTCCATATCTTTGTATAAGTAATGTTGATGACATTTCTGATTTACATTGCCTACACTCCATGTTTTGACTTGCTCCTCTAACTAGGTTGTTAAAAGACACTGATTCACAGTCAGGTAAAGTCAAATATATGAATCTTTCAGTGTCTATGTTAGTGCTACATGTAAACAAACAGTTTTGACAGTCATGTTGCCATTTATAAGAAAGGCCAAAAAGTTTACAACATCTATACCTTCATCTTCCAGTACACCATGCATAAACATTAAAAATTCCTGACAATCTTGCTGAAAATTCTGCGTAAATTGAGTACAACCAGAACATATGTCCAAAACATTTTAAATATCACAAACACTTTGTATTTTACTTTTATCAATACCACATTTCTCATAAACAGAATTCAACAATGAACAGAATCTTTTGTCCCGATTTTCTACAATTTGCTGTTGCAAACTTTCAAGAAAAAAAACAACATTAACAACTACATTAGCATAGCGGTTGACTCCACAACTATTTTCACACTGATAACCAACATTCTCTTCAACACTTTCCTTTCTCTTTTTGCTTGCAGGCGCACATTCATCTTGTTTTTTTTCTTTCTCTACAGTTTCACTACAGATATTCTCAAATCTACATACCACACGCTTTTCAAAATACTGGATATTGACCTAAATTGGGTGCATATTCTCTTCTTAACCTATTATACTCGTTCACACAATTTGCATCTGCACAAACCTTTGTCTCATCAAAATCAATCAAGTACAATCCAGATAAAGTTCTGACTCGAGGCAAAGCAACATATGCCTTACCTTCTTTATACAAGGTACTTCCAATATTCACTAAAGTACTATGTACACTTAAATCCTTGAGTTTTATGAATGGTCACCGCGTATGCCAAAGAAAAGGGAAACTGTTCTCTGCAGACATACAAATCTTTTACATGCAAAAATCGAGCTGCACAACGACTAAGTTGTTGTACTTCAGCAATTTCATCAAATTTGATTTTCAAAAATTCAATCCCACCTTTATTTACATGATTACCAAAATCAACAATTTTACCCATTGCTCCATTTACTAAACCTTTTTCCACATTCAAATTACGTCCTACAATGACCCTACAGTTTACACATGCCTACAAATTCTTTTCTAAACCTGCAGTTTTACTTATCGATTTCTCTAAAGAATCCAATTTCCTCTTCAACTTTTCACCCAAAATAATAGTGATTTCTTCATGTTCTATTTTACCAATTGCTTCCAATTTTATCATTTCTTTATTTTCCAACTATAACATTACTTCATTGAATAAAGAACATTCTGGCAGTGTTGGGATTAAGCAGATTACAGATTTGTTTTCTGCAATTCTCATGTATATTTTCTCTGGGACAATATTTTCATTTGGAAACAAATTGGAAAGTAATCGTCTCTGTAAAGCTTGTTTGCCATGTTCGGTCATTTTTCCAATTCTTATATCTTGAAGAATAGTTCCATAATCAGCATCATTTGCCTGCTGCATATTTGTAATAAGTTCCTTATACTGAAAATATGACCAAATGTTTACATTTCCAATGCTCCCCAAAGACTTTCTAGTATCTCCATGCACCAGTGTTTTAAACACTGGTTGTCCTTTAACAGGAGTAAGTTGTAGAAGACCTCCAAAAACTATGACGTGTTTTCCTCCGAATAATACGTCATACTCTGTTTTAAGAATTTGCTGCATTCTTAAATGCACAAAGGCAAGCATTAAGTTTGATACCATGCTTACCTCATCAATAATGAGAAGTTTCATTTTTCTCAACACTCTTGAAACTTCACAAGAAGCTTCTCCAGATAGCTTGTGGTATTCTAATTGGTTTTCATGCTCTACTGGTAGCATTAATAAACGATGTGAAGTAATTCCTTTATTATTGTGGGCAGCTAATCCAGTTGGAGCAGTGCCAACACAAGACAAAAGCGACTCAGTTCTTTTCTGTAGAAAACTTGTGATTACTTTAATTAAAAAACTTTTTCCTGTTCTAGCTTGTCCACTCAGATACATACGGATAGGTTCAAATGATGAGCAAGAGCACTCTTTCTTCTCATGAAGTAATCCATGATGAATCTGCACAGGTCGTTCATCATATCGTCCTCCTATTCCTGTAGGAAACAACTGAGGGAAAGAACGAGCTTCCAAGCTTTTTTCCCATACACTAATGGGACTTCCTTTTGCTTCTTTCATTTGGAATAACTCTATAGCATTCCCCATCATTTCTTTGGAATGCAATGGATGAACATTGTAATGTTCATAGATTTCTTCAGTTCTGGACACATCCACTTTTTCAATTTGTCCAGATGGCAAGTCACTATCTTCTTGTACAGGTATTTCTTCTTTTTCCACATACACATTTTTGTAATATTGATTTTTTTTTACCAGATACAATGTTGCCTTTTTCACTTTCCTAACATCCACTAATTCCTGCCAGATTTTCTTACTCTTAGTAGGAATGCCATTAACAAGAATAACTAGAGGTTCATCCTCTACATTTTCTACACCAATGGTTTCAATATTTTTCTTTAAATCTAGAGGCAAATATACAACTCTTCCCTTTAATCCTCTCTGTAAATCTGAAGGAGGCACTTCTCCTGTCTTAGGCTCCATAAGAACAATAGCCTGAAATGGATGCACACATTGAATAAGAATAGACTCATAGGTATTTAAATCCATCAGTTCACAAGGAATATTTACCAACTCAAGATTATTATGCACAGCTCTAGCTAACATTTTGTTCTTATCTATTTTGTTATAACAATATTTACAAATACGCTGATCAGAACCCAAATCAAAACAATTCTCAACCAACAAATAAGTTGCAAAATCCTTCCACTCATTATTATTTTCCTTTTCACTTTTTAAATACAAATCAACACTCCTGGTCTGATTTTTATAATGAATTCGTCAACAACAGATACAAGAATAATTTGGCCTTTCACCTGAAATCACCTTAAACGTTATAATTTCTTGCTCAAAATGTTCTACTCTGCAATGTTCTACATTCTCTTCCACATTTTCTTCTATTAATGTCTCAGTTTCTGCACTGTCTTCCTGAGGACCAAAGTAACTAATCTGAATTTCATCACAAACATTTGTTACATCTGATACAGATCCACGCAAAAGAGCACTGTTCAACTTTTTTAACATTAGTGCTGGATTTTTTGCATAATACAATGTTCTCCCTAATTTCCTCATTTCAGAATGATGTACTGCTAACACCCTAAAATGATGAAAAACACTTCGACATACTTTTTTAGAAACACAAGCCAGAGAATGACCTTGCAAACCAGTATTTTCTCTCACTCTACAAGGGTCTAGTCCTTGCAACATAGTTACGTAAGAAATTGCATAAAAAATCAATAGATTCTTGTCGCACACTGCAAATACTACTACAATTCCAAGTGTACACTGGAGCTTTAGGACGTCTCCTCAAAACTTCACCAGCTAACACCTCTTCTGCATTTCTAGGAACAATTTTCTCTTTCTCAATAGGACAACCATTTTTAAACTCATAGGCACGACCACTAGTGTCAACTGCATGCAACAAATCATTACTCTGAAGATAACTTTCTTCATTAAAAAAGGCTCAGAACTTGAACTATGTTTCCATTCCCCCCAAAAAAACTCACAAAAATTACTTCTATTAATTACTATTCTCAACCTACTTTTGGCCTTCATTAAATGGATTGGCTTATCTAGTGATCTAATTCTATTGATTACTAAAATGAAAAATTTTCTTTTCAATTCCAAAGCTTTCTCAACTACATTTTCTATACCTATCTTCTTCTTATAAAATACTGTTTTTTTCTTACATACCTTAGTTTCTTTAAATAAATTTGAGACAAATCTATTATAAAACATTTTTTTCCTGCTTTCCATAAATAGTTTTTTCCTCCTTTTACTATACACAGTTTTCTCTGCACTTGATTTTCCGTGATTGTTCTCTTTATTTGTATTTTTCTTTTTCGTTGCTGATACACTAATAACATTTTTCTGTTTGTGCACACTACTCTTATTCTTTAATATTTTCCTCAAAAAGGTGTTCCTTTTCTTACCAGGACTTTCTTTCTCTTTGTTAACACATTGCTCTTCATGTAAATCTTGTTGATGACTTCTCTTCAAATACACACCTTTTTTTGTTGTTTCCGCTTTTGAAACTTAGTAGGCATCATATAGTTTTTTCAGTATTGATAAACAGAACCTATAATAAAAAAATATATATAACATTACAAAAATAAATATATCAAATATTCTATTATATTACTTACAAGAACAGAGGGAGGATTATGAGGACAGACCTGGGACTGTAAAAATAAAAGGACTTACAACAAAAGAAGGAGTATGAAACAAGGGAACATATAATAAAAAAGAGAGTATAAATAGACACTGCAATATAACAGAATAAAGGAAGTATGAATACACTGGAAAGTATGAATAGGTAAGGGAGAGTATGAAGAGAAAGATGGAAATATGAGAACAAAGAGTATAAGAAGAGAAAAAAGAGAGTAAGAGGACAGAGGGGGCACTATAAGAAGAGAGAGAAAGACTCTAAAGAAAAAAAGAAGGAATATGTGAAAAGATACGCAACTATAAGAACAAAATAGTAATACTAGCAAATGACAGTATGTATAAGGACAGAGAGAACAGTACCAGAAGAAAGCACGAACAATGTCAGGAAAAGGGGAGCAGAAGGAAAAAAGGTTTAAAGAAGAACAGAGGATACAGTCTGAGGTGAAAAGACGGAGTATAAACAGATTTAGGATTATAAAGAGTGAAAGGTGTATGACGAAAGAGGCAAAAGTATGACAAGACAAACAAATATAAAGAAAGAGGTCAGTATGAAAAGACAGAGAATATGAGGAAGGTGCTGCAAAGTGTATACAGTGAATAAAGGAGCAGTAACAGATGTGAGCAAACAATATGAACAGATTTAACAGAGATAAACAGAGAGGACAGAAAATGAAAATAGAAAAGAAATATGAAGAAACAATGGAAAATATTAACACAGAGAAAAGGAATATAGGACAAAAGGCAATATAAGAAAAACTCCGTAGTAAGAGGACACATTAAGAAGTAAGAGAAGATAGAGGAGAATATGAAAACAGGGAGCAGTATAACAACAGGGGGTAAATTGAGGAGAGAAATGTCACAATAAGAAAAGACGACAATATTAGTAGAGAGTGCAAAGTATAAGAAAAGACAGAAGAAATGTGAAAACAGACACAAGAGTATTAGAAGAAAAAGAAAAGTATGAGAAAACAATAGGGAATACCTGCAAAGAACAGCAAGAATAAGAAGAAACATAGAATATAACAACATTCGCTCAAACTGACCTGACCGGACCGTTGCCGTGGAACTGATCTGACCGCTGCTGCCCGTTTGAACACAGAGCCTCGCTTCTGCTTTCACCCGGCCTCCCCGTGTCCCAGGTGGGATTGACCGCCCTCCCGCTAAAACAACTTGCAGCACCCGCTTCGCGGGCGCTGCTGCGCGGTGAGTGGCGTGGGGTCGAGGCTGGGGGGGTAGTCGCACTGAAGAGCCTGTCCCAGGAGGAGGGAGCACCGAGGAAACTGCGAGGGAGCGCGCCGCAGGGACTCGTAAGACCAGGAGTCCCTGCGCTGCACAGGTGTGCACGGGCGCGCCCCCAGGAAGACACGCCCCCTGCTTGTCAAGGTGAATAAAGCAGGAAAGCGTGCAGCCCATAGTGGGATTCCTCAAACTGACCTGACCTGACCGTTGCCGTGGAACTGATCTGACCGCTGCTGCCCGTTTGAACACAGAGCCTCGCTTCTGCTTTCACCCGGCCTCCCCGTGTCCCAGGTGGGATTGACCGCCCTCCCGCTAAAACAACTTGCAGCACCCGCTTCGCGGGCGCTGCTGCGCGGTGAGTGGCGTGGGGTCGAGGCTGGGGGGGTAGTCGCACTGAAGAGCCTGTCCCAGGAGGAGGGAGCACCGAGGAAACTGCGAGGGAGCGCGCCGCAGGGACTCGTAAGACCAGGAGTCCCTGCGCTGCACAGGTGTGCACGGGCGCGCCCCCAGGAAGACACGCCCCCTGCTTGCAATACCATCTTATTTGGAACAATCTACCGCTCAGCGGGACGCGAGCGGGACGCCGAGCGAAGCCCGGGCAAAGGGCGGGCCCTCTGTGGCCCTCAGGGGCCAGAAGAGGCCGGGCTGGGCCAGTCCCCTAAAAAGTGCCCCCCCAAATATCTCACAACCGGCTACTACCATCTAACACAGCACCCCCTGCAATGAGGAAAACTGCAAAGAAGACCAGGATGCCCACTCTAAGATCGAGCACAAAAGCTAAATCGGATCAACCACCATCCCTTCCGACCTTAACTGCCATTGATAAAATGCTTAAACAGACTATAGGGGCGGTTTCCGACGCCATAGCTAACACCGAGAGGAGATTATCTTTACCACCTGTAACCATCATCCAAGATACTCAGGAACTACTCCTCAACTTGTCAGAAGAAACTGAGAACTCGGTAGAGGAGACCTACATCAGCCGGCCTATAACTCCACCATCTTTCGCCGACCTCCCCTGTGCCCAGGCCGTCGCTGAAACCAGCAGGGACAGTCCTGACGCACAATTAAGCAACCAAATAACCACAAAGGACTCAGACGCACACACGGAGGATAAAATGTTGCACAGGGATGGCCGTAAACAAGGGAGGAAAAAAGGTCATGTAAAGTCCAGCAACCATAATCTGGTCACACCCATTACCCCACCTACACCAGGAATTCCATGCTGGATAACCAACATGGTGGCGGATTTGAAATCTGACCTAGAGCATTCCATCACAGTACTGTTAAAGCCCCTTATAGCAAAAATAGACAGATTAACATCATTGGTCAATAACAAGGGGATAAACTTGAAACCTCATCCCGTGCAGGAACGAGACGTGACAAACCCCAAGGCCCCCGCTACAACAAATTTACCGAAAGATAAGGCCTCACTAGTGCAAAATGGTGCCCCCAAAAACAACAATGCTAACAACACCAGCGTCACGCAGAAAGGAGCCAAGGAATTTCAGAAGGCCGCCTCCACCCCACAAGCAGGTAAAAATAAAAATAAAAATCAATCATTAAGCGGTAACAGTAAACCTTTACCTAGCTCCTCATTAACACTTGAAGAAAACAAGGCCCAAACCCCGAAGGCAGACCCCAAGACCCTCCCCACTCCTACTGTGGAAACCAACAACGAAAAGAAAACAGCCACACGCTTTCGGACAATTAATCTCCCACCTGAGGCACTACCATTTGTGGTTGTCCTAACTGGAGTGCCCCCATTAAAGGAGGGCCAAAGAGAATCACAAATTGAACTAAAAAACAAATGCGCTCAGTGGCTGCAAACTCACAGGCCCTTACCCCCAAACATCTATGGGGAAATCCTCTCAGTGAGAAGGGGCGAGTGGATTGGCAAAGGCACCAAGACCATCGCTGGAGACATCATTACGGTGAACTTCAGAGACATGACAGCAGTCAACTTCATCTGCAATGTCCCCCCGAGCTATACCCGCTCACAAATCCACCCGGTCCACTTATCGTATTTCTATCCCCTGGCATCCCAAAGGCCCAGGCAGAATTTCATTCAGAACAGAACATCTCATCCGGGCTTCCAATATGGCCCCCCCCAATGGCAAAGGCCAAATCCTGTATTCCCAGTATTTCCTACTTATGATTCCTCTTTGATGCAGTACAACCATTGGAACAGGTTCAGTACTCTCGAAGGGGTGGACTGACAGAGAATGACTTGCTTCCCAACAGCAAATCAAAGCAGGAACGAGCCAAACCTCACATCATTAGGGGATAAAGAGGGAGCAACCCACAGTCAATCTGATCTCATGGACCCTGCGAACATCACAGAAGGCAGGAGTATACCACCAACCAGTACCCGGGGCACAGGGGAGGGGACATACTACGAGAACAAAATCGTCAACACCCCCGGCCTGCAACCAAGCAGGGCCGTCGCACCCACTAAGGATAAACAACTAAGACCACCGAAAGGCGAAGGTAGAGGGATACTCAAGGCAACAACATATGATAACCTACTTATAGCTACCTGGAATATCGCAGGGCTTGCGACAAAGTTCATATCTCAGGACTGGTTCAGCTACATAAGGAAATTCCACATCTTGTGCCTCCAAGAGACCTGGGCTACTGAACCGCACGAATATAGCATGGAGGGCTATAAAAGCTTTTTCGTACCCGCAAAAAAAGCTACCTCAGGAAGAGCGAGCGGGGGGCTTGCGATTTATGTCCATCTAGACATTGAGGGTACCTGGTCCAATACCAAATGGGTCACACGTAACCTTCAGGTACTAAGGTTTACTTCGTCAAGCCTAACCTTCTTGTTAATGAATTGGTATAACACACCGGCCATAACGGAGAAGGGAGCAGCTATAAAAGAACTTGAGACTTGCCTAAACTTTTTATCCAAGACACCAGAACCCATGAATTTAATTTTAATGGGAGATTTTAATTGTCACCTCTGTGAAAATCTGTTACCTGCCAATAATGTCTGGTCAAATTGTACAATCATGAAAGGCCCACACTTCACCCATTCATCAGAGGGCTGGGACCTTGAGAGATTAATGAAAAGGAACAATCTCGCCCACACCATGGATCTTGCCACCTTAAATGAGAGAGGAGAACTTACCCCGACATTCAAAGGCAGAGGCTGCTATTCTTATATTGACTTTGTACTAGTCTCTGTCTATCTAAAAAGATTTATCAGCACACACCTCATAGAGGCTAGTAGCTTCAGCGATCACAATCCGGTGATCATCAAAATGGAAGGATTCCTCTTCACAGCGGCTAAGGGAAAGGTCGCATTGGAAAGAGTGGTAGACCAGGGTAGAAGAATCAAATGGGCCAAAATTGATGGGAACTGTTTCTATAAAAAACTGCTATGTGACGCCTCAGTACCGATCGACAAATGTCTCGACCCCTGCGTAATTGGAGGTGCGGTGGTGAAAGCATTTGAAGAAATCGCGCAGGTAGTAAATAATTCCCTTCGAACCAAGGGAGGGAATAATAACATCTCTTCAAATCCCCGCTGGTTCGACTCTAAATGCACAAAGGCGCTGAAAAACCTTAAGGACAGCCTACATGCCCAACCAAGGGACAAAATAAAGGTGATAAGGAACAGAGCCGAATACAAAAAAGCCGTGAAGGCACGAAAACAGAGTATACAAAACCAGGCCTGGGTAGATTTAAGGGACGCCGCAGAGAGAAAGGACGCTACTGCCTTTTGGAAAGTGATCAATGCCCCATGTTTTCAGGACCAAAGTGCCCCAAAAATTTTGAATACCATCTTACCGGAGCAATGGCAGAAACACTTCCACAGCCTGTACAACCATTCAAATCATACACCCCAAGAGGAGTTTCTGAAGGTCCATCAGCCAACTAAACCAAATTTCACCTTAAAGGAGGTTGAATTGGGAATAACCGGACTAAGTAAAAACAAGGCGCCGGGCCCGGACGGAATACCACCAGACTTATTCCTAAGCAAACCAGAGCTATGGGCCCCGTTACTTACGAGGGTGTTAAATGAGGCAGCGGAGGTAGGCCTCCCCCAGTCCTGGTCAACGGCGACCATAGTCCCTATTTACAAAAAAGGCAACCGGGACGACCCCCAATGCTATCGACCCATCTCACTCATTGATGTGACAGCAAAGGTCTTGGGTCGGGTCATCCTATCAAGATTGCAAGATTGGGCAGAGGAGCACCAAATCCTATCTGAAACCCAATACGGCTTCAGGAAAGGCAGATCCACCACCGACCAATGCCTAAATCTATATCTCCTGATCGCAAAATATACCATCGCCGGGAGGGGGTCGATACATATGGGGTTTATGGACCTCTCCGCGGCTTTCGACCGCGTAAATAGGAAAAAACTCTGGGCCATGCTAATGGATCTAGGCGTGGACCACTCACTAGTTGATACCTTACAAAATTTACACCGTAACACCTCAGCATGCGTGAGATACAGTCAGGAAGGAAAAAAGACCGATTCCTTTAGTTGCAATAGCGGAGTAAGACAGGGGTGTATCCTCGCCCCATTTCTTTTCTCCATTTATATCAACGCATTGGAACAGGACCTTCTTAAACTTAAAGTTGACTCACCCCGAATCGGTCATCGAGCAGTACCTGTACTACTTTATGCCGATGACGCGGTTTTGCTCTCGAGAACACCTCTGGGTCTACAAAGATTAATCGATGGGTTCGTTAAATTTATGGACAAACTGGACCTGGCAACAAACCTGGAAAAGTCCTTTATCATGACATCAGGGAAACCTACAAAAGGATCTTTTTCTTATAACATCGGGACACACAAAATAGACCAGGTCAAGTCCTTCACATATCTGGGGGTATTATTCGACCACGACTTATCGTTTAAACCCCTGATTGAGAAACACTCGACCAAACTGGCGGCCGCAGTAGGAGCAATTATGGGGTTCGGGAAGAGACTAGGGAAATGGTCCCCGGAACAAATCATGACCTTATACAGATCCATTTGCTGTGCAAAAGCAAGCTATGGAGCGGAAGTGTGGGGCTTTTTGGGGAAAAAAATCCAGCCACTCCAGACGGAAGAAAATAAATTCCTACGAAGAATACTAAAAGTCCCACAGAGTGTCTCGGCCCACATTATACACGAAGAGCTGGGAGAACTCTTCCTGGAGGATAAAATTAAAATTAAACCCCTTCTGGCTTGGGTGAAGGTATGGACCAACCCAGAGGCGGCCCTAACTAGACAAATTATCGAGGATTGCCTCAAAAGAGACAAGGGCCATGCAATCCCCTGGCTGAAATTTGTTAAAGATTCGCTAACAGAGATTGGTTGCTCTGAATATTTTTTAGCCCCCGACTCTTTAACTCCGGAGTGCAAAACCTCGATCAAAAAACTTTTGCTCGCACAGCTGAAATCGACAAGGGCAGAAAAAGAGAGGCTCAAAGCTACCAACCTCGCTTACAACAACCTTACCCCGAAGCAAGGTATGGAACCTTATCTAAGGGTCATGCACAATGCGCAGGATCGCTACCTCATAACCCGATTTAGAATCAATATGCTACATCACATCCTTGCAGTACCATCTGGATTTACTCGCACAGTGGAGGAGAAGGGTACCTGCGGCTGCGATCATAGATCTCCGCAGGATACCCTTCATTTTGTCCTACTGTGCCCACTCTACGCGATACCAAGACGTAAGTTCCTGGTGGGTATTTTGAAGGAGCAAAGATTTAAGCAAGCGAAACGGGCGTTGAGATTCCTAATGGAAGCAGAGGACGCTTATACTTTATTCTGCACGATAAATTTCATTCGGATCGCAACAAGACTGAGGACCACCAGAGACATTGTCCCTTAAAAAATTGCATTGAACATTTAAATTCACTAAAATTATCCTGTCCCTCCCATTAAGTATATAAAATCTTAAACATTTATATCTTTTAGACTAAATATTTTTTAAAAACATTGTTTTAATTTGTGAACGTTGTATTTGTGCTTTTATGGTGTCTTTTTAAGAACCGAATAAAGTTTATTAAAAAAAAAAAAAAAAAAACAACAGAAGAGTATACATGAAGAAAGACGAAGGAATGTAAAAAGACACAGAGACAAAAATATAGAGAAAAGACAAATATAAAGGAAGACTGACCGTATAAGCAGAGAAGACAGTAACAATTATGACGACAGTGGTGAATATAAAGACAAAAGACAAAATAAACAGTAGGACAAACATGCAAAAATAGGAGCAAGTATGAAAAAAAGTATAAAAAGAGAACAGAATATAAGAAAAAGAAGATAGTATAAGGAGAGAGGAAGGAGTAAGACAAGAGAGGAGGCACTATGACAACAGAGGGTCATATTATCAAGGCCCGGTGTTAAAATTATCGCCGTTTTATCGGCAGGAAACTGCCAATAAAATGGCGATAATTGGCTTGATAATATGCCCTTGTTAATTCCCATATGAGCCCATGTTCTGGTTTTAACATTGTTTAACAGGTTAACATCATAACCTGGGCTTCTACGGGAATTCACAAGGATATATTATCAAGACCATTATCACCGCTTTACCGGCAGTTTCCTGCCGATAAAAGCGGCGATAATGTATCACCCTTTATTGATAATATGGCCTATAATCCCTTAATGTACAGAGACGCACAAACTGATATTAAAGAAATAAAAGCATGCATTACAGTAAAACACTTTTACTACTATAAAATGTTTAACAACAAACTAATATAGGATCATATTATCAAGACAGGCGATAACATTATCACCGCTTTATCAGCAGTTTTCTACCCATAAAGCGGCGATAATATTATCGCCTGTCTTGATATACCCCATAATTCCTTAATGTACATAGATGTACCGCACACACTCCCATACAACTTATCAACTCACCTTTCAAATTGATTTGTAGATTAAGAAGAATACTACTCACACAGTGGATATTCTTATACAGAATCTCTCTAGTTCAGTGTTTACAGCAGAACCGTGAAATGGAAAATTTTCCCTCTTATTTTTACACATAAATACATATAAATAACCAATTAAAATCCTGTACACATTAATTCGAAACAAAACACACATTTCTATTGGTTTAACATTCCAAACCTTTCCAACTGACATAACTTTCCACCCTACCCTCAACAGATCATGCAAAAGTCAACTGTCAACAGAGGTCAAAAGTTCAGCACTGTATAAAACACTGCTCCTCAACAAAGTTAGATTATGCACAAGCACTTACTTATAAGTACCAAAAAGCAAAAAGGTCTCATTACAAGCAACAAATATATAAACACATAAACTTGATAGATATCTGTAAAATATTTATTTTTAATTGATTTTTCTTGCTTACGTACGCTTATGGAACAACTTTCAAAATTCAAACTGTACGCGCACAATACATATACCGTAAAAAAGAAAATAGCATCCATCACTCATTTTTTACAATCCCCGGACACCCCATCCACCGAGGCTCAAATATAACGTTCAAAACTGTGGGGAGAGCCCCAAATCCACCATGGTACCAGCCGGCTCCCTGCGTCATTCGGGAGCCGGAATTGCTTTTGGTCAGAGAAACCAGCTTACATACTGCTCTCTCAGATGAAAACAATCTGCTTTCCTACTTCAAAGAGAACTCTCACCCAACCATAGCAAACAGCAGAGTCCCAAGAATAGGCACCCTATAACACTACAGGAGCTGACCCTCGGAGATGGTGCTCCCCAGGGCCATCAAAGGCTCAACAAAGGCCAATAAAGATTTTGAACTTGGGGATCATTGTAAATCCCCCTAAGCAGTCCTAAGGGATCAGGAAGTCCTATAGCAAATAGCAAACTTTTCCGATCAATCTACACACATATACAAATAAATAAAAAATTACATTTATTCCCACAATAAATTCAAACACATTTATATTGCTTGAACTTTTGCACCCATTCCAACTGACAAAACTTTCAACCCTTCCTCCATTCCACAATCTGCCAGTTACCATAGAAGCACTTCAGGGAACACATAACTCAGCACACAGATGAAAAGTTCATCATACATTGTTGCAAATTAAAACAGCAAGTATGCTTGACTTGAGAGTAAGCATGGGCGTAAAATCCGTTACGCTCGCGGATTTTTCGTATTTTCGGAGAATCCGCAATCCGCGAACTCTCGCGGATGTGGCGAGAATACGCAAATCCGCGCGAAGCGGATTTTTTGTTTGTGTTCGCACTGCTCGCGGTCCGCGGCGCGGGCAGGAACAATCTCGCACTAGCGAAAGTACAAAAATTAGTAAAGGAAGTGGCCCAGTCTCCAACTTCCTGTTCCTGTCCAGCAAGCTCCTCCCATAGGGGTGGGGTGAAGGAAGTGCCCCAGTCTCCAACTTCCTGTTCCTGTCCAGCAAGCTCCTCCATTTCCTGGCCACTTTGATTTCGATCTTGACTGGGACGGATTACTTTTTGTGGTTGCTGCTGGATATTTGGATTTGAGGCCTTTTGGAATACTTTTGGATTCGAAATTTGATTTCACAAAGAAGTAAGTTGATGTTGTTTGTTTGTGGTGATTTTTGTGTGTGTTGCTTTTTTTTCGACTTTTTTGGGGGGAAAATCTGCAAGTTCGCGAGCTGAGGATGTTTTTGCTTGTGTTCGCACTGCTCGTGTCCCGCGCAGCAACAATCTCGCACTCGCGAAATTGTAAAAATTACAATTCTGCACATGAATTGAAAACCACCAGGCTTATTTATGGGTGCATGCATGATACAACTGTTTTGTTGAATTTTTTTTTTAACATGATTCTGGCCAGGGCATGGATGGCATTGGATTGTGGTGATTTTTGTGTGTTTTAGGACTTTTTGGGGTGGTGTTGGGGGCTTGCTATGTGGGTGGGGGCCATTTTATTGACTGGTCCCGTGTGGGTGGGGGTCTAGGGGCCATTTGTAAGCCAGTTTGTGTGCTTTGTGCCATAGGCCTGCACCCACTGTGCTCTGATGTCATCCATTATGCCCAGGGGGGCCCAGAATCGGTCTGTTCGCGTATTTTGCGTGTTTTTCGCCACGTTCGCGCCGTGAAGCAATAATCTCGCACTCGCGAAATTGTAAAAATTGCAATTTTGCACCGGAAAACCACCAGCAGGCAGCATAAGCCTTCTGAAACTTGATGGATGGCATTGGATTGTGGTGATTTGATTTGTGTTGTGTGTTTTCACTTTTTGGAGTAGGGGTTGGGTGCTGGCTATGTTGGTGGTGGCCATTTTGAGGCATGGTCCTGGCCATGTGGATGGGGGGGTCAAGCGGCCATTTTGAAGGCAGGCAGTGAGCTTTGAGACATAGGCCTGCACCCATTGTGCTTTGCTTTCACCCATTGTGCCCAGGCGGAGTCAGGGGTACATGAAAGTACAACCCTCTCTGTGTGTGCTCTCTTGGATCAATGTTAAATTCCTGTTTCCCAAAAATTTAGCAAATCCTAAGTTTGAAATTTCCATATTGTGTGGTGTGCACGTGTGTATTCATAAATGCCTACTTGCAAACTGTTTATTCAAGCGCTACATATGCAACATATATTTACTGATGTTCCTCTGTCTTCGTTTGCTTTTAGGTGCACAAAACTCCGCATCATCGTTGAGCATCAGTGCCAGGAAGAAGTGCTGCTGCGGCCTGTTGTTCCGACATCTGAAGAAGATGGCTCCAAAAAGAGGTGCCCGCAGGTCCTCTTGCAAGAAAGATGTCTCTACTAAGGAGAAGAAGAAGCAAGTGGCACCACTTACCAAGGAGACTGGTGGCTCGACCACTACATTTTTTGGGGAAAAACAACAAGAAAAACAAAGGCCCACCATGAGTGCTGCACAGGTAGCCTGTTTAGTTGTTGAATCACCAACGACCAGTGATGTGGGATCATCGCAAGAAAGTAGCAGCACGCCATCAACACAGGTTTTAACTCATCTCACAAGTACTATTCAACAACCAAAGCCGCAACAACAACTGCATGGGCTACTAGTACAAGCAGAAGTACATGCGCAAGGAGCTGTCCGAGAAGGAGCTGTCCGAGAAGGAGCTGTCCGAGAAGGAGCTGTCCGAGAAGGAGCTGTCCGAGAAGGAACTGTCCGAGAAGGAACTGTCCGAGAAGGAGCTGTCCGAGAAGGAGAAGGCCGAGAAGGAGAAGGCCGAGAAGGAGAAGGCCGAGAAGGAGAAGGCCGAGAAGGAGAAGGCCGAGAAGGAGAGGTCCATGGAGACTTGCAAGTAGAGGTCAGTGAAGATGCCGAGGTAGCGGCGCATGGAGCGGTGCAAGTGCCCACAATGGTTGTTCTTCCAGAAGTAGGGGCACAGGAGGAAATTGACTTTGGAGCCGGGGTATCATGTCAGGAAGACGAAGCCACTCCTCCTGATGATTCATTTTCTCCCAGCTCCCCAGCAAGGAAAAGATCAAGGAGGGTGTGTAGAAGTTCCTCTTCAAGCCCCGCTCCATCAGATGATGATCTGGATCTAGATTGGCAACCATCTCTGACGTCTGAGAGGGAGGCACACCATGAGCTGCGAAAGGTATCACATGTTAAAAGGAAGGGCCCCGGAAAGCTCATACTTATGGATCCGAACGTCGGACTTGATGAAGTGGTGCATTCTGATGTTGTTGAACAGGATGACAGCAATGACCTAGTCATCACACATGTCAGTCCAGCCACACCGGCCATGCAGCAGACAGACATTTATACCCTATCCCGACATCATGCTGAGCGTGACCCTGGCGACGTGCCACTGGTAGCACCACCAACGCAGTCAATTAGTACCACTAGTTCATCAAAACCTACAGCTCCCATATTTTCTCCCCGGAGGGGCACTCCATCCAGCTCGACTCCCTCAAGTAAGGTTGCTGCAATAATTGCACAACCCAATAGATGTCTGCAAGGCTCATCCACCACTGCTTCATCTGGCATTGGCAGCAGTATCACCTCGTGCGGCAAAACCAGAAGTTTCCAGTCCCCAGTTTGGAACTTTTTTAGTGTCCATGAAAAGTATGATAACATAGCCGTTTGTTGCATTTGTAAGACTAGCGTTAGCCGTGGTAAGACTGGTACCACCTATGGAACCGGAGGCCAGATAGGTCATCTTGAAAGAAAGCACGCTGTCGAATGGTTTCCGCACCTAGCAAACGTCAAGGGAAAGCGATTCCAAAGGGCAAGTGGCCAAAATATACCCATAGTAGGTGTTTCATCTGAAGATGATGGGGAGGTAGAAGAAGCGTCAGACATGTGTCCGGTTGCACCCAGTACCCCTGGCAGCACCACACCCTCCGTAACACATAGCAGGCACACTGAGAGTCTGGGAGACACACCAATGCGGGAAATGTCAACACTGATCAGAAGTGGGTCGAAGAAGGCATCAGCATCATCCCGTAAATTTGTCCAGCGCACCATTTCAGCCATGTTCTCCTCAGATGCGCAATTTCAACGCAACCACCCAACTGTACGCCTGTATAACACTAAGCTGGCAAAAATGCTAGCGGTGGACCTTCTCCCTTTTTCGTTTGTCGAAGGTGTGGGTTTCCTTGAACTCGTGGCAACATTGGCCCCTAAATGGAAGGTTCCTAGCCGGTACTATTTTGCCAGGGTTGCTGTTCCAGCACTACACAAAGAGGTGCTTGAGTTGGTGGGGGCAGCTTTGCAGAAGAGTGCTGTTCACACTATACACCTGACAACAGACATGTGGACCAGTTGCCAAGCCCTTGATTACATGTGCATCACTGCACACTGGGTCTCTTTTTCAGGGGTTATAAAACAGATAAATGCAGGTGGTGACTTGGTCGAGATTTTTAAGGGTGCTCGTAAACATGCAACATTAGCCATGTTTGGCATGGAGAAAAGTCATACTGCAGTCAACATTTTGGCTGACTTTAACAAAAAGGTCTTGCAATGGCTGCGCCCAAGAAATTGCAAGGTTGGTTATGTTTCTACAGATAATGGCAGGAATGTAGTTAAGGCCATGGAGGACGGTTTCTATTTCAGAGTGCCTTGTTTGGCGCACTGTATCAACCTTGTTGTGCAAAATTTTTTGAAAAAAGAACTTGCAGTCGACAAAACACTGACCATCTGCAGAAGAATATGCACACATTTCAACCGTTCTTTTAAGGCCCGGAAGGAGCTGAGGCGCAAGCAAAATGAACGTAGAATGTCAGTGAAAGCACTTATCCAGGAGGTGGCAACACGTTGGAACTCAACCTTCTACTTGCTTGAGCGTCTGCATGAGCTGTTTCCAGTAGTCAATGAGTATTTCTACAACCTGGGTGGTGATGCGACAGAAATGATGCTAGCGGTGGAGCAATGGCAGCTAGTTAAAAGCCTGACAGACATGCTTCGTCCTTTTGAGGTCTTCACGCGTGACGTCAGCAGGGAGGACTGTTCTTTGAGCAAAGCTATCCCATTGTTGCTGAAGCTCGAGCACCAAGTCAAGGTGGTGTCTTCACAATTAAAGGACGTTGGAAAGAACGAAGCACATGAGTTGGCGCAGAGATTATTACAATGCCTAGTTAGCAATGAACGGCTTGTAAATATCAAGAAACAACAGCACTACATTTGTGCTACTATTCTGGATCCACGTTACAAAAAGCCATTGTTTGGCAAAGTAATAATTCCTTTTGAAACATCGGATGTTACAGAGTACAAAGGTTGGCTAGCTCAGTCAGCCATTCGTTTTGAAAGAGAGCGGAAGGAAACTGTAGGAGAAGACAGTACTACTAGTGAATCAGCAGGCCATCAGGTGTCCCAAAAAAGCACTTCTGCATCTGTGCCTCTGGCAGAAGTGAGTGACTTTCCCTCTGAGCCGTTAACCACACCAGCAACCGTATCATCTGCACCAGGCCCAGGCGATATGTCTGAAGCGGGTTGGCTAACTCAGCTAGGGTTTCCTTGTCCTAGAAAGGACACAGAAGTGCAAAGTACAGGAATCCGGGAGGACATTCTTTCAATGGTGCAAGCCTATCTGGATGACTCAACAGAGGTCAATATTACTGAGGACCCATTGGCGTATTGGCATGGGAAAAGAAAAATATGGCGAGAGCTCACCAACCTGGCTATCAATTACTTGTCTTGCCCACTCGCAAGCGTGTCCTCAGAACGTGTTTTTAGTTCTGCTGGTGGCATTGTGACTTCCAAAAGGTCCCACCTCTTGCCCGCAAATGTGGAGCGGCTCACCTTGATAAAGATGAACCAGCACTTCATACCACCAGATTACAGAGTACGAGAATCCACGCAGGAAGAAGAGGACACCGACCTACCTGAGGAAAGTTCTCCTCAGTTACCAGAAGTAACCCCGACTGATGATTTAGCAGAGTATGAGGACGAGTTCTGCTTCCCTGACAGCGAGTTCTGAAAATGAGCCAATCATTCATTAATTGTAATTAGTCCTCCTTATTCACTTTTATTCCTGTGTGTCTGTCTTTCTTTAGCAAGTGCTTCATCACATTCCCAACAAAACTGTAATCAACCAATAAAACAACAAGCCCATCAACAGAACTGTCTTGATTTTGATGCCGCAGCATTCCTCAGGTTCACAACAGTTAGTTGACAAGAACTCAGTCCTGGTCGTCTATCCTGAGTCCTCCTCCTCCAGACTCACCCTATCCATTACCCATAATGCTGATGCCTGGATTCTGCACAATGAAGAAACTTACGTTGACGAGTCCCCCACTGTGAATTCCAGGTGGAGCCAGCCCTCAAACACAAATTACAGGTAAGATAAGCGTTTGGATGGGAGGTAGTATAATGGAGTATTCGGAGAGGCGAGAGAGTGACAGTGGTACTAGCAGTAAAGTCCTAGGGCTCTTGAATTAACAAACTCTGTGACAGGCATTTACTTAGGAAAACATTTGGCCTATTGCACGTGAACGTGTAGGCGTTATTATTGCTCGCTTGCCTGTCTCAGGGGTGCTGTCTCTGGGGCTTCTAGGTTTTTGGGTTGTGTGAGCACCGCTGCCACATTTCTAATGTTGATTGCTTTTGTTTTGCAGAAAATCCACGCCGGGAAACTCCAGTTGGGGCCCTGCTGCAGAACGCCTTAGGACACTGTGAATTCCAGGTGGAGCCAGCCCTCAAACACAAATTACAGGTAAGATAAGCGTTTGGATGGGAGGTAGTATAATGGAGTATTCGGAGAGGCGAGAGAGTGACAGTGGTACTAGCAGTAAAGTCCTAGGGCTCTTGAATTAACAAACTCTGTGACAGGCATTTACTTAGGAAAACATTTGGCCTATTGCACGTGAACCAACACGATGACAGTGTTCAGTTAAATGAACTTACTGCAAAACCACCACCCACCAAGCTCAAAAGTAGTAAAAAAACAGGTATGCTCAGATAAAGTTTGAAAAAGTATATTTATATCCCTAACAAAATAATCTCCCGCAAGACCCTCCCTAACCCCAACAAATAAATAGTCCTTCAAAAGTCCCCAAAAAACCCAACTCCCAATTCCCACCCCCCAAAAGTCTCCAAAAAAGGGGAAAGGGACACTCTAGGGATGCAAGCTGTTAAGTTTGGCCTCCAGGGCATCATGCCTTAGGGCCAGGGCATCATACTTCTCCTGGAGGATGGCTTGATCTAGGCGGAGGCCCTCCACCACATTCTGATATTTGCTCCATTTCTGGACCTCCGCCTCTAGGTCGGACACTCTGCGGAGTGCACGGCGCAAGCGAGCCTTAACAGTACTGCGAGGTGCAGCTTTTGCTGCTCGGCGGTGGCGTCTTCCAGCACGGCTCCGGTTCGCTGGAGCACTGCGCTTACCGGCAGAACGTGGGGTCACGGAGGAGGATGCAGATGTTGATGCACTGGACTGTGTGTCGTCCCCCTCCAATTCCACCAGCCGCCGATATTGCGCAACAGTGGCATCCAGCCTCCGTTGCCGGGCCAGTACAGCCAGCATACTCCTGCTCGGTTTTGCAGTTTTAGTATTACCAACTATATGAAGAAAGAAAGACATAATCTGTAACGAATGCTCTTTAAGAATATGATTAACACAAAATGATTCAGCAGGAAGTTGTGTCACAGTACAACTAGCAACTAGCCAGCGCAGTACAAAACTATTCAGGCCAGTATCATGGGCGTCCGCAGGGAGGGGCAAGGGGGGGCGCTTGAATCACCATTTCCCTTCCCACAACTCACTTGTATCCTTGGTTTGATGCTCTTTCATATGAAAGAGATCTGGCAGAAGCCCAGGTGATATGTCTGTTTCCCTCTCTCTCTCTCTCTCTGTCTCCCTCTTTATGTCTCCCTGTGTCTCCCTCTACCTCGCTGTCTCTCTCTCTCTGTCTCCCTCCCTCACCCTCCCTCTGGCTCCCTCCCTCTCTCTCTCTCCTTCTGTCTTCCTCTCTCTCTGTCTCTGCCTCTATTTGTCTGTCGGTCCCAGCCTGCTGTAATTACCATATTGTAATTTGTCACTGGGCCACCACTGGATACACATCATATCCTATCTAAGAGTCAGATAGTACCATGATCCAGCTTACCTGTACTCGCCACCGCCACTGTCTCCTTCCTCACAGTCTGTACTTCTTGCTCTTGGTCCGACTCCTCTAGCGCCGCCTCCTCCCCAGATTGATCCTCGGACTCCGAGTCAATGATGACCACCACATCCGAGCTGGCCCCGCCACCAGATGTTCCACCTACAAAGTAGATTTAAGAATGTTAGATTACACCACTCCACTAGTATTTGGTCTACGATCGAGCGACCGCGAGCAATGAAAGCCGGTACCCTGCTCATTTGGAAAGTGTTCCTCCATGTTAGATTGACCTATTGGCCTACGCACAGTGTGTGACTGTCGCCTCCTGTGTATCCAAAAATCAAAACAACCCAGTCACCCCCCCCTCCCCTTGTACCAACCCCCCCCCCTGTCTTGATAAAGATCCGCGTGACCACCAACCGGGGCACATTAGGATCGAAACGTCGACGCACAATACTGGTCAAGAACCCTCCGGGAACGGGCACAGTCACCATCTGTCTCCTTGGAGTATTAACTTAGAACTCTGACCGCCAAAAATCTTCCCCCTCGCCCATTCTTCCTTGTATAAACTTTGTATATATTTGTAAATAAGTGTCACTGAAATTGTTGCACTATTCACTTTGTTCACCAATAGTCACTTTTTCACTTATAATTGAAATTGAAATGGAATGAAGTAATTCCGGTGTTTTAATGTGACTTTGCTCTTTCAT
The DNA here is from genome assembly GCF_964261635.1 of Lissotriton helveticus. Classification (NCBI taxonomy): domain Eukaryota; kingdom Metazoa; phylum Chordata; class Amphibia; order Caudata; family Salamandridae; genus Lissotriton; species Lissotriton helveticus. The sequence goes on along the minus strand of NC_136059.1, from coordinate 52,208,852 downwards.
AAAAATTTTGAATTATATTTGTTGTCAGAGAGGTCTTCTCTTTTTATTTGTTATCTTTTGTTATGAGCTAACCTAGCCTTCACGTAAAAGCAATTTACTCACCCGACAGAACCATTTTTGTCTTTAACCATACATACCCAGGTTCTGAGGGACACAGGGTTACCCCTTCTTGGTAAAAAGGGCCAGTACAGCCAGCATACTCCTGCTCGGTTTTGCAGTTTTAGTATTACCAACTATATGAAGAAAGAAAGACATAATCTGTAACGAATGCTCTTTAAGAATATGATTAACACAAAATGATTCAGCAGGAAGTTGTGTCACAGTACAACTAGCAACTAGCCAGCACAGTACAAAACTATTCAGGCCAGTATCATGGGCGTCCGCAGGGAGGGGCAAGGGGGGGCGCTTGAATCACCATTTCCCTTCCCACAACTCACTTGTATCCTTGGTTTGATGCTCTTTCATATGAAAGAGATCTGGCAGAAGCCCAGGCAATATGTCTGTTTCCCTCTCTCTCTCTCTGTCTCCCTCTTTATGTCTCCCTGTGTCTCCCTCTACCTCGCTGTCTCTCTCTCTCTGTCTCCCTCCCTCACCCTCCCTCTGGCTCCCTCCCTCTCTCTCTCTCCTTCTGTCTTCCTCTCTCTCTGTCTCTGCCTCTATCTGTCTGTCGGTCCCAGCCTGCTGTAATTACCATATTGTAATTTGTCACTGGGCCACCACTGGATACACATCATATCCTATCTAAGAGTCAGATAGTACCATGATCCAGCTTACCTGTACTCGCCACCGCCACTGTCTCCTTCCTCACAGTCTGTACTTCTTGCTCTTGGTCCGACTCCTCTAGCGCCGCCTCCTCCCCAGATTGATCCTCGGACTCCGAGTCAATGTAAATGTAAAATGTAAATGTATAGGCATTTATATAGCGCACTACTTACCCGTAGGGTCCCAAGGCGCTTCGACCGCTGCGAAACCCTTCCTGGCTTCCCTGAGAGATGGTCCCTTAATGGGTATCTCCAGGGTGAGACCAGGCATCCCCGGCGGTCTGGTGGGGCCGTTAGTGAAGATGAGGCAAGCTAATGCCCAGAGTTGCCGAGTGTGATCGCTGATCAGAGTGGGAACCGAGGCGAGAGAATTATCGAGTCCGCTGACCCTGGTCCAGAAACCTGCCGCGCCGGGAATCGAACCCTGGTCCCGGGCCGTCCTCTGCTCTCGGGTCTGCCGCCTCTAACCAGTGAGCCACACTACTTCACGTCACGTCACGTCAATGATGACCACCACATCCGAGCTGGCCCCGCCACCAGATGTTCCACCTACAAAGTAGATTTAAGAATGTTAGATTACACCACTCCACTAGTATTTGGTCTATGAATGAAAAAATGTGAAAACAACAGAAAAATTAATTGACTGTCTACTCTAGTCTAAAGTAAAAATGTCCCTCCTTCCAGGGAAAGCTGTTGTCTTGCTTCATTTTTTTGTCACAATTGTTGAATGCTTGCTTAATTTTAACACACACTATTTTTCTCTGAACAGACAGAAACTGGACTTCTAAGGACAAGAGCAACATCAACTTCTAACCAGGTGAAAGCTCGGCTCGACCACAAGAAATGTGTTCCAATCCATTACTCATCAACTCAGCACCAAGCACTTTTCCATTTCCAACTAACTTTATTTTAATATATGTGTTTACTTAAACTTTTAATAAAGCTTTTAAACTTGAATAGACTCTGTGGTTTTTAGTCCTCCAGACTAGAGTGACTGAGCGAAAAGTTTTGCAATTTTTGCAAGGAGGAGTCCGTGCCGCTGACACTACCAGGTTTATTTATACAGTGTGCCAAACACGCCACTCTGAAATATTATTACTCTGGTCTTTGGTGTCCATAGTTCGGTTTGTGGAGAATTGTCCCTGCAACAGTAGGATTATTGATTTTGCTCCTATCTAAACACTATTTCGAAACAATTAAATTAGGAATGCTTGGACAACAATAGGTCCTCTATATTTAAATGAAAACTTACTGGGGCCAGCAAAAGAGCACTCGCCGCCCTGGCCTGCATCCTCCTCCTTTGGAGCCACTGCATCCGATGTTTCGGTCCGCTTGCCCCTGGGCGGACCTGACGTACAACATGAAAGAATTAACAGAAAACATTGATGATTGCTGCTTGCCGATGTCCTTGTCAACCAAATCAAACATTTAGAAAGAACAAGAACCAACTATTTCATCCAAAAAGAGGGCTACAAAGGAAGGACTGCACCTGAGCCTCTACTCTAGGGGCAGATTTACAAGCCCCTTGCAGCTCTTTTGCTCCATTCTTGCGTCAATTTTGTGACGCAGCGCCACAACAAGAGAGGCGCCATGGTGTGGCGTATATTAACAACGTGACGCATATGGGAGATGCATCCCATTCTAAAGCCCTGCGCCATTAGGGAGCATTCCAGCGCAAGGGAGGGCGTTCCTGCGCAGGAACGCATGCTAAAAGTGGCTATGGGGAATATATAAAATTTCAATCAGTCATTTAGGACAATGATGCGTCACTGAAACCCTGCGCCTGCATGAAGCAGACTTACGGCTTGACGCAGCATTGCTGGAGCTGCGCCATCGTTGCAACGCAACTCCATCAATGAGCCGCCTTTACGGCACCGATGCGTAACGCTTCGGTGACGTTTTGGGACCATGGTGTGCCGCATTGTAAATACGGCGCACCATGGGTGGTGCTGGCGTGCCGCACACTTTGCAGGGATGCGCAGGTAATTGCTAATCTGACACCTAGGGGCATACTTACGAGTTCTGAGCTGGACACCTCCAGATGTGCACCAGAACAAATGCGTAACGCAAAACTAACCTTGCGTCACGGCAGATGCGCCGCTATTACAATGCGGCAAACCCTGGCGCAAGGGTAGGCAGATGCGTGACGCATCTCGTGACGAAAGAGGGGCGCATCTCTAGAGTCGCGTCGCGGGCGCGATGCAACTATAGCAGTGCTCAGGGCTGCCCAATACTCAACATACCGCATCAGTCCTTACGCCTGCTTCAAGCAAGCAGGCATAAAGAATTGACATAGCAGCGTCGCGGAAGTGCCTGCGTTAAATCTTGTAGATTTCACGCAGGCACTTTTGCGAGGCACACATCTGCCTGACCGCCACCCCCCCACCCCCCCTTGCGTGGGAACGCACCCATTGTGGCTCAGGCCCAGGCCTTCACGTGGCGCATCTCCTTAGATGGATCACGTTGTACATGACTCGCAGGGATGCGCCACGTTTACGTCGCTGTGCGTCAGGTAAGGCAGTGTAAACGTGGAACAAGGGGCTTGTAAATCTGCCCCTTTGTGTCTAGCATTACGCAGTTCTGTAAAATACACTCATACATTACTCAGCCCAATTAAATGAACACAAAATAGAAAACAAATAAGCAGTGGCACCGGCACAGAGAAGGAGAACAGTGCACCTGAAATGCACAGAAGATTTTGAAATATTAATTTACCTCTCTTATCAATGTAATCACCAGCAGCATTATTGCTCTTTGTAAAAAAATTAAAGCAAACATTTGCAATATAACACAGTCACACAGAGCAGGAGAAAAAACAGAGTAGTGAGTGATGAAAAAATTGCTACTACTACTCACCAAGCCCGGGGACCTCCACTCCCAGCACGTCTAGCAGGTCACGCTCTCGGTCCAGTATATCGGTCCAGCGGTGGGTGACTTGATTGTAGGTGCGCTGGACCCCCGTGATCTTAAAAAGGGCCCGGCACACCTGCCCCCACCGCTTCCGTCGCTCCTGGCTGTTGGTGTAACCAGCAGCGATCCTGCCGCCTGCCGCGATGGTCCTGGGGAGACGGCGCTGCACATAAAAAACAAGTGCGCCCACCTCCTCAGGGCTGAAGATCTCCCGGGGCACCACCATTTCCGCCCTCAAGCGACCACACGGGAGCCGGGCACGGGCTGCGGTGCCCGTCTTGGGCAGCTTGACAGCTGTCTTGACCATGTTCTGGGCAGGTGTTAGCAGTAAAGAAGAGACAAAATGAAAAAGAATAAGAGTAGGGAAGAAGGAAATAAAAGTTTAAAAAAGTAGTTGAAAAGTAAACAAAAGTAGCCTAAAACACAAAAATATAGATCTAGAAAAATAGAGGGATAGAAAATAAGTTAAATAGATCAAAAAAATATTAAAACAAGCAAAGGATGGCAGAGATATACAGAGGATAGAAACACCATACCCAGACACATAGGAATGAATGAAAAACAAGATGGCGGCCCGATCACGTGCGCGTAAGTAAGTTCGCACGCGATTTCTCTCGCGAACTCGTGCGAACTTGCATTCGCAAGGCGCGCATTGCGCGAGATTACACATAGCGGGCGGAAACGGAAATACGTCACGCAAACAAAATGGCGGCGCCCATACTCAACCTTGGGGTAACTCGCACGAGTTCGCGACTTCCACGGGCGAGTTCGCACTACGACGCGCCTCGCGAATAGGGCGAAATTACCGAAAAACGAGTTTTGCAAAAGCAAAACCAACGAGCAGGTGCAAAAGTTCGAGCTCATCATTTGTAACCATTTACCTGTAGTGCTTCCTGAAGGGGCCCTCCAGAATCCGGTTGCCTACTTGCAACTATTGTGTGACCCTGCTCTGACAGTCACAGAATAGTTACAAGTATGCCATTGCATCCTGTTAAAAAAAATTTACATTGCATTTGCAACAAAAAGGAAAGGGAGCAGACAAGCAGGTGCCAGCCTTCATTAATGTCAGTTGGGGCAGGGCAGGTGTTGTTGTTTGCAAAACTTAAAGCACTTAGCAGGTGTGCACTCACTGGTCAATCAGAGGGTGTTGTGATGACACCGAGGGTGGCATGGGTGTGCCAGCCAGAGGGTGGCATGGGTGAACCAGAGTGCCAGTGTTGACAGAGGATGGCAGTGCTTTGCTTTGCCCCAATAATGTACACTGGTGAACCAGAGGGTGCTGTGATGACACAGAGGGTGACATGGGTGAGCCAGAGGGTGGCATGGGTGACCAAAGAGAGTGCCAGTGGTGACAGAGGGTGGCAGTGATGAAGAAAACCTTGCAAACAGGCTGGGCACGTAGAAACAACAAGTTCGCAAAACTGGCGACCCGACAAGTAAGTTCGCAATTTGCGAAATTGTACAAAACCCTCGCGAACTTGCAGAAACCCGTGCTAACACACACACCCCCAAAAATACGCAAATCCGCGAGAATTCGCGGATTTCGCGGATTTTCGCAATCCGCAAATACGCAAATCCGCAAATTCGCGGATTGCGAATCCGCAAAATCCGCCCATGCTTACTTGAGAATATACCAGCTTATCTTATGTAACGTTCTTTTCTATCAGTTTTTCTTAACCAATAAAAATAAGGCTTTTAAAAAAAAGAAACATGCATCCTAGTTTTCTGTAAAATGTTGTCAAAACTGCATGTTGTCCACCATTTCAGAAAATCCTATTTTTCAAACTGCCATTTCATTTACAGACACCATCAGAGTGTATCCAGACCTCTCTTCAAAATGCTTACAGTGTGGATTGTGGGACACAGCTATATTTTCTAGAGCCAAAAGTACGCACAACAGAAAAGAATTCACAAGGATCTAGGTTTACCAAATGTTGACAATAAATGGATTGGACAGAGAGGATTAAAGTGGCACCAATTGATGCCATTGGTGAAATCCTTTTTACATCTCCAACACCCTGACCTCATAATTGTGCACTGTGGTGGTAATGACCTAGGCACTTTGACTGGGGTAGGTCTGGAAATTCTTAGGAAAGACACCTTTAGTGAATTTATGGCACTTTTCCCCCAAACTGCCTTTGTCTATTCTAATATATGCCAAAGGTAGAACTGAAACTGGTCCAACCACTATTGTCAACAGATTGAAAAATCTAGGAAACATGTGAAAAAATCTATTTCTGCCTTTCTCTGAGACTATCGAATGGAGTCCATTTACAACAACAATCTGCGTTTCAATATGCATGGCATCTATAGGAGAGATGCTGTATATTTTACAGATGAGGGGAACAGAGTCTTCCTCATAAACTTATGACTCTGCATCGGTACTTACTTGTAGGTACTACAATCTCCCAATAAACACAAGGGCTCTTTTTAGAGCCACACAACACATAAACAAATATACTTCATAAATATCTAAAATTATTTTTATTTTTCTTGCTTAGGTATGCTTACCAGACGACTTCCAATATTCCAGCTGTACGTCGTCCATACGTGCTTGGTACGCGTACGATAAATCTACCATGAAAAAAATTGCCTTTATCACTAATTTTCTATAATTCCCGAGGACCCCATCCCCCGGGGCTCAAATCTAACGTTGTGGACCGTGGGAACAGCCGCAAGGCCTCCACGATCCCAGCCGGCTCCCCACTTCCTGCGGGAGCCGGCATTGCTATTCCTCACAGAGAGCAGCTTACATGCTTCAATTCTAATTTCAAACATGATTTCAACAGTTTGTTATACATTTTATAAAATAATATAGTACTGCAAGCTAAAGCAGAAAAGTCAGCACAATTATGATAGAATAGAAAATCGAAAAAAAATATATATACTTCTACACTCAACAAACTCGTAACCAGAGTACACAGTTTAATTTAAAAGCACCCTACCACAACTAGTTTTTGAAACGCATTGTAGAATAAAATGCGTCACAAAATAGGCTACATACATGGTGACTCTATAACGTCACATAGAAAAAAGAAGGCCACTCTTACGCTACCAGGAAAACACAACAAAAGTACAAGGCCCAAACTTCCATTGTTGTGATTTCTTATTTGCATGTCTAGTTGTCAGATCGACACACACACTCCCTCATGGCTGGTATACACCCACACCACACCCATTCAGCACATCCGTCACTACACACGTGACCCTATGTATAAAAAAGACGGAGCGCACGTGTTGTACCCGATTTTAGAGTTGTTCTCAAAGCACCGAACAAGGGGCCCACTACTACATGCGTGGCCTCTTTGGTCACTGAGTTAGTGGTGCCCGAAGCACTGAGAGGGTGAAGAACTTGCGATGATGATGATGAGGGTCTCCTCGTCAGACTTCATGAGATCGGTCTGAGGGGGACGGTGTTCAGCTGGTTTAGATCATTCTTAGCGGGCCGTCGACAAACGGTCTGGGCCTCCTCATGCTCTGCCGTGATGCCGCCTTTGGGAGTCGGAGTCCCGCAGGGCTCTGTGCTGAGTCCGACTCTTTTTAACATCTTTATGACTCCATTGGCGGCACTGGCAGAGTCCTTGGGGGCCCAGATCGTATCCTATGCCGATGATACCCAGCTCCTCTTTACGTGTGGGAAAGGAGAGGAGTTTGACGGAGAGAGTATTCGTGAGTGCCTTGGGGCTGTTTTCAATTGGTTCCAGTTGAACAGCCTCAAATGCAACTCAGACAAGTCTGAGGTACTCTTTTTGGTTGTACTTCTGATCCTGATTGGCAGGAATGGTGGCCGATTAATATGCTCCCTCCTGCACATTCCTCCCAGCAGGCAAAAAATCTGGGAATTAAGATCGACAATGGTTTGACGTTGAGATCTCAGATCCTCGGTCTTACGGGAACATGTTTTGGCCTCCTGAAGATGCTCCGGAAGTTTCTTCCTTTGCTTTCAGAAGAGCACAGGAGGATCACTGTGCAGGCCTTAATTGGCTCCAGATTGGACTATTCCAACGTCCTATATCTGGGCCTACCGGAGTATCTACTACAGCGCCTTCAGGTGGTGCAGAATTCAGCTGCTCGGGCCATTTTCGGCCTTCACAGGCGAGCCAGAGTGTCCGGCCTCTTGCAGTCGCTTCACTGGCTGCCTATCTGGAAGCGTATAGTTTTCAAGGTGTTGACACTGGCTCATAAGGCTCTTTATGCCTCGGGCGCGAAATATCTGCAACTGAGGCTTACCTTTTATCGCCCGGCCCGATCTCTGCGATCCGAATCTCTCTTCCTTGCGGTGGTCCCTCGAGTAAAAAGGGCCCGCGTAGGGGGTCGCTCCTTCAAGCTGAAGGCATCGCAGCTTTGGAATGCTCTGCCATTGGCTCTACGTAGCATTTCTAATTTGCTGACCTTTAGGAAGGCCCTCAAAACTTGGCTCTTTGCCCCTTAGCATGCTCCCTCCTTTGTTTTGTTGTTCTTCTTTTATCGCACTGTGTTATGTTTTTTATGCTTACAAGCTGCCAATAAAAAAAAATAAAAAAAAGCGCCGGGACACTCCAATGGAGTAGCCGTGCGCTATAGAAATCAAAAATAACATAACATAACATAACATGATGGGAGCACGAGTATGTTTTGAGCCATAGAGGTATCAAGACTCGGCAACACGTATGAGACTTCTTTGTTGGAGATCGTGACTATATCATGAAGAAACTCGTTTCCACAAAAGGTGAGCAGTGACACTTGAGTACGCATCAGAAGGAGTCAAAGGGTTGTAGCTGACTACATACAAAAATGCGACCTAATATTTTACACAAACGCACTCCTATATAATGTATTAATTTACATATTTAATTTTTTTTCCCAATAGCAGTAACGTTTTTATAATCGCTGAAATGTCCGGAATATATTCACAATACAAACAGGGACATATTATCAAGGACCGGTGTTCGAATTATCGTCATTTTATCAGCAGGAAACTGCCGATAAAGCGACGATAATGGGCTTGATAATATGCCCTTGTGAATTCCCATAGCACCCCAGGTTCTTGTGTTAAAATGGGCTGCTATGGGAATTCACAAGGGCATACTACCAAGCCCATTAGAGAAAATGTATCGCCCTTGCTTGATAATATGGCCCTTTGTTTCCGAAACAACAACAAATTATTTGTGAAAGGAAAGACTAAGTAGTCTGCAGCAGCTTCACTATGTAGAAATGTATAATTACCCCCTAGCAGTAACAACAAATAGGTTACAACAGTCTGACAAACAGATCCACAAGCTTATTACGTGACGTTTGAGTAACTTTTAACATGGGTAAAGTGACGCAAGGAGCTTGTAAATCTGTGTCTGACTTTTCAAGAAAAACTCTCAACTCCAAACTCTGCGACTCAATGAGCTGCAACAGTCTATGTACGGAATATTAAGAACCCATATTAAAATTCACTTTTGACAGTAGTTTTGAAACTAAGTTTACGATGATTAATAAAAATGTCCTTTTGTTTCCTTCACCACACATCCTTCAGAAGCAACCACGGCCTATCGAGCAACAGCAACAGAATTGTCTGCAACGTATTGAATATACTTTGACGTATAGAAGCAGAGTTCAAGTCAAGTGGTGAACTCCGGTGGCCGCACTGTTTATACAAGGTAAGCACAGCAGCCTACATATACAATGCCTTCATAGCAATGCATTAGACATAAGTTGGCATATTTACAATCCTGTTATGACACTTTTGCGTCAGTAACAAAGTAGGCACTTCCATATAGACACCACTTGAACGCGGCACTATAACAGAACTGAAATGTACGAGGCACACTGCGCACGTAAAACCGTAGAGTTACCTTGGCTTGTAATGCTTCAGCTCATTTACTCACATCTACATAATTCTAAACTCAAATTTTCTTTTTTGTTTTGCAGATTACCAATCGGACATCTTTTGGAGTCCATTTAACGATTTGTTTATAATATTGTTTGTTGTTAAAGTAATTTTTCTAGTTGCTTCTAATATAGTTATAATTAAGTTTCATTTACATTTATTGTTTTAATAAAAGTTAATAAAAAAACTACATACTTCTTTTATTTTGTGGGGGTGGGGGTATGACGGTCCACAATAAAAATAATGTTGAAATACTATAGTAAGATATTCAAGACTAGGATTGAAAACTAAAACTACTGAGTTCTATTTCCTCTGGATAGACTACAACTTAGAAAAGAAATCAAAATAATATGAAACAATGTGTACCACATTTTCAAACCTCTTGCAACATTTTCCCATGCAAACTTACCCGCCTACAAAATTAAATGTGCGGGCCTCAATCACACCCCTCAAACCACGGAAACAATCATCCCACAAAGATTTCTATATTGTATGAGGAGCTGCGTGGCCCTCCGCCTACTGCCCTGGAGTCCACCACGCCCAGACCCGGTTACTGTAGTGTCCAGGGGGGAAACAGCCATTACAACACGGTCATAACCACGCGTGATCGTCACCACGGAGCCATTAGCACGCATATGGTTTTACCACGCATGCCTTTACCACACATGCTTTTACAACTACTATCCATTTACCTCGCATGATAAACGCATAATCTTAATAATGTCTTTGTGTTGACGAACACGCGTTGTAATCACTGTAGCTTACGTTCTTCAAATTAGTTTTTAGGTATACGTGTGACCAAGTCTGATAACATCAGAGGTTAAGGACTAACACCGTGGTGTCTCTGGCACGAAATCTCATCGATCACAGAGAAAATAGGAGGACGGTAAAATGAAAGTAACCGATATAATAAAAATAACAGTGAAAAACTACTAAAATGGTGGTGGACGGAGTACGTAATCAACATTTAGCGCCTCGGCACTACGTTTCAAATAAATATAGATAAAATATGATTATTAATATATTACAAAAGTACTGCAGCGGATGACACACACAACCTGGGAAAAGAAAGTGACAAATTTAATACCTGAAATAAAGAAAGCTTTGGTTGTTGAATTTGAAGAAAAAGAAAAAAACGTGGGCTTCTAAACGAGGCTGCGCATGTGTAGAGAGTACAACTGCTACTCAAAAAAAAGGAAAGTTTTACATACTATCATAGAAATGAAGGGGCATATTATCAACAAAAGGCAATACATTAGCGCCGCTTTTATCGGCAGGAAACTGCTGATAAAGCGGCGATAATGGGCTTGATAATAGGCCCTTGTAAATTCCCATAGCAGCCCAGGTTCTGGTGTTAACCTGGGCTGCTATGGGAATTCACAAGTACATATTATCAAGCCCATTATCGCCGCTTTATCGGCAGTTTCCTGCCGATAAAAGCGGCGATAATGTATCGCCTTTTGTTGATAATATGGCCCATTGCTCTTTTTTTGACCAGTAAACTTGCATATTATCAAGGACCGGTGTTAAAATTATCGCCAATTTATTGGCAGGAAACTGCCGATAAAACAGCGATAATGATCTTGATAATACGGCCTTGTTGTTTCCCATAGAAGCCCATGTGAACACCAGAACATAGGCTTCTATGGGAATTAACAAGGACGTATTATCAAGCCCACCCTCCCAACATTAATAAAAAAAAACAGACACTGCAGGTACCCGGAACTGGAAGGTCATTTTACATATTACTGCCCCAGAAAGGTGGCGTTCCCCTCGACGTGTACGGGGAGAGAGGGAGGGAGAGCTCAAAACTTATTTTTTTTTAAAAGACCCGAGGGGTGCCGCTCCCCGAGACTGCGGGGAGTAGGACCGTAACCCCCCACATACTTCAAAATAAAACCAGAGGAGTGCCATTCCCCAGTGCTCGGGGTACCTTACAAGCCCCGATTATGCAAAACAATTGCCTCCGTAATCTGCCCCCACGGGACCTAATGAATAAAACGGACTTCTAGTTTTTTTTCACTTTTCCAACGCGTACATGTACTGCACAAGTACCCCACAATTTTTATTTTTTTTTTAAATAAAAATTGAGCCTAAAGTTCCATGTACCACCACCTTCCGGGTCAGAATGTTTCTACCCTGCCCCCTGCCCCCTTTCCTTATTTCTCAACTTTGTTTTACTGTTTCCTCGGCTCTCGCGACAAACAAGACGGCTGCCAACACTTTCTGGTTAGGGGTATTGACAGCCAATCAGCATGCAACTCCTGTTCGTAATTGTACGTATTTCCGTACGCGTACGCCGCGATTTTTCTTTTTAATAAAATAGAGCCTAAACATCCATGTACGACCCCCTGAGCAAGCGTAAAGGGTCAAAATGTTTCTAGCCTGTCCCCTTCCCTTATTTCTCAACTTTGTTGTACTGTTTTCTTTTGACTCGGTTCTACCGAGGCACAAGATGGCCACCAAAACTTCCTGGCTTCGAGTGTTGACAGACAGTTGACAGCCAATCAGCATGCAGCTCGCGCTCGTAATTGAACGGATCTCCGTCCGCGTGTAGAACTCTGTCTCTAGATATCGCTATGATTTTACGTGTAATTTTCTCAGAAACTACTGAACGGATTTACACCATTTAACAAAAAACACAATCTGCGAACCGAACTCTACCTCTCTGCCAAGTTTGGCGTAATTCCGTTCAGCCTTTCTAGCTGTAGCCCTGACTAAAGGTCCCTATGGAAAATTGCATGGGGAAAACATGTTTTGAGACCCCCTTTTTTTCTCGGCCCAGCTTGATGAATCACCCGCAAACTTTATGGGAAGGAGCGGAACCAAGCAGGCCATTTTCTTGGAGAAATTCATGAAGATTCGTCCACCGGCGCCAAAGTTATTCCAAATAGAATGTTATGGATTTCCTATGGAAAGTAGGTCCTAACTATAACTAGGTAGGTAATATATATATATATATATATATATATATATATACATATATATATATATATATATTACCTACTGGCGGTCGCCAGTAGGTATATATAGTTAGGATTTTTTCTCTATGGGATTTTTGAAAATTCTATGTCTAATAACTTTGGCGTTTGTGGACGGAATTGGCTGAAATTTGCAGGAAAATGGAACATTTTGTTTCTGAGCAGCCACTGAAAATTTGGGGGGGGTTTGTCAAGGGGGGGCTGAGAAAAAAGGGGGGTCCCAAAGCGTGTTTTTAACATTGAGTTTTCCATAGGGCGGTTGGCCTCACTTTTAGCCCGAACGGCTGAATGGATTTGCACGAAACTTGGCAAAATTGTAGGGACTGGTAGCCCGATGTGCCTTTGCTAGGTCTCAATATATGTGCTGCAGTGGATTTTGAGAAATTAACGTTCAAAAAAGATATATATCTGTAACAGCGGACCGGGCAGCGCTCCAGTTCGCGTACTTTTCGTGTTACGGAGCTTTGTGAAGCGAAGCTGATTGGTTCTCCGGCGTCTGTAAACATTCCAAACAGTCCGTAGCGGCCGCCATCTTGTCTCTCGGTAGGATCGAGAGACAAGAGGAGGCCAAAGCGAAGGGGCAAATGACCATAAGGGGGCATAGTAGATCCTCCCTGACCCCCTAGGTTTGATGTGGAGGTTTTAAAAGGGCCCCGCGGGGCAAAAAATAAAAAAATAATAATAATCGAACGGCTGAATGGATTTGCACGAAACTTGGCAAAATATTAGGGACTGGTAGCCCGATGTGCCTTTGCTAGGTCTCAATATATGTGCTCCAGTGGATTTTGAGAAATTAATGTTCAAAAAAAGATATATATCTGTAACAGCGCTCCGCTTCGCGTACTTTTCGCGTTACGGAGCTTTGCGAAGCTGATTGGTTCTCCGGCGTCTGTAAACATTCCAAACAGTCCGTAGCGGCCGCCATCTTGTCTCTCGGTAGGATCGAGAGACAAGAGGAGGCCAAAGCGAAGGGGCAAATGACCATAAGGGGGCATAGTAGATCCTCCCTGACCTCTTAGGTTTGATGTACCATTTTGCCAAGTTTGGTGTAATTCCGTTCAGCCATTCAGGCTGTAGACGTATCTAAATGTCCTATGGAAAATTGCATGGGGAAAACACATTTGAAAGTGTTGAAATTTAGAACCAATTAAAATGTTACTTTGGTTTTGTATTTGTGTGTGATGAAAGTTAATTGGTTATGTATATATCTAAAATGAGAGGAAACCACAGCCATTTTGTGATACTACTGTCTGAGGTACATTTGTGAGGAATTTTTGGTGCTCAATTTCTGGTGTTTGATTTACACAGTACTAACACTTCTCCTACTTTTAAAAAGGTGAGTTGTTAATTTGTAAGGGGAACTATGTTGTACACTTTAAGATAATTTGAAAAATGTTTTCTGTTATTTATTTACAGTCCTTCTGTTATACTAAATACTTGATAAAGTTAGTTTTATATTATGTATTACTAAAAACGATAAATGAAAGTGATTATTTTTTTCTGCAATTTACAGCAAGCAATTTCAAAATAAAATGGCTCACAATGAAGAGACCGTGGCAATTTCTTTTGAATTATCCACTACATTTATTGAAATTGACAGCACCAATAATGAAATATTCTCACAAGGAGGAGATGACTTGAATGATTTTTTTGATCAATCTCTTGATGGCGAATTTATCGAATGTTTGGAGACCATAGAGTTACAAGAATCATCATTGCAGACTTTTCATGAGGAGATTCCTGATGAGATGATTGAAGAGGAAATTCCTGATGAGGACATGTTACTAGTTCTTTCAAATTATGAAAATTCAGAAGATGTTGCCTGGGTGCCGCACTGATTTGGGTATCCGGCGTGGGGCGTCCCGGGGGGTCGGTTGTCAGTAGCGGTCTGTTGTGCGAATAGTTCCAAGGCAGCAGAACGCGCTGAAATCTGGATGGCACGAAGGTGATGTCTAGTAAGTTGCCGCCCAGCAAATAACGGCGTGGGGCGCCGCGGGGGGGGGGGGGAGGCAGTCCAAAGTTCCGTTAAAAGGGCAAAGGAAAGGATCGGTGGTTTGAACCATCAGTCAAAAAGGGGAGGGGGTGCAACAATTTTTCCTACCGGGTCACACTGTGCTTTCACCGGAACTGAGGTCTGCAGGATTCTAGTCATTCAAACTGAGGCTGGCGCCAGCATGGGAGCGCCGACGTCCCGCGGCTACAGTTTCGTCACTCCACGGGCGATCATGGCAGTCATTCCCCATCGGGGGTGTCTGCGGGGGTCGGGGACTCCCGCGGCTCCTCTACAATCTTCAAGGTCTTCAAGGTCGTGGAGGACTACGGTGGTGGAGTCAACCAGTGACCGGGCCATTTCTTTATGCTGGGCCCGCTCTTGCCAGGTCGACCGCCATTTTGAGAGTTCGGTAGCTACTGGCGATCGAGGGGTCAAATGAGCGGACGGGCTCCACCCTGCCGGGCGAGACGTTGCAGCATCGCCACAGTGGAAGAACCCTTTTCCGGGCGCCTGGAGCGCTGAGGGTGCAGCTGGGAAGCCTCCACCTGGGGAGGCGGGAGAGGCTTGTTCGCACCGTCTCTCCCTCCCAGTGCACCCCACGGCGTCTCGCTTGACATTTGTTATGGCCGGACCAGGCGATGAGGACGAGGGGGGGGGTCGGAGGCATGTGCAAGACATCCCCCCCCAGTGTTGTCGCAGCCATTATAAAAGAAAGAAGAAATGTCCCGTCCGTCTTTGGGCCGGACCTCCGGTGGATGGCGGCCGGACGCCCTTTGCTCTGGCCCCATGAACGGGTTCCTTGGCTCATCCGGTGGGGCAGGCCTTGGCGTGTGGTGCCTCTCCTGGGCCTTTCGTGCAGTGGCCTCTCCACTCCCAGGCCCTCCATGGATGCTGGCCCAGACTGGGAGAGAGAGGGTCTAACCTGCAATTCTCCAGGGTTACCGCCACCACGGCCGGATCCCGTCGGCCTCGGCCTCTGGTTGATGGTGGCCGGACTGGGAGAGAGAGGGGAGGGTCGAGGACACGGACATTCCCCCCCCTGCAACTCTCCAGTGTTGTCAATCCCCCTGGCCGGGTCCCGCTGGCCTCGGCCTCTCCTCCGGCTACACCCTACGTGATGATCTCCTGGCCGACGGTTGGCAGCAGGACCCGCCTTATATGTGTTGCTTCCGGTTGGGCGTAGCCGCAAACCTGTTGCACTTTGGAAGTTTCCAGAATGGGGCGGATGTCTGCTGACTTGTATCTTTCCCAGTTTGCCGTTATTTGGGCGTGGCAGGCGGTGGGACAGACACGTTTTGGGGCAGTGAGGGGCGATGAAGCCTCGTTGCCTTGTGGCCGTTGCAATGTCACACTTGGTTTCTCTTACTGTTTTCAGGTTTCTTATTACGGGCTTACTTCTAACGTTTCTTGTTTCTAGGACAATAATAGGTTTTATCATTACGTATTGTTATCGTTTCTTTGTTTGTTATTTAATAAAAAGTTCATCAGTGGCCTACTGATTTTCGTTTTCCTATTCCTTTCTTTCCAGGTTGTTTCATGCTAAAGTTTCTGTTAACAGGATACAGTGATCACTTCGTTATTATTGCATATGTCCTTTTCACTAGGGGTGCTCTCTGGTCGGGCCAGATGACCTATCTCTAGTAAATGGTCCGGGTGAAACAGGTGCATCAATCAGTGGGGAGTAGATAGGCATGACAGATTACAACGGGGGACAAAGGTCCGCATTACCTACCCTTTCACTACTTGCAAAGATTTTCCTACGTTTATTTCAAACAGGGAATACCTCCAAAAAGAACCAATTCCCAAACAGTCAATATTCGGGCAAACAATCAATCAATGAGGAACGAAATAGGCACGACGTGTTAAAGGTTTGCGTTACCTACCCTTCACTATCTGCAAAGGGAGAGAGAATATTCCTATTCTTCCTCGTTTGCAGGCAGAGAAGATCCTTAAGAGAACTAACTTCGAACAATTCAATGCTCGATTCAAACAATCAACAAGGGGTACTGTGAACACAAATGAACGCCGCTTATGTACATACACATTGCTATTTTCAACAGGTTGTTCCTAATGTTTCTATTTTAGCCAGGTCAAAAAGAGATCCCATTAGTGGCCTGCTGATTTTGCTCGATTCCTTTTGTTTTTTTACACGATTTTTCGCTATCTGCAAAGACTAAACAGAGTATTGCGACTCTGTGCTTGTTTGTAAATAGAGAATGAACCAAAGAGAACAATCAATCAAATGGAGAGAGAAGCAGGCACGACGGATTACAACGGGGGCAAAGGCCTGCGTTAACTACCCTTCACTATCTGCAAAGAGAGAGTACTCCTAATAGAAATGAGGGGGGGGCAGCATTCAAAGCAGATCAGTGTGCATAAACACGAAAACGTTTTTACTTACCACGTACTTGACATTCGACAGCTTATGATATTTGCTATTAAAAAACCATTGAAATTCACTGAAAAAACCATAGGTTATAGACCATATATAGTTAGGAATTAGCATTTACAAAACCTTGAAAATTCACTGAAAAAACCATAGGTTATAGACCATATATAGTTAGGAATTAGCATTTAAAAAACCTTATTTTACTCACACAAAACCATTGAAATTCCATATATAGTTAGTTGTACTAACTATATATCGCGCACCCGCAATCTACTGCTGATCATGTCACATATTACATCATTCATGACATGGTCAGTGACATCACTGATGACATCACTGATGACATCTCAAATGACATCACTGATGACATCACTGATGACATCTCAAATGACATCACTGATGACATCACTGATGACATCTCAAATGACATCACTGATGACATCACTGATGACATCTCATTTGACATTACTGATCACATCACTGATGACATCATTCATGTGATAATACGATGAACCTCTTCAGACTCTAATATAACCTTCGATACACTCAGTGTAAACACAGACTCACAGATTGTCATTCATCCATGAAGTTACACACACACCTAGTCAGTCATGCAAACAATCAATCACACCTCCATTTTCCCAACTATACAGTTATACACACCTTACTTATTCAAACATATACTAAAACATATTTACTCTCTTATACAATCCTGGATACAAGTTCACAATGATGCATACAGCCACTCACACATTCACTGGCTCTTATGCACAGTTATTTATATATGTCAAGTCTCACATGTACTGTGTTTTACATATGTACTTACTTTGACATGTAGCACTGAGATATCCATTCACTCACCAATACACTGATGCACACAGTCAACCGCCCATACAGCTGTTTCCACATGCACTTTTGAACCCATACATCTAGTGAATCAACTGCTCACACATCTATGCACAGAGTCATACACCTCCCAGCCACCCACACACACACTCAGTCTCCCATACAAATACTTGGGCAACCAATCAATAACCCATATAGTTACTCATATAGCTACTGAACAACACATGCAGCAGTTTTCAGAACAACAGACATAATGATGCACAAATTAAGACAGTTTAGTCACTAACCCATGCACTCAGTGAGACACATTTAATCACTCACTCATACAGTCAGTCATGCACCTACTAAATCCTTCATCCAGACACTTATACATCCACTCAAGACATATTTTAACTTTACAGAAAAATACAGTCACTGGATGTTGTCATCAGTGATGTCATCAGTGATGTCATTTGAGATGTCATCAGTGATGTCATTTGAGATGTCATCAGTGATGTCATCAGTGATGTCACTGACCATGTCATGAATGATGTAATATGTGACATGATCAGCAGTGGATTGCGGGTGCGCGATATATAGTTAGTACAACTAACTATATATGGAATTTCAATGGTTTTGTGTGAGTAAAATAAGGTTTTTTAAATGCTAATTCCTAACTATATATGGTCTATAACCTATGGTTTTTTCAGTGAATATATATATATATATATGGTAGAAGAACGTCTTGCAATATTTATAACAGTAATTATAACAGCACAAAAGACGAGGCAAACCCAGGAACTGGCGCTTTTGAATTTATTGTGCTCTATCCCATTACGCGTTTCAGCCTGAAGTGGCCTTGATCATATATATATATATATATATATATATATATATATATATATATATATATATATATATATATATATATATATATATATTAGGTAGTTATAGTTAGGACCTAGTTTCCATAGGAAATCCGCAACATTCTATTGGGAATAACTTTGGCGCCGGGTTGACGAATCTTCGCGATTTTCTCAAAGAAGGTGGCTCGCTCTGTTCCGCTCCTTCCCTGAAAGTTTTGGGGGATTTGTCAAGTGGGGGCTGAGAAAAAAGAGGGGTCCCAAAACGTGTTTTCCCTATGTTATTTTCCGTAGGACTTTTAGACACGGCTACAGCCTGAACGGCTGAACGGAATTAGAAGAAATGTGGCAAAATGGTAGAGTCTGATTCGCAGATTACGCTTTTGCTCAAATGGTGTAAATCCTTTCAATAGTTCCTGAGAAAATTAAAAGAAAAAAATATATATATCTGTAAGCGCGCACAGTGTGCGCAAGCGGAATTCTGATTTGCTGTTAAATGTCTGTCAACATTCCAATCAGTCATAATCAGGAAGTGTTGGCCGCCATTTTGTGTCTGAGGCAGAAGAGAGCTCAAAAGAAAAGTGGAGAACGTGAAAAGGGAGCAGGGTAGAGACTCCCTGACCCCCTAGGCCATCTCAGGGGGTCCCTGAAGGACCCCGAAGGCCAAAAAAACTAATTATATATATTTTTTTAAATCATAAGGTGCGCGCACGGTGCACGCACCCCGAGGCAGAAGTGAGTCAAAAACAATAGTGGGGAACGTGAAAAGAGGGCAGGGTAGAGACTCCCTGAACCCCTAGGTCTTCTCAGGGGGTCCCTGAAGGACCCCAAAGGCCAAATAAAACATTTTTTTTTTTTAAATGCGAGGTGCGCGCAACTTAGAAAAAAAACAATAAAAAAGGTAAATAACAAATTTGAGTGCTTATATGTTGATTGAAGATGTAGATTATACTGTTCAACTTTATCCAAATCCTAAAATGTAGCTGTGTCGTTGCATATTACAGGATGCAGTCAATGTATTACAATATACAAGGCAGTTTGTGGAAAAATAAATATATACAAAAATAAAAATTTGATACAGAAATTAGCATTTTAAAAACCTTTGAAATTCACTGAAAAAAACATAGGTTTCACACATGTCATAGTATTTTCCCCATGTTAATTTCCATAGGAAAATTTAGACAAATCTAAAGCCCGAACTGCTGTACGGAATTACACCAAATTTGGCAAAGAAAGAGTCCTTTTTGTTAAATAGTGTTAATCCGTTCAGTAGTTGTTGAGATATTAAAGGAAACATATATTCATATATCTGGGCGGAGCCTAACCCCCCAGAGCACGAGCTTGGCTCTAATTGGCTGCCAACACTTCAAACCAGGAAGTGTTGGAGGCCATCTTGTTCCTCGGATGGTGGAACAAATAAGAGAGGTGGGCAGTGAATACAAGAATTGGCATAGCCAATAGGTTTCGACTTTGGGACGTTATCTTCAAAATACAGCTCCTGCAACAAACTTAGAAAATCAGAAAAAAACTCAATCCCTTCTCCAGGAAAATGTGAAAACTTTGTGAAGTTCTTAAGCAGGAACTTGACTTTTGGTGTCTATTGTCTCGGCTTTCCAGCGGCGCTGGAAGGGCGCCCCCACCCTTTAACTTGAAGCCTCTCGGCAGCATGGGTCTGACGGTGATAGAGTGCCGCAGTCTGCTTGCTCTCTCAGGATGCCCCGGCAGCTTTTTCATAATATTATTCTAAGTAAGTGGGCAAAGCACTACGCTAAACTCGCGTAGTTTGCGAAGTTTGCGCTACTTCGCACTATGCAAATTGCACGTAGCACAGTGCAAACACGCGTGGCGTAGCGAAGTGTTGCGTATTGCAGCGGTCATTTTTTGCTTGCTTGTGGTCCTCAGCGTCAAGTTGGCGATCGCAAGCAAGCAAAATGACATCCCGTCGAGATTTTTTCCTTGTTCGCGATCAGCAACATCAAGCTGCCGATTGTGAGCGTGGAAAATAAACCTCCGGCAAGATTGTCAATGTGGGGAGGTCAGGTTTCGCATTGCGAGTGGTCGCGTATGCTCACGACTGCTCATGATGAGAAACTACCAGTCCACGTTGAGAAAGCTGCCGTTCGAGTAAAAGGCAGCTCGCACTGTGCAAGATGCCGTTTTCAATGATTGCACAGTGCAGACAAGCATCCGGCACTGTGCAATCATCACGAACAGTGCACTACGCAGTCCGCATAGGGCTATGCGTAGCTCACGTAGTGCAAAGTGCACTTCGCGTGGCTACACGTAGCGCTACTTCGTGAACTACGCCCAGGCTTAATTCTAAGCGGCCATGAGAAGGGCCTAGAAGTGCGCTGATTTGTAGGACACCTGACCCCGGGGCGGGCAGGAGGCAGTGGTGGGAGCAGGGAAGGGGTTGCCGCGGAGACGCTGTCAGTCAAGGGAACCCGATCCGGTAGTGGGCCCAGGGTTGACAGCTCCCTGGACTCGCAGCGGAGCCCGGAAACCTGAGCCATGACCGGCGGCAAGTTGAAGGGGAGAGCACCTCCTGAGACTGAAGGGGGTGCTGTGGTAAGGGGTCGTGGTCCAGGGCCGGAGCTCCTGCCAGACCTCTCACTGGCCAGGCAGAGCTGCAGAGATCACCAGGGACAAGGGCAGAACTTTCTCCACATGCTGATTGATGTCACTCAAATATCTGCCAGTCTTTGCGCCTCAGTGTTCCACTGTCAAGTGCAGATGTATACATATGGCTGTTACTGTACCCTTCCAGAAAAGGCAACTGTTCTGACAGCTGTGAAATTGTTTGCAAATGTACATGTCTCGTAAAAACAACACCGTCAAGGTGGAGTTTTTTGCTGATAACTATTATTGCAATCTGTTTTCTTAGGGAGCGCTTGAATACCGTTGAGCAAAGTTCGCACTAATACCATTGATAATAAATAAATCCTGAAGATGATGGTAATAATTGAAACTTTTATTACTAATAATAAACAAACTGAATATACTAATTATAACAAAATATTCACAACAGCGTTAAATAAAACAACAATAATGATAAACATAACGATTAATGATAATAATGACTAATATTAATGGATGTATGACATTACAACGAATGCTTTTACAACGCGGTTTTTACAACGCATACCATTACAACGCGTAGTGCTTTGGGGCGCTGGATAGTGAATAGTTTAATTTACTATTCCAACTCCAGTGCCCGTGGATAGTAGGGAAGGTGTTGGACAGTAAATTAAACCTATTCCCAATCCTAGAGCACCCCCCAGCGCAATGCGTTGTAATGGTTCGCATTGTAAAAGTTGCGTCGTAAAGGCACTGCGTGGTAAAAGTTGCGTTGTAAAGGATGTTTCCCAATATTAATAGTTAAACAACAAGAGCAACTTAATAATAATATATATAAGTGGAAATATTTAATATTAAGCAATATATACATGCATTCCTCCATACTATTCATGTGCAGGGTGAGAGATTAATGTTTTATCCCCAAATGTTTTTATTGATCAATTTTTTTAAAGTACTACTGAAAGTGACACTTTGCTCGGTTATTAAGGATCTCGGTTATTGTGATTTAAAGTTTGTGCGCTGGTGGCATTGCCACTCCGCTCAGGAACCCTCACTTTCTTACATTAGTGATGGTGTGTGTATGGTAGCCCTCCATTGCCCTCTGTGCCTGTGATTTCTCCCACGGTGCTTCAAGTGCTGAGCCGGATCCGGTGTTGTGAAATCGATCCGAGCATGTGGCTCCGGGGGCTGCTGCTCGCGGAGCTGGTGCCTCTATGCAGCCCCTGCAGGATGTAACAGATGTCCCGAGAGATGGCAGTGGCCTCGTGAACGGCCTGGCGCAACTTTCAATATCACATCTGGATCAGGGGAGTTCCGGGGGGGCCAGGAGTGCTGCACTCGCTTGGACTGTCCAGTCTGTAGGAGTCAGCCGGAGTGTAGGGGAGGAGGCAGGATGGCAAGGAGGTTGTGAGAGGTAAAGAGTAGGTGCTGCAGCGCATGGGGTGATAGGACGACTGCCCAGGGCCCCGAGCTCAGCCCATCAAGAGGGGGCCTTGCAAAAGTGTTCCCCCACCGGCCTCGCGCCTATGGTGAGCACTGCATGGCCCAGGAAAGGGCTGCCTCTCCCCTGGGCTTCGCAGGCATGTGTAGGAGGAATAGGGGAAGAGGCCCCCCTCCCCTTGCCTTGCAGCACTGGGCAATGGCTGTTAACACCCAGGGAGGGGGCCCCTTTTTCCCTGGGCCGTGCAGCCCACATGTAGCGCGAGGCCCATCTGCATTTGCAGGTTTGACCTGTTATTGGGAATGCTGTCCACTTCCCACTCCAGTGCCAATTAGCACGCATTTTGGGGCCTGACACTTGTAACGATTTATAAAGATAAGCAACTCTCACGCTTTCAGATGGTGATGAGCTGCGAAAGAGATGCTGGTCAGTGTCAGAAAGGAAGGCGTTGTAGCACAGGAGGGGGGCATGCACCATGCAGGGTCAGGAGCACCTTCCGTAATTTAGATGCAAATAGCTTTCAATCTCTGGGGTCCAAAGAGATCTCTCAGTCCAGGGGCTGTGTGTCAGATCAGTCAACAAGCATTTGCAATGCAATAGGTCTTGCATTAGGAAAGTTTGAGCTATTGGTATTGTAAATGACAAATTTTGTATTCATGTTTTGAAATAGCAAAATTAATAGCTTTGTCAATCACAATGCCAATAGTTTTAACTTTTGCAAATGCGACACCTATAGCATTTGTAATACACTATGTGTTGTATTTACGTGACTTAGATGTATTGATATTACAAATAATAATGGCTTTTATTTTTTTTAATAATGAATGCTTAAATAAACGTTATTGTAATTTATAATGGCAATAGCTTAAACTTTTGTAAATAACTTATGTGAAGATTATGTTCAGTGTATTTTATTGTGACGAAAATCCAAGAACAGAAGTGAAATATTAACAGCTTTTTGTTACATTTGTAATAAAGCTTGAAACAATGAGAGAACATATTTGAACCAGTTGTTGTTGAATGGTTGCACAGATTGATGCTGCGGTGGCGCTGAGTGGTGTTGTGATGGCGAACGAGTGATGCTGTGGCGTTCAGTGATGCTGTTGTAGAGCATAGTGATGTTGTGGTGCCCCTGAGTGGTGCTAAGTGATGCTGTATTCTATGCTATGTTTTGTTTTGCTATCCTAGGTTTTGCTTTGTTATGCTGTGCTATGTTTTGCTATCCTATGCTTTGATTTGTTATGCTATGCTGTGTTTTGTTATGCTATGCTTTGCTATGAAATGCTTTATGCCAAGCAATGTGTTGTTATGATATGCTATGTTTTGTTATGATCTGCTATGTTTTGTTGTGTTTTATTATGCTATGCTTTGTTTTGCTATGCTATGTTTTTTAGGCTATGCTATGTTTTGTTGTGTTTGGTATGCAATGCTAGGTTTTTCTATGCTATTATATGTTTTATTTTGCTATGCTATGTTTTGTTGTGTTTTGCTATGTTTTATGCTATGTGTTGTGTTTTGTTATGCTATGTTTTGTTATGCTATGCTATGTTTTGTTATGCTATTTTTTGCCATTCTATGCTTTTTTTTGTTAGGCCATGCTGTCTTTTGTTATGCTATGCTATGCTTTGTTATGCTATGCTGATGAGGGTGTGTGAGTGTGAGAGGGGGTGAGGGTGTGTGAGGGGGTATGAGGGTGAGGGTGTGTGAGGATGAGGGGGTGTGAGGGGTGAGTGAGGGTGAGGGTGTGTGAGGATGAGGGGGTGTGAGGGTGAGGGTGTGTTAGGGTAAGGGGGTGTGAGGGTGAGGGGAAATGAGGGTGGGTGAGGGGGTGTGAGGGTAAGGGTGTGTGAGGGTGAGGGGGTGTGTGAGGGTGAGGCGGTGTGGGGGTGTGAGGGTGAGGGGGTGTGAGGGTGCGATGTTGAGTGAGGGTGAGGGGGTGTGAGGGTGTGAGGGTGAGTGAGGGTGAGGGTGGGTGAGGGTGTGTGAGGGTAGGTGAGGGTTAATGAGGGTGAGAGGTTATGAGGGTGTGTGAGGGTGACAGGGTATGAGGGTGTGTGAGGGTGAGAGATGTGTGAGGGTGAGAGGGTGAGGGTGGGTGAGGGTGTGTGTGAGGGTGAGCGGGTGAGGGTGAGGGGAGGTGAGGGGGTGAGTGTGAGAGGGTGGGAGGGTGTGAAGGAGGGTGAGGTGATGTGAGGGTGAGGGAGGGTGAGGGTGTGTGAGGGTGAGGGTGTGTGAGGGTGAGGGGGTGTGAGGGTGAGGGAGTGTGAGGGTGAGGGGGTGTCAGGGTGAGGGGGTGTGAGAGTGAGGGGGTGTGAGAGTGAGGGTGTGTGAGAGTGAGGGGGAGGAAAGGGTGTGTGAGGGTGTGGGGGTGTGAGGGTGAAGCGCATGCTTGTGCTGGTTTTCTTCTGGGATTGATGAGCGCCTAGTTCAGTGCCTTAATGCAGGACGAGTTCGCCTTATGTTCAAAATAGACCCTCTATTGTGCAGAATAACCGCTCACGCTTCTTTAACAAGTGGGGGTTGGTGTGATTCCTTCCCATAATCACGGGGCTGTCATTGAAAATTTAGTTACTCCCATACAGACAGACATCAGCAAAGATAAAAATAGGTTTGTCTGGACCTCAAAAGTCGCTGATGTATGATTAAACCAGACTGTTAGAGGTGAAAAACGTGCCTCACGCTGCTGTCAAAGTGACAGCAGTCCCCAGAGTGCAAAAAGGTGGGCCGTGCCGCTGGACACTGCATTGTGGAGGCCAGCCACGGTCCCAGAGGGGGGCTTGACTATTAGCTAATGGCAGGCGAGGGTGCCTTTGGACATGCCTCTGTGAGGGGTTGTGATGGAAGGGTAGTGCAGGGCACTAAAGGGGCTGACGGTAATACCTGAAGTGCATTGGAAATGATAACCGTGCTTTACAGAGGAGCCCTTTGGATCAGCGCATGTGAGGGCTTTGCCTGGGGTCCATGGGAGCAGAATGTATACACTGCCAGCTGAGAGGGCGGCAGAGTCCCTTGGGTGGCAGGCTTGATGTAAGGATGGCGGAACTTCTCCCCAGCTGTAGTTCACATGTGCTTAATAAAGTTCCCTGTGGAACTTCGTCATTGTAATGTGCTTCGGTCGCTTCGCGCCATTGGATTTCTGGTTCAGCTCCCACATTTCAGCTGTCTGTCATTTGCAGATCTGAAGAACAGTAGGGCCGCTCCCTTTCACCCTCTGGGGTTTATAAAATGAAGGGCTTCAGTTGCACAATACCACTACGTACGTGTGTCAAGATACCCTTTGTGGTGCGAGGTGCTAAAGGGTGTCTTTGTTTCTCTCATTACTTTGGAGGGAGCTTATCTTTTTTTAAACAAATATTATAATTTAAAACAAACATTAACTTTATTAGAATGCCACATTATATTCCCACAAACATAACAGCCAACAATTAAAATGTAATTGAAATAGAAATCCATAACAGGATTAACATACTAAGTAATAAATAACAAAATTGTAAACTAACTTCTCACCCTATTCCTTTACAAAGTAAACAACTGGCACCTGACAAGCAACTTAATAAATGTTATATTTTCACAATCTACATAATTACCAATTAAATAATTAATCACAAATTAATAATTAACTGTTAATAATGTATTTATTAATTAACTTTCCATCCTTTACCCCTAATATCCCCCAAACCAGCACCTACAATATACATTAAAATTCATAGAAATTACACAAGTTACAAAACTGATTACCAATTGAACAACTAATAAGAAATAATGAATCATAATTAATTAACTTACCGGCATTAACCCCTACAAACTGCATAACCGGCATCTGAATTATAACTTTAAAATAAAATTAATAACACAGTTTATATAATTAATTATCAATTAGATAATACAAAAAAATAATATTATTAACTCTAAACTAATTATAATTACCTTGTTTCCCACCCTGTACCCCTATAAACCCCACAAACCACACCTAAGATATAACTTATAACATAAATTAATTACACAGTTTACATAATTAATTATCAAATAAATTATTCCTATCAATTAAAATAGATTATTAATTAATTTTAATTAATTTACTTTGCAACCTTTACACCTACAAATGCCACAACGCACTCCGACGCTCAAAATTACAATTAATAATTTCATTAATTTAAAAACAACAAAATCGCAAATATCATATGCAGCATATGAAATTAAAACTACTCTAAAATACATAAACATCATTAAAAAAAGTTATTATTTACAATTATATTTTTGTAAATGACAGTGATAACATAGATATTTTTGACATTGGAAAATTAGAAAATCAATTATTTTGTCAACCATATTCCTGCACCACACTTTTTCTTTATCATGGTATTAAAAACTCAATATTTGTGTGCCTCAATATTTTTGACTTAATATATTTTCCAAGTATGTATATGAAATATATTTATAATTAAACAAAAACGTGTTTTGCGAAGTCGGCATGATATAATTAGGGCCTAACAGAGCAACAAAGGCCACCACTGCGACCTGCCAGATTAATGCTGTTCAGTGCTCTGGTGGGTGGGCAGAGTCGTTGTCCCCCTTCGTGGTGCCCTTTAAAATATGGCTGTGCTATTTAAAGGCATCGCAATAGGAACGCCTCACAAGGTTCTTGTGTGGCATGGACTCATAAATCCATGCTGTGGAGTAACCTATGGACTTATGCACAGGTTAGCATATGTCATGTCTCCGTGTGATCCACATATGTCTGAGGCACAGGGGGCCCTGTAGTGCCCACTTTGTTTCCTCTCAGCCAGGCTTTTCATGTTTTCATATGGTGGTGCCACCATGAAAAGCTGGGCTGAGAGGAAACTAATAATACGCTTGGCAGAACCGTGGCAGCCCGCCATGAATATTGCAACCTCTGACCGCCAGTCCTATGCCAAGGAACGGCTGTTTCTTGGTGGAGACGACAGTCCTAGTGTGGTCCGACTGCCCAAACCATAATTGGGCAGTTGGACGGCCGGTGCGACAGTGGCTGTTTCTGCCATTGTCGCACCACCATGAGGCTGGGGATCATCAGACCACCAGACTCATAATCTAGCCATTAGAGTGTGATTTAGATCTTGAGGTATCTGTTCCTGCCGTCACTTTTCTCTTGGTTTCTGCACCCACCTACTAAGCAGTACGCCTGCTAAATTTAGATGCTGATGAGTCTATGGATTATAGTTTGTCCTAGTCCAACTGACTCTTCAGAATTTTCCTTTTGCATTGATGACAAACGAGGTTGTCGAAGGGTGGTTGTGCAAGTGCTTCCTTTGCTGCTGCTACTTGACTGCAAAGCAAATCAACCCTGTCATCACCAGAATCTAAGCTTCTTTTTTACTTATTTTCTTTTGAGTTGTCTTTTTACATTAGCTCTGGACTCATGCATTTTTAAGTGTCACTTTCAAATCATTTATGTTAATGTGTAATGCATATGTGTATAATATTGTCATTTAAGAAATGTAAAGAAACAAACCTTATATTCTCAAATTTGCTGCAAACTACCTGCAAGATAATATACACTTGACATTAATAAAAATTCATAATGTATTTCTACAGGTGAGTTTAATTATTTTTTGTAAACTATTAAAATATAAACATATTCATTACACAATTTTTATTAAAGTACATTTTAGACAATTTAGTAATTTCACTAGACAAGGTAATTTAAAAATAAATGTAAAATCAATGTTAGTTCCAAACTGGAACCATTTTATTTATTTATTTATTTATGTAATATTTCCCCTTGTTTAATGCATTTTCTGTATTTCAATACATTTTATTTTTATTTTTTAAGGTGAAATTAATTCATATGTGTTTATGTTTTCTCTTATTAATTTACACTAAACACACATGTATTAACACATCCAATGGTTTATTTGGTGTAAGGGTCCTTTATCATGATGAGTGCTTGCATCAACATTTTAATGTCCATTACATTGTTTTGTACTAATGTTTGGACTTTACAAATATGTCAGTTAAAAAAAACCCTTTGTATTTTCAGTCATAAATGTAAGTAAGAATATGTATTTCACAATTTCATCATGAACATTTTCAACAATCAATGAATTGTACAAGAATAATACTGTTAGGATAAACATTGTACAATTACAATCTTTCTATTTATATACCATATACCTCTCTCATTAACTTTTATTGAAAGAAAAAGAAAGAAGAACAAAAGGGGTTCACACAATAACAGCATGTGACTTTGTTTGCATAACTTGCCTTATAAACATAGTCCAAGGGATAGCCTCTTCAGGAAGGGGCATAAACTGGGCACAGAGCAGGTACCTCAAGGATATTTCTTGGGAGGGGTGGCTTTATGTTTGGTAGGGATTGAGGACAGGTAAGAGGTGAATTTGGAAGGAGGAGTAGGGATAGGAGAGGTAGTAGAGGATTGGGTTTATGAGGTAGAGGGAGTTGGAGTGGATGATGTGCTTGTGTCTGTATGTTTGGCAGCTGCATGTGGGTCTGGTTTTTGCTGTGTATGTTTAGATGTGTTTTGTGACTGGTGTTTGATATTCTGGTGAGTGTGTGCATTTGCTTTTGGTTGGTGTTATTTTGTGCGTAGGTGTGCTATTGTGGGAGTAAGTTGGATTTGATGACTGTGTTGTTGTAGGGGTTGGTGTGGTTGTTGTGGGTGTGGTGGTGATTGTGGTACTTTTGAGTATGATGGTAGTTGTGGTGCTAGTGGGTGTTGCGTTGGTTAAGGTACTTGTGTATGTGGTATTGGTTGTGGTGCTTAAGTGGTATTGTTGGTTGTAGGTGTGAAGTTGGTTGTGGGTGTGGTGGTGGTGGTTGTGGGTGTTGTGCTTGTGGATGGAGTTTCAAATATGTTTCTCTTCATGTATCTGTTTTATTGTGCTGCTTCTATCTGTTGCAGTGGTTGACTTCAAAGTAGTGAGTGTGCTTGAGATTGGGGTGGGACTTTGGATTTGGGTTGAGGAAGGGACCTCAGTTGGGGCAGAATGTTGATCTGATTGTTAGGCAAGAATGAGTGAGGAGGCTGATATTAGGCAAGCAATCTTTGCATGCCAGTCACGTGAATGGCATCCAGAAATGCAACTATGTGTAACATTTTTCAGGCTAGTCCCTTGGTACCATTTACTATTGCAGACTGGTCTACAGAGATGCTGTATAATAGGTCAATGGCCTCCTCACTCATACTACCTGGGGTGACCCGGGCAGGGCCTGTAGCAAGGGATACCCCAGCCCTTTTATG
This sequence comes from Lissotriton helveticus, assembly GCF_964261635.1. Classification (NCBI taxonomy): domain Eukaryota; kingdom Metazoa; phylum Chordata; class Amphibia; order Caudata; family Salamandridae; genus Lissotriton; species Lissotriton helveticus. Next base: position 52,179,015 of record NC_136059.1, on the reverse strand, counting down.
AGGGTTGGTTGGTTTGGCTATCTAGGGGGGGATTACGAGAGAGGGTGGAGATGTATCTCTGGGTGGTGGACATGGATGGTGTTGTGACAGATCCGGTAGGGTCCACCACCACTAGGAACTGGTCACTCGTGGATGCCTCCTATGACAATGACGAGGTGATGGCTTCCCTTCCAATCCCCTTCCACTTAATGCCACTGCGCCTTTGCCTACTCTTGTAGATGCTGTAAGGACATATACAATAGTTTTATTGTATCTGTGTAAATATGAATAAATGATCATAACGTTTTCACTCAAAGTTTTATATTTCACCTGCTTCAAGGCTTTTAAAGTTTGATTTATTCTTATCTTTATGTTTTATTTCTTTTGTAATCACAAGGTTTTATGATGTTATTTATATATTGTTGTAATAATCGTATGGAAATTGGTATCTGTATGTGGATATAAATGATCATTACTACTACTACTATTCTTATTTTTTCTTACAATTGGTACAACTTTACCATATAATATATTTTATCTCATATTTTAACTTGGCAGCTGTGTATGTACATAGTGAAACTCATAATGAACTTTGTATTTCCTTTTAATTATGTCTTTCTGGAACTTATGAACTGTCACTGTATGCTATTCACAGGAGTGATTTATAGCCTACTGTGGTTCTATATACTTTTTATGATCTTATCTGATAATGATCATATAAAGTTTCTAAAGGATATTACAGTACATTTTTAGAAACATTAATTCAAATATATTTGTTACATTAAAAGATAAAAATTCAATTTACAGTTTATAAGAATGTCAATTTGATGCATTTCAAATATTTCTAAATGAGTATTTTTTGTGTGTCTGACTTGAAGTTTTGCAGATTGGATACCGCAACTTATACTAAATGGAATTTCCATCCGTTAAATTCCAAGTGCAGAATAAAATATTGTCCTCCGGATAGGTTAGGCAAAATATCATTTTTGTTATGTGATGGAACATTCCTACATGAAAAGTCCCTTTAGGTATTCTATTTGTGTTAATTATTAATTTATCATCTAGACATAACAAAGGACATGCAAGTAAAGTTTTCGGAATGTGTTACTCTGTCAATTTTGTGTTCACATTCCTGTATGTTTTATTCTAAAATATATGACTATATGACTGATTTTCTAAATATTCAGTCTGGTTTAAATGCATATTTGTGAATGAGTTAGCATTATGCAAAATTGTCATTCTTAGCATAAATAAATAGTTTTTTTATTTTAATATGATTTTAGTCTGATGTTTTAGCCATTTAATCTTATATATGTATTCATTTTGCCTCACATGTTTATTATTGTTTGCTGATAATTCTAACTCACAAATGTGAAGTTTGAACGATACACTGTTTCAAAAGTGCATTTTATGCTATATTACATGCACTGGTATGGTGCTGTTCAGTAGTACAAAGTATTCATTTGTTGATCCTGGAAAATGCGCACACACGCTTATGATGTACAAAATTGGTATGCGTACTACTAGCACATTGATTGACTGGAAGTTTTTTCATTTGAGGTAGACTTGTTCTCTGCCGTGTGGTGGCACCAAGACAATTTATTTGCCATAAATTGTTCCAACCACATGTGTAGGTGACCCAAGTCATAAACATATCCCTCGCATTGGCAAAATGCTCATTTTGTGGAGAGTGTATGAGGCTGTTGATGTGTCTCATCAGTAAAGAAAGAACTTCTTGTAGCACACCATTAAAAGTTGGTTCTGACATTCCACCAGATAATGCAAGTGTATATGGATGATCCTTTGGCTACAAAAAAGAGTATTGACATCATTTTTACTACTGGTGTTATTGATGTGGGATTCCAATTGTGAGGCATAAGATCTGACTCCAGCTGATGACATAAATCAATTATGGCTTGCCTATTTAACATGACACTTTTTATTATATCCCTTTCTTCCATAGTAGCAACATCTGGAACTGTAAATAAAAATATATGTTTATGTATTTGGGTTATCTATGGGTTATAATGTATTTGAAAAAAAATGTAAAACAATTCTTTAGTCCAGTTTGTTGATTTTCGAATCTTTTGTCATTTAAAAAAAAAAAGCATTACCTAAATGTAATTTATTTATTACTGAGCAATCTTTCTAATTTGAACTCTTTAAACCGGATGATGTACCAAAAAAGTTAACTAATTGAGAAAAGAAATACAACATAAGTCTTTGATTTTGTCTTTTTTGATTTTATACAACAAAACATAATTTAAAAAACACAATAAAAAACGAACCTAACAAACATTTACAAGTCAATCATGGGGAATGAAATAATTACTGAAGAATAATACAACAGGCATCAAAATGGTATGAATGTTAGTCACACAGAGGAAGACATTAGGTTCTGCGTCTCTCGCTAGAGGTGGTGATGGTCTTGCCATCCATCCTCTCTTGCTGGTCCAGAAAAATGGCCCTTCCCGAGGGGGGACTGGTGGATCCACAGCTGCAAAGTATGAGGTGGGTGCAGATTTGTTTCTTTTTCTGAGGCAGATGTAGTAGGGACAAATATTGTTGGACCACAGAAAGGGGAAGATTTTGATGGAAAAGCCCTGAACATATAGGTAAAACAATCATGCAGCACCCCTTTCAGGGAGACCAAATTAGAGTTGTGATTTTCCATCTGAACATTGTGCCCCCTCTGCAACTGCTTTATCTTCTATAGCTCTGTAAGTACCTGGCCCATCATGTCTTGGCACTGATTGAGGGATCCCAAGACTTAGTCAGTGGTAGCCTGGGTGACAATGAACCAAATAGTTACACTTTGCTGGCCCACAGATTCCATCCTGTGAACCCATCCTCACTACCCTGTGACCTTGACTCTGTGTGGCCCATCCCACTTGGTCCTGGCTAACCGGGAGGTTATGGTGGTGTTGGATCAACAGCAGCCAGGGCTGAGTGGCACATACATCAGGGCATTGTTCATTTGGATATAGGAAGAGGAGGTATCCAAATGCTGAGGTGTGGTAACAGCTGGGTGTGGTCCATGTGAGACTCACTGGAGCTGTCTGCCCAGGTGGAGCAGATGGACCAAGAAAGATAAACCAAAACTCAAATCTCCCTAGGATATATACCAGGGTATAACTTATATAATAAAAAGGTTATTTTGATAGAGCCAAGATATTTAAACAAGCAATTATTTGTTGGTACTTTTTTATTGTTTATTTCATCATTAATAAAGCATACTAAGAACAGCAATATCACAAAAAAAAACGGAATTACATAATATAGTAGATACAAATACAACCACCCAACCATCAAACATATAGGTGGGAAACAGAACCCAATCAAACATACCCCATTCTCTCTCATAAACAGCAAAACAACAATAAAATCAAACAACAGGTGTGTGGAGGTTGATTATACTCAGTTCATAAGTAATACAATAGTTCTGATATATTTTCATAATCAGCTTCACAACAATAGATTGAATATATGATCATAATCATATTAGTACATGTTTCTTTCTAGTTCCATTTAGAACAGGTGCGCGTTTTGGTCACTCACCAGGGATAAGGTGACACCTTCCTCTGGGCGAGATTAGAAAAACTTGGTGGGGTGGCAATTCAGTAGAAAACTAAGGAAATTGTTTCTCCAATTAGCACAATACATTTGTCTGTATATAAGGACTTTAGCCAGCCACTGCAATTCACCATGTGTATGTCCTTGATGGTTGAAATTAACCGTGAAATACAAAGGCAATAATGCAGTGAAATGAATACAAGTAAAAACATAACACAAGATAGACACCTAGATCCCATCAGTATAGGAAAGAAAGCTGAATAAAAATGTTCTGTAGGATAGATTATCTCACCAATGTTTCTTACTATAATATGATAAGGTGACTGACCAGTGAGAAGTTCAGACCTAATCTGTGAATCCAGGCAGGGGCATCCATCATAAGTAATGCCACAACAGATACCCACAAATGCACTGGATGTTGTACAAGACAGCGTTCCCAAAGGAAATCACAAAACACTAGGCAAGAGAGTAAAACATATAATAAATAATAAATACAAAGAGGTATCCCATCATGCCTTTACCCCAAGAAATGAATGAATAATCTTGGGGACTTACATATGGTGTGGCCTGTTGAAAGGTCAATAGGCGTATATAATGCCTTGTGTGGTCAGTTAGTCGGCCTGTGCTTTCGTAAAATGGCTTAACGGTTTAAGTGCAATAATGTAGGCAGGGGTCCCAAGGTTCAAGGTGTAACTGCAAATGGTGTAAAATATTTAAAAGTATAATAAGCTGGGAGAAATTGGAATCTCTTCGGTGAAGCAGGAAGTCTGCAGCTGGGGAATGGAATAACGGGTCTGCCCACAAAGAAACAAGGAAGGGGTCAAAATATTTCAGGTTACAGACCAGGTGGACCAGCCTGCTCCTAGACATTCAGACCTGCAGGAGTGGATTCCTCACTGAAGGCTTGTTCCTGTTCTGGAGTGGAGGCATCATCAGTAGCAATGGAAGATGGCTGTCCACATACTCTGGGTGTTGGACCCATTATAATTTACTCAAATTATAAAAGTCTGGATTATACATCAAATTATTTTGAAGTTAAAAATGAATCAAACAAAAAGGAAAAAGGGAATTAATATAATGATTATACTTTTCAGTAGTATTATAATAGAGTACATAAACAGTTTAAATTACACACAACAATTACTTCAACAAAGCAGAGTAAAATAGTGTCCTGCAAGAAAACATTCAACACAACCCAATAGAGTAGACATCTGAAATAAACAATTCCAAAGCATAACAGGCTAAAATTCTGACAATTAAACAACCCAGAAGGGTGAATAGCATTAGTCATCATATAAACATTAGAAAATACATTTGTAAAAAAAGAAACACATATTGAGCATACAAAATGGCATACATGAAAACATTTACATCAATAAACTCAACTCAATAAAATGACAAGAAAAGGATAAATACAAAATTGAGCAAAATTGTTTTAAAACATAGCATAAAATAGAGATTGATAACTACATGACATATGAAAATATAAAAGAAAAACGAAAATGACCAAATTAACCTATCAATATTATTTTAACAAAACAAAAAAGCTACCATTGTAGTTGTAGTCATTTCAAGTAAAAAACACATGCAAAATTGTAAGTTAAACATACCTCGTAAAAATATGCCATAAAATTAACAGACATTTAAAATATAAAACACGATGGAGAGGAGCTGGCCTAACGGCTAGGGCGGTCGATCTTGAATCTGGGGAATCGGGTTTGAGTCTCGGCAATGATGCTGAGCATCCTGTTATTCTTGGCAAGTCACTTAATCTTCCTGTGCCTAAAAACAAAAAAATAAATGTGTCCTCATGTAATGCAACTGGTGCTATGTAAATCGCTCTGATACCCGAAACCGGGTCAAGTTCCCGTTATATAAAACTCCGTAAAAAATAAGAAAAATATATATTTATATAAAAACTCTTACAAGCACCATAACATCATGTGAAATGTAATTGAGATTGACACTTGTAATCTTAAATACAACATAACACATTCAAGCAAACAAAACAACCAGGGTAAAAACAAAAACAATAACATGAAGAAAAAGACACATATTGACAACACATATTATCAATGAGTAAAATGAGAGAAAACCAATAATGCTTATATGTAGATGTATATGTTTAAAAAGGTTCAAAACACATTTAGGTTTAGTGACATATTCAAAGTTATAACTTACCAGTATCCACTCCATCAGGGACTCATATCAAGCCTTCAGGATTAAGGATCTGCAAAACCTTCTCCTCCCAGAAATATAGTTTTAGTAGGAACTGGGAGAAGACCAACCAGTCCTCTGACCCTCCAGGTTGCTTGCTACAGTATTCACTCAGTCAACTATTCTGGCCCACATTTGCATGTTCTGAGCTATAGTTGTACTTTGTACTTGGGCTCCAAGCAATTGTGGCTCTACTCTAATAATGTCATCTACCATGACTGTCAACTCTCCCTCAGTAAAACAGGGATTTTTCCTCCCTGCCATTATCAAACAATAAACCTAAATACATTTTATAACCCACAAGAAAATAAATGAAAGAAGAAACAATGATCAAGAATCAGAGAACCCCCCCCCCAAAAAAACTGACTTCAATGAAAAATGTTCTCCTTAACAATGTTCTCCTACAGCGGATTTGCAAAGCTTCATGGTCTGAAATGGAGTGAGTTTTATAGTGTGGTATGCAAGTGAAAACAATTAGCCAAAACACATCATGTGTGTGATGCTAGCATCCATCCAAAAGCCACAGGAATAATACAATGTTGAATGTGTCTAGCCATTGGGAATCCGCATCTAGGACAATGCATGCAAAACTGTGAAATCTAAATAGGCTTGCCGCAATCCTGCCACCCTGATGGTGATGGAGTAATGTTAGCCAGCAGAGGAGTCAGCAGCGTCAATGAAGGTGAACGGCTTAGGCACCAGAGGATCAGCCATCTCACATCTAAATCAGCTTCACAAAGTGCTTGTGAAAGCCACCACAGAGGGAAGACAGGAGTCTTGCCAAGATCTAAATCAGCCCCTTAATAAACAAAACTTCAAACTTGACATGCTTGCGCCCTGTGTGTCTACAAAATAAATAATTCCAAATGTTTTAAATTACACCCAGCTGTACTATTTTTAAGGCCTCAGTTAGGAGTGTTGGTACAATATTTATGACATCTGATAAATACTGAAAACCTGGTGATTGATATTTATCAGAGGCAGTGAATATTGCTAAATAGAAGTTTTCCAAATGAGATGGGGAATGAAATGTAGATATTTGTGCCATTTACCCAGCTATTTGTTGAAAATCCACTCTGTCAAATTTTCTTCAACATATAAAGTATTGTGATTCATATATTTGATACCCGTGAATAGAGGGGTTTGTACAAGGGCTGCCATTTACCATGACCCTCACTATTGAGGCCTATATGAGTGTAATATTTTCCTCCTCTTGCATGCAAAACGTAACTCTCTAACTTGTGCTGTATCTACATCTCATGTCCCGTGAGTCAACTGGTCTACTTTACCTATACCTGAGTTGGCAAAGATGTTCCAAAACACATTACAATGCTCACAGATCTCACAAAATAATTACTGAAGAACAAAAACATTCTGCCACTCTTTGTCCATGTAAAGATATTCCCTTAACCCTTCCACAAGTGTGATCTGTTCTTAATGTAAGCAAAGGTTTGCTAAAGATCTTCCTACTTTGCCACTAAACTCCCATGGAAGGGGTTACTTATAAACGTCTCAATCTGAGACCTTCTTGTTGTCTAGAAAGTTTCAATACAGGAGTACCAAGATACAATTATCAACCTGGAAAAAATATATTTTCCAAAATACTGATGTCCTGAAAAAAGAGTAGCTCCACATATAAGAACTTTGAGGATGATGATGATACAGAAACACACACATGCACTCACACAGTGTCAAGATATGTAGATATGGAGTTAAGAAAAGTATGTCGTACCATTCAGATTTACTTTTCTTGACTCCATATCTTGACAATATATATGCGTGTGTGTGTGTGAAGGGTGGGAGGTGTAAGTATATTTTCACTTTCATGATTTCTGCTATAATGTTTTAGGCTGATAGTTTTGTTGTTGATAGTGTGACATGGAGCCTTCAACAAAACCTGTATTCCCCACTAGAAATTGGATATTAAACCAAATTTCAAAACACTCATGCCATCTGACACCTGTCCCAATCTCCTCCCACTAGTACTACCTTTAGCTCACACAATTTACCACTCTGTCCAATGGCTTGCCTTCTTTTTCTGCCACATGCCCATACAAAATATGCATAACTATCACGCATAACAATGATCAAACATCAGGCATTCTAGGCTGTATTGTATGCACAAGCAGCTTTGCACAGCCCTTTTCCATCATAATGAGGCATAAGAGCTAGACAAGCAATGAATTCCTTAGTAAACCCCACTGATGACGACCATGAGTACCTTTCATAAACCATGTCCTTAGAAAGTAAGATGTGTTTCTTCTGACCACATAAAAAATGTTGTGCATTACTAGGGTTACCTCGTTCATTACTCTACAGGTAGCACAGACAGTAAAAGAATAATCACTCTTGGGCAATGTATGGCCTATATGATGGATCCATTATGTGCCATTGTTTTCTAAAGCAAGATTTTCAATGCAACTGTTCATTGAAACTCTTTAAAAATAATCTGTTTTTGTAAAATATTTAATAATGTTTCTGAAGAGCATATTTATGATTGCAATATTTTATCTTAATTCAAACCATTGATATATTTGTTTCCTCTCTTAATTACCCAATATTCGGTTACAATTTTGTCTGCCTCTCATAGCCCATATAGGAGTGTGTTGAAAGTTTTCACCAGCTCTTTTTTTTCTCATTTACAGATTAGTTTTGGAGCTATGGATCCAATTTTTAGTAACAAATTGAGGTTCCAATCCTTTTACCGGACTGTTCCCAATGAGTCCTCCCAGCTGGAAGGTATTTCTCAGTTGTTAAAAAATTTTTCTTGGAACTGGGTTGGGGTTATTGTTTCAGAGGATGACAGTGGTGAGAGAACTTTGCGAGAACTGAGGACGTTGATCACCGACAGTGGAGGATGCATTGAATTTTTTTATATGTTACCTGTTACCGTTTCATTAACGAATAGTAAAAGACTGATGCTGATCGCAAGGGCTATCAAGAGGTTCACCGCTCAGGTCATCATTCTATATGGCACTGGCACAGCAGTGGACCCATTTTTCTGGTTTAGTACTTGGAGTCATGTGCCTCAAAAGGTTTGGATTGTGTTAGGGCCTGCGAATTTTGTGAAACTATTTATCTTACCAGATGCCTGGAAAACATTTACTAAAATCATCACATTTTCAATCAAGAAAGGGGAAATCCTTGGATTTAAAGACTTTCTTCTTGGTGTTAATCCTGCCATATTTCCAGAGTATAGTACCTTGGACACACTATGGGAAGGATTTTTCGAATGTATATCACTTGAAAGAGGGAATAAAAGCGAGTTTAATTTCCCTTTTTGTTCAGGAAATGAAACTTTGAAAAGTGCTTATTTGCCCGAATATGATGTTGTGAACTTTAGATATACATTTAGTGTTTACACAGCTGTCTATGCTCTAGCAAACGCTTTACATGAGATGCTTGAATCACCCTCCAAGGAAGGAACTGCTCATGCTGCTGGGAGTTTACATCAAGATCTCACGCCCTGGAAGGTGAAGGTTTTTTTGCATAAACCTGCAATGCCAAATGTGTCTCTTACCATGAAAATTCCTGATCATAACTTTTTAACAGTAGCTTAACAAATTCAATTTAGTATAGGTATTGCATGAAAATATGTCTGTTGAGAGTTTGCTGCATCAAGGTAAGTATTCTTCAGATGTACTGGCAGATCATACCTTTTCTGATATGGTTTATGCCTAGAAATAAAGTGGGGGTTAGAGGTTCCTTGGGAAAGTTTAACGACCAGCACAGATATGATCCCAAACGGAACTGAAAAACACAAAAATATCTATGGGTCTCCTTTATCACCTAGCAGATTAAACATCCTATACACAAGCCAAACTAATAAAATATGGGTAAATTGACATGCCCTCTCACTGGGAAGCCCTATTTAAAGGACGGAATCCCATCACTCACCAAAGGTGACACGCTTCATCATCTGGGATCTCTTCCCGGTAGTAAAACCTAGTACAGCAGAGGGCTATAACCCCCTCACTGTGAGGGAGGAGCTCAGGGATATTTCAAGAGTTCAGCTGGATACACTAAGATACATCAGATGAGGAGCTCCAATGTAATACAAGGTGATGGGTGCAGTGCTAAAGTGAAAAAAGTGAAGTGTAATAAAACTGGCTTCCATGAGATTTTTTTTAATATATATCACGTGGTGCCAGAGTTAAAACCAGTGCTAGTGCAGTTTGAAAAAATATCTGCCATTATAAAGTTTGCAAGGGTTGGTCTACATGCATCTGCTTTCGTGACCTACAGAGTGTCTAGCATTCCTCAGGACCTACAAGTGTAAGCTACAGTAAATAGTGAAAAAGTAACTGAGACAAAGTAACTAAAAAGTAGGTAACTCCTTTCCAATGGAACAGATACAACACTACACACCATGTCTCATAATTCTCAACTGCTGCAAATTTTCCCATATCATATTGATAACCATAATAAGTTGGAAAATGCACGAAGTTCAAGGTGTGCTAAATATCGCAATCTGGTGCCTTGCCAGGCTCCATGTTCAAAGGGCCCCAGGACTGCCTTTCAATTTTTGGCGAACAAAGTGGTACAAAAGGGGGTGGTGATGGATGGAGCATCTGAACCAATGAAACACTCGCACCCAGTCAACAGATCTGGGTTTGATCCATCACTGTTCTTTAGCCCACTCTGCCACCCCAGTTCAGACATGGCCATATGCAAATCAGTCTGACCCTGTGCCTCATGGGAACAGACCAGCCTGAACTGCCAAGCCATGCCTTCCCTGGACCGGAAACAAGCTTCCGAGGACCAGTTTCTGGAATTTCAGCTGTCTTCAGCCCGGCTTGCTTGAATCCAGTGGCAAAGTGAGCAAGGGACTCACATCTGAGCATACCCTGCCAACTTATGGCGAACAAAGTGGTACAAAAGGGGGTGCTGATGGATGGAGCATCTGAACCAATCAAACACTCACACCCAGTCAACAGATCTGGGTTTGATCCATCACCCTTCTTTAGTCCACTCTGCCACCCCAGTTTCAATTGTTGGCAGCGGTGCGTCTCCATGGCTTGGACGGCCGTGCATATTTTACCTTTACACACTGTCCAAAAACGAGACTCACTCGCACCCGAAAAAAACATTTGCAGCACACCAAAATTCAGCGTGTGAGTTCCTTTTAATAATAGGACCCAACGCGTTTCAAATCTTACATCCTTGTTCACGGGCCAAAAGCATTAGAGTGCAAGTTCATAATGAGGGACTCACCATAAATAGCCACAAAAGAGTAATTCTCCTCAGGTGAGTGAAATAAGATGCCATGCATTGTGGGATTGGTAGTCACTTAGCAATAACTCTCAACTGACGCAAATTTTCACATATCATATTGACAACCATAATAAGTTGGGAAATGCACGAAGTTCAAGGTGCCCTAAATATCGCAATCCGGTGCCCTGCAAGGCTCCATTTTCAAAGGGCCCCTGGACCGCCTTTCAATTGTTGGCAGCAGTGCGTCTCCACGGCTTGGACTGCCGTGCATATTTTACCTTTCCACACTGTCCAAAAACGAGACTCACTTGCACCCGAAAAAATTATTTGCAGCGCACCAAAATTCAGCGTGTCAGTTCCTTTTAATAATAGGACCCAACGCGTTTCAAATCTTACATCCTTGTTCACGGGTTAACAGCATTAGAGTGCAAGTTCATAATGAGGGACTCACTATAAATAGCCACACAAAGAGTAATTCTCCTCAGGTGAGTGAAATAAGATGCCATGCATTGTGGGATTGGTAGTCACTTAGGAATAATTCTCAACTGGTGAAAATTTTCACATATATTGACAACCTTGGGAAATGCACGGGGCGTGGCTACGGCGCGGAGCGGAATGGCTGCCATGTAAGGGAGCTCCGCGCGCCGGAATTCTATACTGGGATAATATCATCCTTTACCGACGCCGGACACTGGTGCAATCTCCTTCTGTGCCCCCCGGGAGGACCCTGGCGTGTCTTAGCAGATTGCTGAGCGCTCAAACCTTGCGCATCACCCCCGATCCCAGCGAGGCAGTGGCTTGGGTCGGCGATAAGAAAATGGCGGCGTATTCGCGAACTAGCGGCGCGACCCTGCTCTGAGCGGGACCTGTGAGGGGAGGCCTGGTGTCTGCACTACCCTACCTGGCGTACACGGAGCAGAGGCAGCCGAAGTAAAGAAACGCTGCGACCAGGCGGAGGACGGTCGCGGAGCGTCTGGAAAGTGCCCTGACGGACGGCGCACCGGGTCTGCTGAGAACCACAGCTTCGTGACTGCTAACTCGGGCTAGCCTGACGTCGGAGGCGGTCAGGAGAGGTGCTGCCTGGCCCCCCGGACTCTGCAGTGGCTGTACTGGGGCACGAGGTCGAGCCTGCACCAGGACTGGCGAGGTGAGTGGGGTACTGCAGAAGGCCTGATCTCCGGGGGTGCGTGCTGCGGGGCTGGAGGGGAAGTTCCCCCTTGGGTGCGGCGGCTCCCTGCGGGCCTCGCGCGGCGGGTCCCTGGAGTGTAGGGGCTGGAGTGGTGCCTCGCACTACAGCAGCCTGTGTGGGAGGCGGCACTCGGGCCAGAGGGGTGCTCCCTGTCGGCCATTTTGTCTAACCCCCCAATCGGCCTGGTCGGGGGGCCGCGGAGGGCCGCATAGGGGGGCCACGGAGGGCCGCGAGGGGACCCTGAAGTGGCCTTTGACTAGTGGCTGCTGGTGTGTACTGGTTCTGGGGCCGGGTGAGGAGGAACGGCGCCGCTCTACTGAGGGCGAACGACGACGCTGCTGCCGGTGGGCTGAGGTGGCATTGAGAGAGGCGCGGCTGGCTCTTGGCTGTCCTGTGCGCTGCTGCACTGTGCCGCTTATAGATAGGCCTTCTGTGGCGCACTGTGAGTGGGAAGATCTGCTGAACTGCTGAGTTGTGGTGGAAACCTGGTTGAGCTACAAGGACTTTTCAATAAGTGCACTATACCGGTCGGGCCTGGCTGGTGTGCGGTGATGGGGAAGTCGGAGCCTAAGCAGGTGAAGCTAACCTTCGAGAATAAGAGATCGAGGCGCAAAGCCGACGGCACGGCCGAACAGAGCGACTCAAGTCACCAGGATGACGCGGAGGATGACAACAGGACAATACTCTTGGAGCTGCGCGCCGGGATAAAATCCATTGACAGCAAAATTGATGCTTTGGCAACGGGCTTGGACATCGTTAAAAAGAAAGTGGACAAACACGAACACCGTCTGGATGTTCTCGAGAACAGGGTGTCGGGTGGACACGATGCAAACGCGGAGGCGCGCACGCAAATCCTACAAATGGAGAAGATACTCGAAGTCATAAGTGCAAAGAATGAGGACTTGAAAGCCAGGTCTTGGCGGAACAACGTCCGCATAATTGGCCTATCGGAGACAACTCCAATCTGAAAAATGGAGCCCTTCATTGATGGCATGCTTCGTGAGCTCTTCGGGCCTGCTCTCTCCAGTGTCATGATAGTGGAGAGGGCGCACAGATCCTTGGGCCCTAGGCCCAAGCCTGGAGCGCCACCATGCCCGATTATCGCTCGCTTCTTGAATTATGCAGACAGAGACGCTATACTCAGAGAGGCAAGAGCGAAGGAGCCAGTGGTACATAAGGGAGACACTCTGTCCTTCTTTCCGGACTACACTCCGGCAGTGCAGTCGGCTCGGAGAGAGTTTGTGCCTGTAAAAAAGCTGCTGAGGGAGGCGGCTTTTGCCCTACGCGATGTTTAATTTCCCTTTTTGTTCAGGTAATGAAACTTTGAAAAGTGCTTATTTGCCCGAATATTATGTTGTGAACTTTAGATATACATTTAGTGTTTACACAGCTGTCTATGCTCTAGCAAACGCTTTACATGAGATGCTTGAATCACCCTCCAAGGAAGGAACTGCTCATGCTGCTGGGAGTTTACTTCAGGATTTTAAGCCCTGGAAGGTGAAGTTTTTTTTGCATAAACCTGCAATGCCAAATGTGTCTCTTACCATGAAAATTCCTGATCATAACTTTTTAACAGTAGCTTAACAAATTCAATTTAGTATAGGTATTGCATGAAAATATGTCTGTTGAGAGTTTGCTGCATCAAGGTAAGTATTCTTCAGATGTACTGGCAGATCGTACCTTTTCTGATATGGTTTATTCCTAGAAATAAAGTGGGGGTTAGTGGTTCCTTGGGAAAGTTTAATGACCAGCACAGATATGATCCCAAACGGAACTGAAAAACACAAAAATATCTATGGGTCTCCTTTATCACCTAGCAGATTAAACATCCTATACACAAGCCAAACTAATAAAATATGTGTAAATTGACATGCTCTCTCACTGGGAAGCCCTATTTAAAGGACGGAATCCCATCACTCACCAAATGTGACACGCTTCATCATCTGGGATCTCTTCCCGGCTGTAAAACCTAGTACAGCAGAGGGCTATAACCCCCTCACTGTGAGGGAGGAGCTCAGGGATATTTCAAGAGTTCAGCTGGATACACTAAGATACATCCGATGAGGAGCTCCAATGTAATATAAGGTGATGGGTGCAGTGCTAAAGTGAAAAAAGTGAAGTGTAATAAAACTGGCTACCATGAGATTTTTTTTAATATATATCACGTGGTGTCAGAGTTAAAAACAGTGCTAGTGCAGTTTGAAAAGATATCTGCCATTATAAAGTTTGCAAGGGTTGGTCTACATGCATCTGCTTTCGTGACCTACAGAGTGTCTAGCATTCCTCAGGACCTACAAGTGTAAGCTACTGTAAATAGTGAAAAAGTAACTGAGACAAAGTAACTAAAAAGTAGGTAACTCCATTCCAATGGAACAGATACAACACTACACACCATGTCTCATAATTCTCAACTGCTGCAAATTTTCCCATATCATATTGATAACCATAATAAGTTGGAAAATGCACGAAGTTCAAGGTGTGTTAAATATCGCAATCTGGTGCCTTGCCAGGCTCCATGTTCAAAGGGCCCCAGGACTGCCTTTCAATTGTTGGCGAACAAAGTGGTACAAAAGGGGGTGGTGATGGACGGAGCATCTGAACCAATGAAACACTCACACCCAGTCAACAGATCTGGGTTTGATCCATCACCGTTCTTTAGCCCACTCTGCCACCCCAGTTCAGACATGGCCATTTGCAAATCAGTCTGACCCTGTGCCTCATGGGAACAGACCAGCCTGAACTGCCAAGCCATGCCTTCCCTGGACCGGAAACAAGCTTCCGAGGACCGGTTTCTGGAATTTCAGCCATCTTCAGCCCGGCTTGCTTGAATCCAGTGGCAAAGTGAGCAAGGGACTCACATCTGAGCATACCCTGCCAACTTATGGCGAACAAAGTGGTACAAAAGGGGGTGCTGATGGATGGAGCATCTGAACCAATCAAACAATCACACCCAGTCAACAGATCTTGGTTTGATCCATCACCGTTCTTTAGTCCACTCTGCCACCCCAGTTTCAATTGTTGGCAGCGGTGTGTCTCCATGGCTTGGACGGCCGTGCATATTTTACCTTTACACACTGTCCAAAAACGAGACTCACTCGCACCCGAAAAAAACATTTGCAGCACACCAAAATTCAGCGTGTGAGTTCCTTTTATTGATAGGGCCCAACGCGTTTCAAATCTTACATCCTTGTTCACGGGCCAAAAGCATTAGAGTGCAAGTTCATAATGAGGGACTCACCATAAATAGCCGCACAAAGAGTAATTCTCCTCAGGTGAGTGAAATAAGATGCCATGCATTGTGGGATTGGTAGTCACTTAGCAATAACTCTCAACTGACGCAAATTTTCACATATCATATTGACAACCATAATGAGTTGGGAAATGCACGAAGTTCAAGGTGTGCTAAATATCGCAATCCGGTGCCCTGCAAGGCTCCATTTTCAAAGGGCCCCTGGACCGCCTTTCAATTGTTGGCAGCAGTGCGTCTCCACGGCTTGGACTGCTGTGCATATTTTACCTTTCCACACTGTCCAAAAACGAGACTCACTTGCACCCGAAAAAATTATTTGCAGCGCACCAAAATTCAGCGTGTCAGTTCCTTTTAATAATAGGACCCAACGCGTTTCAAATCTTACATCCTTGGTCACGGGTTAACAGCATTAGAGTGCAAGTTCATAATGAGGGACTCACTATAAATAGCCACACAAAGAGTAATTCTCCTCAGGTGAGTGAAATAAGATGCCATGCATTGTGGGATTGGTAGTCACTTAGGAATAATTCTCAACTGGCGAAAATGTTCACATATATTGACAAACTTGGGAAATGCACGGGGCGTGGCTACGGCACGGAGCGGAATGGCTGCCATGTAAGGGAGCGCCGCGCGCCGGAATTCTATACTGGGATAATATCATCCTTTACCGACGCCGGACACGGGTGCAATCTCCTTCTGTGCCCCCCGGGAGGACCCTGGCGTGTCTTAGCAGATTGCTGAGCGCTCAGACCTTGCGCATCACCCCCGATCCCAGCGAGGCAGTGGCTTGGGTCGGCGATAAGAAAATGGCGGCGTATTCGCGAACTAGCGGCGCGAGCCTGCTCTGAGCGGGACCTGTGAGGGGCGGCCTGGTGTCTGCACTACCCTACCTGGCGTACACGGAGCAGAGGCAGTCAAAGTAAAGAAACGCTGCGACCAGGCGGAGGACGGTTGCGGAGCGTCACGAAAGCGCCCTGACGGATGGCGCACCGGGTCTGCTGAGAACCACAGCTTCGTGACTGCTAACTCGGGCTAGCCTGACGTCGGAGGCGGTCAGGAGAGGTGCTGCCTGGCCTCCTGGACTCTGCAGTGGCTGTACTGGGGCACGAGGTCGAGCCTGCACGAGGACTGGCGAGGTGAGTGGGGTACTGCAGAAGGCCTGATCTCCGGGGGTGCGTGCTGCGGGGCTGGTGGGGCAGTTCCCCCTTGGGTGCGGCGGCTCCCTGCGGGCCTCGGGCGGCGGGTCCCTGGAGTGTCGGGGCTGGAGTGGTGCCTCGCGCTGCGGCAGCCTGTGTGGGAGGCGGCTCTCGGGCCAGAGGGGTGCTCCCTGTCGGCCATTTTGTCTAACCCCCGATCGGCCTGGTCGGGGGGGCGTGGAGGGCCGCATAGGGGGGCCGCGGAGGGCCGCGAGGGGACCCTGAAGTGGCCTTTGACTAGTGGCTGCTGGTGTGTACTGGTTCTGGGGCCGGGTGAGGAGGAACGGCGCCGCTCTACTGAGGGCGATCAACGACGCTGCTGCCGGTGGGCTGAGGTGGCATTGAGAGAGGCGCGGCTGGCTCTTGGCTGTCCTGTGCGCTGCTGCACTGTGCCGCTTATAGATAGGCCTTCTGTGGCGCACTGTGAGTGGGAAGATCTGCTGACCTGCTGAGTTGTGGTGGAAACCTGGTTGAGCTACAAGGACTAGTCAATAAGTGCATTATAATGGTCAGGCCTGGCTGGTGTGCGGTGATGGGGAAGTCGGAGCCTAAGCAGGTGAAGCTAACCTTCGAGAATAAGAGATCGAGGCGCAAAGCCGACGGCACGGCCGAACAGAGCGACTCAAGTCACCAGGATGACGCGGAGGATGACAACAGGACAATACTCTTGGACCTGCGCGCCGGGATGAAATCCATTGACAGCAAAATTGATGCTTTGGCAACGGGTTTGGACATCGTTAAAAAGAAAGTGGACAAACACGAACACCGTCTGGATGTTCTCGAGAACAGGGTGTCGGGTGGACACACTTCAAACGCGGAGGCGCGCACGCAAATCCTACAAATGGAGAAGATACTCGAAGTCATAAGTGCAAAGAATGAGGACTTGAAAGCCAGGTCTTGGCGGAACAACGTCCGCATAATTGGCCTATCGGAGACAACGCCAATCTCGAAAATGGAGCCCTTCATTGATGGCATGCTTCGTGAGCTCTTCGGGCCTGCTCTCTCCAGTGTCATGATAGTGGAGAGGGCGCACAGATCCTTGGGCCCTAGGCCCGAGCCTGAAGCGCCGCCATGCCCGATTATCGCTCGCTTCTTGAATTATGCAGACAGAGACGCTATACTCAGAGAGGCAAGAGCGAAGGAGCCAGTGGTATATAAGGGAGACACTCTGTCCTTCTTTCCGGACTACACGCCGGCAGTGCAGTCAGCTCGGAGAGAGTTCGTGCCTGTAAAAAAGCTGCTGAGGGAGGCGGCTTTTGCCCTACGCGATGTTATATCCGGCGAAACTGAAGATAACGCATGAGGAACAGTCCCATTTCTTCATGGATTCGAAGTCGGCTCTGAAGTTTCCGAAACACATTTGCAAGGCAAAGCAGAATCGGAGGCGAGCGGATGATGAACAAGTGGCATTGGGACTGGATGATGCGAACTGACTCCTGAATATGGTGGATCATCAGCTGGGGACTTACTTGTGGTTATGCCGCCCATGGCCTGCTGGCACTGGTAATGTTGAGACTGAGCTGTGTTGCCTTGGACATACATGTGCGGGTTTGGTGGCGGGGCTTCTGCTTGCGTGGGCTGTCCTTATGGGGGGGGCAGGGGGAGCTGAGAAATGTTAGTCACTTGGTTCATATTTGGTGCCTGGCGGGGGAAAGGTTGATAAAGCTCCGGCGGCCGCACTTCGGTGCGTGTATGCGCTGCTGTACCTCTGCCCCGGGAGGGTATCACCCTGATATTTGGAGCATTACTTAAAGGGGAGGGTGGGTCTGGTTCTCGGTCTGATTGTGAGGTTGGAGTGGGAGGTGGGTGGGGTCTGGATGGGTTCTTTGTGATTTTTGTATGTTTTATTGGGTATTTGCTTTTGTGTGCAGTCAGATCTGTGCGTCAGGAGGTGCCGCTGGTGCTGTGCCAATGACATGTTCTTGCTATGTATATACTGTCCCCTTGGGTTCTGGGTCAAAGGCTGCTGATAGAGGGTACTCTAAGGTGCAATGGCAGATAGTTGTGTAATGCTGACATGGAATGTCCATGGCCTCAACTCCCCTAAAAAAGTTAGACAAACGTTGGCGTACCTAGATAGACACGGCGTCCACCTTGCGTTGCTGCAGGAAACGCGCTTGGCGCCGCGCATGCCATGCAGTGCTTTGGGTAGATGGGCCTGCTTTAGTCTGGCAGCGTCGTTTTCCTCTTATGCTAGAGGTGTGCTGATCCTAGTCAAAAAAGGCGTGGACTTTCAGGCCCTCTACACTTACATGGATGAGGACGGTAGATGCACGATGGTGTGTGGGAAACTGCGGGGACGGCTGGTCACAATTGTGAACATGTATGGTCCTATAGTTGATGACCCGATGTGTGTCGATCGTATTAGTGAGCGACTGAGGGAATGGCCGGCTGCCCCTGTCATCTGGGGGGACCTGAACACATATCTGAATGTCGAGCTTGACAAATCGAATCCTGAGACGAATCGTACTCCGAGAGTTGCTGTGCGAGTGTTGAGGGCTATGGAAGAGTTCGGGCTATTATTATTATTATTATTATAAATTTTATAAAGCGCTTGGTTATACCTTTAGGTGTGTCCCCACGCTAACTCGCTGCTGTTGTTTCCCATTGCGCCTTTAGTGCTAATTGTGGAAAGAGGGCCTATTTAATGCACTGGAGATTGAGGAAATAGGCTTGTTTTCAGTTCTTTGCGGAATATAGACTCCGCCTTTTCCAAGCGCAGTTTTTCTGGCAGCTTGTTCCATAGCCTAGCAGTCAAGGCTGTGAAGGATTTCCCCCCCATTCTAGCTCTTTTTATCTTTGGGACCTTAACCAGCCCCACGCCAGTGGATCTTAGTTGGCGCGTTGGTTCATACCGCTTCAGATAATTATTCAGGTACCTGGGGCCTTTCCCCTGAAGGATCCTGTGTCCTATACATAGGGCTTTAAACGTCACCCGTTCCCTAACAGGGAGCCAGTGAAGTGTTCTCAGGGCTCTTTGTGATGATGCCCTTCTAGGTAGTTGAAGAATCACGCGGGCCGCCGCGTTTTGTATGTGTTGCAGTCTAGAAACGCATTTTTCGCTGGCTCCTAGGTACAGGACGTTTCCGTAGTCCAGCCTGGATGTTATCAATGCATGGACTAGGGTCTGGTGCACCGGCGTGGGCAAAAGGTCCAGTGTTTTCCTAAGGACCCGAAGTGTGTGAAAACAGGTGCCTGCCACTAGTTTGGTCTGGTGGTCAAAGGTTACATTTTTGTCCAACCAGACCCCTAGATTTTTCACTAGATTGCTGGGAGTGGGCAGTTCACCCAGCTCGTCCGGCCACCACGCTGAGGTCCACACTGACGGGGATTTGCCTAGGATCAGTACCTCCGTCTTGCTTCCGTTAAGACGGAGGCAGTTTTCCGCCATCCACTTGGCGAGTTCCTGCATGCAGGGTTGAGAGATGTATGGCGACAGCGGAACCCTCAAAAAAGGAAGGGCACGCATGCGACACCCATGTATGGTAGTTGGTCGAGGCATGACTACTGGCTGATCGATGTTGAGTTGATGGATTGTCTGAAGACGTGGAGGTTCTGGCGCGTACGCTCTCTGATCACAACCCGGTGTAACCGACTATGAGGGATCCGAGGGGTGTGCACCGCCCTTTTACGTGGCGGTTTAGGTTGGAGGCGCTTCTGGACCATGTATATGAGAAAGCCATACACGAGGCAATAGTCCAATACTTTGCGTTAAATAACGGCACAGTGGAACAGGCAGGGACGCTATGGGAGGCCTTCATGGTCACCATAAGAGGGGTGTGCATAGGGACGGCTGCTGGGATACTACGCGATATACGGACGCAGCTACAGAGGATAGAAAATGAACTGAGATGCCTGAAGTGCGTCAATGGGAGGCAACCTGAGGCGACCGCACTGGCCCTGACTCGCGAGCTATTGGGGGAATACGATTAATTTGCGGAGTCTGAGGTCAAATCCTGGGGCCGTAGGCATACAGCCAGGCGATATGGAGAGGCAGGCAGGCCGAGTCACACGCTTGCATCTAAGATACAGATGCGGTCTACGCAGCAGAGGGTAGAAAGGATAGTTGATGATGAAGGCGGGGAGCACTACACTCCAGAGGCCATTACTGAGTGTTTTCGTGCGTTTTACACGGATCTATACAGCACAAGGGGGTGGCCGCCAGCGGAGGACTTTGATGCCTTTCTGCACGGAATAGCATGTGCCTGGCTGTCGGACGTGCAGCGTCAGTATATATGTCTCCCCATAGACGAGAAGGACATAAAATTGGCGATAGCGGCACTTCCTAATGGTAAGGCGCCGGGCCCCGACGGGCTGACAGTCGAGTTTTACAAGAGGTATGCTGACCTGATTGCGCCACACCTCTTGGAGGTCTACGCGGAAGCGTATGACTCAGGACAGCTCCCTCCTTCTTTAAGGGAAGCTCTAATTGTTACTTTACTGAAGAAGGACAAGCCGGCAGACCGCTGTGAGTCCTATCACCCGCTGTCTTTAATTAATATCGATGCCAAGATCCTGGCAAAAATACTTGCCACAAAGTTTCAGCCACTGCTTCAGGAATTGGTGCTGCCTGACCAGTCAGGTTTCGTGCCCGAGAGGTCCACCTCCCATAACCTTTGCACGCTGTTCTCAATGTTTCATGTCTTAGACCCTGATCTGGAGGCGGCGGCGGTGTTGCTGGACGTCGCCAAAGCGTTCGATTCAGTGGAATGGCATTACATGCAACGGGTGTTATGGCGGATGGCTTTCCCCACAATGTTTCTTCAGTGGGTAACGGTGCTCTACACGGCACAGTCGGCGAGAGTGCGGGTGGGCAGACTGACGTCAGAAGCACTGCCAATAGAAAGAGGGACTCGGCAGGGGTGCCCTCTTTCGCCTTTATTATTTGCGATACTCCTCAAGCCGCTGGCCTGTATACTTCGACAGCGTCACAGGGTGACGGCGCTGGGCTTCATGCATCGACCGGTGTCGATCTCTCTGTATGCAGATGATATGGTTCTGTTTGTCCGAGAGCCGTCTAGATACCTTGCGCAGTTGCTGAGGGAGTATGTCTGCTTTGGGCTAATCTCCGGCCTACACATTAAGTGGGAGAATTCCTTCGTGATACCGCTCACGGCGGGTACAGCTCGGCCTGATCTGGAGTACCCACTGCAGTGGTTGTCAGACCCGGTTAAGTATCTGGGTGTCCACCGAGACCCCGGGGTGGTGATCCGAGAAAATTATGGAAGGGCATGCACAAAACTGGAAGCCATGGTAGAGTCTTGGATTTTATTGCCGTTGTCACTCGCAGACCGCATCGCTCTGATCAAGATGGTGGTGTTACCTAGATTTCTGTATTTGTTTGCAAACGTTTCAATTGTGCTCAATATGGAATTTTTTAAAACACTTCGGGCCACTTGATTAGACTGGTTTGGGCGGGAAAGGCAGCGCGAGTGCGGTGGGTGACTCTCACCATGAAATATGAGAGGGGTGATTTTGCGGCACCGGACTTCTATGTCTATTATCTTTGTGCACAGGTGCAGTATCTCTACTTCTGGAACAGACCGCATGCTTTCATTCCGCACGTCGCGGTGGAGGAGGGAGACGCGGCTCCTGTTGCTCTACATAGTGTAGTCACTCATGTCTCGCGGGGCACGTCGAGATCGGAAATAAATACTGGTGACACCACGGTTTCGGCGTGGCAGAAAATAGGGAAATTGGCACAGAAGCTACCGCTGTACGCGCCAACTATGAGGCTGGAGCACCACGCGTGCCTGACCGTTACGCACAAGGCACCGTCTGTGAGGGTGCTTAGGGAGGCAGGCATTACTCACATGAGAGATGTTTACTCACACAGTGCTTTTGTAGGACAAGACGATCTGAGGCACATCACCAATCAGTCGCTCCTATTTTGTTTCGTGATTCACAGGCTGCGTCACGCGACTAGAGCACACTACCCCTCTTTCCCGAATGAGCCGCCGGCTCTATTTTCTTTGCAGATGGTCCTCACCACGCCTAATAACAGAAAGTTGATCTCAAGATTGTATGCCCTTGTCAAAACTGAAACGGTGGTGGCAGCAGATAAGAGTTGGGAGAGATGGAATGACTGTTTGCCTGAGCCTATATCTGAACCTAATTGGCGGCATATCTGTAGTCTGACTGGAAAACTCTGTATGAATGGCAATTTGAAGATCATTCACTTTAAGTACATACACCAAGTATACTACATGCTCGCACGACTACATGGGTACGGTCTGTGTGAGTCTGCATGTTGCGACAGGTGTGGTCAGGACGTAGCCGACTTCATGCACCTTGCGTGGGGCTGCAGGGCGGTGGCGTGGTTCTGGACAACGGTGGTGGATAGCCTGCGGAAGATGGTCGCTGTGGACCTACCTTGCACTCCGCAGGTGTGCCTCCTGTGTTGTGTGCCGCATGTGAGGGGAACAAATGGCAACTTTGTGCGATTGGCGTTGCTGATGGCTGTGCGCAGGGTGGCGGTCACTTGGGGAAGGGGATGCTGGCCCGGCATCAAAGACTGGCTTACTGACCTGGTGCACTGTAGGGATAATTTAAATGTGTATGCGGAAGAACTACCACTTAGATCAAGACCACGGGATATATGGGAACCATTGAGACTATATCTGTTAAGCACAACTGAGTAGGCGATGGCAAAGTGAGGATACCCAGGGTTAACGAGAGTCTGTAAGTGCCGGAAAGATCTGGAGACTGCAGCTGGACAGGCGAATAGTACTCGGCAGTGGTCTGCAGTGGACGCTACATTCTGACTGTTAATGCACAATGCGTTTTGGGTATAATTTACGTTTTCTTCCTTTATGTATGTGCTTATGGTGGATTTTTGTGTTATGGTACGTACTGTTAGCCCGTTTCTTGGTTAGTTGGCTACAGTCGCAGAAATGTATGATTCCTCTTAGTAGCAGAGAAGGTTCATAGCAAAGAACTGTACGATTAGCCGACAGTCCGAATATGTGCCGCACTATTGCTGAAAATGTACCTTGTCTTTTCTTTTTCTTTTGTATTGTCATTTCAAGGAACATAAAACTCATAGCCTATACAGTGCAGAATGGCTGCCTGCCTCCGGGTTGTTGGCTGAATAGCAGTGTATGTTCTGTGGAGATCAATAAAGGTTTTTGAAAATTCAAAAAAAAAAAAAAAGTTGGGAAATGCACGAAGTTGTTGGCAGTGGTGCGTCTCCATGGCTTAGACTGCCTTGCATATTTTATCTTTCCACACTGTCCAAAAACAAGACTCACTCGCCCCAGAAAAAATCATTTGCAGCACACCTAAATTCAGCGTATCAGTTAATTTTAATAATAGAGCCCAACGCGTTTCAAATCTTACATCCTTGTTCACGGGCCAACAGCATTAGAGTGCAAGTTCATAATGAGGGACTCATCATAAATAGCCACACAAAGAGTAATTCTCCTCAGGTGAGTGAAATAAGATGTCATGCATTGTGGGATTGGTAGTCACTTAGCAATAATTCTCAACTGCCACAAATTTTCACATATCATATTGACAACCATAATAAGTTGGGAAATGCACTAAGTTCAAGGTGCGCTAAATATCGCAATCAGGTGCCCTGCCAGGCTCCATGTTCAAAGGGCCCCAGGACCGCCTTTTAATTGTTGGCAGCGGTACGTCTCCACAGCTTGGACTGCTGTGCATATTTTGCCTTTCCACACTGTCCAAAAATGAGACTCACTCGCACCAGAAAAAATCATTTGCAGCGCACCAAATTCAGCCTGTCAGTTCCTTTTAATTATACGGCCCAACGCGTTTCAAATCTTACATCCTTGTTCACGGGCCAACAGCATTAGAGCCCATTGTCTTTGGTTGCATCAGGAGGAAAGCTGCGTTGTTTCGCACCATATTTGCAGTGCTTTTTGTTCATTTCCGCCTTAGTGGGCATGGTAGTGTTGCACTCTGTAATAAGGCTGATGAGTGGTGCCTCAATTGTAGGGCAGCGTCATATGGAGTATGTTGGCGGCCTTGCTCACGTCGCGAGGTGCCCCACTGCTGAAGAGCGGCTCCTGAATGTCGTAGGAGATTACAAAGCGGCATGAGAAGGAACAGCATGACTGAACCCTTGGGCAGTACTGGCTGGGACACAATGGTCTCCATAGCCGGATAACCTACTATAAAGGACTTGAATAGTTTAGAGGAGGCATTGAGGCACACTACTAAAGTTTTAACTACCATGGCCAGTGTGCAACACAGCCATGCCCACTAAGGCGGAAATGAACAAAAAGCGCTGCAAATACGGCACAAAATCACGCAGCTTTCCTCCTGATGCAACCAGTGACCAAGGGCTGAGTAAGCCCGAAACGCGTATGGTGTTTGAAAATTGTTGCCTCGAGATGCCGTTTTTCCCTGCCACCCAAGTGAATAAAAGTTTGAATAGCGCTGATGTGTGGTGCCAATCGCTCCAATCCAGACCTTGGACCCTAGGAAAGTGGTGCATGTACCGGTAGAGCACCTGGTTCGTAATGTCAATAAAGTTCCTTTTGTGGTTGTGAAAATAATGCACTCTCAGGACATGCTTTCAATATGAAGATCAGAAAAGATCTTGTTGTGTTTCTATCTAGGACCCTAATTCGATATTCCCGATTTATGCCCTTGTATGGTTATAATAAATAATATCCTTATAAAGGCATAAGAATCATATCCATATTTAGTAACAGCCCATGCAGTCCGAATACGGCAAGGCTGCTCCTGAAGAACTGTAATCTTCATTCTCAGGGAATACTTACTAATATAACAAAGAACTTGGCACAGAAGCTGAAAATATGAAAAGACTTCTTTATAAAATTTTAATAAGTGAGGCCACGTCACACAGAAGCCGTAGCAACTGAATGAGGCAGTCTGAGGAATACAGAGGACAGAGGCCTTTTATATGTTTTAGGGTTACATGACTCAGCACAAAAGTAAGGGGCAGTCCTAGCTTTTGAAAGCATGCAAAAAATCCAACATTCCTTCTTACACAAGCTGAACAAACCCATAATAAATGACCACAACCCATATCGTGAACAGGTCATAAAGAGAAGGAACAGAAACAGATGAGAAACAAGAAAGAAGGGTGTGTGCATGTACCATAAACTCAGCAATGTCCTGCTCTTTGATCTCTATCTTGATCAGCTAAAGGGCAAAAACTGGTTTGGCAAGGTCAGCTTCAGGCGGCAGGGTCAGTTCACTTCAGGTCAAACAGGAGTCAGCTAAAGTCATCGGCCTATGTGAGGGCAACCACAAAATGGCTGCCTTGCACAAAATGGAACCCAAGGGTTCAGAACGAAATCTTCAAATACACAGTGAATCCATCGGTGTAACATGACAAAAACACTCATACTTGCGGAGCTCACTGTTTACGGTTCGCTGTTACCAAAATCGTAACAGAACCACGACCTTTATGGCCCAGGTTCAGAATTCACGGAACCTCAGACCCACCTTTTGCCCTTACATAGGCAATAACCTAAACTCACGTCAATCTGAATCCAGGTCTATATTCATCAGATCATCAAGATGTTGCTGGAGCATAATCCTATTACTTAGCAACTCTCTTCGGGACAGGTCTCCTTACACACGTAGTAGCACAAAGGCTGCATATGGCAGGACAAAATAGGGAATACCTCTATCTGTAGTATGTGGCATAAGACCACACACCCAACAATTAGTGATGTTCACTATTAACTGGTGTTGATGCAAAAGCTGTACAAAGGAATTATTAATAAACTCTGACCTCCTAACCAGTTCATGTTCAGGTAAAGTATGGAAAGAATGCAAAGAAGTAGTAGTAGGAAAAGACATAGGTTGGGATGTGGGTACAGATGTGAATTGGGTAGCAAAAAACAATCCCACCCATAGAAGGCAATGCCATGTTTAAAAACACTAAAAAAAACACGTTGTTAAGAACATATAGACAACAGGAGAAAGTAGTGACCGCTATTACAAACGAAATCATAATTTTTCACAACCCTAAGCAAAAAGTAAATCCTAAAATTATCTAGTAACATTTTTAGGGCTTCCTATGCATTTCAGTAATTTATTATATGTTCAAGTGAAACAGTGGTGACCCTCATTAATGCTCTGAGGTGAAAAGGGGATACTCTTCCACAGAAAATGGACTTCATTCTGCTTTTACTAAACAGAATACTACTTTAAAATAATGCCAGCAGAACAATAAGAATCAGTCTCCTAACACTTAGTCTATACAATCACACGGAAACCTCTTGTGAAACCAACTATGCCCAGAGTCCGTTCAAAAAGCCTCTCTGGCAGGCTTCTATTGTCCATCAAGTCTGCTCCCGTTGTTGCATGGGCCTTTGGATTCAGGCCTCCCACAAAAAAAATGCTTCTCAGTATCTGTTGGAGTGCCCTCCTGGCAAACACTCATAGCTCATTCAAAAAGTCTCAATGTCTCAAGGCAGTGCACCAGTGTCTCTCCTCTGCGGCAGACACTACAGATATTGTGCTTTTCATTGGTCATGGGCACAGATCATCTCGTGCAGACCCGGCACCATTCTCAGGCTCCAACACTCATCATTCAGTGTCAGAGGACGCTCAGGCTGCTCTTTCATGGGCACCAGAATGTAGTGCCTTTTGCCAATCTTGGATCCTCCGGTGCACTGCACTTCCGTTGGAGCAAAGGAAAAAGGGGGGTGTGTGGCCAAAACTGAGGCCAAGGGGCTCAAGGGACTGCACACTGTCAGAGGTTAACCAGCACATGACAGGCGCTCTTTTGCACTGAAATTCTGGTTGCGTGGCAAAACCAGCTCCTCCTTCTTTTCTGATGTTGAACGCCTTCTGATGAAGCAAGTCCAATGCTTTAAACAGTTCATTGTATAACAAGGGGACTGCAAACAGGTGGCCTGCGATCTTCGAAGGAGTGGCCACACGCCATGGGACAATTCTGCGTTGAAATACACTGTCATTCTCAAAGGCAATACAAAAACAAAGGCAGTAGGCAAAACAGTGCCTCTAGGCTCTTCAATTGGGTTTCCGTGTGAGAGCATATCCTTCACCATCTAAGGGTAGATAGCGAGATGGGAGTTCTATCTGAATGGATGTCCTCATACATAGTGGCATCGTCTAATGGGGCAAACACATTTTATCTCAATGATTACATATAGGTGTTCCTAAATTCCTCATCTAGAAAATCTCAAAAGAAAAATTGCATAATGCAGATTATCAGGGAAAACAGTCTGGTTATGCAAAAGGGAATTATACATAAGATGGGGGTCTATGGTACATTACTGCAATCTGAAAGTGTGAACCTGAACAATACACTAATAATAATAAAAGCTGACTGGTGAAAGGAATACGGAAAAGAGAAATGGGACTAGGACACAGCTAAAATCCCCAATAACTAGGCACGATGCGCTTGGGTGATAGTCAGGCATGTGACACAATACCAAGAGTATGGGTGATACACAAAAAAATCACAATAGTTTACAAATTTAACTCTACCGCTGGCCGCTACACCATAGACGGTAATCTCAGCTAATGTTCCAGTTCCTTCTTCAGGAAAAATGAAACATGGCTCCCTTTACGGTACAAAGCCATATACTACTTAGGAAGCAGAATAAAACTGACTAATGTAATATAGAAATTAGGTCACCATGTACAAGAGTCACAAATCTATAATTTATCCTTACGTCCAATCAGGATACATCATTTTAGGGCTGCCTGTTCCTTACAGGAAAGTGGGCAGTAATGTGACTGTAGGTGAAACCTTGTTTCCTGTATATCTTTTTTTATTTTCCTTCAAATACCATTTAAAGCCAAATTTGACATACACTGATGAAGTGTTGTCTGTCTTTCTGTGAAATTTAGTGTGAACGCAAATCTACCCAACTGTTTGCAGGATACACATCGTCATGTATATCCCTTGACAACACAGGTAAACTTGTAATAGTATCATAAGCAGCAACATAAAACATAAAACATGCAAAAAACGCACAAAACGGACATGTCAGGCCATCAGATATACTCGCTGTAAAACAATAGAATATATAAATGAGCGGTGACGCATAATACCGTGTCAGGTTTAAAATCCTTACCCTCCTTTTTGACAGTAGATCACCAATTAGTGGATATCTGCTGTCAAATACAACTTTCAGACACACAGAACCAGCAAGAGCAATTCATGATAGAACCAAATATACAAATATGAAAAACGCATGGACATTTCTTTCCAAAGGAGTTACGCAAAAAACACATCTTATTTCAACCAACCAAACTCACGTGTCTTGTCAGCCTTAAAATCCTCCAGAGCAATCCATGGATGATCTGTGAGCAGAAGCGGGAAAGGAAAAAACACAACACACAAAAGAGAGACATTTTTCATAGCAAACAAATATCAATTATAATTTTTAATCAGAAGTCAAAACATAATACACATTAACAGACACAAAAATAAATTTCCATTACTTAACTGTTACCATCTAGTCAGTCACCTTGCAACATGAAGCCCTTTTAACTTTTCAAAAGTACAATTCTTTCACTGACACTCCATGTTAGCCTTGCCCCACAATTCGTTCTCACTTGGGCATGTAGCCTTCAACAGTCGAATAAAGAGCTTCCTCTTATTTTCTGTCTAAGACTTAATGCAATGACTCATTTTCTGTCAAAAATAAAAGCAACTAGCGGACATCATTTTTTAGAGCAGAAATACAAATGTATCATTTCTGCAGAGCATTTAGCATGTGTTGGGCCTGTTTAAGAAACCTTTTTCATATTTTTCCCTTTGGAATTAAGTTCTTTAATTTTGTGGAGAAACCAGAAACCCTTCCTTTTAGAGGCCTGTTTAGCAAGGTCATTCTGCATTTCACAGAGACAAGTCCTAACGTAAAAGGTCACAAATGTCAACATGACAGCCTCCTTCCATTGTTTACAGGGAAACCAAAGATGGCATCTTAGCGCAACTTGAGCAGCCTGTTCTCCTAGCCCACAGCTTCTGCTCATTGTGAGGCTGACAAAGACAGAAGGCCTACTACATTCACTGTGAATGATTCTCAGAATAACACACATACCAGTTTTTAGAACAAATGCTTGTTGCAATGGTACTCATTTCAGCAACCTTAATTGGATTTCACTGGGCCATTTAAAAGTAAACCCAAATGGGGACAACCTGCAAATTTGTATTATACCTAAATGTATGCATTTACTGAAGCCTAAAGCACTTTAAAGCTATTAAAAATGGCAAGAATGCTGTTTTAAATGGTCTGTTTTACCCAAATTCGAGTTTGATATTAGGGACACTTAAAAATAAATATCCTATAATTGTTACATATTAATCATCCTAAGAATGTTTTTTACAAATTACAGAGATTTTTAATCAGACATATCCCATGTAAATGTTTAGAAAAATGAGTTTTTTATGCCTGCGCTAAGTGAAATTCTATATGCTAATGTTCTCATCATGCGGTATAGCACAACTTAAATTAAATTTTAATTCTAGGATGTCATAGTATGAGCATTAAGATTCATGAATAGTAAATAACGAATTTTGTAGCACCTATTTTTAATAATTATTTTTCATAATTAATTAAAAAAAAGAATTTAAACCCAATTATTTTTGATAATTCCACCTATAAGAGCAAGCTGCATCCCTTGCCTATCATTTTAAGATGCATTCATTTATAAGCCCAAGCACAGACGCCTAACTTGAAACATGACAAATGTTTGCGCCATTTTTTTCTTCCTAAAAAGGACAATTTTATTTAGCAACAGACCCAAGAATATGCTTACAAAATGTTGCTTAATAGCCTGAAAACATCAAGAAAAACCACAAACAGACATTGACCTCCTTTCAGACATAAACAGAAAGGGGTGAAACACTCAGGACACACAATACGGCGCGCTTTTAGCCATGCATTTCATGAATAGCGCCAACGCTATTCACTTACAGAAATTGCACTAATGGGAAACCCACACAGACATTTAAACACACATTTAACCCACAAACCAATACTCAGAACAAAAATAAAGGACAGCCCACAGACTGTACTTAAACCGAAGCATTTGTAAATATTAGTTGTAAGTCATATTTACAAGAAACGCTTCGCATTGTGTTTTAAAAAACTGCAAACACAGCCCAACAGACTGATGTATGTCCAAGAAGCAAAAATACACTCAATTCACTAGCTTTGGTTAGCACAACATCAAACAAAATCTTTCTGCATATCTTTGTTCATAAAAATGCGCAGAACAAAGATTCTTTTTTTTTTTATTATGTCATATTTTAATTCCCCGGGGATACAAAATCACCAAGGAAGAAATATGTTTTTAAATCTAAACCTATTTAAATATTCCCTTTAGGGGAAGCCGTCTAATCCAAACGTATACAAAGTTGGCCAACAAAAAGCTCCAAATTTGCTAAGATCAGGCATCTTATAGCTCACTAATCTAGCTTCAAACTTCAAGGGGCTATCTCTATCGATACACTCGTAAATATACAAGACCCTCGGTTTTTGAAAATTGCAGTCTTCTAAGGACCAAACTAAGGACCAAACAAACTAAGAACCAAACTAAGGACCAAGCAAAACTAAGAACCAATCAAAACTAAAGAACCAAAGAACAAAGGACTGGGAGCGACCCACTTATACTTAACTCTTACTTTTACTAATCAAAAGGATATCCAAATTCTAACTGTCAAGTTCTACATGACCTAACGGGCTTTTTAGAATACTCACGCCAAAAAGATTCTCAGTCAGGAGTGACATCATGTGGAGGATCAAAATCAGGAAGATCAGAAATATACTGGGCTGCAGAATCAAAGAATCTCCAGAATCCCTGTGCACAGAGTACCTTCTTAGTACAATTCTGTTCTGTCCTCCTCAGTAGATTTCAGTTTCCTGACAACATCACTCCCACAGAAAGCCACTTCTCTGATGAGCCCCGCGTTGGCTGCGCCATTTGAAGAACTGTAATCTTCATTCTCAGGGAATACTTACTAATATAACAAAGAACTTGGCACAGATGCTGAAAATATAAAAAGACATCTTTATTAAATTTTAATAAGTGTGGCCACGTCACACAGAAGCCGTAGCAACTGAATGAGGCAGTCTGAGGAATACAGAGGACAGAGGCCTTTTATATGTTTTAGGGTTACATGACTCAGCACAAAAGTAAGGGGCAGTCCTAGCTTTTGCAAGCATGCAAAAAATCCAACATTCCTTCTTACACAAGCTGAACAAACCCATAATAAAAGACCACAACTCATATCGTAAACAGGTCATAAAGAGAAGGAACAGAAACAGATGAGAAACAAGATAGAAGGGTGTGTGCATGTACCATAAACTCAGCAATGTCCTGCTCTTTGATCTGTATCTTGATCAGCTAAAGGGCAAAAACTGGTTTGGCAAGGTCAGCTTCAGGCTGCAGGGTCAGTTCACTTCAGGTCAAACAGGAGTCAGCTAAAGTCATCGGCCTATGTGAGGGCAACCACAAAATGGCTACCATGCACAAAATGGAACCCAAGGGTTCAGAACAAAATCTTCAAATACACAGTGAATCCATCGGTGTAACACAACAAAAACACTCATACTTGCTGAGCTCACTGTTTACGGTTCGCTGTTACCAAAATCGTAACAGAACCACGACCTTTATGGCCCAGGTTCAGAATTCACGGAACCTCACTCCCCTAGACTCCTAGAAAGTACAATGCGTTCTTTAAACAAACCAAGCCTCCAGCAGCCCGGGAAATCCCCCTGCTCTTGTTTTGATTTGCACAAGAACTCCTGGAGTCCAGAAAGAACTGTTAGTTCTTAGTGACGTCTTATGTCCAACCTTACGTCAAACCCGGCACCTTTCAGGTATAAATATACCAAGGTTGCCTTAAGCAAACACACAGTGGTTTGGAGCTGAGCAGCTATCTACTTGCCGGAAGCCCAGCTGATGCGAGAGCCAAAGGAAGCCGCCCCTCCCTTTTGACGCACCTGAGAAAGACGCTGTCTTTTTCTCCAGCCGAGAAAATCCAGCTCCAGTGTTTCCAGTCACCCTTGCCGGTTTCCTGGGAGATCGAGTCCTGAGAGAGAGATACAAGACCTCCTACATTCTTTTACCAAGGTACGTAGCTGACTAAACCCTTGAGAGAATTCTTGATTCAGATACCTTGGCAAAAACCAACTTAACTTAAACTGCAACTTATTTACTCCTTCCCACGTATTAGACTTAGGTCAGGTACACCGGGGTAGGCGTAGCTTAGAAG
The DNA here is from genome assembly GCF_964261635.1 of Lissotriton helveticus. Classification (NCBI taxonomy): domain Eukaryota; kingdom Metazoa; phylum Chordata; class Amphibia; order Caudata; family Salamandridae; genus Lissotriton; species Lissotriton helveticus. Next base: position 52,146,193 of record NC_136059.1, on the reverse strand, counting down.
CACCAGTTGAGTACGTTAGTCAATGTTTTCATGTATGTATAGATTTTATCCGTTTTAAAGTATCATATGGCTAAGAAACCATATCAATGCTTTTACAGTATTATTTGATAATACTACTTTTACTGTACGTACTTTACTTCATGATAAGTATTGCAATTGTGGCAATTCATTTCTCTTGCATGAGAAAGAAGACTGCTCAACAAATAAAATAGCTCAGATCCTCTGGCACGGGTTTGGCTGTTGTCCCCAAAATACACAAAGCCCGAATGGGGGGCAGATCATTCAGGCTCCTTGCAGCCAAGAATTGGAATATGCTACCCTCCGAACTACGGCTTGAACCCTCCGAGACCAAATTCCGTAAGGCCCTCAAGACCCATCTCTTCCGCCAAGCACTGATGTAAACCCTAGTCTTCTCATCTGTATACTCTCAGCGCGGGGACACGCCGGTGCGTGTAACCATGCGCTCTATAAATCTCCTAAATAAATAAATAAATAAAATAACACATTTTATTGAAAACGCCCGTCTCTCTATTTCTCTGCACTCTGGTGAAACTAAGTACGCACGATTGACTGAGTGAAATAGCGGTTTATTCTTTTCACACGACTCTAGAGATACACTCTTTATTCTGAGGGAGCAAAGTTGTCATGTTTATGCGGTTGTCAGAAACTAATCCCTTCTTGTCTAAATCAAGAGAGTTAACTCTTTCCTGAACATTCGAGAAAGTTTCTAGTGACCTCTGAGCTAGCTGGCAAAACTAATTAAGTCTAATATAGTCAGTAGAGACCTATTCGACCTCAATCCTACGTCTACACTGCTGTTTATATTATTCCAATGCGCAGAGCCTATTGAGAAAATAGGAACTACACTACAATCTAATCAACTTCTACATTACGCGTTTCGGATATGAAGCCTTTTTCACACGTAAGAAGTCATAATTCAGCCCACACCAAAAACACAATAAAGCCATGACAATAAGCAAAGGACCCAAAGTACAGGAAAGGTAACCATGGAGTATGGCGGCCATTTTGAAGTGAATAAACCATCCGTTGATATAAATGAGATATATACATTGTTATAAGTGGATCACATGTGAGATAGAAATCACAATCAATTCTATATATTAACAAAACAATGTGTAATATCTACAAGGTTCACAATGGAGAAATCAATTCTGACATGTGTCAATGTACATGAACCTACGATTACAGTCTGCACGTGAAAGTTTTGGTGGCCTTTATAGAATAGTGACTGTAGATACAGAGAACGTCGAACCCGTAGTTGACGTTATACCCAAGCCTAAGTGCAGATCAAACCAACTGGTAATGACACTGTGTATACTTCATCCGGTCCCTTCCGCCCCCAGGTTCCCTGCCTCCTCTCACTAAAGTCATGATTGAGTCGCGAGCAGCCAATCCCAGAAGAACGTTATCTTCCCTCACCACCCAGGAAGTGAGCGCACTCGTCGCATCTTACGAACTCCCCCCAAACAAGCCAGCCCAGGCCCCACCCCTGAACTCTACTCTCACCTTCTCGATCCACGACATCACCGGAGTGGGTAGGGACCCGCCCCTCAGCAGAGCCTTCAGACCCCCTATGTATCTTTCCTCCATACCCAGAGCCAAGCCTGACAATGGGAAATTTAAAAAAGATCCCCCCACTAACTGCATGCTTATCAACAGCCGGTCCGCAGTTAAACATGCAACGGAAATAGCTGAATCCATCCTCTCGCATGACCTAGATGTAGCCTTCATCACGGAAACATGGCTAAACACCACTAGTGATGACACTAGTACTTGAAGAAGCTAGGTCTTAGGCCAAAAATACTACCCCTCAATATTACAGTTTTTTGCTGTTTTTCACAAAAAAATCAATACAGAGGTATCTGATATTTACTACACAGAATGGAAGAAGACCTAACCCCAATAATATAGGAGGGGGCTTCTGTGTTCTTGAAGTGTAACTATGATGGACATCTACAGCAGACTCTGTGTGGTGTCGGTTTTGTCTGGCTTTCGCAGTGGTCTCGTACCTTTACAGGTCTCATTTCCTCTATTTTTTAGAGCGGTGCACTATCTTCCTGAGCTGTAGCTAGGAGAGGAGTGGCACGTTCCTCCAACCCTAAAGGTGAGCGAGAGGAATATATATGATTGGTATACAAGCCTAATAGGAGGTTGGCAACTAGTTTAACAGTTAAGCCAAATCATTAAAATGTACAATGTAAAATGACTCACACTAACCTTGTGATTGTCGTTTTTATCTTTGTATGTGTCTTTTTATCTGTGTTGTCTGTGTCTCGATGACGTCTTTCCTGGACTTTCCCCCCACACATTTAGGAGGAACACCAGGTTTGATTAGGTGATATCTGTATCAAATTCGTTTTAACGCACTTTGAGCAGTAGCATATACTTTAGGTCCTGATGAAGCGGATGATACTTATTGATCTATAGACTGCAGAAACATGTCGACCACAATGATATGAATCAGTGACTATTAGAGTTACTCACTGATTGTTTTGCACTGAATTATTTTAACCTTGGAGGTGAACGGCACCAGAATAAAGTTCCTTAGCGTTCATTATCCAATTTTAAACATAGAGCACTGTTTTCTCCCTTCCTCTTGATTCCCACAAACTCTTTTTCTCGCACTGCTCCTCAGTTTATCTAATAACATCCCAGTTACCACGCACTACCCTTTCCTTATTGAAGTGGCAACAACTTTGCTTCCACATTTTGGGAAGGGTTTCAAATGATGATAGGGCGGCAAAGGACGATAAACTGATGGATATCTTTCCCATCTAGTGCGATACATTGTTGTGTGCTGTTCAAACGTTTTGTTCAACGCACATTCATCCACCCAGACACATCACTGATAAGACACAGCCTCTTCATTTTTTGACCCACAGTTATTCTTGTTGTTTAATTGTACCTTGCTCTGGGGACTATAACTGTGTGGTCACTAAAGATTCCCTGGGACCCTCCACCCATCTCTTTGTTTTTCTTGTTTTAGAGCAGCTTCTGGCTGCGGGTCTGATTATGAGTGGGTTCTAATATGAACTCCGCTCTCACAAATGAGGTTCCTCTTTGTGAATAAGTGAGACCTTGCCGAGTACTTGGGACCTCGTTTGAGAGCCTTTCATAGCTGGCACCACTACAGAGACATTCCGTCTGATTTGTTTTAACAACTTAGTGATTAGGTATCACTTCTAGTAATTCCACAAATGGCAACCAATCTGGGCCTAGCCTATGACGAGGCAGAAATTCAGTCAATCTTGGATGATAATCCAAGTATGTTGGACCTCATGCCCAAACCATTAGACACTGGGGATGAAGGCTGGTCTAAGATTCTGATCTTAAAAAAGAGTCATTCTCGGACCTGTATCCACGGTATTACGATGGCCGAATACTTGAGAGGTAATGGTGCTCCAACGGGCCTAATAGTCAACAATGCCCCAAGATTATTTCTAGATGATAGGGATTTCATCAGAGATTGGTATCTGATTGCTTGGAAGTGTACGAGAGACTGGCTGGTTTTAATTATTAAGACTGCCAAAAAAGCTGCTGACAAGATAATGATTGAGATTCAGCTCTTAGAAGGCCAGATCAAAACAACACTTTCAACCAAAGTGTTTACAAAGCAACAGGATGAAAATAATAAGGCAAACAAAGAATTTAAAGACTCTGTTCTTTTCGGTAAATTAGAGAAATGTAAAAAATCTATCCCTATACAAGTGCAACATACACACCAGCACCATAAAATAAGAATGGGAGGAGAGGCGGCTCTACCTATGGAACTTCCACATCGGAAGACCTCTCTAGTGACTCTGACTCTTCTAACCAGAGCCCTAATATGAATACGTACCGGGGAAGGGGAAATAGAAGACAGAGAAGGGGGAACAATTTCAACCAAGGACAATTCAATCCGTGGTGGACCCCAAATCCATGGGCACCAGGCCAATTCCCATTTATGCATCAAGTAGGGCAATATGGCCCAGCCCAATTTCCACAGGGTGGGAATATGAATCCTTTTTTAGGGTTTGGCCAAGGGAGACCCCGTGGCAGGAGACGAGCCGCACAGAACCAAGTACAGTGGAATCTGCCCCCACAGTCAATGGATCTGCGGAGTGGAAAGAAAGTTCCACAGGACCAAGCGAGCACAAACATGGAGAAGGGCTCGTAGTTAATCTTAGCTCACGAGCACTGACCCCCATAGAAGAGAAAGTGCTTAACCGCGGTCTTGGTTTTGTATCAACCACCCCTGGAGATGCTTTTCAAACCCAGGTAGAGATTTCCAAATTCTTCCGGAAGATACGGCTTCACTTCTTTTTTGAAAAAAACACGAAGGAAGACAATACAGTGACCACCCCGGAGGGGCAGAATACAGGCTTGAGGAACGCGTCAACATTTACTCCTCTGAGCTCTACGGTTCCAGCTAAGGTCATTACCTTTGAAGAAGCAGTCACACATGATGTACAAAGGTTGTTCAAGGAAAGACAGAAACCGTTTGTTAATATCACCAAAGTGGAACAGCAGGCACTACAAGATTTGTCAAAAGATCCCCTTATCATCGTAAAACCAGCTGATAAAGGGGGAGCGACAGTCATTCTTGACACTGCAACCTACAAAGCTGAGTGTCACAAACATTTGAGTGATAACAGGTCTTACCGTCGTTTAGAGGAGGATCCCACTCCCAGATTGACTACCATGATTGGTCATCTGGTAGAAGAAGCCCTCTCGGAAGGATGGATAACCGCCAACGAAGGAAACTATCTACGCAGAGCACACCCGATGATGCCGTATTTTTATATCTTACCTAAGATACATAAGAAGCAGAGGCCCCCACCAGGCCGGCCGATAATATCAGGCATCGGTTCTCTTATGGAACCTCTTTCATCCTTTGTGGATATTTTCTTGAGACCGCTAGTACGGGCTATGCCGTCTTTTTTGCAAGATACCAAAGACGTGCTGAGGCTCCCTCCAGAGATCGAATTCAATTCTGGATCAGATATTTTGGTGTCCTTCGATGTGGAATCGTTGTACACCTCGATTCCACAGGACGAGACCCTGGAGGTGGTTGAACAGCTTTTGAATGCGAGCGACCATGTGTCTATCACGCCAATCTCCTTTATCATGGACCTGGCGAGTATAGCAATGAAAGAAAATTTCTTTCAATACGAGGACAACTACTATCTGCAAACGTCTGGCACCAGTATGGGCAGCGTTTTTGCGCCAAGCCTGGCGAACCTTTATATGCATAATTTCGAACAGGACCACGCACTCAATAACACAAACCCGTATCTATCATCGGTACGGGTTTGGAAAAGATACATAGACAACATCCTAGTGATATGGCGTGGCAATGTACAGGACTTGATGGATTTCCATAGGTGGTTAAACAACTGTAACAACTACTTGAAGTTCACTATTGAGTACGACCATCAGTCGTTGGCCTTCCTGGACTTACTAATAACTGCATGCCCAGAAGGATTAAGATCCGAGTTGTATAAGAAACCCATGGCCCACAACTCTCTTTTAGAATATGGGAGTTGTCATCCCAAATCTCTTTGGGACAATCTCCCTTTTGGACAATTTTTACGTGTCCAACGTAACTGTTCAACTAAGGAGTCTTTTGAGAAACATGCAAAAGATCTTGAAGAGAAGTTGCTGGAAAGGAAATATCCCAAAAAACTGGTTCGAACCTCGAAAAAGAGGGCTGCCAGTAATAACCGTGAGGCCTTACTAGAGCCGGCCCCCCCGAAAGCACAGAGCGACAGGATAACATGTGTGAATACATTCAGCACAAGATCCAATGCCATACAACAAATCATTTGCAAGCATTGGAAGATCCTGAATACAGGCCGCGACAACTTGGAACAACCTTTGTTTGCCTTCAAGAGAGGAACCAGCATTAAAAATCAGCTGATACATACGAGGCCAAGGACAGACAGTATTCGCCAAATTGGGACACTCTGGGATATGCCCGCAGTGACGGGACACCACCCATGCGGTAATTGCGCTGCATGTCCACAAACCAGTAAATCAACCAGCATTGACATTGGTACAAGCAGAGCATGGGAACAAAGGCGGTTCACGAATTGCAATAGCAGCAACCTAATATACTTAATCACCTGCCCTTGTTCCTTAAAATACGTAGGAATGACAACGAGAAAAGTGCGAACAAGGATTTCTGAGCATAAGAGTACCATCCGGTGTAGAAAGCAGGCAACTCGGCTTACCAATCACTTTCTGGAAGTGAACCATAAACCCACAGATTTTCACTGGACAGTATTAGAACAACCTTACATTCCTTCTCATATCGCAGATGTCTCTAAACACCTCTTTAAGATTGAGCAGAAATGGGTCTATAAATTAAACTCGGACAAGGCTGGCCTGAATGAGGACATCCCTTGGATGTCTCTCTAATTACATTTACTGGGGTTCGTGAGCTATTTTCAGCACATGCCGTCGCCAAGCACCCACATTTAGCAATCTCTGATGAAAGTGATTTATCAGCAGGTCCAGATTGGGGTAATGAATGTTCACTCAGTTATCTGGTGATCTGTTTTACACCCATTGGGTATCCATGCCAGGTACCCGTATTTTTCATTCTCAGATTAAATTGATTTATTAGGGTTTCATGATTGGGGTTATTAATACTCATTCAGTCAGGTGGTGACCAATCTTTGGGTCCTCCGTGTTGGGTTATGAAAAGGTATTTCATTCTTGAAAATGTTTATAACCCACACAGTATGATAACTCTTTTAGTTTATCATTTTATCTCATAAGATCCTTTGACATGTGTTACCCGTGTTTTGAGTTTACACACACTATGTCCTCGCCAGGCAGCGGTAAAGATCAAGCGGAACTACAGGTCCCGGCATGCTTGGTCGGGTAATTATGATGCATGAGTCGCTACCCGGAAAAAACAAGTAACAGCAACTGACCCGTGTCGGGACCTCCCCAGCAGCACAGACGGCTGCCGAGTGTACCGACGGGCAGGTAAGCCCTTGAATGCATACTTGGCCTAGATTATCAGTGTGGTCCCGTGCAAGAAGAAGCACCGCGTATAGCTGGTAAACGAGCCCGCCTACGGGCCCTGCTCGCGGCTGATGAGCTGACGCGTGGGGTTTGAAAGGACCGGCAAATAAATTCGGTGGCGATCAGTAGAGGGTTGCCTATTCCCGGTTATAAGCAGGTTTGCACTACGAGCAGCCTAAACATAGTTGACACATGAGCACAATAGACCTTAGCGGATTTGTTCGTGTTTGTCTGTCTAAATTAGCACTGGGCTAGAAAACCGTGATGCAACCATTGAACACAGCCGGTTTTGATAGATCTCTTGATATTTGGATATAAATTTGAGAACGTCAGATGGTATAACCCTATTAATTACGAGTGAAAACAACAGGTGTGGCAGAATGTGTGGCCTATGGTGATGACACTAGTACTTGAAGAAGCTAGGTCTTAGGCCAAAAATACTACCCCTCAATATTACAGTTTTTTGCTGTTTTTCACAAAAAAATCAATACAGAGGTATCTGATATTTACTACACAGAATGGAAGAAGACCTAACCCCAATAATATAGGAGGGGGCTTCTGTGTTCTTGAAGTGTAACTATGATGGACATCTACAGCAGACTCTGTGTGGTGTCGGTTTTGTCTGGCTTTCGCAGTGGTCTCGTACCTTTACAGGTCTCATTTCCTCTATTTTTTAGAGCGGTGCACTATCTTCCTGAGCTGTAGCCAGGCGAGGAGTGGCACGTTCCTCCAACCCTAAAGGTGAGCGAGAGGAATATATATGATTGGTATACAAGCCTAATAGGAGGTTGGCAACTAGTTTAACAGTTAAGCCAGATCATTAAAATGTACAATGTAGAATGACTTACACTAACCTTGTGATTGTCGTTTTTATCTTTGTATGTGTCTTTTTATCTGTGTTGTCTGTGTCTCGATGACGTCTTTCCTGGACTTTCCCCCCACACATTTAGGAGGAACACCAGGTTTGATCAGGTGATATCTGTATCAAATTCGTTTTAATGCACTTTGAGCAATAGCATATACTTTAGGTCCTGATGAAGCGGATGATACTTATTGATCTATAGACCGCAGAAACATGTCGACCACAATGATATGAATCAGTGACTATTAGGGTTACTCACTGATTGTTTTGCACTGAATTATTTTAACCTTGGAGGTTAACGGCACCAGAATAAAGTTCCTTAGCGTTCATTATCCAATTTTAAACATAGAGCACTGTTTTCTCCCTTCCTCTTGATTCCCACAAACTCTTTTTCTTACACTGCTCCTCAGTTTATCTAATAACATCCCAGTTGCCACGCACTACCCTTTCCTTATTGAAGTGGCAACAACTTTGCTTCCACATTTTGGGAAGGGTTTCAAATGATGATAGGGCGGCAAAGGACGATAAACTGATGGATATCTTTCCCATCTAGTGCGATACATTGTTGTGTGCTGTTCAAACGTTTTGTTCAACGCACATTCATCCACCCAGACACATCACTGATAAGACACAGCCTCTTCATTTTTTGACCCACAGTTATTGTTGTTGTTTAATTAAACACCCTATCCCTCCGCATGCTGGTACCGCCCGGTTTCTCAATTATCCGTAAAGACAGGCCCATACACAAAGGTGGTGGCATAGCAATTATCCACAAAAGTGACCTCTCCATCTCTGAAATTCCCTCCTGCCTGTACAATTCCTTTGAATGCCTGTCGGTCAACATCAAATAGTTCATAGTTCACGTCAATGCCATCTCCTTTACCATCCCCCAGGCAACTCAAACGAATTTGGAGCTCAGCTATCGGATCTGATCACCCAATCCGCACTCAACAGCGACCACAGCTTAATTCTGAGTGACCTCAACCTAAGGTGGAACAAAACCAAAACCAAAAACCCGCTCATTCAATCTCTCAACACCCTTCTACAAGACAATGATGAGATCCAACACTGCTCACAGGAAACGCATTATAGAGGAGTCTCGATTGATCACATCATCCCGGTGGACTGGTCTGACCACCACATCATTCTCTTTCATATCAACCAGTCCACCCTGTCCCTCCCTCCCACTCAAGCCTCCCCTAAGTGGGTCAGGAACACATCCAGAGTCCCCCGAGACAAACTAGAAAATGAACTCAGCTCACTCCTTCCGAACACGACGGAGTCCCTCTCAACCTCGGAACTCACCTCGCTCTATCACTCCAACCTGGAACTCACCCTGGAACAACTGGCACCTCTGAAACTAAAAACACCCAGAAGCATTCCCTCGAGGTTGTGGTTCTCTACTGACATTAATGACGAAAGAAGACACCTCAGATCCCTGGAAAGAACTTGGAGGAACAACCCCACCTGCATCCATCGGGATCAACTCAAGGCAGCACGCAAAACCTACTACATTCATATCAAGAGCAAAAAGTCATCCTTCTTCCATACTGAGTTAGACAATGCCAAAAACCGCCCCAAAGAACTCTTCAACATCATCAAGAACCAAACCTCCATCCCAGCGGCAGCCACCCTGGCTGCGTCCAAAACCCATTGCGACAACTTTGCCAGCTTTTTCAATGAAAAAATCGCCAAAATTGATCGCTCATTCAGCTCGAAGCCCTACTCCGGCAAAGAAAGCCGGAGTCCTACAACTAATCACAACCCACCAGTAACCTCGTCCATCCGTTGGTCATCCTTCCGGCCTGTCCAGGATGAAATGATAAGCAATCTTATCGCCTCTGCTAAACCCTCATCTCACTCACTCGATCAACTTCCAGCGTCTCGCTGAAGCTCACTCTAGCTCCAACGAGGGGCAAGATCATCAACAGCTCCTAGAACGAGGGCTACATTCCAGACTGCCTTAAACTAGGACAAGTCACACCACTTCTAAAAAAAACGGGCCTTGACGCCATGGACATGAACAACTTCAGACCGGTCTCGAACCTTTCGCTCCTATCCAAAATTCTGGAAAGATGTGTGCTCGCACAATTATTCCAACATCTAGAGAACACTAATCTACTTGACCCACACCAATCAGGGTTCAGAAAGGGCTGCAGCACTGAAACCACAATCCTAAATGTCCTAGATGATCTGCACATGTCACTCGACTCCAACCAATGTAGCCTCCTCATCCTCCTTGACCTATCGGCTGCGTTCGACACAGTGGATCAGACCCTGCTACTCAATGTCCTCCAGGAGAGAGCGGGCATTGAAAAGACAGTCTTAAAATGGTTCTCCTCTTTTCTCAACAACCGCACTCAAAGAATAAAGATCAACAGCTTCGAATCAGATCCCCTCCCCATCACCAGAGGAGTTCCTCAAGGGTCAGTACTCTCCCCGCAACTCTTCAACATCTACATGGAACCCCTCACCTCACTTCAAAGGAACTCCAACATTCCCTTCCACCTCTACGCGGATGACACACAACTTTATTTGGAAACCACATCAATCGCAGACATTCACAGACTAAACAACACACTCATGGAGGTCCAACACTGGCTCTCAGCCAACCACCTCAAATTTAATGTAGAGAAAACGGAAGTACTACTCATTTTATTTATTTTATTTTATTTTATTTAAAGTTTTATATAGCGCTGTCTAGACCCAGAGGTATCAGAGCGCTTTACATGAGCATCAGATCATAGTTACAGGTTACATCATTACAAAGGTTAAACAGTTCTTAGAGCATGGCAACATGGTTACATGTAAGGTCGAGATAAACAATAAGCACAAATACGTAAGGGGAAAAGCAGGCAAGGTGAGAGATTCCGGGGAGGGGGGGTTGGAGCACGGGAAGTAGATAGATAATGAGGGCGGGAAAGGGGAGGGGCGGGTGAGAGACACAGCATGGGAAGAGGAGGGGAAGGGTGATAGGGACACAAACGGGTACACGAGTTGAGGAAAATGAAATTTTGCCTGACCAAGATGTCCCCTACGTATACCCTATGTTACATACGTATGTGCATGTCACCCATGCATATTTCCTTGTAGTGGCCTGAATCACTAGGCCTCTGCATTCATGTCCTGCATTAGAATGCCAGTCATCAAGTTTACCAAACATTCAGTTAGCATGAAGGCCAATGTATTTTGCATTGTGCACTTTTAAATAAATATCGTACTGAACCCTTTTTGTGGTTCAGATTGAACCACCAGTCCCTGAATTAATGTTTTCATGACTCCTGACACACTGAAGGCTGCAGTTACGTATCTCTGACCTCGCTTGCTTCTAGCTCAGCCGAAAGAAGCCCAGTAAGGGTTGCCAAGACAGTATATTTTGCTTAACAGTTATCTGCATGCCCGGTTAACAAGAATAAACAGAACCCGTCAGCGAAGATAGGGCCTAGCCTCTCTGTCTCCATTAAAATAAATCACAGTGCTTGCATTTCCAGAAAGCTCACAGCCCCATGTAATGACGAAGAAATATATGCCCTTTATGATTCTTAGTGATGCATTACCCTTTGTTTCAGATAATACATCCTGGACTCAAGATATCAGATAGTACCAGATGTACTGGTCGCCTTGACACTAAAGATCTCTCTACTAGACTTAAAGTCAGCTCTCCTCCCAGTTGCACGTCAATTGCACGTCATGACAAGTTGCACACAAGTAGGGCAAAGTTCCAGCTGGTCATGCAAACTCCTCCTCTGTGTACCACCCACCTATGACACCTACCTATCACCTACCTATGACTCATAAAGTGTACACCCTCATGTACGCCTACATGCTCTTATCTCATTTTCTGTCTTGCTCTGCCTCGAGCTCCCTATGTACAAGGAGTAAAAAGTATATATACTGTTCTTTGTTATTAAATGTTAGAAGACACTTCCTGAACCTCAGTGGTGATGGAACAGATTCTCCCTAACTCGAGTTACTGGAATAAAGCCCTTTTAACTTGGACACCACGGACTCTCTGCCTCTCATTTGATACATGCTAATTGTTAATGCCTAGAAATTATGCCAGGATAATATTTTATTTACCACATAGTCAAGGCAACGTCCAAAGTCCAGTAAGCTGTGATCCTAGGGCAGACAAGGGGAGAGATTCAGGGGAGAGAGGATAGGAGCTAGGGAAGAGACAATAAGGAGAGACGAAAAGAAGTCTGCCTAAAGACCGATTGGGTAGGTGACGACCAAGGAGGGAATCCACGGCCCATCTCCCCTATAGCTAAACCAAGTAGCTCTATCGGGCGTCAGACAAAATAGTTCAGTCTCAATACATTGAGAGAGGAGGGAAGGAGAGACATAAATAGAGGGAGGATGCAGTAGGAGACGACAGGAGAGACGAAAGTAAGTGTAACGATGTGGTACAACAATAAACCAGAAAAGATCAACAAGTAAACATTATATCAAACAATCAGCAATACAATTAGGGGAGGAGAGAAAGGAGAGAGAAAGTAGTGGGGGTAGAGGAGGAGGGAAAGTGAGGATAAGGGAAGAGACAACCGTAGAGACGAGAGGAAGTCAGTCTAAAGACCGACTGGGTAGGTGACGACCAAGGAGGGAATACACGGCCCATCTCCTTCATAGCTAAACCAGGTAGCTCCATCGGGCATCAGACAAAATAGTTCGGTCTCAATACATTGAGAGAGGAGGGAAGGAGAGACATAAATAGAGGGAGGATGCGGGAGGAGACGACAGGAAAGATGAAAGGAAGTGCAACAATCTCATCTCGAGTAAAGAGGAAAACCCCCAAATAGTGGAATGGCTCAAAGCCCTAAATGCCCTTAATGTCTCTCTAGCACCAACGGACTCCGCAAAATCCCTAGGGATCACTCTAGATTCCAAACTGGACATGAAAAAACACATCTCAAAAACCGCAAAAAGCGCATTCCTGAACTTGAAACTTCTCCATAAAATCAAACCCTTCCTCCCCCCTAAAGACCTAAAACAGGCTACTCAGAATTGACTATGGCATCGCAGTGCTGACTGGAACAGCCAAATCGCACCTGGGACCTCTCACCTCCATTCTAAACGCAGCAGCAAGAATGGTCACAGGAACAAAGAAATATGAGCACATGTCTCTTGCACTCAAGAAACTGAAGTGGCTCCCGATAGACCAACGAGCCAACTTCCGTACAGCTTGCCTCACACATAAAGCCCTGCATACAGGCAAACCATAATACCAGGCCTCCAAACTCAAAAAGGACGGTCAATCCACGAACCTCAGAAGCTCCAACACACTCCAACTCATCCCTCTGAAATCACAGAAACACAAAACCGCGAATAAATACTTTGCGGGTAATGCCCCCAGGATCTGAAACTCCATCCCCCCATATCAGAATGACCGCCTCCTTCCCGCAATTCAAGTCGCTATTCAAAACCCTCTTCCTTGAATGCTCCGGTCCGTAACGAGAACCCCCACGCCTGACTGTCAAAGACCGCTTTCTCTTTGAACCCAGAGCCGGATGTTTCGCTCCTGATCTCCGTCCCATACTACGCTCAAGATGTTGTTGTTCTGTCTTAATTTTCCCGCTCTTGCTCCTGGTTTTGTTTTGTTCCTCATTTTCCTTGTTGCATATTTGTATTTGTTGTGAAGCTCTCTGATACCCTCGGGTCCAGCCAGCGCTGTACAAAACTTCAATAAATAAATAAATAAATAAAACATGTGGCGTAACTTTGTTGTCACGGCACAGGTGGAAATAAGTGTAAATGTTAACCTCGTGAAAAAAGTGATGTAAGAATTGAATAGGAAAATAAAATATAAAAAAATAGAAAGAGATTTGATAAACGCTCATCTGTTTCTAAAGGGTTCCGTCAAAAATAAAGATGTTATTAGTGAGACAGAATACCATCATCTCCAAAACCATGGTGGTATGTGCTTTGAATCTGATATATCTGGTCAGCAAGTATTGTCTACATGCCTCTATGCCCTGATTATGTTTGATGATAGTGTAGAGCAAATCCAGGGTGACTAATAGAAAGTCCTTTTTTCCCAATGCAGACCCTCTACTTTGCTGAGAAATTCTTTCTTGTCTTTTACATGGGATGGGAGATGGCTCACGAAATCACGTAGGAAATGATCCACATATTTAGAAATGTTCTCCATAGCACTCCCCTTGGAGGAGACAATAGGTCTCCCTGGTGGATTGATCTTATCTTTATGTACCTTTGGGAAAAGGTAAAGAGCAGGGAGAGTGGGATAATCTCATTTCAGATAACAGTAGTCCTGCCACTCTAGTATTCCCAGATTTTTCCAGTTCATAAATGTGTCCCATATTTCTTCCACACTTTGGGAATGAATCTCCCTGTTGATGACAGTGTAAAAGTCTGCATTGTTCAGTTGGTGTAGAGCCTTAGTGACATATTTCTCTCTACTGAGGATCACCACATTCCCTCCCTTGGCCACTGGACGGATAACAATACTGTTATCCTCAGCCAAGGATATTAGCACTTGTCTGTGTGTAAAAGTGAGGTTATGGGCTTGTTGCTCTCTAAACCATTTCTTTTGTCGAAATTTGACCAGAATGGTATTAACAACATCATAAAAGGTGTCTATGTTGTAATGTCCCGGGGGAAAAAGAAGGTGGAACGTGGTCTGAACTGTGTTTTAGTAGAGTGGTCATAAGATGTATTTAAATAATCTAATATATTTTCAATAATGGTGTTATTCACATATCCTTCAATTTCAGTCTCTAGTTGTTGGAGAGTCACTAGGGTATCAATATCACTGATATTACGATCAAGGTCTCTATTAAAAAGATTGCCATCTAATTTGTCTTGGGTCCCTCTGGGTCTAACAAGCTGCCACTTTTTTAGTTTAAGCTTATGAACAAATTTGAAACGGTCAATAAGTGTTTCTGGATAGTTAAAAGTGTTTGTTTCTCTACTTCGTTGATATGCCCCTCTGATAAGTTCATTATTATTTTATTCACCATTTCAATGTCCATCATTTTTTTGCTGTAGAGCTTTTTGCCTGTTGTCCCATGTGCCCCCTTTCTCTGCCTCCTCTTCCACCTCTGTTTGATTCTTTTTCGTATTTCCTTGTTATGCCTCTTTTGCCCCTGGGCTTTGTCGTTAGTGTCCCTCTTTCCCTCTTGGTGTTTGGTGGCCCCATCGGTGGAGCCTGAACTCATCTAAAAAAGGACCAGGTTTATTACCCGGTTCCCTTTCAGATGAAATATTGCTTGAGGTGGCTGACTAGTTAGTTTTATTGCCACTAATCAGTGCATCCTCTGATATTGAGCTCTCTGATGTTTTTAAAGACAGTCCTGTACCTGGCATTTGTTTTTTTTATATATATGATCATATTTTCTACTAAATGTTAGTATCCAGCCATGTTTGTAATCCTCACAATCCCTGTGAAGCTTCCATTGTTGTGATATGTAACAAAAGGGACCCCCTGATACTGCTAGATAGTTCCTAGGTCAGGGCACAAATATTATATAAATAACTTATCCTAGGCAACTAATATGTCCTGAGGGAATAGCAGGTACTGTGGAACATCAATTCTTGTAGCCAAACAATAGATCACCTGATGTAGTGCACATCAAAAAAATATATTAACAATAGAAAAAGGTGTTATTCATGATTAATTTATTAAAAATACAAAAAATATTTAATCAAATCACTGACACAGTTAAAAAAAATCATACAATTACTTTCTCATGAATGTTACAAATAGCAATATTACAAATGACAATGATTTCAATTTGTACACATATTTAAAAAACAAGTAAAAAGATCAAACAAGTGGAGTTATTGATTTGCATTGTTTGCATTCTTTAATTTCCCCCTCATGCTTCATTATTCTTGTTTTCATGTTTTCCATTTCTTTATTGAACATTGCTTGGGCCAAGGATTTCTCATGATCATCTCTAAGTTTCCCAATGTCCAGCAAATGTGTCTCTATGTATAGCCAAGCATATTTAGCAAGAATTTCAAGCATTTTCCTGATACTTGATGCCAAATTCTCTGCCCACTCCTAGAGCATTTTCGGGTTGGGCTTCTCCTAAGATGGGATGGTGTATATCCACAGTCCTCTGGGGACCATATCCTGTCAATATAATCTTGCAAGGATATGGCCTCCCACCATTTAGAGACTTCTGATTTGTGTAGATTTTCTAAATTCTTAATTTTCTCTTCATTACTTCTGTCTTGACTTATGACAACTGGTGTTTTAATATTAATCCCTGGCTCTCTTGCAAACAGCGATTGTGCTGCTGTTCTTCTTTATGTGTCTTCCTATATATATATTCTGCAGGAAGGTGAAACTCAAAAAACATTTCGCTGAGAGAAATCAGAACAATAAAAAAACATATGTCTCAAAGACGAATGTAATCACTTCAACTGTCGCACAGAAAGACCTAACCGCGATGATAACTCTAGCATCAATTAAAGAGACCCCCTCTACCAGCCAGGAGGATAATACAATTACTCCAGAGATGGAAATAAACTTCTGTAAAAACATTGGTCTGTCCACAAACCTAGGAGGAAATAGTGGATTGAAAAGAAGTTCAAAATTCTGTCCACAACTCCCACCGGGCAACAAAGTGGACCTATTTCAAGAACTTATGGTCGAGGAAATAACAAAAATTTCTGATAAATCAATAAAGAATGGACGAATGAGAAAACAAAACCTTCCTTTGGAAGAACAAAAGGCGATGATGGATTTGAAAAATGATACGTCCATATTCATAAAATCCTCAGATAAGGGGGGCAACCTCGTTATACAAAATGTTTCTAACTACATCGAGGAAGCAAACAGACAGTTAAACATCCAGGAACATTATGAAAAACTAACTACGAATCCGATGGAAGAATGGACAAATGAATACCACTCTATGTTGCTAACCTGGAAAGATAGAGGTCTATTAGATTTTGACGAATACAGTTATTTAAAGACAAGCAACCCAATCATGGCAACCATATATTTTCTACCGAAAATTCACAAGTCACTAGATCATCCACCAGGGAGACCAATTGTAAGCTCAATGGGTTCCCTTTTAGAGTCTACATCAAGATTTATAGACATTTTTCTTATGAACTATGTGACAAGCTTACCATCCTTCTTGAGAGACACAATGGACTTTTTGCATAAAATTACCACATGTGAATGGAAACCATCTTACCAAATGGCAACAATTGATGTTACATCACTTTATACCTCAATCCGCCATGAGGACGGTATTGAGGCTGTGAAAGAAGTACTCAAAGCACGATCTGTAACTTTCTGGAACATTCGAATATGTTACTGGACATGCTCCGATATTGTTTGACCCACAACGCTTTCCTGTTTTTGGGGGGAATATATCTCCAGAAACAGGGGACCGCTATGGGGACTTCATTTGCGCCCACTTATGCAAATCTTCTCATGGGGGCATGGGAAAGTGACGTGATACAGAAAGATCTAGATAACTTTGAGGGGCCAAAAATCAAACTATGGTGTCGTTTCATTGACGACTTGTTTGTCATATGGGACGGAAATGAAAACTCATTGAAGGATTTTATTGGCCTCTCAACAACAACAGATATGACTTAAAATTCACGTCTACAATCAGTTCCCACTCTTTGATATTCCTAGATGTGGAAATTTTCGTCAAAAACAACAAACTTTGTTCAAAAATCGACAGAAAACCGACTGCATGTAACAGCATTCTACATGCGAACAGTGGACACCCAATAAAACTGAAATGGAGTATCCCCTATGGTCAAATGCTGAGGGCGAAAAGGAACTGCTCTGAGGAAGAAGATCTAATTGAGGAGATAGAAAAAATGAGTACTAGATTCCTTGAAAGAGGATACCCAATGGAAGTGGTATCTATTGCACAAAATCGGATGCATTTGAAAGAGAGAGAGGAGCTTCTAACTCCAAAAATAAAAATAAAAAGATCAAAAACAAACCCGGAACAAGATCCAGATCAGGGAAATGAAACAACCAGATTGATAGTGGACTATGACAACCAAAGTGTAAGTATGAAGAAAGCTTACAAAAAACATTGGCAAGTCCTCCTTCTGGATAAAACTTTGAGAAAAACCCTGACAAGAAATCCAAGCATAACATATCGAAAGACCTCCTCTTTAAGAGACATTTTAACGCAGAGTCACTTAGTACTGCGTGAGGAGAAAAAACAGACATGGCTAACAACACCAGGCTTCTGGAAATGCCACAAATGTAAAGCCTGTGAGCATGGAGTAAACATCAAACATTATCAATTACAAAATGGTCAAAAGGAAACTATACGAGACCACATTACCTGTGACTCAAAATGTGTGGTTTATAGGCTACAATGCCCTTGTGGAAAGTACTACATTGGGAGCACAGTGAACAAATTAAAACTGAGAATACTGCAACATCTAAGGGCGATAAAAAACAAGGACCCTTGCTACCCAATGGCCACACATTTTGCTCAATATCATCAAAGTGATCCCACCCTTTTTAAATACTCGGGGATTAAGATGTGTAAAACCCCAGAACGAGGTGGAGATCAGTTGCTACAACTGAGACGTCTGGAATCCAGAATGATACTGAGCATGGGAACAGAGGTACCGTTCGGCCATAACTTGGACACCGAATTACATGTACATTTATAATAATTGGTATAAGAATAATGAATGACATTATAAGAGTGGAATCCTATAATTTAGAACTATATGAGAACTTACACATGGTTAAAATGAATGATGGTTGACTATGTACATGTTTGGAATTATTATGTAATTAGGAACCAAAAAACTCAATCGGAACATTTATGTGGAAATCGAATGGAAGTCATAGAATGATGGGGGAGATGAGAATCCAAGAACAAACATTTGAGAAAATATAACAATAAGGGAATATAGTCAGAGGGAGTACTTCACTTATATCATGCTCTGCCGCAAAGGGTGATGGATGATGATGAAAATGTATATAATTGTAAATAATAGGTTGTATATAGACCTTAATCACTACATTATGCATTGTCTAGAACAGATCCACGTAGTAATTTATACTTTATAGTTTACAGAGTGCAGCGGGCATCAGTTTCTCATATTTTCCCCCCTCTTTTTCCCTTGCTGTTAATTGATCAATGGTTATAGATAATGGAACATCCATGAATATCAATGTGCTCTAGGAACTACTCCTCCCCATCCCAATCTTCACCCCGCCTTCTCTATACAGACCATTGAGAGTACTTTACAGAAATAATTACAATTCAACATTGAATTACTGTATATAGACGGAATAGGATCGGACTGTAAATACTTCATTTAAGATTGTTGGTTCAGGGTAATCCATCCCTACCCTCACCCCGTCTTCCCTATACAGATTAGTGAGAGTACTTCACAGAAATAATTACAATTCAACATTGAATTACTGTATATAGACGGAATTGGATCTGATTGTAAATACCTTATTATACTTTAATTATAATTATTGGTTCAGGATTACTTTTGTACTTCACGTTAATTGTACATAATTATATATAACAACCACAAACATGTACTGGCCACATGTCCACTATGCAGGGTTGGTGGTCTAGATGACCATGGAAATAGTAGAGGGTACTTTCACTTATCACTGTATTTAAGTAAGGTCTAGACCTGTGGACTCTATGGTCCAGTTGAAGGCAGGAGCCGAAACGCGTAGACCGTCCAATTGATGCACTTTCTTTTTTGCACTGGTGTGTAAATAAATAAAAAACGCGAAGAAATCATCTGCTGCTGCTGTGCCGTGTCTTTGTCTACTAATCATGGAAAGAAGAAGCTTTGGTAATATATATATATATATATATATATATATATATATATATATATTCACTGAAAAAACCATAGGTTATAGACCATATATAGTTAGGAATTAGCATTTAAAAAGCTGTCATCAGTGATGTCATTTGAGATGTCATCAGTGATGTCACTGACCATGTCATGAATGATGTAATATGTGACATCATCAGCAGTGGATTGCGGGTGCGCGATATATAGTTAGTGCAACTAACTATATATGGAATTTCAATGGTTTTGTGTGAGTAAAATAAGGTTTTTTTAAATGCTAATTCCTAACTATATATGGTCTATAACCTATGGTTTTTTCAGTGAATTTTCAAGGTTTTTTAAATGCTAATTCCTAACTATATATGGTCTCTAACCTATGTTTTTTTCAGTGAATTTCAATGGTTTTTTAATAGCAAATATCATAAGCTGTCGAATGTCAAGTACATGGTAAGTAAAAACATTTTCGTGTTTATGCACACTGATCTGCTTTGAATGCTGCGCCCCCCTCCCCCTCATTTCTATTAGGAGTACTCTCTCTTTGCAGATACTGAAGGTTAGTTAACGCAGGCCTTTGCCCCCGTTGTAATCCATCGTGCCTGCTTCTCTCTCCATTTGATTGATTGTTATCCAAGCATTTACTGTTTTAGAATTGGTTCTCTTTGGTTCATTCTCTATTTACAAACAAGCACAGAGTCGCAATACTCTGTTTAGTCTTTGCAGATAGTGAACAATCGTGTAAAAAAACAAAAGGAATCGAGCAAAATCAGTAGGCCACTAATGGGATCTCTTTTTGACCTCGCAAAAATAGAAACATTAGGAGCAACCCCTCATGAGAAATACGAAACTAGTGAGATGAACTGAGCTCCACACCATGATGGCTGCAAGACAGCTCGGCTCCGCCACCCACCCCGCCCAAAATAACGATAAACTCTATGCAAATATTACAAATATATACAACACACCAGCAAAGTAACAGGGTAAAACATTTTATTAAATAACTATTTACATAACTATTTTATACTTTTTGTTGCCCGATCCGGCTAGCTCAATCGATCGAGCATGAAACTCATGCACTCTGATAGTTCAAAGTTTTGAGGAGTGCTTGTAACACTGTCTGAAGCCTATTTGCACTTGCTACAGCTTCACTATTCTCAATGTAAGTGGGGGCTGTTTGAGGACGTGACTGCATTTGAAAACAATGTGATGTGGTGCCACCCTGAACCGCTTGACGGAGGCCCCCGAGGGACGGTGTGATGGCGCGGACTCGGAGGGGGCGCTTGGCTCCGGCCCCCTCCCCAAGTCGTGTTGCCCTGGTGTGGCCTGAGATCGCCCCCGACATAGGTGGCCGGCTCCCGGGGTCAAGCGGAACTTTTTGCCTTTTGGTGACTCTTCCATTCTTGACCTTGTCCCACAATCCGTTTCACCTAAAGACACGCTGTAGTGGGGCGCCCCTTTACCGTTTCAGTTGCCATTCCGCCCACTTTTGCTACACTGTGCCTCTTCCGCTATTCAGCTGTTTACCGCCCGCTCTTTCGTCTCGCTCACCATGTACTTGAGTTGCTCCCGCTCTTGCGGTGCAGCGATAGGCGGCTGCCACAGGACTCTCAAAATGGCGGCCGGCTCTTCAGATTTGGGCGTGGTCCACTAAAATGGCCCTGCGACACCTTGGAACTCGGACGCTTGTCTGCTAGAGCTTGGGCTCCATTCTCGAAAGCGTCCCCTCAGCCTTGAAGATTCTACAAAAGTCTTGGGGGCCCCCGACTCCCGCAGGCTTCTGGTGGGGAGCGGCTGCCATGATTGCTCGTGGAATGGCCACGACGGAGCTACGAGATGGTGGTGCTCTCATGCTGACGCCAGCTTCAGTCTGAAACATCCAGAAACACTGTAGACTACCAATTCGATCAGTTCCGGTAGCGCCCAACGTGACCCGGTAGAGAAGAACTTGCCCTCCCCTCTTTGGCTGATGGTTCTTGTTGCCTGTCCCTTCTGTTGTCATTTAACAGAACTATTTAGCCTGCTGAAAGGGGTTGTGTTCCAACCGCTGGTTGGTGGAGACATTTTGAATATATTCTGGACCTGCGTTGTCGCGTAATGCGTCATATGACGCGCCGCGTTAGCGCATCCGGAAGTGCTCCGGTGCGCGAAGCGCAGCTTCCCGGAAGCGATCCGGGGCGCGGCGCGCAGCGCGTAACGTAAGCATAACAGGTCATGTGACTTGTTAATAAAACTTTTCACTGGTTCATTTTACTTTTCTTATTCTAATGATGAAAGGCTTGGTCATATGACCTAAAAATTACGCTTTTTATTACTTTTGAACATTATTTTTTCTTAAACATATGTTATAATGTTCCAGGCTAATGTACTTTCCCGGAAAATTTACAACTGTCCTGCAAGTAAAATATATTCCTTTTTCGAGAAAAAGGGCGTTTCTTCGTCCCATGACGGAGCCGTTGAGCAAAAGAGGCTCGGCCTGCTGTCTTAGTCGCCGATACGCCTGAATATCAGATTCTTATCGATCACTTTATGTTGCAGGAGTAGAAAACACAACAGCCCTTGACCATTTATCTTTACTGCGTTCCTGCGTATTATACCTTTTACCCTTTATGTAATTGGACTGCTTTATTTCACTTGCCTTTTACTGATTCTAAAACAGTGACTATTATTAAAAACTTTACCAATGTAAATACTACTACCATGTTTTCTTTTAAAAACCTTTATTGTGAAAATGTCAGTATACAAATACGGGCCTATAACCACGTGGGCCGGCCACGGAGCAAACTGTAATCGTATATGATGAGTAGACATTTACACTGTAGAGGAAGGTAACGGGCGGGCCATTAGGTTGCAAGAACTAAGGTGTCTAACAGTTGCGGAATCGGTGGACGTACATTTTATAATTAAAATATGACAGGGCCAGTTACAATAAAATTATCTAGATATACATTTGCGGGCAAGTACCATGGGTGACGTTAATTCGAACTTTCAATAGTACAGTAATCAATAACACATCAGAACTTAATATCAATAGGAATGTCGAAATATTCAATCAATTCTCGTCCCCGCCCGCCATGTGCTTCAAAACTGCATACGTATCTCGTGATATCAAGGTTCTGCAACCAGTACACAACAAGGAGTTACGAGTCCCATTTATTCCGGCGCCATTTTGGGCGAGGACGGGCAGGTCCAGGATATAGTCAAAATGTCTCCACCAACCATCGACTATGATGATGTTCATATGCTGTATTTATTAGAGTAACACTCATCTGTCCACATGAAATTAATTTGCCACAATCTAAACATGTCATTTTAATCTTTCCAAAGTTCTTCTAAATATTTGGGACCGTTTCCCTTGCCTCTGATGCTGTCAGTGCCACTTCTTTGGTGAATGTACTGGCAGGTCGGGGGTTCTCCTCCAAATCTCTCTTTTGTGCAGCACTATAATTAATCGGTGCCACCTCTCCATATGACGATGCATGGTATAGTTACCATAACTATATTTTTTTTCGGTTCCTCTGGAGAGTACATCGTGGCAGATGAGGCAGGTAACGTACCGGGCATTTACCTTTTTTGCATGTAGAGGAAAGGAAAAAAAATTCGAGCGTCCGAGTTCTAAGGTGTCCCAGGGCCATTTTAGTGGACCAGGCCCAAATCCAAAGAACAGGCCGCCATTTTGAGAGTCGTGTTGCAGCCGCCTGTTGCTGTAGCATCAAGAGCGGCTGAAACTCAGCTGAATGGCAACTTAAACGGTAAAGGGGCGCCCCACTACAGCAGACGAGCCTCCACCTGGGGAGGCCCGTTCACGCCGCCTCCCCCCCCCCTTCGGGCACCCCACGCCGTTATTCGGAGCAGCATTGTAGGATGGCTAGACACCACCTCGGTGCCAACCGAATCTCAGCGCCTTGTGGTGTCTTCCATTCCGAAAACATTGTTGTGCTGCCTTCGGCCTATTCGCCGCAAGTGCGCACGCAACTCAGCTGCATAGCGAGTGAAACACCAAGGGGCGCCCCACTGCAGCCGAGGAACCTTCATCTTGGGGGCGACGCACAGCATCACATTGCTTTCCAATGCAGTCAGATCCTCAAACAACCCCCACTGACTGACGTGAACTCACAGGCCAATGGAGCGCCCCACGCCGACTTTCGGCGCAGCATTGTAGGATGGCCACACCAGTGCAGCAACTTGCTGGACCCCACCTCGGTGCCATCCGGATCTTGGCGCGTTGCGCTGCCTTTGGCCTATTCGCACATCGGTCCGCTACTGACGCCGCCTCACAGGCCAACGGGGTACCCCACGCCGACTTTCGGCGCAGCATTGTAGGATGGCCACACCAGTGCGGCAACTTGCTGGACCCCACCTCGGTGCCATCCGGATCTTGGCGCGTTGTGCTGCCTTCGGCCTATTCGCACATCGGTCCGCTACTGACACGAACTCACAGGCCAACGGGGCGCCCCACGCCGACTTTCGGCGCAGCATTGTAGGATGGCCACACCAGTGCGGCAACTTGCTGGACACCACCTCGGTGCCATCCGGATCTTGGCGCGTTGTGCTGCCTTCAGCCTATTCGCACATCGGTCCGCTACTGACGCCGCCTCACGTGCCAATGGATTTTCTATGCTTTTTATACCCTATGCCGCATAACAGGTCATGTGACTTGTTTATAAAACTTTTCATTGGTTCATTTTACTTTTGGTTTCCTAATGATGGAAGGCTTGATCATATGACCTAAAAATAACACTTTTCATTGGATGAAAACTTTTTTTTTTTCCCAAACGATGAAAGCCCCACCTTGTTTCTGGATGTTTCAGACTGAAGCTGGTGTCAGCATGAAAGCACCACCATCTCGTGGCTCCGTCGTGGTCATTCCACGAGCAATCATGGCAGCCGCTCCCCACCGGAAGCCTGCAGGAGTCGGGGGCCCCCAAGACTTTTATAGAATCCTCAAGGCTGAGGGGACGCTTTCGAGAATGGGGTCCAAGACCTAGCAGACAAGCGTCCGATTTCCAAGGTGTCCCAGGGCCATTTCAGTGGACCAGGCCCAAAAAGGAAAGAGCCTGCCGCCATTTTGAGAGTCCTGTGGCAGCCGCCTATCGCTGCACCGCAAGAGTGGGCGCAACTCAGCTGAATGGCGGATTTTGGCACAGTGTACCAAAAGCGGGCGGAATGGCAACTGAAACGGTAAAGGGGCGCCCCACTACAGCAGACGAGCCTCCACCTGGGGAGGCCCGTTCACGCCGCCTCACCCCCCCCCCCGGGGCGCCCCACGCCGTGCCCAAAAAGGAAAGAGCCTGCCGCCATTTTGAGAGTCCTGTGGCAGCCGCCTATCGCTGCACCGCAAGAGTGGGCGCAACTCAGCTGAATGGCGGATTTTGGCACAGTGTACCAAAAGCGGGCGGAATGGCAACTGAAACGGTAAAGGGGCGCCCCACTACAGCAGACGAGCCTCCACCTGGGGAGGCCCGTTCACGCCGCCTCACCCCCCACCCACGCCGTTATTCGGAGCAGCATTGTAGGATACCAAAACCAGTGCGGCAACTTACTTGACATCACCTGGGTGCCATCCACATCTCAGCGCGTTCTGCTGCCTTGGGACTATTCGCACAACAGACCGCTACTGACGAGCCACCCCCCGGGATGCCCCACGCCGTTATTCGGAGCAGCATTGTAGGATACCCAAAACCAGTGCGGCACCCAGGCAACATCACCTGGGTGCCATCCAGAACTCAGCACGTTGTGCTGCCTTGGAACTATTCGCACAAAACACAGCTACTGACCATTGTTGCTTCTTTTTTCCTAAAAATGTTTAAATGTTTTTACTGTTTTTGTTGCGTTGTATATATTTATAAGTTATTAAAGTTTTATAATCCTACTACTTTGTTGGAGTGCTATATATTTTTAATGTGACACATAATTGTAAAAACTTTGATGTACAAAGAGGCATCCCTGGAATCTTCCGCTTCAGGCTCGGTCCCCTCCCCAATCACAATACAGGATGGTTTTCAGATAGTAGGAACGCGTGTGGGGTGACGGATCTCATCGGGTGGGGGCCTTGATCTACTGTAACTCCTTAGAAGAGGGGTGATTCTTTACAGCTGGGGCCATAAACTACATCTGCAGGGCTACCTGATAGCCTGGGACTGGCCTGGACAATCGGACACAGAGGAAGAGGAGTGTCAGAGGGTGCGGTAGTGAATAGGGCGAAAGGGAGGTGTCGGGCGGGCACAGGGTGTGATTCTCAGGGAAGAGCAGCGCAGATGGCGGGAGGTTTATTGCCCATGCATAAGACAGAGAGCGGGGGTGACCAGTGCCTGGGGGAGATGCTTGCGAGGGTGGGGAGCCATGCTAAGGATCGACAGCGTGCAGAGAGTGGGTCTGGTCAAGGCATCTAAAATGGCTGCCGTGCATGACAAAAGTGTGGCATTTGAAAAAAGGCAAGATGGCGCAGACAATGTTTATCAACACTTCCTGATTTCCTTCGAATCGAACGTTAACAGACGTTATCTCTCCCACACTACCGGTCCCCCTGGGCCTAAACGCCGAGATGGTAGGGACTGCATCCCGTGGACATAGGCCGAGACGTCACCCAGCAGAAAAAAAAGAAAAAAAAAGTCTATAAACATACAATAAGTTAAAAGTCAATCATTCTTGTTTCCTTGTAGTACGCTCCCCAGTCCGCTTCCCGTTACGCGAACCGGGCGCACCCCACCAAAAAAAAACGATATATTTTTTTTTTTGCCCCGCCGAGCCCTTTTAAAGCCTCAACATCAAACCTAGGGGGTCAGGGAGGATCTACTATGCCCCCTTATGGTCATTTGCCCCTTCGCTTTGGCCTCCTCTTGTCTCTCGATCCTACCGAGAGACAAGATGGCGGCCGCTCCGTACTGTTTGGAATGTTTACAGACACCGGAGAGCCAATCAGCTTCGCTTCGCAAAGCTCCGTAACGCGAAAAGTACGTGAAACGGAGCGCTACCCGGGACGCTGTCACAGATATATATCTTTTTTTGAACGTTAATTTCTCAAAATCCACTGCAGCACATATATTGAGACCCAGCAAAGGCACATCGGGCTACCGGTCCCTACAATTTTGCCAAGTTTCATGCAAATCCATTCAGCCGTTCGATTTTATTTTTTTATTTTTTTTGCCCCGCGGGGCGCTTTTAAAACCTCCACATCAAACCTAGGGGGTCAGGGAGGATCTACTATGCCCCCTTATGGTCATTTGCCCCTTCGCTTTGGCCTCCTCTTGTCTCTCGATCCTACCGAGAGACAAGATGGCGGCCGCTACGGACTGTTTGGAATGTTTACAGACGCCGGAGAACCAATCAGCTTCGCTTCGCAAAGCTCCGTAACGCGAAAAGTACGCGAAGCGGAGCGCTGCCCGGAGCGCTGTTACAGATATATATCTTTTTTGGAACGTTAATTTCTCAAAATCCACTGGAGCACATATATTAAGACCTAGCAAAGGCACATCGGGCTACCAGTCCCTACAATTTTGCCAAGTTTCGTGCAAATCCATTCAGCCGTTCGGGCTAAAAGTGAGGCCAACCGCCCTATGGAAACTAACATGGGAAAAACGCGTTTTGGGACCCCCCTTTTTTCTCGGCCCCCCCTTGACGAACCCCCCAAAATTTTCAGGGGTTGCTCAGAAACAAAATGTTCCATTTTCCAGAAAATTTCAGCCAATTCCGTCCACAAACGCCAAAGTTATTAGACATAGAATTTTCAAAAATCCCATAGAGAAAAAATCCTAACTATATATACCTACTGGCGACCGCCAGTAGGTAATATATATATGTATATATATATATATATATATATATATATATATATAAAGCTCAATAGGTGCGAACACGCACTCCGGAAAATCTGAGCAATTGTTGCGTGCTCCTAGGGTATCACTTCTGACAGGGATGTTGAAGAAAATTATATCTGGCAGCGGCGCTTAACTCAGCGACAGCCCGCTAGGCACAGCAGGAAGCCTGCTAATGTGGGATAGTGGTCGTTCAAACAAAGATTATCCCATGCGGTTATTCAATGGATCATTTTCAGAATGTTTAATTCATTCTCATGAGCTCCTGAAGTGTTTCTCAGGTTAAATCAATTTTTTCCATGTTGCATTTATACATCCATATATACATGTTTCCCCATGCATTTCTGGCGGGTCGCTCTTTGTCAGGGGAAATACCTGTGAAAACAAATAGTGTGTCATGCCTTAATGGTCACCAACAAAAATAGGGATAAAATAACATATCCCTGCACCAATACACCAGGTGGCGTTAGTCTCAGTATTGTGATACCAACTTGAATAAAACGTAAGGAGCATGCGTTAACCTATTGGTGTGAAAATAGTGAGAACCAGATATATGCAAAATCGAGGTGAATGTATATTACTCAATCGCGACTTACAGCGTCAAGACTGTACCACAATGTGTAAATATTCTGTGAGGTAACGGTGTGCATTGAACAGCAGACAAGCGTTAATGTGCCTAAGTAGTAAAACCGCAAGTGCCTTTTTACAAACAAAACGCATGATGATGCGGGGTGTCTGTATAAAGTGCTCATGTTAAACAGCAAGTACAAGCGAATCTAAAATATTATGTGAACACAGCTGAATAGAGGCCAAAAGACATGGGCATGGACATAGAAGAGGGAGATTTGTGTGCTATATGGCAGAGAGTGACAAAGACCTCCATTTGAACTCAATAAAGAGAAAATGCATATAAATTGCTTTATCGATAGTATCTTACCCCTGCCCAATCGTCACATAGATGTTACTAATTTTTTACAATTGGCTGAATGATCGTTCACCGAATATTCAGTTTAGTATCCACCAAGTTAACAAATGTATCACATTTTTTGATGTGAAAGTTTACGCATCAGGAGTAAAAATGAAAACTACATTGTTTGTAAAACCAACAGATAGCAATAAGACCTTACATTTTAAAAGTCAGCATCCTCAGAGTTTAAGGAACAACCTACCATAAGCCCAGTTTTTAAGGATTCAAGTGAATTGCACAGATAAAGAGGAATTCCAACAACATGCAGAGAATCTGATTTGTAAACTAAAAGATCTTCGATATCCCTACCGTATCACCTGATACTGTTTTATCATACGTGTGCACAGTACCTGTTGTTCATTTTGTCCAAGTGTCCAGGCATCTCTACGCCTGCTCACCTTTGAGAGGCTTTAAGGTTTCCCTTTATACTGTTTGCACCGTCCAAACCTTTCCTAATCCGTCCATCATCACTACTCCGGCCAGCACTGTGTGAGCGCCTTACACTGTACAACTGAAACCTGCAGCTGAAATCCCACTTGTTTATTACAGTTTGGC
Organism: Lissotriton helveticus; assembly: GCF_964261635.1. Lineage (NCBI taxonomy): Eukaryota > Metazoa > Chordata > Amphibia > Caudata > Salamandridae > Lissotriton > Lissotriton helveticus. Next base: position 52,117,173 of record NC_136059.1, on the reverse strand, counting down.
AGCTCCATAGCACTTTACTCACTAGACACTCTACTTCTGGGTGATGGATAGAGACAAAGAGGCATCGGATCTTTTTGATAATCTTGAAAAAGGCAGACCAACTACAGGTCCTTCGACTAGCAGCAATCCACCAAGACAAGACACACTAAAGGAAAAGTTCATCAGACTAGAAAGACTCAAGAAAACAGAAAATTCCAGGTGTTGGGACTGTGCCACCCTTAAGCAATATCTCAGATTGAATAGGGTCCCTCGTGGACTTCGTTCACAAATCTTCCCTACATTCGATGACCTCGATGACGATCTACTGGGCAGATGGGAAGAAGCACTTACTATCAACTCAAATACACTCATCAATATTCTCATTGAAAGCGGGGAGAGGAAGGTATGCAAGCTGCAGGCTGAAATTCAGACATTGGAAGAAGAAATGAAGAATCTAAACCTCAAGGAAGTCACAGATAAAAACTACGCAATACTCAAAGACATCCTCAATATTCACCAGAAAGAGATCAAGGAACGTAAAAGCAGACAACTCAAACGTGACGAAGCGGACTACAGGGAGGGTAGAGTCTTCCCGTTCGCTAAAAAATACGACCAATTGGTTAGAAAGCAAAAGACACCGGAGAAGACACCGGAATCCGGCACAGTTTCTAATGCATCCAGTTCATCCTCACTCAACACTATTCCTAGTGAGAACGAAATGGAAGCAGAAAGGAATACCAACGCGTCAATTTTTTTGGGCTAAATCTTAACCATCAGACGCGAGATAAGGACCCAACAGCGTCACAACCCTACCACAACAAAAAAACAGAAGAAGCAAACATTACGGGCAAGGACGATTACAAAAAGAAGTTGAGATCAGGAGACAATCGCAGATAAATACCGAATCACAAGAGGTTCAAGTAGTCAACCTCTCCAATAAGACTCTTTCCCAAGGAATGACAAACGTACTCAGTAAAGAACTCAATTTCATTCCTCATGTCAACGGTGATCCGTGCAAAATCAAAATAGACCTGTTCAAATTTATACGCCGACTAAAACTTAAAAAACATTTTGCACACAACCCCAAAGAGGAGCCGGAGATGAGAGCGGTGATTTCGATGGAAGGTATGTAAACTATACAAGAAAGTATAGATACACACCTTCTCCTGACCCTCGAGGAAGGCACTGATGTACTGTTCACACCTGAACATCTATTACAAGAACTGGATATAGAGGATGACAACACAATTACCAGCAACCTGAGATGCAAATCTAAGTGGACTCCAAACTTACCAGCTGGAAATCCTATCGATACATTTCACACACTGGTTTTAGACGACCTGGAAAGATTTGAAAATAGAAATCAAAGAGCACGGATACACAATAGCATGGACAATCTCACAAGAGATGAGCGGATAGCTCTGAAGACATTATCATTGGACAAAGAACTAGTGATAAAAGAAGCAGACAAAGACGGCAACGTCGTTGTCATGAATAGAACCGATTATGAGCAAGAAATACTCTCCCAACTCAACGATGTCTCATGCTGCACGGTCATTAAAAACAATCCAACAGAGGCTGTAACCATCATGATAAACGACCAACTTAAAGCATGGCACGGAGCGGGTCTGTTGAGTGACGCAGTAACATCCTATCTTAGAGTGAACAAACCTATGGCCCCTTGGCTATATACACTACCCAAGATTCACAAACTGGCCCCTTTTCCTCCTGGGAGACCGATAGTATCCGGCATAGGTGGACCCAGTGAGCGAATGGCAGAGTACGTTGATATTTTTCTCAATCCCTTGGTCAAGAACCTCCCATCATATATCCAGGATACCAAACATATCCTTAGCATTTTGAGTGACATCCAATGGCAATCTGGGATGACAATGGCGACCTTAGATGTCGTCTCTTTGTACACATCTATAGATCCAGACAAAGGATTGGTGGCAGTATCCAAATATCTCAATTCCAGACCAGCTAATCTTTGGCAACACACCAACATGTTAACCACCATGATGAACATCATTCTAAAGAACAACTTCTTTATGTTTAACCAGAAATGGTATAGACAAACGAAGTGGCCATGGGCTCAAGGTTTTCCCCTTCATTTGCTAATCTCTATATGGGCACACTAGAAACCACTTGGATTTGGAGCATCGAAGGTATGGCATGGGTTGATCATATAGTGTACTGGGGGCGGTACATTGATGATTGCCTTCTGATCTGGTCAGGCACCCAACCCCAGCTTGAATCTTTCTTTGATCATCTTAACTCCAATGATATGGACATGAAATTTACCTGCAACTATAGTACCACCAAAGTTACCTTCCTCGACTTGGAAATTTACATTCTGAACAACAAACTTCAAACAAGGAAGGAGACCTCATGCAATGCTATCCTCAGAGCTGACAGCTCACACCCTAAACACCAGATAGAAACAATACCATATGGTGAACTCGTCCGAGCACGCAGGAATTGCAGTGACGACTGTGAATTCAAGGCCTGTACAGATGACATGCGGAATTGTTTCCTTAAACGTGGCTACAACCACAAAGTGGTCAACAAAGCTATCAAGAAAGCCAAATCACTAGACAGGAGCAGCACGCTACTACCAAAGACTAAAACCACCCACAAAGATGACAATACCAGGATGATTATGGATTACAACAAAATCAGCCCTGTTGTCAGAAAAAGCATTAATAGACATTGGAATGTACTTTTGGCTGACAAAACTCTTGCATCTTGTATCAGAACCAAACCACAGATCACATACAGACGTGGCAAAACCCTATGCACTAGACTAAGCCCCTCCATGCCTCCCACACACAACACCAACAACTGGCTAACTCCACACATGAAAGGATTACATAAATGTGGCTGCTGTGGTGTGTGCAAGTGGGCGAAAAATAACACTAAACATTTTCAGGGCCACCACAAAAAGAAATATGAAATTCAAACTAACATAAACTGCAACACGAAATTTGTAGTATACATTGTGGAATGTCTTTGTTGCAGCCAGTACGTTGGCAGCACAATCAGGCCATTAAAATATTGCATCAGCGAACATGCCAGAGCTATGCATCAACAAGACCCTCGCTACCCCAAGGCCCTACACATAGCCAAATGTGCGAGCCAATCCACACACAAGAAATTTGAATTCTATGGAATAGACATTGCTCAACCCAACATACGCGGAGGTAACTGTGAACTCCGTCTACGCAGATTGGAAGCCATCTGGATGATGTGTTTGCACACGGTCAAATATGGCCAAAATATGGATTCTGAACTAGAAAACTTCCTGGACACATAAACACTGCCTGAAGAGTTTGTTTGCAAGCTGTACTTTCTTCTCTCTCGTTTCCTTTAGAGATGTTCTTACATCCCTTCCCTCCCTAGCGCTTTTCTGCCTTATGCACATCATACATCCAATACCCATGGATGCTTAGCTTTCAATATAGTTATTGATTCTGTCCGACCATGTAACACCCCCGTTATTGTACTTTACTTTTCATGGCAAGTGTACATTCACTCCCTCATGTTTTTCAACTCCTTATCAGTCATATTGTGGCATACCATTGTTTACTTGGCTATAAACATTATTTACGATATTATGTAACATTTTGCAATTTTGGCAGTCTAATCACCAGATGCACGAGAGCTTAACTTTTTCAATGCTACATGTTATCTTTCAAACGCCTTCTCAATGTGCTGATATATAAATGCATTTGCATATTGCTATTTACATGTGACCCGGTTTGTGAAAATATGATCCCCTTCTCTCTTTTACTTCCGTGTCATAGTCTTTCTTTCCCCATGACCTACTTGTCATTGCCTGTCATACACGTTCCATACACCATGGCATCCCCATTGTAGGCATCGTTCTAGTTCTTGATTACAACCCCTCCCATTTCCGGTTTCCACCTTAGCTCGCGCTAGTGTATTTTCACTTTCCACTGTATTTAAACTCTGCCATACGGGGGGACGCGCTCTCCATTATCCACCGCCAGACCTTGGCTGTGAGCATCTTCCACAATTCCCAAGGTATTTCTCTATTCTTAGGCTTATCCACTCAGCGTTCGTGAGCTGGTGCCGTACTTAACCAGTTTTCCTGTTAGCGACGCCTTTTATTCCTTTTTTCCCCACAGAACCACCCGCAGCAGCAATACTCCACTGCTTGGCGGCGTGACGTTCAGCAAGTACACTAGCTGACGTCGATCCTTTTTCCAGTTATTATCGATCACCAATCTCTGGTGAGTTTTTTTGCCCACCACATACGAATCCGTCATTTGCCCCATGTTATGTGGCCTTTTGTTACCATCCCTCATGGTCCCAACATATCCCCTTTTTTATTTCCTTTACCTACAGATATTCATTGCGCCACATTCAGGTAACCCTCACTTGCTTTTTACGCTTGGGGATCATATTTTAGTCATAGGCCCAACCTTTGTTTGTTAATGATACATGTGAATATTGCTTTCCTTCCAGACATCCGGGTGTTTTGAGCATTGTTTTACCTTATTCACCATTGTGTGTTCAAATCATGTATGCCTGTCTCTGCACTAAACTGTATCCATTTTGTTTACCCACAACGTATATCAGGCTAGGCATTTTCCTTTCCTTTACCATTTGAGATAGTTATTTGACATAACAGTCATGATATCACGGTTATTATTCAGCTGTATTTTTCAAGGTGCTCATTGAGTGTAACGCATTTTTCCCGTATGTATTTCATCATGCTTCTGATTATTGCTGTGCCAAGTCACGCGCACCTTGATGTAAGCACACCGTCGGTTGTTGATCACGCATGGTCGCTTTTTCACTTCGGCCGTTTTTTATCCTTTTTTATTTATTATTCGATCACATCACGTCCATGTGCGACTGATCACACAGATCCCTGTCATTACAATGTTTATTACTCGCTGCCCTCACAAAAACGTCCATTCATGTTATTATCTTTGGACACACACGCACGCGTCACCATAGTTCTCGTCTCTGCATGTTCACATCCGCGGTCTTTCCACCTACCTGCAGCATTTTTCACGCATGTCATTACAGAGTCTCTCCCGGTCACTTTTTCTTCCCTCGATATCGCACTCTCGCCCTCACTATTCGTGTTCCTGTTCATCGGTAGATATTCCTGCACTGCCTGATTATTTATCTTTCACTCAGTCTTCATATTATATCTTATCATCACTCAACACTCACCTTATACCGATGTGCATGGATTTTCAACCTGACAAACCATCCACTTTTTGTCACACCAATCACCGTTATCACAAATTGTGAGAGGTCCTCTGGTTTTGAACTTTTGACCGATTTGATGTTCTTTTGTCCTTTTGCTTATAATTTTGGACTGCTGCTACAAGTCCGTTTTTTTCTTTATCGCAATATGTCTTACAGCCCTGATGAGTCACAGGTTTTACCCTGTTGATGAAACACGTGTCGGCTGGCGTTTGTTAAAACAAGATAAAGAAATAAAGATCAACACTGAACTTATCAACAGACTATTCTGAATTCATTAATGTTATTCATGCTTCTCTTTGTCTAGAACTACCGTATCACCTGATACTGTTTTATCATGCGTGTGCACAGTACCTGTTGTTCACTAATCAAGAATATGGAAACATATAGTTACAGCACCTCTGGTCACTCATTGGCTAGAACAGAAACACCTTGAAACAGATTTTCGATGGATAGTGATGTCCTCGATTGAAGTGGGAGAACAGGGAGGTGATCTAGAGCATAAACTGAACCAACAAGATGCATTCCTTATCGTTAAATTTAATACATCCCAAAAATGGGCTAAATGAACAAACAGAAGTACAGAACCTGTGAAGATCTCGCCATCCATGCTGCTTTTGCTGACTCATATTAACATCTGTGCAACTTCGATGAACATTCATAGGATATATGCCTCATTTACTGATTTCGAATGACTACTACAGAACATAGACATGGGTTCAATATCCCTCTAGCACCTAAAGTGGTTCCATATTTGTCTAAAATAATACTCCCGGTCCGAGTGGAGGGCATATGCATTTTATCATTAACCATAAACCCCCAATGCCAAATAGATTTAATAGTCAATAAAAACTTTTAGTTAGATTTGCGAATTAAGGGCACTTTGCAATGACAAGGTTTGAAGTCTCTCATTGTATTTCAAAAATCATACTTTTGTTCACGTCAAGGGCTAGGTATACTACCTCCATGAGCGTTATCATCCTTTTTGCCCTTATAGATATAAAATTCCTTTAGTTCAGAAGTAGGAATTCATTATGAGTTGTTTCCAGTCTTCAATAAAGTTTTTTGATTAAACAAAAATTTGTTTAAATTTGACCCTGAAAGGCATGTTCCATTAATGACCTGGAAGTGATTTCGTGGACTGGGGCGCTGTTACATTCCACACGTTGAGGACTCAAAGAAGAACAAACAAGTACGTTTAAAGCACAAGCATCAGTTATCGTTTTCGGATGAAGTCACGGAGGCCACCCGGAAACCAAATTGGATGTATTTGTCATGCCGTGTTGTATCTGGCTTTGGGGCGGTTGTTTGGACTAGGGGACGGACTTGATTGAGGTGATCCAGCGGCCGCGGGCTGTCCGATGGCGGATGGGGCATGTACTTAAACATGGCTGTAGTGACATCGACTCACGGCACTACTTGGGCTTGCAGCATGTGGGAAACTTTTTCTGAGCCACACATGTTTACATCGCTGTGAGTGGGAAGGTTGCATCGCTCGATTTTTTCAGGTGACCGAGGAGAAGATCTCAGTGGGATCAGGTAAGAATGGGGGTCATTCTTGCGACGGGTTCTCCTATATTTACTGGAAAACCAAGTTGTTTTGCTAAGTTTGGATTCCACTTAATTGACGGAAGGCAACATATTGATACACAGTGTTTTTATCAATAGATAATTAGAAAAATAACAACATCCAAGAAGAACAAGAGAATGTAGGAAGGAGTACTACTTTCAAGACACACAAATAAGCATTCAAGTCATCAGATTTGTTTGACTGAACCTTTATTGACTAGATGGCCTCGTGATAATACACCTTTGAATATGGTCTTTTTGAAGGTTGCTCATGGTGACTTGTTTCACCGGCTGGTGACTAAGGAGACTGATGTTCGATTAAGACAAGCTGAGGTAAAGAGAATGGAACTATTTTGAGTCAATGGAGTAAAAGAATTGGAATGTCTGAATGTTTCTGACAGTATGATTTTTTGTTTTTTGGCCTGATTTTCTACGTCTTGAGGAGAACCCGACATTAATGTCACATGGGTTCGAAACGTGTCAGCTGTTTGGTTTTCAAGCCAAATAGGTGCCTACTAAGAAGGGTAGACCACATGGTGCTCACCAATGATTAGGTGTATAAAAAGTTTGAAAATATTAGGTGAGCCTAGTAGGTCCATCATTTGGAGTTGGCCTCTGAATTATAAATTAAAAATGTTATGTATATAATCAAAAGAATCAGAGGCACTGTTTATTTCGAAACGTGAAGGTTAAAATCTATTTGGAACAAGAGCTGTATAGATAACTAGTCAATTGTATATAGATTTGTATTTTATTCGTACCATATTTGTGTGTCTTTCTGTGTTAAGCGTTGTTGTGTCTTCAGTGTATTTCTATAATTGCATTTCATTTGTATTATTGAATTCTAAAAAGTAATTGTTCATCAACACAAAGAGAATAAATAAGAAAGAAAAAAATACTTGAAAAATAAAAATAAAATGCAACTTTTTCCAACCAGAGTGTTAAGGTCATCTGGAGTTTCGTATTACTGTTGAGCCCGAATGGGTATCATTATTGTTAATTTTTTGTTTGCAAATTGTCACATACAGCAGTGGTCAGAGACATCTGTGTTGTACGTGACCCGTAGCAGCCAATTTCTGGAAACAGATGTTCTGCCAAATGTCTGCGATACTGAATATTACACTTGATCTCCATCCATTCCAAGCTTTTTTAGGAGCACTTGACAAGAAAAACTTCTACCCGCTTAACCCTCCTTCAGGCAAATTAAGCACATACAGTTTCCTTGTCACTAGGTTAGTGGTTGTTTTCCAGTAGAAGGGCCATGGAAGGTCTCACTGCCATAGTGCATACCACAAGGATTTGTTTTGACAAAGTGTGGATCCCTTTCTTGACATATGTAAAGGATAGATCCTTGCGGCTATCACTGACCAGCCCCTATAGCATGATGGCTACTGTGGGCCTAGTGGGCCATATAGGAGGCGACATTGAATGACGGATGATTGGGAGAGTGCCGGTTCCTTTGGAATGCTTGGAGGGGCTCCCTCATTGGGTTTGCACTGTACTTGGTTGGGGTTGTCTCTTTTTCATGTGGTCGGATAGCTGGAGGGGCCATATAGAAAATGTGTTGGAGCTGTGTATTGGTTTGTTTTCTATTGATATTATGTTGCTTACCCTGGACCATCACCTGTGGCCAATGGCTATTGTAGTACTCTTTGTTTCCTTATGTAATAAGCTGACCGCTGATAGTAGGCATGTTGTTTCTTTTGTATGTTTCGTATGCCTTTTTAGATTTTCTTTTTCTTTTCAATAAACAAATTTGTTTAAAAAATAATATGTAATCTAGCCTAGATTTGGAATGGTGTATAAGAGAATAAAATGGAAATTCCTGTTCATTAATCTAGGAAAATCTCTAGGCATCAGTCAACCCTCCTATTTAACAGCTTTCTGCTTTTAGTGGGTACATAGCGAGCCTGAGAACTTTGATCAATAATTGGTTCATTAGCTGATTACAGACCCCCACAATAGGAATATCTGATGGGCCACGACAATATTTTGGTTGAAAAGTGGTCCCAGAATTGTGGCTCGACACCAGTAAGGCCATAGACATTACACTTAGAGAGATTAGTGTTTTTCATCCAAAGAGTCAAAAACATCCATCTACCTTTATCGTCCTTAGTGTCATTATCAATCTGAAAATGTACCTTTTTATGAATGAGGATGACCACACCATTTTTGTAATTAAGGGTAGGGGAGCACAAAGCATGTTTAATCCTGTTTTTTCATAGAGAAACAATTTTCTGTTCTTTAAGATGAGATTCCTTTGATAATAGATTTTGAAATTTAAATATGGGTAAATGGATGTGGCTTAAAAGTCCAACAAACAGAACGTACATTACTCATAAGAGACATCGACAAAGAACAATGATCATTAAATATAACAATATTGTGAAGTACAATATCCTTTAATAAATACAGAAAATATGAACAGATAAAACACTAGCAAAAGAAAACTGCATCGGAAAGAAACATTGTAGTATGGAATGAGGGTAAGGAGAGAGGAAAGTAATGAGTATAGAGATAATTAGGAAGCTGAGAGAGAAAAGAGAAAGTAGGGAGGTACAGAAACTCCCCGTTATTAGCAGAGAAAAGATGACAAAAGCTGATAGACTTTAGCCATGATTGTTGGTGTCAAAATGAAAGGCATAGAAAAAGCTGAAGGAGTTAGAGCATAAAATCAAAAGTCATCCCGAACCAGATCCCTGGAGAGTTACAATATATAGAAAATAAAAATGGAGGAAGGATGATTTTGAAATAAGTAATATGTTAGAGGGTAATGTGATTTAATTACACATCAGTCATAACATCATGGACATACTGTAAACCTGCAGAGAATATAAGAAGGACAAAACTAAGGGGTATATGTACTTGGAAATAATGCAGCGCAGCACAGCGATGCAAGGAATTTTGCAGTGCTGTGCCGTGTCATTTTAAAATCTCCAACCAAGAAGAGTCCCACTGAATTGGAATTAGCTACCTTCCCAGTATCTAAAAAAACAAAAGTTTTCTTAAAATAACCCTCACCTACCAAGATTAACCATGGAGGCATGCTTCATCTTCGGATTCTTCCCGCCCCACTGCAAATTTTCATAATGGGTTCCGACCCACTCAATTTCTTTTAATTCATACAAAAGCAGTAAGTAGGAACTTTACATTTTGTTTAATACTAATGAGTCAAAAAGTATCTCATACATTAACAAATAGGTTATTTTCAATAGGAGCTACATAATTTCTGTTTCTCTCTGAAGTATATATTATCCATCATTCCCTTTTGTATCAATATGTTAACTCTCACCCTTATCAAATATATTTTATCCTATTTTTAGGTAAATGAATTCCTCCAGAAGATTCATTTCAAGACTCCAGCTGCAGCTGAGTTTGGTTTTGATGAAAATGGTGAAGTGGCAGCCCTTTATGATGTTTTGTCTTGGGATTCCTTTCCCGGTGGAACCTTATCAACCGTCCAAGTTGGAACTTTTGACCCCTCGGCTCCACCAGGTCATCAGCTTTCCATCAACAAGAGCTCCTTAGTCTGGCATCACACTGGGCCCCAAAGTGGATCTGTCATTGCAAGTCTGCCTCAGGTAACCCTTCTAAGATATGCCCTCTCTGCAGTTGAATACAGTGAGTATGCTTAACTTGTTCTATCTTCAGTTGTTGCAATTACCAGGAAGAAAAAATTGTGAAGAGTTTTGTTTTTAATTACTGCATAAATATATGCATATTCGCAGAACTCTTTCATTCGATTTGCATTACCAGATTCTGAGGAACAAGATTATTTGGAAATAATAGATGACCATGTTGGTCGGCGTGCCTTGCTCATGCATGTACTTCACCACATTATTTCTATGGATGTCACATTGCTGAAGAAGGCATAGTGAAATTAACAAAAAATATATATTTTTTGTTATTCATTTTTCTCCTCAGGCAAATTATTCCTCTTTTCCCTGTGCGCCAATATATATACTTGGGTTTTCTTGTGGGTGACAATCAGCTAAAGGTTTATGAAAAGCTTGACACATTTAGTTAATGTTAGTAGTTCAAAATCCAAGTTTTGTTCCCGTCAGACACTAGAGATTCTTTCCAATGAGCATTCTCACAAATTAGAGATGGAATACATGTTAGACTGGTACATGGTCAGAATGTATGTGTGATAATTTGTCCTATGGGTGACTGTTTAGGCACATAAATAATACTTGAGTGTGTTAATTGGTTACTTGAAACTCAGCTGCTCACCCACTAACCTACCCTCTCACTCACATTAACAATTCAGATAAAAAAACTCCAATGATCAACAATGTTAACCAACCTCATGAAGGTGAACAGTAGAGGATCTTGCGTAAATAAAATATATTGATTTCTGAATACATAATAGGAAGTGGTTTAGTCATTTATTTATATATTGTGCTGCAGAAAAGGCCAACTTCTTGCATGAAGTGCATGTCTGCAGGCATGGGTGTTTTCATAGTATGAACTTGTCTAGGGAGCTATGGAATGCTGACTAGATGATTGATAGAGGGATAGAGGATGGGAGGGGACATGTGTGTATTGAAAACACCAAAGGCTAACGGGACATCATAGTTAAATGAAAATGTCAGTGAAATCATACGATTTTACCCTAATAAAACCACTGAAATTAACCAGTTATAGTTATGTCAAGAAACCATAAATTGTATTGTAAAGTAACTATATTAAGCTCCCACCCATGCACAGCGTTGTCATCATTTATGTAATTTCAGATGCACAATTAATGTTATCAAAGGTCTCATAATGTAATGAGTGATGTAAAAAGTGAGATTACTAGGTGTGCATGACTAGGGAGAGAGTTATAGTTACTCTAGGGCACAAGTTTAAAATGGTATGTTTTAGCTGACATTTTCACCTAAATATGACCCTTTACACTTTAACTTTTTCAGTGAGTTTCTAAGTTTTTTTTTCCTATATAAAAGAATCAGCTAAATTTGGAATAAAATTCCAGCACTTGTAATTTTAAAATATAATCAACCTCATACACCTCATACACAAAACGACCTGTATGAGTCCTGTCTGAAGATTTTTTTTTTAATAGTAAAACATTATACCATACTATATCACTGCAGTGCCCTACTGAAATGGAGATATTTACCAAAGTGCCTTTAGTGCCTCTAAAACACCTTGCCGGTTGATTTTCAAACCTTGCCGCTACTCAGTGGCAGTCATCTCTTTCTCCACAGACTTGAGGAATTTTACCAGTGCACAGCTGAGTGTAGGATCCACACGGTTGAAGCAAGCAACTGCAGCTTCTTTGCAGGACCTGATCCCTCTCTTGATGAACTCCCTAAACAACAATTTCAAACATTCATCTAAGGTGGCTTTACAGAGGCACAGCACATATATGATGTCCTCAGCTCCAAAGCCTGCATTTGTTTCCATACTCCTTTGTTTTCAAGGGCAGGTAATACACCAATATTGGGATTATCCCTAGTCTTTATCTTAATACTATTCTTTTATATGGATGCTGTAGGGTAATGCTAAGTAGTCTTGGGGGATAGCTTCTTGTAGTTGCAGAGAGTTAGCCATCTGTGGCTTCATCTTGCCAAAGTCTGTTTGTCGTCCAGAAGCAACTTTACTTTTGTATTTGATTATACAATGTTTTCAACTCACTGCGGCTTAAATGTTAGGCCCAGGCGGATGAAAGGTCAAAGAGGGTAAGTGACCTTTGGATAAAAGCACCCTGTATTTCCAGCCAAAGATGTTGACCCAAGGAGACATCCTTCACAAGTTCAAGGGTTTTACATCATCTTGCAAAAGCCATCCCCAAGGTTTATTAGACCAATCCGAACCCCAGCATGTTTCACGCTGGAGACACATATGCAGGGAGATTAAAGACTGCTTTGTACATTTTTGTAACTGTGGCTTTTAAAGTAACATTGACCCGGCTCCTCAAAGCCTCACTTCCATAAGCTAGTGTTGGATTCTGGCTTGTGCCACCTACAAAATTGGACAGAAGGAGGAACCCTTCATTTGTCTATGGAACAGTCCCAGGCCGGCTCTCGGTGCTTTGCCTTTCCATCATATTCCTTTGATTTTCCATTAGGACCAAAGAGAACTCCCAGATATTTATACACTTTGATTTGTTCCACCTTTTAAGTGCCCAAATCCAATTTGCGGTTTCTCTGCTCTTTTCTTTGAAACATAAGGGTTTGGTACTTTTCCATGTTAACAGTTAGCTCATTATTATTGGAATATTCCAGAGTTGCGTTTAGGAGCTGCTGCATTCCCACTTTTGTCCTACTTATCAGGACTATATTGTCTAAGAAGATTGATATTGTGAAACCTCCCAATTTTGGGGCATGACTGTTTACTTTGTCTATAAAGATGGCAAATCCAAAATAATCAAGTTGAAGAGGGTTTGGCAGGCACACATCCTTCTTTTAAACCCTGTGTTGTATGTATGCACCTGGACATCCAAGAGCCATTCCTGAGTTAGGCCGCCTGGTATATTCCAATCTGCATGTTTCTGCCATGATTGTAAAGTAAGATATTATTACAATTCCTAACTATAATCTCAGTTTAACCTTTTTTTCTGTGAAGTAAGATGTCTATTGAAGTGTGCAGCATGCGTTTGGGCACCTACCCACCACTGTGCATGCCTGACTATGTCATGTAACTAAATAAGGTTGGGCAGACATACTGGCTTTGCCAAAGACTCAGAACATCCAAATATAATATGCTGTGGGCCTGTTGGCTTTACCATGGAGTCAACACATCAAACTATGTAAAGCAGATCAATTTGCTTTGATGAAAATTCACAAATAGCAAATTTATATTCCATAAATTCATACACTGCAATATTAAATAATAGTGATTGTCACAAAATATGTTCAGTGAAACATTGAAAAACATAAAACATGTCTTTCAGTCTTTCTTAACACTTTTCAGACACAAATTACAGCCACAGAACCAAACACAAGGTGCCCAGCTCAGAGTGCCTTAAGACAAATCTGGTAAACACACATGGGGTCATGGATTCAATGACCAAGAAGACTTACTACATTTATTTTAGGTTGCTGGGGTGCCACTTTGCTCCCAGCAGCCTTCCAACACATTAAAAAAATTGCTTGATGGTGTCCCAGCCACTTTTAAGGTGACCACCAGGATCCAGATACATAACTAAAAAGTTGTCATAAGGCATTATGGGTGCTTCTTTCATGGAGTAGCGAATAATGAGCGAATAATGAATGAATGGCTCCTGCCATTCATTTCTTATTCTTTTTAAATATTGTCTTTTTTATTTTTTAGATGCCCTGGTATCTATCCGGGGCACCCACAACATTGCTAGATGTTGGGGGCTGTGGCCGTATACAGCTCCCCAGCCCTTTCCCTTGAGGTGCTTCTAGTATCTGGCATTTTCTAATAAGTGGATGCCCAGTTCCCATCCAGGACAGCCACAATATAGACCATTGTCAGGGGCTCTAAGGGGATCCCCGGGGCTTCCACAGCTCCTTCCAGCTCCACAGCCAGCACTCAATGTGCTGCTGGCAGGACCTAGTACTGCCAGCACCCGGAGCATACACAATACATTGGTGGGCTATGGGAAGAGCCCCAAGGCTCCCCCAGCCCAAGATGGGTGCCGAGCCAGTGCCCTTTGTGGTGATAACAGGAGATGGCTATATAACTTTTCACCCACTACTGGGTAGGAGCAGTATCTTTCTCTGCTCCCACAAGGATGGGAGGAAAGATGTGTTAACTGCGCTGGAGAGTGCGGGCAGGGAATAAAGAGTATATTCTGTGCCTGCACTTTCTAAAGCAGGGAACACCAGTGTCCTGAGGTGTAAGGACATTAGGTCCCGGGCTGATTTACATCTCATGGAGTGTAGCTCAACACCGCCCTAAAAACAAATCAGCTATGGGGCATAGGGTCCCCAAGGCTTAAAACATCTCAGGAAGGGGTTATTTTCCCTTCTTCTGATTAGTCCCTGTGACGAGTTGCTCAGGGTCTAAAAGATTCAGAGAGGGTGGCCACATTCCCCTCTCTAGAAAAAAAAGAAATATGAAGAAATTAGCTGTTCTGTTGGGCCCTGGCCCAACCCAGGAAACTAGGATTTAAACAGACAGGATTGTGCTTTTTTTATCGGTGCCACAGATTGTGGTGCCGATAAAAAAATACTTTTTGGCTCCCAGGTGGGTCTCTTTGGACACCCCTCAGCAGGCCTAGGAGGGAAGGGTATCCCTACCCTGCTCCCGTAAAGGTTTATTTTTAGGACAGGGGACGAAGTCTCTGAGTTCCAAAATGGATGCCACATCTTTGCTGATGTGGTGGCAGTCAATAAGATTAGATTTGGGGACTCCACAGATCCTACGTGGTGTAAAATATGTATACATTTTAAACTTAATTTCTCTAAAACTACTGAACAAATTTACTTCAAATCTGGTGTAACTCTGTTTGCCGGGTATTTTGGTATTGCTGTTCAAAATGAAAGGGGAAAATATGTTTCCTGAAGATTCATCAAATGGTTCCAAACTTATAAGCAAAACAAAAAATTATGGAACAGTGGTCCGAACTATAACTAGTCGGTGGCGACGGCCACTGAGTAATATCTATGGTTTGCTTGTAATATATATTGTTTGCTTGTAATGTAGATGGTTTGCTTATAACTTTCCCACAGTGTTAGACCTGGCATCTTTGGCGTGATTTCCCCTGTCTTTTTGGCCTCTTCCTCCTGTATTTTGTGATGCTGTGCTGGATTTCGTTTTGCTGGTTTAGATGCTTTGGCCACTCTGCCACTGCTGATCAGTGCCAGAGTGTAAGTGATCCCTGTGTAAATTGTTATGATGATTGGATATACATGATTGGCATATTTGTATCACCAAGAAGTCCTTAGTAAAGGGCACTGGGTGTGCCAGGGCTGGCGATGACAAATGCTACTAGTGGGCCTGCAGCACTGTTGTTCCACCCACATGAGTAGCCCCAAAATGGTGTCTCAGGCCTGCCACTGCAGTACCTTTGTGCAGTTTGTGAACTGCCATGTCCTCCTGGTCAGTGTCCCCACTGACCAGGCTTAACCCTTCCCTTTTTGTGCACATTGGTCACCCCTATGTAAGGCCCAAGGTACCCCCCTGGGCAGGGTGCAGTGTATGTGAAAGGTAGAGCACGTACTGGTGCATGTGACATGCTTTGGTAGTGAATTACAGCCATTTTCATTTTTCACTATTGTAAGGCTATCTTGCTCCAGAGGTTAACATGGAGGATGCTGGCTAAAGTGGCTACCAGCATATCTTACCATAGGAACAAGATAGGACATAAGAGTCTAGTATCCCTGAACTCAGAATTTAATAACACATCTTTTAGGAAATGTTGTTTTTGAATCCTGTGTTTGAGAACAGCACTTTTTGAAAGTTGCTGTTCTCTTGTCTGACCTTCCTGTGTGCCTTGGCCTGTTTGTGTATTTACTGTCTGGTTTGAGAGTGACACAGGCTGGGGATTCCCCAGGAGGCTGGCTGAGTCAGCCCTAGGCTGAATGACTGCATTTGCAACTTGAGTGGTGGGAGGAGATAGCACCTGGGCCTGAATAGGGCTGTGCCTGCCTTCCACAATGCTGGCTCCACCTCCTGCTGGGAGGCTGACAACCCTGCCCCTCAATCTGAAAGGAAAGGAGAAGCCAGGAAAACAAAGTGCTCCAGAAACACCCAGAACTGGTTCAGACCGGGCTCAGGGCCCACTTGCACAAAGAGAACAAAGACTTTTAGGGGTATAAGTACAGGACCCCTGACAACAGAAAATTAGATCATCCTGGAATCAAGAAGGAACCTCTGCCAAGGAGAAAGCTGAAACTGAAGAAGGATGATTGTCCAGCTGTTGCCCTGGTGGATTGCCCTGCTTTTGCTTTGCTGCCAAGGAGAGGGGAAGGACTTTGCTTTGTGGTGTGTCCCCTTGCTTGAAGGAATCTCCAAGGGCCTGAAAAGAGCTGGCTCCCAGTTTTTGAAGTCCCAGGAACAAAAGGACTTCACCCCCAGCTTCCCCTGAGCTCTACTGAAAAAGTTCTGTCCTTCCTGGAGTGCGTGGCCCATGTGTAGTGCCTCTGGTAGTTGTACCTGTGCTGGGAAGCTGGAAACCAAGATTCAAAGACTTTGCTACTGAAAAGTTATTGCATCGCTCGCTGCAGAGCGCATCCCCGACAGTGTGAGGAAATTCCTGCCGCTACGAAGGCCGAGATCGTCGCAGCGCCTGTTGCTGCTGCCAGAGGCGTCGCATCCTTCATTTGCGGGACGCACCAGACCGGTGCGGGAAGACTAACATCGCTGCGAGTGTCGTCGCAGAGCCTGTCGTCGCTGGGTGAGATCGCCGCACCGCTTGCTTTTTTTAAGAGACAGTGACCCTTTTTAATCTAATTTGGGGAAAGTGAAGCTGAAATCATTGACGAGGAAGTAAAGCTGAAAATAACTGACTTTTCTCTCTTCTGTGCTGGACATTTCAGGGATGCTGCTTATGGAGGCAGAAAGGAGGCAAAAGGTTAAGTTTAACAGGAGAAAAAACTGGGTCAGTGTACCCTCAATGTCTGTAATTACCCATTTATGTGAGAGTAGATATCCTGTATCCCCAAAGTTTCCCAGAGACAAATCATGTCCACTAGATCAAAGGCTGCAGGGAAATCAACAAAGCAGTAAAATACATTTTCCCATTGCTCCACTGAAATCTGTGTTAGGGACCATAAACAGAAACAATGATCTGTTGTGGAATAGCTTTCTTTAAAACCCTCTAGTTCCAGGGGAATAGTATGATTTAGCTCGGTTCATACCTTGAGACATCCTAGAATAATTTTTGCAAAACGTTTACCCCCTCTAATGTCATATGACAATTGTGTGTGAAGTGCCCGTGGCTAGCACTCTTGCAAACTCCAGGTGGAAGAATTTGGCCCACTAATCAGGTCTAGTCTTAACTATAGCAGCCGCAAGATTATACAGGCCTGCTCCTCTAGTTAGAGCTAGAGGTGGTATGATGTTTTCAATACTGGCCGATGAGAACTGCCCTCTATTGGATGACCCTCAGATTCTCAGGTTCTGCCTTTCCTCCATATATT
This sequence comes from Lissotriton helveticus, assembly GCF_964261635.1. NCBI lineage: Eukaryota > Metazoa > Chordata > Amphibia > Caudata > Salamandridae > Lissotriton > Lissotriton helveticus. Next base: position 52,099,321 of record NC_136059.1, on the reverse strand, counting down.
TATTTTAGGTAATTAGCTCCAGTGGTGGGTAGTAGGTAATGGTGGCAAGGGTGGGGAAAGGTTAGGGGTAAGGGAAAAAATAAATGAAAGAAAACTTACCTGGTGGTTGCAGTTGCCAGCCACTGCCTCGTATCCAGCAGAAACCAGGAAGCACACAGCCTACAAGAATCCCCTCACGATCACAACGCTGCCTTAAAGCAGCATGCTGATTGGTCTGAGCACCGTATTTCAGCACTCTGAGAGGGACTGGAAGGCTGAACATGTTCTCCGTCTGGGCTGTACAATGCAGTCTGTGTAGAACATGCAAAATGCGCATGATTTTTGACCAGCCTGAGATGGCTTGTCAAACTGTCAAGTGCACTTGAGGTGCAGCCACCCCTCCTTATCCCTCTATGTCAGGGGAGCCTGGCCCCACCTCGCCCCAACACCCAGGCTGCATTCCAACAGCAACACTCAAATAAAATTATAATAACGTTCTGTTATTATTTTATTTTTCCTTTGCACTGCTTTAACGCAGTGGGGCAATGCTCATCCAGGATGATCCACCCCGGACAGCCCATTCATCTTCTGACACAAACCAGTTCATAGCCCCTATTTCCTTGCCTGTATCCATCTTTATGAGCATCTAGAACTTTCTTACGTTTTTCATTTCAATTGATTCCAACAGATGTTCCCAGCATCCCTCCTTGTATTTTCGCTTCTGATCGCCTGATAATTTTTTATATACTTTTTTTAATATTAAGTAGGCTGTTATAAGATGCATAATCGAACTTCTTCTTAAGATTTGTTGTCCAGTGCCTGAAGTAGGCCTTTAGCTTACTATAGTTGTCATCAAACCATTCACTAAATTTCCCCGCATTGATTCACTGACAAAAAATATCAACCTACCAAAATATTGTGGCCAAAATATTGTTGTAAAAAATATTGTCTTCCTATTCTAATAATGGAAAATGAATAATGAATGTGTATTAAATATCATTTGTTAAATATATATATACATTCACAGAAAACTGGCCATTTAAATTTAAATAAAAAAGTGAACAACATAAAAATCTTACAATTTAATATTTTAGACTTTTAAAACATTATGAATGATAAATATTACAATTTTAAATAAATAACATAATAAAATAAATTGTGAAAATATAAAATAAATGATATCATTTTACATTTAATACATTTAATCAATTAAGACTAAGGATATAAAAAACTCATTCCGTACAATTCCCACAGCACAACAGTAGAAAAAATGTTACATTTTACGGGGTAATATTGACTATTCCCACTATGGTCAGTTTAATAGTAGAGAAAGTCTTAGATGGCGGACAGGTAAACTTAACTATTCCCACACCATTAACAGCAACAGTAGGGACACTGTTGTTTTGCGGAGGGGTAAAATGTACTTTTCTCTTCTAGAACAATCCAACAGTAGGGAAAGTGTTACTTTGTGGAGAGGTCAAATTTACTATTCCCACTCTAGTCAGGGCAACAGTAGGGAGGTTGTGTTGGATTGTGGAGAGGTAACATTTATTACTCCCTCTCCAGTCAGTGCACTAGTAGGGAAAGTGTTGGATTGCGGAGGGCTAAAATGTACTATTCCAACTCCAATAAGTACAACAGTAGGGAAAGTGTTGGATTGGGGAGAGATGAAATTTACTATTCCCACTCCAATGAGGGCAACAGTAGGGAAAATATTGCATTGTGAAGGGTAAAATGTATCATTCAAACTCCAATAAGTGCAGTAGTAGGGAAGGTGTTGCATTGCGGAGGGGTACAATTTACTATTCCCACTCCAATGAGTTCAACAGTAGGCAAAATGTTGGATTGTGGAGGGGTAAAATAACTATTCCCACTCCGCTCAGTGCAATATTAGAAACAAACACATTTTCTTTAACATATTAAAATAATTTCAAAAGCATAATAATCAAAAATATTAATATATAAAACAAATACAATTATATTTTGTATACATTAATAAAATAACATATTACAATGTTAAAAACTTGTGATAAATAAAAATATTGTTAAAATAAAATACAAAAATATATATTCTCAACAACTAACCAGTAAAATATTATTTACATTTAAAAAAAATACAACCCAATTAAAACATACAGTAATAAATAGCATATTTTTCATAAAATAATTACTTACATTTAAATTTGTTATAACTTAAATTACATTCTACTATAAATGTCAACAAAATATGTAGCTCATTTTTAATTTAAAAAACTATTATTATTTACACATGTTCCGTATTTAAATATTGCTTAAAAGAATAATAATATACATTAATTCCAAAAATAATTATAGTTATTGCCACCCCACCAATTATCCTTACACAAATAACACATACTAAACATATAAATTAAACAATTATTATTGTCAACATTCTAATAATTACATCTTAATTACACATTTCGAAAAACAAATATGCATTATTAATATTTAATTAACTTCCCACCATTACTCCTACAACTACTGCAACTCACAACTAATATATAAAATAAAAAATGTTGTATCTACATATTTTACAGAAATATGTTACAATTCTATAATTATTATAAATTAACTTTATTTTTACTGGAGTCTAAACAATTTCCTACATACAAAAACTACAACACATCCCAGCACTCACCACCCCCTCCACCTCCGGTGACTTCCTGCCTCTCTCCCACCTACCCTACACCCAATACTTATGGAAAAAGAGCTTATGGCCCTTGCGATGGGGAGAGACTTCGCCCCAGTATCCTCCCTGTTCGTTTTCCCACGTTTCATACTTTACTATCTGTTTGGATGACTACATATTAGTGTTACACCGTCTGCATTTGCACATTGCTTTAACTATACTAACATACATATAAAACCCTAATCTAAAATTTGTTCTAAACTCATACTTTTTACTATGTTGTTACACCCTGAATTTCCATACAGTTTCAAAGAGTGTTCAAATATTCTTGGGCTTGTATTTCCGATACAAAGAGGTGTATTTCAATCTTATTCAGCACTTTCAGTGTTGCTGGGTTCAGCAGAAAAGCCTGTGAACCTTTATTCTGAAAGGGACTTATTAATTGTCTTAGGTGCCATGTTCTCTCCACTGTGTGGTGACAATAATCCGGCCTCACGAAAAATTGAATCCCTTTGCCTTGTCGTTTCATAGCAGGTCGAGCCAAGTCATACAGAACTTTCCGAGCCAAAAAATTATTCAGATTGATCAGGATTTCTCTAGGGCGTTTTTCTATTTGGCCCTTTTTTCCAACAGGCTGTTTAAATGAAAATCTATGGGCTCTCTGAATCTCATTAGCCCAGTTCCACATTGTTAACTCCGGGAAAGCCTCAATAAAAAGCACCGGTACAAACTTGCGGACATCTGTCCCTTCCACTCCTTCTGGTATTCCCAGTATCCTGAGGTTATTTCGTCGAAGACGGTTTTCTAAATCAAATATCTTTAATTGCATATCCTCATGATGGGATATTATCATATCCATATTAGCTCTTAGTACCACCACTTCGTCCTCTAGAGTGGATATCAGCCCTTCTGCTGCATTAATTCTTTCGGTGAATTCACTGCAAGTCTTTGCAATTCTCCTAACCGTATTTTGAAGTTTACAACAGGCAGTGTGTGTCTTCTGATTTTCTGAACGGGTCTCCTCTCTATGTTCCACTATTGAATGATGAATTGACATCAGTTATACCTCAACGGTATTATTGGGTGGTGCTGTAGCTCCTGGAGGATGTTCCTCATCACCTTGTAATTCTGGTGCGGGTTGCGGGGAGAGAGATATTTCCCGCATTACACTCTTGCCTGCACTGGCTTGAGATGTATCTGTATTTGCAGTCTTTTGCTCCACGGGTTTGTTACACACCATAGTAGCATCTAGATTTTTCTCCTCCAATATAGAGTCCATTGTTGAGTCATTATGCTCTCTTCTTAGACTCATTATAGACCCTTCTAAAGACTTCTATTTCAGACCTTCATCCTGCTCTTCATCTGAAATGTCTGATGGGTCTGATAGTGAAAAGAAAGGTTCACTTGAGTCACTCTCGCCACTAGGTAAGATTGCTTTCGTTATATTCAGTCCTGGCTCTGTGACTTGATTAGTAAGAGAATCAAGAACCTGATCTTCAGTAGTTCCCTCCAGGTTTTGTACTGTTGGCACTATCGATTGGACCCCATTTCAGATTGCTCACAAGACAAACCTGCTGGGTGTAAAGTGTTTAATTGACTTGCTGTTTCCGCTGGGAGCTTTTGTTGAAGCACAGTATTTTGTATTACTTTGTTTTTTCCTTTCCTAGATTTTGGAAACATTTGTGGTACTTTTTTGCTCATATATTCATCCTCATAGTTGGGGCAATTTAGCTTTCCTACTGCTCCCTCCAGAGCCTTTTTCTTAATACTTCCTCCTATCTGAGAGTCCTGAAGTCAATTGCCCAGCGGAGTATCCAACATCCCTCTGCTTTTACCGCCTCAATGCTGTTTTTAGTGGCATCTTGAAGTTTTTACCCACTTTGATAACTTCCTTATATAATGCCATTAATGTGTTATTTAAACTTTATTATGTGTACCGATTTAGATTTGAAGCAGTGCAGTAATGCAACAAATCGTTCAATGGCTCTGTCAATTTCAGTTCACAAGGGGAACCATCAGCGTACCCCTCTGTACACTCACCCCTCCTTCCCCTCTCCACAGAGTCGCTCAATTTCTCTGCTCACCATACCCTTCCTGTACGTATGGCAGTCTCCAATACGTCAGGGGAGAAAAGGAAGAGCAGCCCGCTGCGGCATCCTCCTCCAGCTCCAATGATTCACACCACCTGACGCGTCCTCCGTTTTGGCCCTGTAGCATCCTCCGTCAGTTTCCAGTTCTTCACAGCAGCTGATGCACCTCCCAGCACCACAGCTACAATACACCGGAGAGCAACCTTCCTTGGCGTCCTCCTTCGAGTCTTGCGACTCGCTCCAGCTGGTGCGCCCGCAGCACCTCAGCGGGGCTCACCTCTCATACATCCGTCTCGGACGCCATCTTTTAGGGGACGTTGGGGTAGGGGGAGGGAGGTTGGCAAAAACAAAAAACAGAAATCAGATGTATGCATAGGTATATATAATGAAATTCACAGTACTATAAGGGGGTTTAAGAATTATTGCCAATGGCTTTCTAAGTTATTTATACTTGTAAAATATGGTTAAATATACGATTTGCTCATCAAATGTTGGTGGTTTAAATGACAAAGTAAAACTGGCAAGAGTTTTTGAGATAATTACTTTGCTGAACCCAGATGTCCTATGCTTACAAGAGGTGCACATTGCATGGGGTAATATATCTTCTCTTGAGTTCCGAGGGTATAAACGAGCTGTATGCTCCTCCCAAACGTCTACGACGAGAGGAGTGGCCATATATATCAAGCAAAGTAGTGGTACGGCCCTTCGAACAAAGTCTGATAGATAGGGTCGATGGCCGATGGGCGATAATGGAGCTATCCATGGGCTTAACTATGGTAAATATGTACGGATCAAATTTGGATGATCCATATATTTGGGAAGAGCTAGAGATTGAGTTAGCCCACTGGCCGCGCTCACTGATTATATGTGGTGACTTTAATTTACATAAGGATGGAGATGGCGCTTTAAGCTCCTATGTAGGAAGGAAGCCTAAAGTATATAGAGCACTTTTTGCTCTGAAAAATAGCCATGGGCTAGCCGATGTCTGGTTAGAAAAACAACAAAATGATCCAGGCTTTACATATTTTTCGCACCCCCTTAAAAAAATTGTTCGCCTAGATTATTTCTTTGCCCCTAGTCAAATGCTGGATAATTTGGATATAAAAAAACTCCCACAGCTGTACTCGGATCACAATCCGTTAGTTTTGGAAATTAAGGAGGTTCCGGGTTTGAACAGACAAACTCCTTTGACTTCTGATTAAAAAATTACTATTGGATAAAGAGTTTTGTACCCACATCAAATATTGGACTCAGACATTTTTTGATTCTAATAGATATAGTGCATCCCGAGCAGTGGTATGGGATACATTTAAGGCTGCCTTGAGGGATGAAGTGATAGGGTTTGTAGCCCATACATCGAAAAATCGTAAAATACAGACGGATAAACTGATTAATAAGCTTGCCAAACTTGAAATGGAACATATCCAAATAATTAATAATGGAACTTTAGGAAATGTACTGGCACATCATTTGTGCAAAATAGCACTCATTAAATCTGAAATCAATCAGTATTTTCAAGAGAAGGTGGCCCAAAAGTTTCAGACGTATCGCAAAGAACTTTATGAATACAGAGAGACAATAGGGAGATTATTGGCTCTAAGAACTAGACAAAAAAATGTCAGGAATAACATATTAAAAATGCAAGATAAAAATGGTGTATTGGTATCAAACCAGGAAAAGATATTGAAGTCTTTGAGGAATTCTACACTAGATTATATCAATCAGATGCTTTTACAGAGGACCAAGGGGACCAAGCAGATACTGGCAATAGTGCTGCCCCAATTCCTAGGGTAAATGATGAAATTTCTCAAGAACTCAAACTGGAAATTACTTTAGAAGAAGTACAGTAGGCAGTGGGGTCTCTTTCACTGGGTAAAGCAGCTGGTCAAGTTAAAATCCCTATTGAAGTGTATAAAATGCTTACTCCTCTGCAAGATCTATTTATGGATATCCAACATCGTCATGGCAGGATACAGATATTATAGTTTTCTAAAGAAAGGGAAACCCCCTGAACTGCCCTCGTCATATCGTCCAATTTCTCTTATGAATGCGGGCGGCAAATTATACTCCAAAATTATGGCCACCCAATTACAAAAGAATATCGTTGCACTCATTTCACCATGGCAACATGGCTTTGTTCCCGGCCTGGGGACCACAGACCGCACTAGACGAGTAATATCAATATTGGACATCGTGGAGGTAGAGAAAAGAGAGGTGGCTGTGGTACTCCTAGACGCAGAGAAAGCCTTTGATCGGGGGTCCTGGCAATATTTGTGGGCTAAATTGGCTGAGAGAGGTTTTGGCACAGGATTTCTTAGGGCAATACAGGCCATGTATTATAAACCCCATGCAAGGATACAAATAATGAGGCACACATCCAGGAGGTTGGAGGTAGAAAGGGGTACTCGCCAAGGTTGCCCCTGTTCCCCAATCCTGTTTGCATTTTATTTAGATCCATTTATTTCCCAAATTTTGAATAATGAATTAATTAAACCGGTAGTTACTCATAGGTATGAGCCAAAAATTCTGGAGTATGCTGACGACATTGCCTTAATAACATCAGCTCCACAGGAGGCAATTACAGAAGTATTAAAATGGCAGAAAAATTTGGGAGGCGGTCGGGATATCTTCTAAATAAAGACTCAAATTATCTGTTCCTCTCATTGCTTGCTACAAGATTCTCGGGTAACCGAGTCAGCAACATATTTAGGAGTTATATTAACTTCTAAAATAACTAATCTATGGGCACTAAATATAGACCCAGTAATGGGTTCAATCAATAGGGGGTTGAGACGTATTGATCATTTACGTCTTACAATAATTGGAAGGATTAACGTAATTAAAATTAAAATATTTGCTAAGATTTTATACCTAATCCGGGCTATCCCATTAGAGTTAGCAGCAAGTAAAATACACAAAATTGAGGGGCTGTTTTCTAATTTTATTTGGAGCTATCAAAAAATCTGCCACGCATACAAATATCTGACCCACCCAGTTGACGGGGGGGGCTGGAATGCCCCCAATATTCAGTTATACTTTTGGGCTATTGCTCTTTTGGGCTATTGCTCTTCAACAATTAGGTACTCTCTATTATTTTTAAATCAAGCAAAGTGATATGCTAAAATGACCAACTATTTATCATCTGGCGATAGGGGAAGCTGCAGGAGGAATCTTTAAGCCTCAAGATGACATGAAAAATATCAAAAGAAAGGTTATACATGTATAGAGTGTGCAGTGAAAATTTGGAAAAGGATTGAGAACATGTGCAAAACAAGAAGGTATACTAAGTATTCATCACTCTGGCAATCTGACTTTTTATTCCGACTTTATACAATGGTATGACTAGAAAATGGGAACAAGCAGGGATCGCTACACTAGCAGAGGTTTATTCAAATCAGGAATTGATGGCGTTTATTGAGTTAGTTTAAAGGTTGGGCCTACAGCGGGACTCGTGTTTTAAATATTTACAAATACGTAATTGTATAAAAGGAATCTCTAAGGGTAGTAACAATCCGGGGCCGACAACAATTCTACAGAGTATGGGTAACTCTAAGAGTAGAATCAAAGATTTTTATCAAGAGCTGCTAAAGTGCATACTGGACGATGTTGAAAAGATAGAGCTAAGCTGGATGAATAAACTAAGTGATGGGGAGGTTGATATACACAAGGTGCTGGAGATTGGGAACAAAGTTTTTATGTCAGCGATCTTAAAAGCTCAACAATACAAAACAGTTTATAATCTTTACTATACACCTTCCAATCTTTTTAAGTGGGGAAAAAGACAATCTAACAAATGTCCAAGGTGTCAAACCGATCCCACAGATATGATACATATGTTCTACCTATGTGGAAAGCGAGATAAGTTAAAAGAAGGGATTGAGTCCTTTATACTCCAGACATTGGGAAAAACATAAAAATCTCCTCTATTCTGATGTTATTTGGATATGATTGCAGGCTGAAGCTAGATTCGGTACAGAGGGATTTTGTGTTTGTAATTGTATCAATTGCATGCCTTTTGATTGCCACAGCATGGAAGGATCAGGAACCCCCTACATTTCATCAATGGCTGTATAGGCTAATATATATTGGGCGGCAGGAAATTGCCCTCTATAAGTGTAAAGGGCTAAAAGCTATGAAAAAAGGCATGAATATTTGGGAGCCTTTAATGGTCTGGATGGAGGAACAACACAGACAAGGTGTTGGCTAATGGAATGGACTGCAATTTGCTGTTAATGAGTAACATCAGAATAAATGCTGAAATGTGGTGACAACCATGGGGAAAAAGGGGGAGGGAATGATCAAGTGCAATGTAATACCAGGATATAAGATTGACTATGATGAGCTATATAGTTGTGCTATGTTTTTTGGGCTTTTTGTTTTTTGTGTTTTGTTGTTTTCTCTTCATTTCTCATATACTGTTCTGTAATATGTCTGATTTCAATTTAAAAAAAAACTACAACACATATCCGAAACAAAAACAATTAATATATTACACAACTTACATAAGTAGTTTTCATTTAAATACATATTATTGAAAAATTCTTAATGATCAAAAACTATATTTATTAAATAATGCGAATGTACTTACTTTACTCCCTACACCACTACAAACCTCACAACGCACATCAACACCCTAAACTCCCACAAAACTCACAACCCATACTTCAAATTCAAGTTAACATTTTCTATTGCACAATTAAGATAATTAATTATAATTAAATAATTATTATTAGTTACAAACTAAATATTAATGACTTATTATAAATTTACTTCCCATCCTGTACCCCCTATGAGCCCCACAACTGACACCTAAAATTAAAATAAAAAAATATGAAGTACACAATTAAAATAATTAATTATCAATGACTTAATTAATATTGATTAACAAATAATTATTCATTAATTATGATTAATTCACTTGCCACCCTGTACTCTATAAACTCCACAACACACATCTAAAATAAAAAAATACCTACACATTAGCATCATTAATTATCAATTACATGATTAACATTAACTAACAAGTAGTTATTAATTAATTTACTTCCCACCACCGGGGCAATCAGGACATTTGGTCAAGCGACTGGTGGCCTTCGTCCCTTGGGGTTTGACCTCAGCCCTCGCAATACGCCCGTAATCTAGGGGTGCTGATAGACTCCACGCTCTCCTTTGACCTTCAGGTCAGCAGGATGGTTTCCACCTGCTGTGGTGTCATCAGGATTCTGAGAAAGATTGCACACTAACTCTCCCCAAAAGCTCGAAAGCAGGTTACCATGTCCCTTGTCTCTTCGAGACTAGATTACTGTAACGCCCTCTACTCAGGCATTAATAAAAAGCTTACTGAGCGCCTTCAGATAGTACAGAATGCGGGTGCTAGGCTTGTCCTTGACGCCCCTAGATTCTCCTCAGCCTCTCTAGCCAGGAAGAACTTACACTGGCTACCTATCCAGGCTAGGATCTCTTTTAAGATCCCATGCCTTACTCATGGGGCTCTGTATGGCTCAAGCCCAGAAGGTATAAGGTACCTTTTGTCCTCTTATTCCCCCTCCAAAGCTCTTCGCTCCTCTATTAAAAAACTTTTGTCTGTTCCCCGAGTTTTTAAAGCCAGGTGGGGTGGGAGAGCCTTTTCCTCCCTTGCTCCAAGGCTGTGGAATGGTCTTCCCCCAGAATTAAAAGGACAATCTTCCATTCTGCTTTTTCGTAAAGCATTAAAAACATTATTCTTCACTGAGGCTTATCTGTAATCATTTCTTCGGCTCGTACGACCAGTAACACCTTCATTTAGGCGCCTTGATGCCCTTGGGTTAAGTTGCGCGTTACAAGATGCTTTTCATTCATTCATTCATTTATTCACCCTATACCTTTATAAACGCCACAACCCCCTCATCAACTGAAATCTTTTTTTTTACAATTATCATACTTAATTATAAATTAAATCTTTATTATTAATTACAAGTGAATTATTAATTAATTATAATTAAATTACTTCCCACCATGTACCCCAATAAACTCACAACCTGCTACAGTACTAAAAATCACTAAATATAATTACAAATATTTTAATTACTGCTAAAAATGTAACAACTACTTTCAAAATTGATTTTACTTACTTTAAAATTGATAATCTTAACAATATTCTTGCAGACGATATTTACATATCACAATATTTTGTACACAATATTTTAGCAGGATTATTTTAGTTTCGATATTTTATCTGAATAATCCCTGTACTGACCTGGAGGTTTTTCTTCCGCTTTGTGTGGGTTTTAATTCTACCCTTAAGCAATGTACGACGTGACTAATGATGCTTTCATACCACTTAATACAGTTTAAAGGATCCAAAGTCAGCAATTGGCCCTGTTGGTAACTGGCTTGTTTTACTAGGCTTTCCTCCTAATTACTAGTGGTGAGATGCCTTGGATAGTTAATCAATAGAGGAATGATCGTTCCCCTTGGCCTACTTTCTCCTGCGATTTATTGTATTTTTATGGTATAATGGTCACTACCTCTGCTTGCATTACCTGGAAACTTCTAATTTCGTCAAAGAACCAGGCAAACAAAAAAGATGTATACAATAGGGCTTAATTGTGATTGAGTTTTAAATGTCCGGTGACCCGACCTATCTGGGTTTCCTCTGCCGATTTACACAGAATAAGCTGTTACAACCCAAGAACATCCCATCTGTAATACCATGCATTACAAGTGTGGCCGCTGAGAAGCTGGCACATTTATATTAAATGAGATCAATATCTCTTCAAACAGAGGTCCAGATTTCCTTGAAACTAAGGGCCTGATTATGATTACGGCTGCCTTCTGACTGCCGCACTTGTGGTGGAGCTCCAGTGATGAGCCACCGTCTGCTAGATTAAGACACTCACTGACATAAAGGCAATGGACCACCAGCTGCACCAGGAAACAGCCATTCCCTGGTGGAGCTGGGTAACAATGTAAAAAGTTCAGCTGGACTGCGCCAGTCCCGCTGAGCATATTACAAGTTCCTGCACCCCCAGCCATTTCATGGCTGGAACCCCGAAATGAAAAGGATGGCAACGCAAGAACAAAAGGTGTCCTACTGGGCCCCCATGACCGAATGCCATGGGGATACATTCAGGGGGCACAACATGACCCCCCTGTCTCTATTCCCTCACAGTTCAGGCATGACATGTACGGCACCGTCCATGCCTTCCTAGAACATTTGTGATTGAAGTCTCCAAGCTGAATAATCACATCCTTAAGATAATTTGTGCAGAGTTAAGACACCAATGCAAGTAGTGGATTCCAAGGGCAACTTGTGCCACCTAGTGACAAGTACAGTTTAAGGTCTATATAAAGTAGTTGAAATATCAACTAGATGGGGGAATGTTGTAGGAAATATACAATATATAACCCAGCTTAAAAAATATACTCACAAGAATAGGACACAGCAACATACCAGAGCAGAAAACTCACACCTGTGCACTGACATGAGCAAGGTGAAAAGTTAACTTGAGTAAACAATTAAATAGGATGCTTGAAAGGGTTTTGGTTAAAGTGCAACTCAAGGGCAAGCTGAAAGCCTTTATGGTGTTGACAGTCAAAGGGATTTGGAGCACCCTGCTGACACGTCACAGCTGAATTACCTCATGCATCATGGTCGATGTGGTTCAGTGTTACTAGCTTCACACACAGTTCTCACAGTTTGTTGGCCAGTGCCAGAACCAGTATTCTTTTCAAGTGTATCCCCAGACACGTGTTTCTAGATTCCTCTTTCATCAGTGGGGAAAATGTTCATAAGTCGCTGGACGTGCTGCCGCAGTTTCCTCAGGGTTAGTGCCACTCTCAGCGCGCAGGTGCTCACAGAGCTCGTCAGCTCACGGCCCACGGGAGCCATCTTAAACAGTCAAAGGGATTTGGAGCACCCTGCTGACACGTCACAGCTGAATTACCTCATGCATCATGGTCGATGTGGTTCAGTGTTACTAGTTGACACACAAGTCCAACGGAATGCACTTCGTGCTACCAAACAGAATGAGGTTTGATTAGACAAGGGGTGCAGGAAATCAAATTAGCCCAGAGCATATCGCGATCTAAGGTGCCTAATTGGACATTGGATGCAGGAAAATAAATTTGTTAAGAGCACACAGAAGTCTTAGTTGAACAATGCTGAAAGCATACACTTCACTTAAATTACATTTACCATAAACGCACAGGCATTCACAAGCAGCAGAAGGATTTGTTTACCAAGCATTGCTGACAGTGCAATAAAAAATAGGCAATGGGTGGGGGGCAGAGCTTGTGAGAGCCTAAGATGACTTCTTCTTGAGCAAGCTCCATGAGCAACCAGAACAATCCACTCATTATCCTGCATCAGAATACTCTCTGCGACCCTTACCAGACTGCCACAGACATCGGAATCACCACTGCTGCCAGCGGTGAAGTTTGGGTCAGAAACAACAGCCGGGACCGCTGATAAGGACTGGGGGTTCCGCTCGCGACCTGTACAAGCTTTGCTTGGGCTGTGTTTCCTGCCCATTCCTGCTTGAATGGGGCCGAATAGAGAGTGCGTGGTGCATAAAGAGCAGGCCCGAGGTTGCGGCAGACAGGCGGAGGCAGGGGCTGGCCCGATTGACATCACTGCCTGGGGCAGTCTTCTCTGTGGCTGAGGGCAGCCCCTGCTGCACCCATCCTACCGCTTAGTGGACCACCGCAGACTACGGCTGCTGTGTAGATAGACAGCTGAGCCCTGGGGAAGGGCGGACCGGCACATAAAGCCCCTGAGCGGCCTTGCTGGGACAACTGGCCCAATTGCTGGAACCGGGGGCCTCTAGCCACATAGCAGCTGCCATGTGGAACCGAGATTGTGGTCGGAAGAATAGTGCGCCTGAGGACAATGACCCGGGACAGCCGTACTGGATTCTTTGTCTGGCGCCGTGGTGCGGAGGCCCTGTGAGACAACTAGTTCATGGACTGCCGTGAACAGGGCAGAAAATACCAACACACGTACTGCATGGCCCAAGGGTGACGGGCTGCTCTTACAATAGCCAGCGTGCGGCTACTCCTACTTGTTTTCCCTGGTCCTGCCTGATGAAAGCGCCTGCTGGCTGGCGCCTTACAGGGAAATATGACTGATGTGGCACTGGATGCCCCGATGCTGCTCTGAGATAACTGACTAGTGGTGTAGATAGTGATTGCAAGCTTTAAGATACAATGACCCTGGTGCCTTGTTGAGCGTCACACAACCAAATAGAAGGAAGGCCTGCTTGAGGACTGCGCACTTTTATTTTTATTTTATTTTTTATTTTGCAGAGGTTTATATAGGGCGAACTAGACCTGAATCGGGTATCAGAGCGCTTTACATAGTACCAGTTACGTTACATGAGGACACACATTCATTTTAGGCATGGAGAGATTAAGTGATTTGCCCAGAATCACAGGAGGTTTTGGCGTCGTTACCGAGACTCAGACCCAGATCCCCAGGTCCGAGGTCAAGTGCCCTAGCCGTTAGGCCAAATCGTCTCCCCACTTGCGGGGGATCTCAGTGAGAAGGCTCCCTGTGAGCAGGCCTCCGGACTGGGGAGAATGCTGCGACTAGCTAGCCAGTGGTGAGCCTCTGGACCGACTGAAGGTGAGGAGACGTTGAAGTCCATTGTTGTTGCTGCACGGGAGGACCCCCCTCGCTTCATTGCCTGCTCTGTGAACCAGGGGTGCCTGGCTGGCCTGTGATTCTGGTGATCAAGAGAGAACTACTTGACGGGGAGGAGGGGTCGAGTTGGATCTCTGCCCACTGCTTGGCTTCCACCCTGTCCCGGTGATACACTATGGGGAAGGTTGACAAAAACCCAATTGAAGCTGCAATTCTAGCAGCATAAGTCAAGATCCATGGATGCTGAGGAGGTCCCCCCTGAAGACTGGGATGACATGTCGGAGGAGGCCACAGGAGATCTGAAACATATACTCATGACTACGCAGAAAAGTCTACAGAAAAGCTCCACGATCATCAACGGTAAGATTGACTCACTAGCTTATCGGATGGATAGAATGTCAGAACTGCTAGATAAGCATGCAGAGCGTATTGACATGACCGAGCGTAGAATCACAGAGGTGGAGGAGGCACATTCATAAGTAGTCGCAGCCCAGAAGCAGTTTGCCAAAACATTAGCTGCACTACAGGATAAGGCCGAAGATTTGGATACGAGATCTCGGAGAATTAATTTGCGCATCACGGGGCTGCTGAAATCCAGCGCAATTGGCAATATGGAGGTCTTCATAGAAAGGATGCTGGTCAGCCTCCTAGGGCGGGATGTCTTCTCAGACATTTTCATGGTGGAGAGAGCATATTGATCACTTGGCCCCAAACCTCCTCCGTGGGCTCCGACCCGAAGTATCTCCAGAAAGCCTTGAAGGACCTCCCCAGGACACCGGGGCAGAGCCATGAGACTGAGGGGATGGGTGAGGCATCTGGTGGCGAGGAATAGTGAAGCACACTCTGCAAATTTTTGCACAGTTCTTTTTCTGAGATATCACAAACCTGCCCCCCCCTGTTTGCTCCTGTTCTCTCCCTGTTGCTGCCCCTTCCTTGTTTCATGCTTCATTGATGAGTTGCAAGGTGCTGGACTCAAGATACCGGCTCCTCATTCTGTTAGAAGACATCGAATCACAAGTATCATTGTACTTTGAATGATGGGGGGCAGGGCGGGGATCCTGTTGGCCTGCTGAATTTCAGGCCTAGATGTCTTTGGGGATGTTCAACAATGAGAGTGGAGTGAATCAAGCTATTTCCACTAAATGACTAGTTTAATTCCAGATCAACATTGATTCTATATATTTGCAATGGAAAGCGGGGCTCTGTTTTCTAATTTGTAGTATTTTCTTTGTGGTAACCAGGTAACATCTGCCCCACTTGTTAGGCACTGCTTTGTTTTTTTGCTGAACTAAGTGCGTAATTTGGGTGGGCAGAGGGGTGGATGGGCGTCGTCAATGCTGAGTTGGAGTTTGCATGGCGTAGGTGGTGGGTGGGGGCTGACACAGAATGTTTGTTTGGTGTCAGAGAGCAATTCACGTATATACAATGCATCAGAGGAAACTCATTTTCCCGTAGACTTCCAGATGCTCACCCATAAACACCTATCATGCTTCAGGCTTCACATGCCCAAGGGGCCTGTGATACAATGGTTAACCCTAAGAGCAGCATAACCTTGGAGGCATTAGAGACCGATAGGGAGGGTAGATTCATCATCTTCAAGATAAAAGGGAAGGGGATGGAATTTATTATATTTAATGTGTGGTCCCAATTTTGACAACCCGCTATTTTTCAGGGACTTATTAGAGCCTATGAGGAGATGGGTGGCATTTCCCTTGGTTTGGGGAGAGGATTTTATTTGTATCTACAATCCTAATAAGGACAGATCTGGGGGCCCATACGCAGGATATCATCCGCGGCACAAGTAGTCCTACTTCATTGTAGAATTAAACATGATAGATGTATGGCGAATCAGGAACAGAGACCCGGGGGTTTCATGCATTACTCACCCCTACACAACCTGTACACCAGGATAGATTACAGGTTCGTCTCTAGTTTATTCTCCACTGTGATTACCAACTGCGAGGTACACCCACGCTCATACTCAGATCAGTCTCCCATACTGTTGCACCTGAATACCCCGTCGAAGAGGCCTGCACCTTTCAAATGGAGATTCCCGCCCAATGCCCTACTTGATACCGTGTTTAAGACTGAAATGGCCAAAGCCATAGAGGTCTTTTTCTATACTAATATTGGTTCAGTTCACTTATTTGCCAGTACATAGGAAGCTTTTAAGGTTTATATAAGATGAATTGCTATGACCAAACATGCAGGGGTGCTCCGCTCTATCAGAGAATATGTGTTAGTTCTGGAAAAGAAGCTTGCCGCACTTGAGCGGGAAGCCCTGGAAGCTGGTGCAGACAGGGTGGAAGCAGAAATAAAGACCACTTTGGAGAAGTGCCGAAAGACAGCCAACAGGGAATTCAAATTCCTTGGAACTTATGCAGTCACTAAGTCTTATGGAAAGGGTGAGCCCCCGGCAGCCACACTGGTGGCGGTACTAAAGGGCAGACATGAAGGAGCAGGAGTCAGGGAACTCCATGCAGCCAGCGGTGAGATATTGCGTGACCCAGATTCCATAGCAGACAGGTTTAGGGATTACTACCCTGAATTATACCAATAAAGGATGACAGGAAACAGCCGTATGACCTGGGAATACTTGGAGCACATAAATCTCCCTTGGCTGTTAGATGAGCACAGGGAATACCTGATGAGGCACCTTGAGGCCTGGAAAATCTATGAGGCACTAAAATCTATGCGTGCAGGGAGCACGCCCAGCCAAAACGGTCTAGCGGTGGCGTTTTACAAGTAGTTTAGGGAGCTTCTGGTTCCTCATTTGATTTCCTTATTTGAAGAAATGGGTGAAAGCAGAACAATGCCCCCGTCAATGTGGGAGGCTCTTCTGGTCACTCTCCCGAAGCCAAGTAAGCCCCCAGATGTATACTCATCGTACAGACCGCTCCCATTTTTAAATGTCAACACCAAGATATTTGGCAAGGTGCTAGGTAACTGATTAGCCCCTTTTGTCCCGACGCTGGTCGGGCCAGAACAGTCAGGGTTTGTGCCAGGACGCACCCTTACTTACAATCTCTGTAAGTGTTTGGAGCCACCCAGTATACAAACCCCGAAGTCAAGGCCGCCGCAATGTTATAAGATTGCGAGAAGGCTTTTGACTCAGTTGAGTGGGACTTCATGCAGCTGGTTTTGCAGAGGATGGGTGTCGGCGATCTTCTCCTTCAATTAGTGTCACTGCTATATAATGACGGTCAGAGTCAGGGTGGGCAACCTGTTCACCTCACCCTTCAGAATCTCCATGGGTGCACAGCAGGAATGTCTGCTATCACCACTTCTTTATGTTATCATGGCATAACTTCTGGCGTGGGCTCTAAGGGAGTACCATAGTCACAGGGGGATTAAATTCCCCGAATGTAACTTAATCATTTCCACTTACGCTGACGACACCCTCCTCTATATTAGAGATCCCGAGACTAACCTGTCGCCGGTATTGAGGGTGGTGGTGTGATATGCAGTGTTCTCTGGCCTTCGTATCAACTGGACCAAATCCACAGTCTTTCCACTTACACCAGTGTTTTGCCCCATCAACCTGGAATTCCCACTTCATTGGACTACAGACCCTGTGCCATATTTGGGTATTTTTTTTCTGGGTTTTTCATTATTGTTTGTGTCTGGGACATGTCTAGTAAGGTGAGAGAGAGGAACTTTGAGGAGAGGTGGTACAGGTCATCAATATTGCTCATTGTACACTACCTCCTGAAGATGTTTGGGGGAGGACGGAGAGTCAGCCAAGGTTATGGCAACAAAGAGCACTGTGTTCACTGGGAGCAGGTCAGAAAAGGCCTGCTCCAAGTCACAAGGGTAGTCCGTACCATCTACCAAGCCCAACATTGTTGGGCTGATGTTGTCTCCAGAGAGGCTAAAGATTGATGGGCCAGTTGGTACGTCTGCATTTTGTGACATCATCACTTTATGAAGTACAGAGAATAGTAACTGAACACATTTCGATATGTGCATTACTAATGAATAAGAAAGGATACTTATAGCTCCTCAGTGATAACATAGACAGTGCAGTATGTTTGTCCTACACCTCTATTTAAACGTATTCTGTCATGGGGAACGTGCAATCAAGCAACAGACGTTTGATCATGTGGCCACTTGTAATGTTCTATAAGATGTCAAATGAATTGGTAATAGAAATGTAACCGCTGTCAAAAATTTGACAAGGCATACCAACCCACATTTGCGTGGAAGGGTGTTGAGGAAAATTGAATTTTGCCTTGTCATGTGTGCCTACGTGTTCCCCATCCTATGTAATATGTGCATGATTAATATGCATATATCCCCCTATGATCGATTAAAGACGCAATTATAGTTGTGTCCAACGTTAGTATGCCAGTTTCCAGTCCTCGTGAAAGCAACGAGTATTAGGCCTATGTTGCCAACGTTTTACATTATGCACGTTATTACATCGAATTGTCCCCGTTTCTAGGCCTCAAAGGGCCTGAACACCAGATTCAAGCTCCAGTCTCCTGAAACCACTCCGAGGAGCGATGCAGCCCCTCCCGCATCCCTGACCCTTCGCTTACTTTCTGCCAAGCAGCGCGGTGCCCGGCCTGGCCTGCCTGCCTGTCTGCCAAGAATATGTTATGCCTCTAGTTATCAGTCCAGCTCTCCGTCTTCACATTCCTAAGCTAACGAACCGCATAAACATCTTCAGCTATAGTCTAGCCTTCCTGCCTCCATGTAAGAGAATTACTGAATTAATATCCATAGAAGATTCATAGCACACGCAATACACGTAGAATATATGCATGCACCAGCCTTAGTGTCAAGTAGCCTTTGCCCTGATAGCTTCTAGATTCTATCAACATGTACTCCAAACACCAGATACCAGATATGCTATAGGTACATGTCGTCCTGACATCGCAGACTTTAGTCTCCTCTTCTAGTGCAGAAGTCAGAGCCCCCAGCTCTCCCCAGTTACACGTCATGGTCCGTTTGCGCGCACCACTAGGTTAAAGGTTCCAGCTGCCCAGGTAGCCCCCTCCATGTATCCACCCATTTATGACACTTCTGTGACGTTTTCATCACGTCTCCATGCACACCTTCTTTGTACGCCCATGTGTTCTTATCTTACGTTTGTCACTTGTTACGCCTACTGTATGCAATGTAATTGTACTGTTTTACTATATATATCATGTACTGTTAATGAGACGTTGCAGCTGCCATTCCATGCCATTCTATTTCAGGCTGTTCCGATCCTGTCCCTTCCCTTGTGCCTGATTAAAGCCTGTTCAACTCAGATACCCCGGATCCTGCCTCTTATTTATTGAGCTATCTGTTTTATTTAATGCATAGAAAAATAGTACCGGTAATTAATTATTTATTTACCACAGAAATGGCGCCCGAACAGGGACTTACCTCTTCCCCACGCGCCGGCGATGTAACGCAGGCCCCCTGACCCTTCTACAGCCGTGACGGAACCTCTACCGTGCACGTGCAGATATTTCTGCTTCAAGTCTCCCTCAGGCCCACGGAGGAGACGGAGACTGCGGTCCGGCATCCAGACGAGACGGTGAGGAAGGCGGTTCGTCCCGACCAGAGCCGAGAGAGCAAGGTCCGAGGTATCCGGAGGCCCACCTGTAACCGAAGCCCGAAGCCCGAAGCGCATGCGTAGTGCGTAGTAGTAACCAGACGTCGTAGCAGTCCAGTCCAGTCCGAGGCCTTCAGTTCTGCTTCCCGGTGAGTACCGTTGCTGGGGGAGTATCTAGACGGGGTCATTAGTTTGTCTCCGGTCCGATGGCTTTGGGTACGCAGATCCAGTCCGACGTGTCCATCTAGGTGGATACGGTATGACGTGTCTCTTTATGAGACCGGTATGTTCTGTACTGTTTTAGCAGTGCATCCAGTAATTCTAGTAAGTCTGTTCTCGAGAAATTCAAGCGTTATGTTTTCAGTGTATTAGGTAGTATTCTGTTCGAACTGTTATTAATGTATTTCTATGTCGTGGTATGAGTGATTTGTTTGCCATTTCATTACTGTGATTATCGTGTATTGTGTTTAAGTTTAAGTTCAAGTACGGCTCAAATATGCCGCTGTTTTTGAAATTACGTCAGATAAAACCAGAAAAGGGTTACTCGAAGAATCAGTTCCTGTCCCTCCTAGGGACAGTCCTGGACATTTCATGTATCACAAGCATGGCTTAGATGCCATACTGTATCTAGATTTATGGGCTGATTTTACTCAGCATCTTGAAGAGAAATATAGATGGCCAGTATCAGGTACATGGGATGCCGAGTGCATCATGCGAGTAGAAGAAGCATTATGGAAAAAGAAAGCCAGACAGTCCCAGAAAGATGCCATAGAGTTATGGCGTAAAGAATCTCATAAAAGAACAGAGAAAGAATTCAGAAAAGCAGAATTAAGTAGAGAATCCTCAGAAAAAGCCCAAGAAAGGGAATTAATAGAAGAAGGTGAACGAGTTGGAGCAGAACAGTCAGACAGACAGAGAAATGCCCTTATTAAAGGTATGTATCCTCTTCTTGCCGAGGGTTTGCCGAAGGCGACCCCGGAAGCACTCCATAATTTACCACCACCCTTGGTTCCGACTAAGCTGCGTCATAAACCGACTGCAGCCGAAATTTTTCTTTCTTCCTATTTAGACGACACTGTTCCCGAATATGCTAATACTAATCCTATCCCGCCAGTCCAAGTCCAAGTCCAGCCTCCTGTTAATAATGTAATTCCTGTGCCTCCAGTCGTTGGTCCTGTCCATGCGCCAGTACCCCCGGACCAGCCCACATTACGTGTGCCCGTTTTACCAGTCACGTTACCAGCAGCCGCACATCCAGTATTAGTTGACGATTCCAGTTCAGGAAGGGCAGGGGGACGTGCTCCTACCACCCCGCCTCAAACAAAGCGACTGACGCTGAGAGAAGCAGCGTTACAGCGTACGCCAAAAGTGGCTACGTATGAAGCCCTCAGGAAGTTCCTTACAGACTGCATATATGATTCAGTACCAGGCGAAGATCACATGATATTATATTCAGTACGTTTAAGACGAGTTGCCAACTTTTTGGCCACCCTGCCAGATATGAAAGAACATTTAGACAGAATATATCATTTTATCCGAACAGGGGAGAACCCAGGAAGTATTCACGAAGCTATGGCACACAGAAAGGTCGAGATTCAAAGTATGATGTTACAGTTCTTGATTAACTGTTTAATAAGAGAACAGGATTATCCTGATAAAGACAAAGATGAGATGAAAGCCCTGACAAGATGAAGGTAAAAATATAGCAGACGGAAAACACAAGACCCAGAATAGTATAGAGACCATGTACAGAAAGATCCGGAAAGAAATTATAGGTATACACGAGAGAGAGAAAGCAAGAATAGTAGCAGACAAAGAGAATGATTCTTTAGACGAAGATGTAGACACCGAAAATCCCAGCAGAATAGCGTATGTAGGTAGAACGAGACTTCCCGATAGACATTCACGCCTAGATTACAAGAAAGTTTTTCCTCGTCCCGTACCAGAACAGTGTTCTCTTGAACAGGTATTCCAGGCTACAGATAAAGTTCTGAAATTACGAATAGGTTATAGTGAGCTTAGTACCATGCATGAACAAGAACTAGCCCAATCAGCAGTCCGATGGACTAGTGATTCTACCACGTTTTCAGATGAAATAGTGGCCCAAACGTTTCTGAAGCTGCCCCCAGCCGAGCAGCGACTGGTGGGTACGTACATGATCCAGCACCTCATTACACTGTACGAGAGTCAGCATTCTGATCCAGGTCCCTTATATAATGTACTGAACGAGTTACTCCTAAACAGATGGAAAGGTCTAGGTACCGATTTAATTAACGTCATTCTAGAACAGCGTCACAGATACAGAACGTTCCTGACTCCGCATTTTGCTCCAATTTCACCCCCTTTCTACATAGATAGACAGAATCCGTTGCGAGAAGTGCATCCTGTTAAGGGAGAGGGGGGTAATCTCGAACGAGTATTTGTTTACACCCCTATAACGAAAATAGAATTACTAGAAATGAAAAAGTTAGTGCCCTGTCACAATAAAGATCCAGCAGGGTTCCACCGTGAATTAAAAGACATGCTCCGTATGGGAGAATACACGTATCCTGATATCATAAAAATGTTAAAGGTCCTGCTGCCTGCGGGCATATATGAAAAACTTAAAGAAAAAGAATGGGAGGTGGGAGAGAAAAAGATAGATTGGACCGCATTAGAGAACGAAGATAACACACGAGTCCCAGGTACTGGTCTTGGGGATAAAGCCAAAGAATTGCCCGAACTGTTAATACAAGTCTTGCCAAGATTACTAGCCACGAAAAAGGAAGACTGGGATGCCATCTCAGCCTGTAAACAGAAACAAGACGAAGACACTAGTGATTTTTATTCCAGATTTGAGAAATGTTTCATTATAAATAGTGGTCTGAAAACAAGTAGTGAATCGTATCCACATCTTTTCGTTACCAAACTAGTTGAGAATTCTTTACCACAAGTTACAAATCGAGTACTGAAAGTCGAAAGTACCTGGCAAGCTAATACTCCGTCACAAATGCTCCAGATGCTACAGTATCACCAGAATAGAATCAGGGAGGAGCAGGAACATGAAAGGAGACGTATGAAAGACACGATAATGAAAGTACTAGTTGCACAGTCTGTTCCACAAGACAGCCAGAAGAGGGGTCCGAATCAAACTAGTCATCCTACAACTCCCGTTAAAGGGACATGCAATTACTGTAAACAGCCAGGTCATTATATAAACGAATGTGCAGTTCTGAAACATAACATAGCTACAGGTAAAACGAAAGAGAGACCACGTCCTCCTAGACAAGAACAAGTACCGCAGAACGCACAACAGACAGTTACAGTACCGCAGCCTATAGCTGCCACACAACACGTTACACAGCAGATGTACCAGTACGCACAGTCGGAATATCCAGAATATCAGCAGTATTCATGAAACAGCCTAGAGAGGGAGGTTGGCTTGCCTCTCATCGAAATTCCTGTAGATCAAGATGGTCCCTATGTACACAGTCAAGTATTAGGGAAAGACAGAAAGTTTCTGATTGATACAGGGGCAAGTAGGACTACCATCAGTCATGACGAGGTTCCAGGGGCTCCGCTCTCAGGCTCTAGAAATGTTTCCCTTGGATTTTCAGGAAAGCCTATTGTTAATGAAATGAAAACCAGTTTCCCTAGAAGTCGGTCCATTGTCCCGAACTACAGACTTGTTACTTACGAAATCATGTCCAGAAAATTTACTAGGTATTAAGACACTGAAAGAATTAGGAGCAGTCATATGCTGCTCCCCAGAAGGAGTGAGATTGTTTTTACGTGATTTTAAAGGTCATTATGTATTACGTGATTTTGATCCAAGATTATTGAATGTACCTCAGCATTTATGGGCGCAAGGTCCAACTGATGTAGGTTGTATGCACATTACACCCTATCGTGTCACTCTGAAGCAAGGTGTTGTATTACCACGAATCCGACAGTACAAATTGCCACCCGAGGCTGTAGCAGCCTTATCAAAAATTATTGACGAGCTCATTGCTCAAGGAGTAGTTGTAGAAACTGACTCCAATGTATGTAATTCTCCTATTCCGATTCTTAAACGTACTGATCCAAATGCACCTCCAGTTTATCGATTAGTGATTGATCTTCGAGAACTTAAAAATGTATTATACCCCAGTACCCTGTGGTTCCAGATATTTCTTCCCTATTGACTGCCATTGATTCCGAAGCTACGTTCTTTACTGTTATTGATCTCAAGAACGCATTCTTTAGTGTCCCCATTCATCCAGACAGCCAGTTCCTTTTCGGATTCTGTTTAAATGGAAGGAGCTATAAATTCACACGAGCACCTCAAGGTTTCACAGAAAGTCCTAGCATTTACAGTCAAGCACTTAAAAGACAAATAGACAATATTCACATGCCAACTGACACTGCCCTGCTCCAGTATGTCGATGATCTATTGATCACAGCCCGTTCTGAACGTGACTGCGAACGTGCGTCACTTACAGTCTTGTATTTCCTGGCCGAGATAGGGCACAAGGTGTCCCCTTCAAAACTGCAATTCTGTGTCCAGCAAGTGGTATATCTTGGACACTTACTGTCCAAGAGGGGTAGGCAGTTGACACCAGACCGTATCCAGTTAATAGCACATCTTCCACAGCCCAAGACTCAGAAGGAGGTGCGAGCTTTTATCGGCCTCACTTCTTACTGCAGACAATGGATTCCTCAGTACGCATATCTAGCCAAGCCACTGATACAGTTAACGACACAGGAGGCAGCCACATTGACTGTCCTCCCTTGGACCCAGGAACATACACTTGTTTTCAATGAGTTAAAGAAAGCTTTATGTAACGCACCTGTATTAGCGACACCGAACTATAGTAAGCCTTTTACACTTTTTGTCACTGAACGTGATGGTACAGCATTATCTGTCCTCACACAAGATCAAGCAGGACAACACAAGCCTTGTGCTTATTTTTCTAGCACATTAGATCCCGTAGCCCAGGCTCTGCCTGCGTGCCTCAAGTCAGTTGCAGCCACAGCTCTAGCTATCAGACAAAGTGATTCCATAGTGTTAGGACACTCCCTGACAGTACAAGTCCCACACTCCGTGGAAGTTCTTTTAAACCGAACACAGACTCAGCACTTGACAATTGCACGATTAACAGGTTATGAACTGACACTGTTTCAGCCACACATAGAAATCAGACGCTGCAACATTTTAAATCCTGCTACACTGTTACCCTCAGTTACTTCAAATCCTGCCACACATGACTGCGTGGAAGTTATTAACATCATGACCAAGCCAAGACAAGACTTGACTGACATTGCATTACCTGATCCTGACCTGACACTTTATGTGGATGGTTCATGTATGAGAACAAGTACAGGAGAATTAGTAGCCGCGTATGCAGTGACTACTGAAACTGAAGTTATAGAAACACATCGTATCGACACCCTGTCTGCTCAAGCAGCAGAGCTAATCGCTCTGACCCAAGCCTGCATACGAGCCAAGAACCTGAAAGTAAACATATATACAGATTCACGTTATGCATTCGGAGTCGTACACGGCTTTGGAGTACTCTGGCAAGAAAGGGGTTTCATGACCTCCCATGGAGCCAAGATTCAACATGGCCCCCTCATTCAAGCTCTGTTAGAAGCAATACATTTACCGAAAGCCATCGCTGTTATGAAGTGCAAAGCACATACGAAAGCCACTGACATCATTTCCCAGGGTAACGACCTGGCAGATCGAACAGCCAAGCTTACAGCTCAGACTCTAGACCTTCCAGTTAACACGACACAGACAGACATTCCAGTCCAGACGACTTGCATGACAGTTAAGGACCCTACACAAGACGTACTAGATATACAGTCACATGCTACCCCAGACGAAATCAAGAAATGGTCTGAACAAGGAGGGGTCCAGACAGATCAGGGATGGTTGACGAAGGGAAAAGCCACATGGTTTCTCCCCGACTCTATGGTTCAAGTCATTATTAACACCGCACATAGTCCAGCACATTTAGGAGAAAAAGCCATGATAGACAGCATCCAGAACATTTGGTTTAACAAGCATTTACGAGCAGCAGCCAAACAGAAAGTACGTACCTGCATGATATGTTGTCAGTTCAAACCAGGTAAAGGTGTCCCGGTGGAACAAGGTGGATTCCATCCTCCTGACCACCCTTTTGAAGTCCTCCAGATGGATTATATTCAGATGGACCGATGTCGAGGTTTCAAGTATGTCCTCGTAGTTGTATGCGCTTTGTCCAGATGGACAGAAGCATATCCAGTCCCAGATTACACTGCCGCGACCACTGCCAGGCAGTTGGTTCGTGAGTTTTTTCCCCGCTATGGTTTGCCCAGGGTCGTGTATTCAGATAACGGCCACCCATTCTCATCCGAACTCATGAAACAAGTATCTCTTCTGTTAGGGTACCAGTGGAAGTTCCACTGTGTACGACACCCCGAGGCAGCTGGTCTCGTCGAGAGACATAACCAGACTCTGAAAATCCGCATTGCCAAGGTTTGCGCATAAAAAGGCGTAGATTGGATGGTAGCACTGCCAGTCGCCCTTTTTTACATGAGAATGGTCGCTCACTCCCGTTCAGGTCTGTCCCCTTACGAGGTAGTTTTCGGTCGTCCCCCGAACATGTGGGGTACACCTAGGCCACGTACAATTACCGATGTTGACAGTAATATGCTGACAGATTACCTGGCTTCCTTGATGTCTGCACTACTCTCTTGTCGTTCACAGGTCGCTGCTGCCTTTCCAGACAACACGCAAGTGAAACCGCACGAGGTCGTTCCAGGTGATTTAGTGTTGATCCGGAATTTTGATCCTTCAAGCCCGCTGGAGCCCCGCTGGAAAGAACCAAAGCTCGTTCTGATGACAACAAGGACTGCGATCAAGGTGGAGGGCCGCAAAGGCTGGTTGCATTCCAGTCACGTGAAACGATTTCATGGACTCCGTCCAAAGACTTTTTTCAAGGACTGCCCCGTTCTCAAGGACTGCCCAGATACTGACTCTAAACTTCCCCTGTTAGAGAAAACTCCGCAGCAGGGGTATAAAGAAAAATTAAGGTCTAGTAAGTCAGCCAGTTTAATTGTCTAAGTCCCTCTCGGGTGAAACGGTTAGACAGGTTCCTGACATGTATGAGATAGACCCACATAGTGAGGGAGTTAGTCGAAACTCCAAGAGAATACGTTATCGAAAGAATCTTCGAAATCGATGTATTGTTACTCTATTAATTATGTTATTTCTGAGTCTTACGATTACAGGCATAAGTTATGTTTTACATATATTTTTTCCTCCTATCGTTTCACATGTACATTTTTCCTCTAATGTTACAGTAGAGCACACCTTTAGTGAACTACCTCCTCACGAGTTATCCTATCGTCTTGCCATGCGCAATAATACTTTTATCCGTATGTTACACTATTCACACCAGACTAGCAATGCCACAAATTGTTGGGTGTGTGGTCGACTCCCCCCTTTCCAGACACCGAAGGGAGTTCTGCCACTCTTTCCCTATCCGTTTTCACACAATGGTTCATGTGGAGCATGGTCCACGTTAACGTCATCCTCAAACGATATGTCCCTTCTGAATAAAACATGTTTCCCAGACAAGGAAGGTCTTTCCCATAGAACAGGGTTAGATCTAGAAAATGAAGTATATGATCTAGGTAATTATTCCTCAAATTTCATGGTTTTGAATGTTCAGTCCGAGACTACTCCAGATTTGCCTGCTATTACAGTCCTACCAGTGAAAGGCGAATTATGTGTCAGAAAGAATGGTTCAGTACATCTAGGACATAGTGATTGTACTACTGTGGTCGAGTATAGTGACAGTGGGAAATCTAATTTCAAAGCCTCACGTCATTCATATTTTGTGTGTGGTCAGACCGCATATGTTCGTCTGCCCCTAGATTGGGATGGAACATGTTACATTGCCTTCCTACTGCCACCAGTTTTCCTAGCCCCATCCGATTATCACAGAAACACACATCTAGTACACGTCAGACATAGAAGGGAGATCGAGTCCCCAATTGTCGATCAAACTGAAACTGCCTTAGAACAGTATCAAGACTTCAATAAAGGTTTCTTTTTCTTCATAGGTCCTGTCCAGAATAGTAAGCTAATACGTAGGCTAACCAGAACCCTTGAAGCAGTAGTGAGTGAGACTACTTCCGCTCTAGGTAACTTAACTGAAGAACAATCTGCTATGAGATTTGTCGTACTTCAAAATCGTCTCGTCCTTGACGTCATACTGGCCGATAGGGGCGGAGCTTGTAGAGTCATCGGATCTAGTTGCTGCATTTTCATTCCTAATAACGCACCGTCTGTTTATTCAGCTATAACCAGACTTCATAAAATAGCCCATCAGTTACACCAGAATCCAGGCACCTGGACATGGTCCGGTTGGCTCTGGAGTATAATATCTGCCTGGGGATGGAAAGTATTGTCTTTCCTGGGTATAGTAGTAATGATCATATTCAGTTGTTGCCTATGTTTACAATGTGGCCCTGCGATTTGCGGCTTGTGCGCTACTTCTTGTATTCCAAGTCCAAAGTCCCGTTCCAAGAAGATTCGAGACGAGCAAATGATGCTCTATGAACAGATAGATGGTATCATGAATATTGATGTTTCCTGATGGAAACGTAGGGCACAAGGAGGGAATGAGGAAAATTTAATTTTGCCTTGTCATGTGTGCCTACGTGTTCCCCATCCTATGTAATATGTGCATGATTAATATGCATATATCCCCCTATGATCGATTAAAGACGCAATTATAGTTGTGTCCAACGTATGGCAGTTAGTATGCCAGTCTCCAGTCCTCGTGAAAGCAACGAGTATTAGGCCTATGTTGCCAACGTTTTACATTATGCACGTTAATACGTCGAATTGTCCCCGTTTCTAGGCCTCAAAGGGCCTGAACACCAGATTCAAGCTCCAGTCTCCTGAAACCACTCCGAGGAGCGATGCAGCCCCTCCCGCATCCCTGACCCTTCGCTTACTTTCTGCCAAGCAGCGCGGTGCCCGGCCTGGCCTGCCTGCCTGTCTGCCAAGAATATGTTATGCCTCTAGTTATCAGTCCAGCTCTCCGTCTTCACATTCCTAAGCTAACGAACCGCATAAACATCTTCAGCTATAGTCTAGCCTTCCTGTCTCCATGTAAGAGAATTACTGAATTAATATCCATAGAAGATTCATAGCACACGCAATACACGTAGAATATATGCATGCACCAGCCTTAGTGTCAAGTAGCCTTTGCCCTGATAGCTTCTAGATTCTATCAACATGTACTCCAAACACCAGATACCAGATATGCTATAGGTACATGTCGTCCTGACATCGCAGACTTTAGTCTCCTCTTCTAGTGCAGAAGTCAGAGCCCCCAGCTCTCCCCAGTTACACGTCATGGTCCGTTTGCGCGCACCACTAGGTTAAAGGTTCCAGCTGCCCAGGTAGCCCCCTCCATGTATCCACCCATTTATGACACTTCTGTGACGTTTTCATCACATGTCTCCATGCACGCCTTCTTTGTATGCCCATGTGTTCTTATCTTACGTTTGTCACTTGTTACGCCTACTGTATGCAATGTAATTGTACTGTTTTACTATATATATCATGTACTGTTAATGAGACGTTGCAGCTGCCATTCCATGCCATTCTATTTCAGGCTGTTCCGATCCTGTCCCTTCCCTTGTGCCTGATTAAAGCCTGTTCAACTCAGATACCCCGGATCCTGCCTCTTATTTATTGAGCTATCTGTTTTATTTAATGCATAGAAAAATAGTACCGGTAATTAATTATTTATTTACCACAGTGTAAATACTACTATCAATAACACTTTCTATAAGGCAAATACAACACAAAATCTGCATCTTAACCTGTAAAAGGGTTTAAGTTATGACTTAATGCCCAGCACATACTCTGATATTCAAAAACATTACAAGTACTGTGCAATCATCTATTGCCTAACATTGACCATGGTTGCTGCCATGGTTCCTAGATATAAAAGAATAGATCAATAACTCACTCTGAGGAATGTACATCGTATGTCAATTTCATATGTGTCAGGTAAATTAATATCTAGTTTCTCAGTGAGGCTAATTGTTCTACAACAGCACATTTACATTATAATGGTGTTTGCTGTGTAACTTATCAATGTGTTGGGATGTGTTTTGTGCCCACAAGTAGCAAGACATCTAATACCATATGGACTTAAACCATATGATGCAACAGAAATCAAAAATGTCCAGATACAAATGCTGAGGGTAAGGCTCAATAATCCTGTACCATTTGAAGCTGACAACAGATGTGTGTGGCAGTTATCTATTAAGGATTAACAAAAAATGCATGCATATTCCTTTATCACACATGGCTTTACAACTTTGTAATGGATGCATTGTAAAGGTTATGCATGGTAAAGACCACATAGTAAATGCTGTTTGCCAGTTAGAAATTACCTATATCTAACAAGATATGCACCTTTTTCTGGTCCCACCATGTGCTGGTGCACCTGTGGATGCCTAGCGACAACGCAAGCACCCTTTAGCTATGGTAGAAGGATGCCTGCATTGCAGACAGGATTGTTTTTTTGCACGAAGAGATACCTTCTGTAGAAGTATTTTCCCAATTTTAAGTGTGCTTCAGAATGCAGGACAATTATAAAGAAGAAACAGCAAGAATACATTTGGATATTTCTCCTTTTTGCCCCTCAACTAGAAAGGCATAGCATTTTGATGCATTCCCAGGGTTACCAGTCTTGGTAAATCTGGAAATGAGCCAAAATCCATGGGTGGATGTGTGGGAACACCCATGCTATGCCCATGGAACACCTTTCCAGGACAGAGTTATGCAAGGCAGTGGCTTGCCCTGCCTTGCACTACTCCAGATTTAGCAAGCTACGCAGGGCCTCGCAAGGTGACCTTGTATTGCTTATGAAATCTGACTGAAGTATATCACTGACATGGCAACTCCCTGTGTAAGGCAAGGGCACTGCAATGCTGCACCCATATACACTGCTTTTCGGCAACACAGTGCTACAAGGAAACTTCTGAGGGTGTGTTTCTTGAAAGGGAGAGTGTATAAATGCCCCATATGTACACATGTAAGGGTCAATACTACTGTCATAGAACTGTTGCACTTAATTCACCCTAGTGTGCAATCACTCACCCTTCAACCAAGTTTGTCTGTTTGCCAGGGATACCTGCATTTGTACAGGTCATGGATCCTTATTGGTTACAAAAATGGCCATTGCATTTTCTCCTTTCTATGTGCACTGTAGAATGCTGCACACACATACATTAGTTAAAAGGTAAAAGAGAAAAACATTTATTAAACTTTAGTCAATACTCTAGGAAAGGCAGGCCTCTAACACAATATCAGTTGTGCACATCATATGTAATCTGGGCCTGTGTGAAGTTCATGTGTGAATGCATAGGAAACAACCACGCTCCACCCATGGAATGCCTCACAGATACTAAAGCAGTGCAATGCAGCACAAGTCAAACCAAGGTATATCTGGCTGATAAGCTCATAACAAGGGTGAAGCTGGTCCTGGGCTGCTTGTGTTCCTTTTCAGCGAGGCCCTGGCATGGCAGTTTAGGCTCTACTGTTCCCATTAGATCAGAGTCAAGACTGATTTGCATATATCTGGGCCCAAACTGAGGTGATATGATGTGCAAAATAAGGATAGACTTGGATGCAGCCCAATTATTTACCATTAGTTGATAGTAAAGCCTGCATTCCATCCATCACTTGCTGGTTCTGCAACACAGCTATGACAATGCTGTTCATCTAGGACTCCAATCAATTGCCTAAGGACACCAGTCCCCAAGGACTGGATAAAGGAATTTATGATTCCAAACTGGGTGACCACATCACTCGGTTTAGATGTTGAAGGCTCATCTTCTTGCCCCTCGACATCAGTGCACAAGAAAAATCAGCTGAGGAGCTGTCAATTCAAAGGAGGCAAGAATGAGCGTCTCATATTGCCTTAGCCAACCCTTAACTTGTTGGGGCTGAGATACCTCAATCAATAAATAAATCAGGGAATTTTGAAGCACGCTACTCACCCGTGAGGGTCTCAAGGCACTGGTGGGCAGTTCCGTTCAGTCGAACATCCAGGTCTTGAGGGTCTTCCTGAAGATGTGCAGGGTGGTGATGCATCTGATGTCGATCGAGAGCTCATTCCAGGTCTTGCCAACAATGTAGGATAAGTTTCTTCCACCCATTCTTGCTCTGCAGATGCACGGGGATTCGGCGAGGTCGGCGGATCAGAGGTTTCTCTTAGCTACGTGAAAGGGGATTTTATCATTGAGATATCCAGTTCCAGTGTTGTGGAAGCATTTGTAGGCATGGGTGAGTATCTTGAAAGTTACTCTCTTCTCAACAGAGATCTAGTGGAGGTTTCACAGGTGTTCGGTGAAGTGTTCATGTCGAGGGATGCCGAGGACGAGCCTGGCTGCGGTGTTCTGTATGGTCTGGAGTTTGCAGGGCAGAGACTTGTTGATCCCGGCAAAGAGGGTGTTTCCTTAGTCCAGTCTGCTGGTTATGAGTGCAAGTGTGGCTGTCCTATTTCATTCAGGGGGATCCATTTGACGGTCTTTCGAAGAATGCAGTGGCTGTAGAAACAGGTAGAGGGAAAGGCTTTGACCTGTTGGGTCATGGAGAGGGAAGAGTTGAGTACGATGCCGAGGTTGCAGGCATGGTCCGTGGGGGTGGGTGGCTGCCGAGGGCAGTGGGCCACTAGGTGTTATCCCACGCAAAGGTGGAGGGTGAAAGGATGAGGACTTCTGTCTTCTCCGAGTTGACCTTCAGGCAGCAACTGTTCATCCATGATGCGACATCCTTCATTGCTTCCTGGAAGTTGAATCTGGTGGTGATGGAGTCCTTGGTGAGGGAGGGGATGAGCTCAGTGTCATCAGAGTAGGATACTTTGCTGAGCATGTGATGTCTGACGATGGCAGCAAGAGGGGCCATATAGATGTTGAAGAGCGTGGGGCTGAACAATGTTCTTTGGGGTACCCCGCAGTTGATTTCCATGGGTTTGGAGAAGAAGGGTGGAAGTCTCATTCTTTGGGTTCTGCCGGCTAGAAAGGAGCAGAGCCAGTATGCTGGCGTCGTGTAGTCTGGTGGTAAGTGTGCGGTGGGAGACAGTGTTGAAGGCTGCAGAGAGGTCGAGTAGGTTCAGGGCCGAGGTGTGTCCTTGGTGGAGGAGTGTGTGGATGTCATCTGTAGCAGCAAGTAGAGTGGTCTCAGTGCTGTGGTTGCTGCAGGATCCGGATTGGGAGGGGTCAGGGATGAATTTCATTAGTTGGACGTTGAAGGTCTTCTCAGTGACTTTGGCTGCAAAGGGGAGGAGGTAGATGGGTCGGTAGTTCTTGATGTCCATAGTACCTGATGAGGGCTTCTTGAGTAGGGGCCTGACTTCGGTCACCGGGGAAAGTGCCGGGTTCAAAGATTGTGTTAATGGTGCATCATGGTTCCGGTGGGATGGCGGCTCTGTGGAAGATGTGCAGAGGGCAGGGGTCCATGGGGGGTCCTGAGTGAATGCCTTCCATGGTGTATGCAGTATCTTTGGTGGTGACTGGGGTCTAGGAGGATATGGTGGGTTGCCTGGCATTGCTGGAGGAGGGAGTGGTTCCGGGGTGTTCCCATTTTCCCCTTGCTGACAGGACAGATTGGGGCATATTTTTTTAATTGAGGAGACACTGCGTGTAACCTGGGTTCCAGCCTTGAAGTCCTCCCGCTGCCGCACTTACAGCTACCGCAGCCGCTGTGTGGAGGACTGCACCTCCCAGGGTGCCTAGCGGCAGGGGCCGCCCACGCCATCATCAGCGCCCGGAGGCGTCTTAAATCCCGCATCCTCCCCGCGTAGCGGGATCGCGCGCGGGTCGTGCCGGGGCTAATCCCGGGCAAAGGGCGGGCCCTCTGTGACCCTCCGAGGCCTGAAGAGACTGGACTGGGCCAGAGGCTCTGCCCATTTCTATTTAAATAACAAACTTCGGAAAGAGTAAGCTATTGATCTTGCCAAATGTAATTTGTTTATTTCTGGACACAATGCTAAGCACATAGAGCTATTAATTACATGGTTTCTAGCTTTGCAGAAAGGATCCTTACGTTTGTTATTTGTTTTGAACTACCAATAATTGCAACCTGTACATATATATAGCCCCATTACAAACTGAATGCACTTTTGCCCATTCTTAACAAACACCTTGGATGGTGTATAGATAATAGCTACTTATTCTTCTTTTAATTTTGTTCTACCATCCCATAGCTCTTGTTTAGGGGATATACATAGTATACAGAAATGGTTCCCCGTGAAACCAGGAGTAAGGCAGCAGCAGGTGGCACAAAATTGACAGGGACACTTGATGATTTTATCGTACGCACCAACACTCTGATAGACCAGGGAATCGTCCTTGTGGAGAGAAGAGTTTCACAGGACCTCGCGTTAGCAAAGAGGTCTTCCATGGGACATATCGCTGCAGCGCGCACGCCAGAAAGTATTTTAAATAATTCCAACAATTCCAACCTCCTACAGACAACTGCTGAGGTCCATAAGACCATTAGAAGACAACCTGATTTCCAGGATCTGAGCCTCAATGAACCGCAGGTGCTGGTAATCTAAGGAAATATTACAACTGCTCCACTATTAGATATGCAGATGGACAGCAGCAACCATCAAATAAGAGGAAAAAGGGAGGAGCTATCCCAAAAAACAAAAGCAAGCAAACTTACAAAAACAATCGCTCTGTTAAAAAAGGGAAAGTGACAGAACACTGATAGAAATGATGTAGGTACTATAGGGGTGACCTCGAATACCCACGGGCAGGAGTCAAAGACAGAAGGGGCAGGACTCAAAACCCTACCATTAAGCATCCAAGATGATACAACCCTTGATGACTCCATAGCTGACATAATATTCGACAACTCGATAGCTGATAGTATAGGTACAAGAACGGATAAAGAAGACCTTTTCATGTCATCCCTAACATCACTACTCAAAACCCTACTTCTTCCTTTAGAAGAAAGGCTAAGAGGGATGGAAAACCAACTGCTTAAGCAACAGAAAGATATAAAAACCCATTACACCAGTCAGGTAAAAAAGGTAACCTGTAGTGTAGTTCCTATATTCCTAATAGGCTCTGCGCATTGGAATAATATCTTCAGTAGTGTAGACGTAGGACTGAGGTTATCTAGGTCTTTTACTGACGATATTAGACTTAAGTTTTATGTGCCAGCTAGCTCAGAGTTCACTAGAAACTTTCTCGAATAAGCGAGGAGGAGTTTAACCTCCCTGGATAGACAAGAAGGGATTTAGTTTCTGACAACCATAGAACATGACAACTTTGCTCTCCCTGATCAAGAGTATATCTCTAGAGTCTTGTGAAAACAAAACACAGCTATTTTACTCAGTCAACACGTGCATACTTAGTTTCACCAGATTTGTAGAGAAAAGAAGAGACGGGCGTGTTCAATAAAAGGTGTTATTTATTGATCAGTCTCTGTTCTCATACAAGAGAAATGAATCGCTACAATTGCAATACTTAGGGTTAAGTAGAATGCATATAGTAAAAGCAGAAGTATAAAATAATACTGTAAAAGCATTGATATCGTTTCTTAGCCATATGATACTTTAAAATGGATAAAAGATATACATACATATATACATTGACTAATCGTACTCAACTGGTGCTTCTAACTACGCCTACCCCGGTGTACCTGACCTAAGCCTAATACATGGGAGGGAGTAAGTAAGTAGCAGTTTAAGTTAAGTTTGTTTTGCCAAGAATCTGACTCAAGAATTCTCTATAAGGGTTTAGTCAGTTCAGTACCTGGGATTTAGAAGGCTGGAGGTCTGGTATCTCTTTCTCAGGACTCGGTATCCCAGTCACCCGCGAAGGTGGGCTGGAAACGCTGGAGGCTGGATTTCTTGGCAAGAGAAAAGACAGCATCTTCCTTAGCGCGTCAAAAGGGGAGGGGCAGCGTCTGTGGGCTCTCGCATCAGCTGGGCTCTCCGGCAAGTAGTCACTGCTCCAGGTTCATCACCACTGTGTGTCTGCTTAGGACAGCGTTGGTATATTTATACCTGAGAGGTGCTGGGTTTGACGTAAGGATGGACCTAAGACGTCAATAAGGATGTCACTAAGAACTGAGCGTTCTTGCAGTGCTTTACAGGAGTTCTTGGACTAAATCAAAACATGGCAGGCGGGGATTTTCCAGGTTTGCTCGAGGCTTGGATTTGTTTAAGAACTCAATGTGCTTTCTAGGGGGCTGGAGGAATAGTGCTTGCTTAATGTGACAGCATGCGCTATGACTAATTTATGAGACAGGTTTCTGTGCCGTTGTATGGATATTAGTGATTTATAACTGGGCAAGGGTCAGAAATAGGAGTATCGATACAGGTCCCTAGATAAACACACTACAAACCCATGCACCTGCTCCCAACATCGCACTGCAGATACAAAAAAAAAATGAAGCAGAAAGTAAAAAGGTAGCACCCATACCCCCTGTGCCAAGCCTAATCTGCCTTGAAGCAAGCAAAGCCAGTCCAAAGCCTCCCATGGTAACTGAGTCAATTGTAAAAAAAACAGCCTGCCTCAATACACCGACTCACAATGCTGACAAAACTCAACCAGATAAGATAGAAAAGCGCAGGAACATTAATTTACCACCAGAGGCATGTGATTATGTGGTGATTTTGACGGGGGTCCCAGAATTGGACCCCTCAATTTCTGAACCACATGGGGCGCTTAAAACCAAGGTGTTTTATTGGTTAAATTTTAATCACCCTCTACCACCAACAAGAAGTAGTAACATCCTAATGGTCGAGAGAGCTCCCTGGGTAGGCTACAACAGAAAAAGAGTGCAGGGGGACTGTGTGGTCATAACCTTTGAAGATCGTAGATCTGTGGACCACATTCTCTTGGGAACCTCCAGAAACGATGGATCTACGATTGTGGCAAGACCCTTGGCGTATTTTTACACGCCAGCGGAACAGCCTGACAATAGATGGAGTTGGCTTGAGTTAGTTTGAGACTATTAATTAACCCACTTGGTTGTTTTTTATGATTGTATTTGTGTTTTCTCGCACATGATTATCGACGTAGAATATGAATGTATATGTTAAAAAAAAATTTTTTAACTGTGATATTCTTGTGATTTTTAAATTCCCTGTTTTATGTTATGTACTTTTTAAAATAAATGAATAATACTTATTTCCAAGCTGTTTTTGTCAAATTCTCCAGTACACTGCATTAGTCCTTTTGTGTTGTGCCTACATTTTTTTGTGCCATTGTACCTAATATCTTTAAGGACCCCATAGTTGCCTAGGATTGTTATTTGTATAAATAGATGGAGTTGGACCAGGGGCAGTAATCATGTTAGGGGCGGGAGGGGGCGTGAGATGTACAGGGACTTGAACTATAACAACTGGGGAGAGGAGAGGGATGATGGCTGGACCCTAATACAACGCAGGGCCAGGAGATTTCCAGATGGTGGTCCACAGCACTATGGAGGATGGATGGGCCCACAGTTTGTACCACCCTTCATACCATGTTATAATAGGTTCAGTGAATTAGAGGCAGTCGATTGACTTAGAGTACCCGAGGAGGTTTCCCAACCCACACTCTCCCCTTCTGTTCCATTGGCTCCCCTTGACAGTAGTTCACCTAGGCTGTCAGATCACCATGATAGCCCTGCTCGATGGTCGCTATCGCCCCGTTTACAGAGGGATAATAACTCGATTATCTTAGATTCGGAGCACGTCAAGGGATTGATGGCAAGAGTGGGCCTACCAAACTCAACAGGGAATGGTGTATGTAATCATAACAATGTAGGAGTAGATAGTACAATATGCAATTTGTCACCACCTGTTGGAGGCAATCTAATCTCCGGTCCCTCTGGGATTAAGCTTGTTTCCTGGAACGTGGCAGGAGTGGGTTCAAAAACAAGCGATTCCGACTGGAATGATTACATAAATACCAGTGACATCTGCGCCCTGCAGGAATCATGGGCGACAAAATCTGTCCACAGGGTAGGAAACAAAACTTTCCAGCTGGACGCAGTTCCATCGGTAAGAGGCCAACCCTCTGGAGGGTTGATAATATGGGTCAAGGTGGTCACTAACATAACCATTAGCAAACTAAGTATTGACTCCTTAGACATACTTGGATTGAAAATGGTTACCAACGACAAACGGGTGATATACTTACTTAATGTGTACAATAGGCCTTGTCCATCTTACATGGAGTCACCCTGCATTGATAAACTAGAATCAATATTAGATGCTCTGGACCCAGCATCAAGCAAGATCATATGTGGGGATATGAACTGTAATTTTGAGCCCATTACAGGGATGAATAAACTGTACGAGGATGAGGACCATGCAAATGTCACACCATGCTTATCTAGTAGTGGGGTAGTTGCTGGTACAACTTACATTTTAGAACAAGAGGAGATTGTGGCCAACATCTATAGTTGTGTATAGTGAAGTAGTGTGGCTCACTGGTTAGAGGCGGCAGACCCGAGAGCAGAGGACGGCCTGGGACCAGGGTTCGATTCCCGGCGCGGCAGGTTTCTGGACCAGGGTCAGCGGACTCGATAATTCTCTCGCCTCGGTGCCCACTCTGATCAGCGATCACACTCGGCAACTCTGGGCATTAGCTTGCCTCATCTTCACTAACGGCCCCACCAGACCGCCGGGGATGCCTGGTCTCACCCTGGAGATACCCATTAAGGGACCATCTCTCAGGGAAGCCAGGAAGGGTTTCGCAGCGGTCGAAACGCCTTGGGACCCTACGGGTAAGTAGTGCGCTATATAAATGCCTATACACACATAGTTGCCTCTCAAATATATTTGAAGCATACAACCCCTCCCAAAGTGAACCCAGCCTATTTCTTAAATTGCATCAAACTCTTTTTAATGAATTAATAGAACTCATGACAAAAAGATTAAAAAAAGGTGCAGGAACTGTCAAGCTACATTCTGTAGGCAAACCCTGGTTCAACAAAGAATGTCGCAAAGCAAAACTTACCTTGATTGAGACCAGGGGTGTAACGCAGGCCCCCCCGCAGCCCCTGCGTTGCGGGGGGCCCCCCTGCTCCAGGGGCCCCTCATCCAGGGGCATAACACAGGCCCCCCCCGCAGTCCCCCTGCTCCTGGGGCCCCTCATCATGAATTAAATGGTGCGCAGTGCGCACGCATGCCCGGACTCTTATTAATAAATTAAATGGTGTGCAGGCTGACAGCACGCATGCCTGGGCCCCGGCCGGGCCAGAGAGCCTCTTCATTAATTAAATGGTGCACGGCCCTGCCAGGCCTCTGAAACTGTTTATGTTAAGGCTCGCCTTAACTTGTAGAGATAACTTATCTTCCGTAAGAAAAGTTACATGCAATTGGATGACTTTATCAGGGTGTGTAGGCGTTTATTGTAGAACAGTGTAGTTTTTTGAAAGTTTATTCCCAGAAATATTAAGTCAGTTCAGAGTTCACTATTGAAGCTCTGTTCAGGACTTACAATAAAGTGGGGATTCGGCTCCCTGGTAGCACCGTGCTGAACGTGGACTTTTTAAATCTGCAATATCTGTTTAAATGCTGCAGTTGCCCGAAATATATATGCATTACAGTCACAGTGAAGGCAGACATTGAATACATTGGGACTCCGGAAGGAGCGCCACAGGCCAGGACCTGGCAAGTAATTGTAGAAGAGCCCAAGTAAAAAGGAGGGGAAAGAGACCAATTAAGTTCTAGATGTAAAACAGGAGCAGAGACATTTGCACACACAATTGCAAACTCCAAGTTTAAAGTGTGGAGAGATTATTAGACTGAGGCACTTTATTAAACGTACACACTTGCACATATTTGAAGGCTTACAGCCATAAAATTCTCGTTTAAAATTCCACAGGTTTATTTCCGCAACTGCACCTTTCTGTCTTGCTCTTGTCCAGTCCATGTCTCGATTGTCATCGGCACGTGGGCTGTGTATTCACTATCCTTTTTATTAGAAAAATAAATAAATACTGATTTTACTTAACATTTTTACTCACTCCAACATGTATCATAAGAGCTAGTTCTAAAGTCTTTCACTCAAAATCATCCCACTCCAGCCGTCTCATTCCAAGTACTGCGACAAAGGGGAAGGTGAGCAGAATCGGTGTTTGTGGCACTTGATTCTACTTTCTGAAGTTAGAAGAGATTGTGCTTGGGTTTCTGCAAAAAATCCCCTCAGGTAGCACTCTGAGGGATTTGTTCCAGAAAAGCAAAGCATACCGTGGCATACTGTGTGCTTCTTTCAGCCAGGAGGGCAGAAATGGCATAATATTTCCCATTCTTACAAAGAAAATGGAGGCTGCCACTAAACCCACCCTGGCTATTACTGCTAGGTAATGCTGTATCCCCAGTAGATCTACCAGTCCTAGTAGGCAAGGCTAGGTACATCATAGCAACAGTGGCACACACAAGTCTCTTCGCCAATCTGCTCTCACCTCTTTTACTGATTTCTCTTCAGACTTGAGAAAAAGAAACCTTGTTCCATGAAAGCAGAATTTTATTATGTCAATGTTTGCTTATGGTGCAGGTGGTTGGTGGTTCCTGGGTGGCCAAATGACAGCTGGCAACCTGAATTCAGTCTTCATAGGAAGAAACTTGCATTAGCGCACTCCGAAGAGTTTGGTATTGTATTGCAATGTTTATATAGCGCTTACTACCCTTATGTCGGGTGCTAAAGCACTTGTCTAAAAGAGTAGCATGATACACCATGTGGGTGTGTGGCTGGACGTATGTTGTCTTTGTTTTGATCCTATGTAGGAAGTGTTGTCCTCTCGTGCATGAGGTACGGTTATCGTGTTATGGGACGCAGCCCTTACCAGTGTGATGGATGAAGAATTGTGAGACAGAGGCAAACAGTTTATGGTTTTCAGTAATCTGGCAGTTCTGTAGGTCCTTTTATTGTATTTTGTTAGGATCATAGTCCGCTTAGCTGGTTACTTTACTTGATTGTCCATTCTGAGATATTTTATTTAAAGTTTGTGGTACTGAGCAGGCATAGGTATATAGATTCCCACCCAGATGTGCAGATGAATGTAGATGAGTGGGTCTCACACTGGGTATACTACCATGAAAGTTGCCTTAGGAGAGCAGAACCACTCCCCTGCCATCATTGTCACTATTCCCTGCTCATCACTCCAACCACGCCTTCAGCCAGCCTGCCAGGGTGACCTTGCCTTCCTGGACCATTCAGGACTTGTTTGCCTACAGCAGAAATTAGTGAGTGATCAGCAAGAAGCACAGTAAAGGCAATATCTAAACAAACATTAGCAAATCCAATAGGAATTGCCTATGAGAACCTTCATCAATGGTTCTAGCCATGATGTACATAATACCTGAAGTTATGCAGCATGTCTTTTTAAAAAGAGAAAAAAAGCAACTCCCAGCCCAGTCATGTTGTTGTGTAGGCACATATCGACAAAATATTGCTTTTGCTTTTTAGGGCTCGCCTGCTGATGCGCTTCTGCGCACAGCTGGCGAAGCTCTATTATGGCTTATCCAGTATTTAACAACACTGGCGATTCCTTGCCATGCATGTGCTTTTTAGGTCATTGCGCAAGCGCAAGCCCTAAAAAGCGCGTGCACAATGCCACCAGCCGCCTGCCTGCCTGCCTCGCATTACCACTTCAAAGGCAGCCCCCCCAGCGCATTTCTCACCCCCTAATTATTCACGGCCGCCCGGCCGTACTTTCAGTTTCACGGCCTGGTGTCTCCTTTTAAAACTTGTTAAACTTGTTTTACAGGACCTTCCCCCAACGCCTGCCCCCCATCCCCGTCCTATCCTTCAGTCCACGGGCAAAACAGCAGACAGGGCACTCCAGCGCTCCAGCCCGGAGCCCAGGAGACGAGGCTGCAGCCCCTTCCTTTTCTTGTTTTAATTATTTATTTTCGGCCCGGCCGCGCTGCCAATGCTCGTTTGCAAATGCCTTTGCCCTTCATCAAGGAACAGATCTTCGACCCAAATGTATTTACTGACTGCCTGAACTCTGCAGTCACGTTCCACGTCCCTTCATTATAAAAGGAATCTCAGCCTCCCTCCGTCTTCATTTCACTCGCATGAATATGCATTTCAGGCCAGACATGCTAACCCAACGTCCAGGGAAAGTATGTAAATGCATTAATTTGTCTCACACGGAAGCTCGATGAGTGGATAATTTAGGGCAGCCATAACAAAAATATTCTTTATGCGACACTGCAGATCACTAGTAGACCCAAACAGATTTGACCATCTGCGTGAATGTCTTTGAATCCTAATTACACGGTATGCATACAGGTAGAACGGTAAACATACAGCGAGCACTCCCAAATTATGCACACCTAAATATTCCAGGTACTGTCATGGTTCTCTATATAAATGAGAAATAAACAATACCTTGGTGGCAAAAGGCCTGTCTCAACGGCCATTGCCAAGCAGTCATAGAGAAAGGAGATCCTTTTAGGGCTGTGCTGGCCATGTATGAATCTCACAATCCACTGGACACACTGTTCATGAGAATTCTAGAAAAGAACAAGGGTATTTTTTTTCAAGTGCATTCTTTCTTTTGATGCAGCGATTGCGGGTGCTGGAGAAGCATGGTCAGGTTTTTTATCAGCCTCAACATCAGTCTGGGATCCCGTTTTTAATTGGCTTGTTTTTGCAGTTTTATATAGTGCAAATTCGACTCTACGGTATCAGAGCGCTTTACATGAGCGCCAGTAGCATTACAGATGGACACGTACATTTTTTGGCATGGAGATTTGCCAGGAATCCGAGGATGCAGAGCCTCACGCTCAGAATCAAACCCGGCTCCCTAGCTTCAACGTCTGCTGCTGTGGCCGTTAGGCCACATCCTCTCCCGCAACATCCTGGTAAACAGAAAATGTGATTCCGTGTCCTGCTCGGAAGCGAGAATTATGCTCATCTTTCTTCACTGTATTCATTACAGCAGCTTGCAAACCAACATTAAGTACCACCTTTCCTATGAACCTAAAGGAGAGGAAACCGGAAAAA
Organism: Lissotriton helveticus; assembly: GCF_964261635.1. Taxonomy (NCBI): domain Eukaryota; kingdom Metazoa; phylum Chordata; class Amphibia; order Caudata; family Salamandridae; genus Lissotriton; species Lissotriton helveticus. Next base: position 52,056,422 of record NC_136059.1, on the reverse strand, counting down.
TTAAACCAATCACAGTCCACCAATGTCCTTATAATCCAGTGTTCCTCTCTATGCCCTTTCTTTCTTTGCTGCTCCAGCAGCCTTCTGATATGTGCCACTGTTGTTATTTAATGATTTCTATTGCATGGATGTGTATTATTCACTGCTTGTTTTATTTACCAGGCGTGCTTGCTAGGTTTCTGTAATGAATCTGTAAATAGAATCCTTTTTGCTCTTTTCTCCAACTTTGTTTCAGGGTTGGAGGAAAATAAGATAGCTTAAGTAAGAAATGAGCGCAGTAAAAGTTACAATAAAAAACGTCAATGGGTGTGGGTGCTCTGCCACACATTTCACGACGCAGGATTTCCTGCTGTGCTTGCCGCCCTGCGGGAGTGTGAGGTTCACAATGGGGCGGCGTGGAGTGCACATTTCCTTGTGTTTGTCTGCACACTCCCGTGTCTGCCCCCAGGCCGTGCGCATCATTATGGGAGGTGTAGGAGGGACCCTCTAATACTGCGGAGCCCCGTGCTGTAATCTGCAGGTTCAAGCTGGAGTTTGTATGTGATGGCATTAATGGTCATCGTGTCTGTTGCGCAGCACTGCCGCTTGTTGCTCGGTCAGGTGTGAATGCCAGCAACAAAGCTCCACGCTCTCACGTGTTTCTAAAGGTGATTTACGAGTAACCCGCAGCTCATTAGTTTCAAACTGGGTAAGTTAGCTCAGTGGGGAAGAGCCTGTGCGTCACATCATTCCTACAAGTCCGGTCTATTGGCTTTGTCAGTGATTGTTAGTTGCATAAAATAAATAAGCAGCAACTGTTGCTTGTTTATATTTATGTTCGGTTTTAATTGCTGCTAGGGTTGCTTTGAGTTTACACTGAAGAGCTGAGTGCTGGCATGGAGGAGTAAGGTCAGTCAACGGCCAGGTTAAGTTTAGCCAAGGACTATCTCAGGTTGTTAGAGCTGGGAAGAGCCAGTGACGTCAGGCTCATGGTCCTGTGCGTGTTCATCACCATCCATAATTCTCTGGCAGTCAGCGCCCACCCGAGCCTTGTCCACATCTGGTATTGTTTGTTACTGCTACCTCTTTCCCACGCACGCACACATACATTCACAGCAAGATTTTTCTGCTTTTTAAATGCTCGCTGCTGACATCTGCAGTTATGTAATAAAAGTGATCAATTCACATCCTGGCAGGACCAACTCACACTTCCAGCTTCTAAGGTGGATGAATTGAGTACTGTTACATTGGGTAATAGAAGTTCCTTTTAATTGTGTTGTAAGTGCGGCTCTGGCCAAAATAGACTGCCACGTTAACGAATGCATGCAACACATAGAGCCAGTGGTTCAACGGCTCCGGCTGAGGGGGGATAAATATATCACTTTGTGTGCAGACTAATTACTGAGATTAATGCGCATCAGTAAAAACGGAGGCCTGCGGTCGGCCAATTCTCATCACATTATCTGCCTCTCTCGTCATCCCGTCACTGTATATTGCCTGGAATGTGGCTCGCACAAAGCCTCCCTTTACCTGGGGAATGCTTCTGAGGAGCACGCTGCTGTAGTATACTGTGTTTCCCTTTAAATGTTTCGTTCTTGCATTATTGCATTTCCTGTGTATCCTTTTAAATGCTGGTGTTCTGTGTTCTACAATGCACTGTTAGAATGCTGGAATGTACCTAGGCCCATTCTACCACCTGACACTGAAGTACTAGGTTGTGCTTTTCTTCTTTGATTAAAGCTACCACTTAATCATTCTTCTAGTGGTATTATTGAATGAAAGAGAATACTACCCACAGCAGAAAATCTATAACTCACTCTATCTGTCTATCTATTTCACTCACTCTATCGCCATCACTCTATCTAGCTATCTATCTATCGCCCTCACTCTATCTAGCTATCGCCCTCCCTCCTTTTATCTACCGCCTTCACTCTATCTATCGCCCTCACTCTATCTATCGCCCTTTATCTATCTCCGTATCTCTATCTATCTATCTATCTATCTATCTATCTATCAATTGCCCTCACTCTATCTATCTATCAATTGCCCTCACTCTATCTGTCTAGCTATCTATCGCCCTCACTATCTATCTATCTATCTCCCTCCCTCCCTCTATCTATCGCCCTCCCTCCGTCTATCTATCACCCTCCCTCCGTCTATCTATCTATCGCCCTCCCTCCGTCTATCTATCTATCGCCCTCCCTCCCTCTATCTATCGCCCTCCCTCCCTCCCTCTATCTATCGCCCTCCCTCCCTCTATCGCCCTCCCTCCCTCTATCTATCGCCCTCCCTCCCTCTATCGCCCTCCCTCCCTCTATCTATCGCCCTCCTATCTATCTATCGCCCTCCTTCTATCTATCTATCGCCCTCCTTCTATCTATCTATCGCCCTCCTATCTATCTATCGCCCTCCTTCTATCTATCTATCGCCCTCCTTCTACCTATCTATCGCCCTCCTTCTATCTATCTATCGCCCTCCTTCTATCTATCTATCGCATCACCACAGCATCACTCAGGGGCATCACAACATCACTATGCACTACCACAGCATCACTGAACACCACAGCATCACTCGCCGCAACCACATCACGCAGCGCCACCACAGAATCAATCTGTGCAGCCATTCAACAACTGGTTCAAATATGTTCTCTCAGTGTTTCAAACTTTATTACAAATGTCACAAAAAGATGTTAATATTTCACTTCTGTTCTTGGATTTTCGTCACCATAAAATACACTGAACATAATCTTCACAAAAGTTATTTACAAATGTTTAAGCTATTGCCTTTATACATTACAATAACTTTTATATAAGTATTAATTATTTAAAAAAATTAAAAGCCATTGTTATTTGTAATATCAATACATCTAATTCACGTAAATACAAAACATGTTGCATTACAAATGCTATAGGTGTTTGCGAAAGTTATAACTATTGGCGTTGTAAATGACAAAGCTATTAATTTAGCTATTTTAAAAAATAACACATAAATAAAAAGAATTTTATTTATAAGACCAATAGCTCAAACTTTCCTAATGCGAGCCCTATTGCATTTCCAATGCTTGTTTTTTTTGTTTGCCAGTCCGAGTTGGATCTGTAAACAAAAAAAAAGTAGCATGAGTAGGGGAAGCTACACAGGGAAAAGGGAATTAACTGGGTGCAGGGAGGAACAAGGACAGAGCAACACTGAGGGGGAGCAACAGGAAGGGGTGTGCAAAGCAACTTGGTGGCTTGAAGCGTGGAGAAGGAGCACCAGTGGCAGGGGAAGCAAATAGAGAGAAAGAGGAACATGTGGGAGCACATCATGAGAGAGAACACAACGGGGTGGTAGGGAGCAGCATATTGGTGAAAAGGCAACATGGAGTGGTATGAGCACACAAGGGCATCACAGAGAGGATGTGGGGGAAGCGCACAGGCAAGGTTTGGGGGCAGGGCTTAGAGCATGGCCAAGATGATGGCATTGAGTGGGATTGAGATTTACTAGGTATACATCCACAGCGCCTGGTGATCTTTGAAAGCGGTAGGGTGTAATACCCGTTAGGAGTCAGTGGCTGAGTCAGGCGCACATTGGTGGTGAGTAGGTAATCATAGGGTCACACAGGGAGTCTGCGTTTGAGTCAAGATTTGGATACTCAGGAAGGTGAATGATCTTCAACAGTTAAACACAGTCTCAGTGTCAGAGCCAAGAGCTTGACACAGGATAGTGAGCTGTCTTTCCTCAGGTCACCCTGAGTAAGTGACTCAGTTAGGAATTAAATCACAGCAGTGAATGTGCACTGCTCAGGTAACCCCTAGAGGCAGTGGCTGAGTCAGGCACTGACAAGGAGTAAGATAGCTATTGTCAGGGGGTGGATACATGAGGTTGTGAAGCCTTTGTTAGATCAGTTAGCGTCAGTGGTAGACTTCACCCTCCCCTGGGTCGATGCTCCTGCTGATGTGTCCAGTGTATGAAGCCTGCTTGGATGCTGATGGGCCCCTGAGCAGTTTTTTTCTCGATCTGCCCAGGGAGTCCACTGCCCGATAGTTTGAAATGACTGTTCTGCTTCTACTCTCAAACCCCTGTGATTTTGTCACCTACATTCATCCCCTCTCCTTCCCCTCCACTGCCTCCTTGATATGGTGGTTTGATGAGTGGAGGAGGCACTGGAATATTTAACCTACTCCTTAACACTATGAATGGCTGTCAATGGCAAGATCCCACAGATGAAGTCCTTATGCTAACAGCAGACCTTGGTGAGTGTATGCACTCTGGGATGCTGTGCTTCTGTATTCTGAGGCAGGTACTCAGTGCTGTGATATTCTCGACCTTTCTCAGACTATTACCAGGGGTGGAAAGCAAGCACAACACTCTTGCACACTTGCACACCAACACTGGCACTCCCACATGCACAGAGGCAGACACACACTCCCACACGCTCACAGCATTCAGCACAGAGGCACAAAAGCTCTCAGCCAGCTTACATTCCTTTGTAGTATATCCTGTGTGCCCAGGAGCAAAGAAGACGGCACACCCTACATCACTTATATTGGGTGATTAACACCGTGGGGTTTGATTGGTCCCTGGGCCGTTGACCACACTGTGATGAAAGGCCCATCCTGTCACCATATGAAATGAGCCATTGCTAGATAGTTCAGCCGGGGCGTAGCTCACTGACTCTCCGGCTGTGACATCTTCATCATCAGAATTGCATCACACCGTCACTTGAACCTGGCCAAGCCCTTGCTTAAACATCATTGGTAACGGTACTCTCTTTGGCCAAGGAGTATTTCCTGTACAATAAGAGAGGATATTGAAAAGGGCCAGTACTCAGTACTGGTGAGTACTGGCACATTTAAAGCACTGACCATAGCTTGTTACCCTGAATGTATGGTGTGCAGGACCACAAGGAACACTGCACTCACCTCTCCTCCTTTTGCCTACATCATCCAAAATCTCTCCCTAATAAACTGTCAAATATATTATTATTATTATTATTATTATTATTATTAATAATAATAATAAAATTATTATTATTATAATTATTATTATATTCACATTCAGACCCATTTTGATCTGAGAGTTTGACCTGGTGTAATATGAAATCAACAAACCATGATTGGTGCATGAAAACCCCTCTCCCAAATCCCGTTCATGAATGTTTGTAACAATATGGTTCTTCTCATTCTGGTCAGCGAAGGCCTCTTCTCTGTATGCTGCTCACCACCTTTATGCAAGTGTCTGTCTCTATATACTCGACTCACAGACCTCGGATAGGGCTAGTTAAATGTTCACAACTTGTTAGAGAATTTTACTGTGCAGTCCCATCTCATGTATCTGCTACTGTCCACAGCCAAAAGCAACTACTTTGAATTGGCAGTGCCGACCACCCACCATAAATCGCAGGTACTTTTGATGCCATGTGTGTATGGCCAGGAGAAAAAAAGCATCCTCTAGATCTGGTGATGTAAATATTCCAGACGAACAATTGACAGAAGAATGTCCAGGCTAGAGCTCATCTCGAAGCCTTGCTTCTTTAGGACTTGTTTAGTGCTCTCAGATCCAAGAGGAGACACCACTACACATATTTTTCGCTGTAATTCTGATTGTCTGGGCTGTGCTGTTGAGTCAGCACTACACCTGGCCCTCTAATTGCCTGTTAAAAAATAATATAGAGGTGGCACCTTGATGTCCACTTGGACCAGCCACACCAAGAAATCACAAGAAGTCCTCTTCACAACTGCTATGTAGGTGACAACCTCAGCCCATTCTGATCCACGGACTTCGCAAACTACATGAATAGAAATACTTTTACATTTCACTTGTAGTCAGTCAGCTGTTTATAGTCCAAGTATTAAGTAAATAGTGAGCAAAATGTCTGTACACCCCAACGCTATTGATGGTATTTGTTTTACAGTGCTTATGGCACAATATTTGTTTTTCTGCGATATTTGTTTTTTTGAGATTGCTGACCCTATCTCAGTTTCGGGTTTCAGATGTTGTGACTGTCAGGATTCAAGGACAACTTAATTATCCAAGCAAATGTTTCAGTAAAAGGTTGTACAATTATACCTTTATCTAGGCATGATTTACTGGTTGTTCTCAATCACTTCCAAACGATCTTATATATTTGAGAGTTGGTGCAGTCATTTGAGTGGCCCAGTCCTTGAAGGTGGTAATAGAATGTGGCTGAAGAGGCAGAATGTTAAAGAGGCCATCCTGTGAATGATGCCATAATAGGTCTAAATACCCAAACAGACATCATCAAACAAAAGTACATTCTGAGATGCCTATTCTTGGTTACTTTTAGACATGCAGGACTGGGTAAAGAGAACTGTTATTTCCTATACACGGGGTGGCCCTTTACGAGCCTGATCACTGTAACCGGACTGGTGTTGCTCTAGGTAAGGGCGATGTTCTGCACTGGATCAAGGACAATTTGAGAGTTAGATCTTTACAGGTTCCAGATGGAAATGGAAAACCAAAAATTCTTGTATTTGCTTGTGACACTACAGATTTTTGGGAGGTATCTAGGGCTGCCAGTTTCCTAACACCTGTGGGCGTAGTTATTCTCTTAGATGGATTAGGAGTGCCAGCTGCTTGAACAGTATGTGTAGATTAAATGTACTAATGCTCCCCATGCATTGCTCCCAAAGCAGTTTTGCTGGCACTTTTAATGAACGGTTCTGAGGATGCTTCAACAGGAACCTCTGAGGTTGGGGAGGAAGACAGGAATGCGCTGGCAGTACTAATAGATGAATACTGATGGGCTTATCAGGTGAACGGTCCAAAGAGAGGTAGCCAGATTGCATTTCAACTGCTATCTCTTACTGTGAATTTGATAGTTGTATCTTGAGATTAATAACTGCTTTCACGCATTTTGATCATGTTGAGGTCATAAAACTCCACAACTGTAGCCATTTGTGAGGCAAAATTAGGTGGTACAAACAAAATTGAGCAACATCAGAGGAAGCAGGGGCAGAACAGGAGACAGGCAGGGGTGAGAGACAAGAGCAAGAAGCTTAGAGCAAGGACCTTCACAGTCAGAGGCAGAACAGACATATAGGACACAGGCAGGGTTTGGCAGCGAGAGTGGCAGTACTAGACACCATTGAGGGGCAAAGAAGAGAGTAACATTGTACAATGGGTGCTTCTGATGATTCTCCAGCAAACAGTGCTGAGGCAGTGTATTGAAACTTTCTAGTTAATTTGCTGTCATTTTGTAAAAGTGGCAGAGTGACAGCTAGTCCAGTTGGGCCACTGATGCAGTTAACCAGTGATGTAACACAGGCCCCCGCAACCCTTGCGGTTCGTGGGGGGCCCAAGCTCTAGGGGTCCCCCTCAGCACAGTACTCTGGCCCGAGAGCTCCTGATTAAATACGGAGCAGGGGCCCCCTCCAAGTGCCTTGCAGGGGGGCCCCCTCAAGTTTCGTTACGCCACTGATTGAGACAGTCAAAACTAAAAACGCCGTGGCAGTTAAAGAATCTAGGAAAGCTTTTAAGAAAGTGTTGGCCAATGCTCAATCATCATGGGATGATGAATTATGGTCATCTATGCTGTCGGCGGCTAAAATGAAGGACCAAAGGGTATTTTGGGAAGTAGTAGCAAAGGGCAACAAAAAGGAGAAGGGGTCACGAGAGGTTTTTCTAGATGAGGTAACCTGGATTGTCCACTTCACAAAATTGTATGCTGCACCAGAGCTTGAAGGTGTTGTCCACGAAGAGCATGCTCTGTCGCCTACAGATGATGAAGGCATACAATTAGCCTTTGATCTGCAGGAAACAGAACTAGCTATAAATTTAGTTAAACATGGGAAGGCTCCAGGGCTTGACAAAATCCCAGGTGATTTATTTAAACAAGAAGTGGATGTCTGGGTACCATACCTAAATCACCTATGCAATGTTATCGCGGCTGGGGGGAAAATTCCAGACACATGGAAGGGAGCGGAAATTATTACCATTTTTAAAAAGGGTGATAGAAGCAATCCGGCTAACTATCGCCCTATAACACAAAATTTGTTCGCTAGGCATATACTAAATCGTATTAATACATGGATGGAAGATGAGTCAGTTCTTACTAAATATCAAGCTGGGTTCAGAACAAAAACAGGAACTATTGACCAAGTATTAAGGTTTTGTTGTTTATATTGGAAATATGTCACTCTTCGCAAAGGCCACTTGTATGTGGCATTTGTCAACCTACGGGCGGCGTTTGATTTAATCCCACGTAAACTTCTGTGGGAATCTCTCAAACGCCAGGGCCTTCAGGTAGACTTACTGAAATTAGTTATAAGATTGCACATGGATACTTATGCAAGGGTCAGATGGGGTCCAACTGGGGAGCTAACGAAACCAATTCCAATACAGAGGGGAGTACGTCAGGGGTGTGTATTGGCCCGATCCTATTCTCCTTGTTTGTAAACGATATCCCGTCCTACATGGATGAGTGTGACAATGATTCCCCAAGATTGGGGGGTGAACGGGTTTCGTCCCTCCTTTTTGCGGACGACACTATTCTTATTTCCCCGGGGTCTCCAGAACTTGTTGCATAGGTTCCAGTCCTACTGTAATTCCAAAGGCCTAGAAATTAATGGTAAAAAAAACAAATACATGGCGCTGAACCCGCATAAAAACTTTAGGAAGATTCTTACATTAAATGAACAGAAGCTTGATTACGTGCAGAATTTTACCTACTTAGGCGTATCCCTTGATTCTACCTTATCATGGAGATCACAGCTAGAAAAGCGTAAGATAGTTTTTAAACAAAACTGTCTTCCAATCCTTAAAAGACATGCTAAATGCCTGAGCAAAGCAGTAACCCCAGCCCTAGAGATCTTTAAATATAAGGTTTAATCAGCATCATTGTATGGGGCGGAATTGTGGGGTCCCTCATGTAGAAGTACATTTGAAACAGCAGAGAACAAGTTCTTCAGGGGGTTGTTAAAACTACCTGTAAATACCCCTCTAACCCCGCTCATTCTGGATCTTAATATGAAGCGTATAGATCACTACGCAATACTGAGACCCCAAATGTTGTGGGTTAGACTGTGGACGACTCTCTAACTATAAGGAAGACTTGCAAGAAGTAATGGCTTTTGATTGTTGCAACAAAGTCTACTGGCTCAAACACATTAGAACCTGGATGGCCAAGATTGGCTTATCCCATTTTTGGAAGGACCCAGTGGCCATGAACTCTAGCGCAAAGAAAATTGTTAATGTTTCCTTATGGACATTTGTGAGCTATGAGTCTGTGTATGTAAAAGCCCAGGGCCCTCTAACAACAAATTTCATAATGTTCAAAGATATCGCATTTTTTGAATTGTTCCTAGATGAGATCAACCCGCCATTGGCAAAAACTCTGTATATGAAATTTAGATATGGCACACTTAGGACCAATGTGAACGAAAAGAGCTGGTCAAAATCGAGATGTAATCTTTGCACTGTATGTACTAATCAGGTGAGGGAAGATGATCTACATGTATTACTGTTTTGCCCTAGTTATGCGACACCACGGAGAAAGTGGATATTGCCACTCTGTCATAGGATTGGCTCAAGATCCTATAAGGAGGCAGGAAGAATCCTAAAGTCTGACACGAGTCAGGTTGTAGTCTTTGGCGTTAGTAGATTTCTCCTTGCTGTTAACTTTATTAGGTTCAAATTGGGTCTCCATTTTTAATGAAAAACTATTATATCGAATACAAGGTGGATACGCAAAAATTAACATGTTAAAATAAGTTGTAGGGTACGTATTTATATTGCACGCTGATTCGCCCATCCATGTGAACAAATCAATTGACATTAAATTGATTTGTTTTTTAAAAAAGGGATTCATTTTTAAATTATGAACTAGCGGTTATCTGTTTAATTACATTTTTTAGTTCTGTTGTTTTAATCCGTATTTATTTATTATTTTAACTTGTGCGTATAATCTCCGCTCCTAGAATATTGTTTGACATGAAAGTGTACATAAACAACAGCCTTGAATTTTGAGATAATGAGCCCTGAAATATGTTGTGAAACTTGTCCTTCTGATTTTTTAAAAATATTCTCTTGTATGTGCAGCAGTTGTAATGTTAATGAATTGTTATGTTTCTTTTATGATGCTTAAGCGTCGAAATAAAGATTGAATTGGATTGGTTCCGGGGTCAGGTGTCTGGTCAATGAAGTTGTCGTAGGGGCACTTGATTTTCAGACGAAAGTAGGAGCCTAGCTTGTTGCTGGGGTCCTGAGAGGGGGTGATGTCCATGGTTTTGCTGGGGGGGGGGGGGGTTTGATGAAATATTGGATGATGCTGAAGAGTTCCTTTGAGTTGCTGGATTTGGTGAGGTTCTTTTTCTAGATGAAGGTCCTTTTGGGGCATCTGAAGCGTTGGTGGTATTCTGTCATGGCGTTCTTGTAGGTGGTACAGTCTTCTGAGGATTTGCTGTTTATCCTGTTCTTCACGAGACTTCTGCTGGTGCATCTGTATTCTTGGATGTTGGTGGTGAACCAGGTGGCCTTTCTGAGGCGCAGTCTGTCAGGGTTATGTAGGGGTGCGAGCTCATCTGTGCAGTTGGTGATCCATCTGTGAAGTTCTTTGGCTGTGAGGTTGGAGTCCATCACGGTAGGGGGGTATCGTGGTTGAGGGTGATATTGGGCTGCTCCCCAGTGACCTTGCTCCAGTTCCTTTGTGGAGGGCTGGGTGCAGGTTTGAGAGCGCTGGGTTTGTCGACTTGGAAGTGTACGCAGTGGTGGTCTGTCCAGCGGGGTTGCGTGGTATGGCTGAAGTGCATGTTATTACCTCCTGCTCAGGTGGGGTTGAGGGTGTGTCCTGCCTTGTGGGTGGGAGTGGTGACTAGTTATTTCACTCTGAGGTAGGCGAGGTTGTCCAGGAGGGTGGCAGAGTCTGGGTTGCTGATGTTGTCGAGGTGGAATTTGAGGTCTCCGATGAGTATGTAGTCCATGGAGGCAATACCTCCATACTCCTTCAAGAAAGCCCACTATGGTGATCATCCCCAACTTGTCTTCTTCTAACATACGCTGCTGGACCCCTACCACTATCCGATGATATGTGACTTGGGGGTTGTCAGAGTCCTCACTGTCAATATGGCAAATAGATGTTTCGTGAACAGTCTGGGTTGGTTCAATTAGAGCCACAACAACGTATTCTTTTTTTGCAAACTTGGAGCAGTGTCAAAAGTGTCCAAGAGTTGATTGGAGGAATCTTCATTCATGGGTTTTGTAACATGGAAAGGGTCAAGGATAGGTTCTGGAATGAACAACACTCTAATCCCAAATTCATAGAGATCTATTTTTATTCAAACTAGGGTCCAGGTTTACCAAATTATTGTGTTGCCCTTGCTTCACGCTTGGTGATACAAGGGCACAGTAATACTTTAGTCACATTTATCAAGCCATGCATCAAGCCAAGCCTTGCAAATGTGCAAGCCCACCTTGCGTGGGCTTGCACAGCTTGGAAAATCCTGAGTAACACAAGCCAGCACAAGTTGCCGGTTTGTGTGACTCTTTGCCAGGAACTCATTAAATGTGTGGAGCATGTGTATTCCAAGGTTTCACTCATGCTTTTTAGTGCATTCCTGGATTTACCAAGACATGTTAACCATTAATCAAATTGTTACCTCTTCCCAATAAAGCTCCAACAAGAAGGAATATCTATTTTTCTCCTTTTCATTTCTTTTTTCTAATGTGTCCTGCATTCTGCAGGACACTTAGAACGGGGAAAACACATGTAAATAATTTTTAGGTGCAGAACTGTGTCCTTTCCTGAACAAAAAGATATCCTACCTGCAACGTAGGCACCCTTGCTTCAAGTGCGAGGTTATGGCAAGCCAACTATTAGATGTTAGTATCATGGGCTCTGTGTCTCTTTTCTACATGTGGCTTTTGGGAAGGTAAAACATTATCCTGCAGACACACTGCAGTGCAGACATCCTTCCAAATTTGCTTGAAGTATGCAAGATTTGCAACTAGGCAGGACACAATGCACCACAGCAAGGAGAGATCAAAGATGAGCTATATCTTTGCAAATATGAATAATTTCTGCTCTCTCCTTCTCACGCAACTGACCACAATAACTTTGCTTGCTGCCATGCATTGCAGGAAAGTTTGGTAAGTGTGGCTTTATATTTTAAGTGTTCATATAGCAAAGTTTCACATATATTTAACAAATGATACATATGGTGCATACATGACAAAGTGTTGTGTATCGATTTAGATTCCATATGAATTTTCCCGATTCATGCCCTTATATAGGTACAATTCACATTGCCCTTATAAATGCATAGAAATCCAGTCCTTATTTAGGCATAGTCCATGCTACCTAAATACAGGCATGGTTACTTACATCCATTCATTTACGTCACAACGAGTTCCTGGAAAACCAGGCTCTTAAGCCTTCAGGACTTCCCCTTGCTTAGATATTGATTTCTCCAAGAACTCATTTATTATGCATGAACATCTATTCCTTAGGGGTTCATTCATGATGTTCATGTGCCTGACTTTTACATCCATACTGGCATTCCTAAACACCTTCAAGGTATAAATATATGTTCACTTGCTATGGCAAGGCACGGTGCGGTTTGGCTACATACTTGCACGACACGGCTCGCCATAGCAAGACCCGAAGGAAGTCATCTCCCCAACAGACACACTGACTAGACGCTGTCATCCTCCCTGACAAGAATCCAGCTCCAGTGTTTCTGACTCCCCTTGCAGGGTGTTGGGAAAGCGAGTCTCGGGAAAGAGATACCAACTTCTCTCATTCTGAGATATGGAGCTGATTAGAACCTAGAGAAACCTTTGGCAATTCTTGGCGAAACTAAACTAAACTTACTCTAAAACAGCACCTACTTTTTCCCTCGTACTAGACTTAGGTTAGGTACACTGGGGTAGGATTATTTTAGACGCACCAGTTGAGTTTTTTAGCCTGTGTTATTTATGTATGTATTTTTATATATGTCATAGCTACTGACCATGCTATTACAGTATTATTTTATATTACTGTTTGCGCTGTACGCATTTTACTTCGCATTCTGTCTAACGATTGTAGCAGTTCATATCTCTTGCATGAGAAATAAGACTGTTCAATAAACCCGTTTTTATTGAAACGCCCGTCTATCGATTTCTCTGCAACTCTGTAGAAACGAAGCATGCACGATTGACTGAGTGAAATAGTTATCTATTGTTTCCACGACTCTGAAGATATTGTTCCGACTCTAAGGGGAACAAAGTTGTCATGTTTATGCGGTTGTCAGAGACTAATCCCTTCTTGTTCATTCAAGAAAATTTCTAGTGACCTCTGAGTTAGCTGGCACACACACATTTAAGTTTAATATTTACACATTTACATAAGCAGAATAGGAGGCTGCTTGTTCTCCTATATCGAACAATAAACATGCAAAGATGTCCCACAACATAGCAGAATCTCCACATCACTGAAGTAGCTGAAGACCTAGCTCTTCGAATAACCCTGTAGGGACCTCATGCCCACACACGCACTCAAATACCTAGATACCATGGTGCAAGGGTATCTGCGTGCAAGGGAAGATTGTTTATGTGTAGGAAGGTGTCCCTTCCTGCACATAAACAATCTTTAAATGCTGTTTTGTTATTTCTATGTGTGCTGCTTAATACAGTACACATAGAAGTAATAAAATGTCATTTTAAAAAAAAGATTGTTTAGGAGCAGAAAGGGACACCTTCCTACACATAAACAATCCACGGCATTTTGCTTTTTCCATGTTTGCAGCACAAGGCAGCACACATGTAAAAAGCAAAAACAAGGAGAAATAAAGCATTTCTCCTCATATCACCAACTTAAGACCAGGTTTTCCCTGGTCTTAATTTTGGTACTGCCTCCTATTTACTCAACCTTTGTAAATAGGAGGCTGCCTCAAAAGCAAAGGGTGTTGCGGTGGACTGCCCACCATAACACCCACTGCCCACCCCGGAGGCCGTGTTTATAAGGCAGCATTAAGCCACATTTAGTGGCTTAACGCTGACTTGTAAATAAGATGAAGCCCCTATCACCACAGGAACATGGGAAAAAGTGGCATTCCCTTGGCGATAGGGGCTTGTACATATGCCCCTAATTTTCCATCTTCCACACGCAATTCACTCGATATGTTGTAAAACATTTGCAACTCAAGAGAAAAAACTTGTAGTTTTGGATCTTGTTCTTTCAATATTTCATCTTCATTAATGGCCCTCATCCAATCTTCTTTCTTACAAATGCTTATATTACTATTAGGAGCTAAAAAACACTCCTCTACTTCAGACTCCCATTCATAATCCTCAAGGTCTTCAATGGGTAACCTCAAAAGTCAGTCTGCCCTGGAGTTTTTTTCCGCCTGGAATATACTCTACTGTGAACATGAACTCTAACAATCTAGCTGATTATCTGGTGATTCTAGCAGTCGAGCGTTTCAATTTTCCTTACTGACAAAATGCCTACTAAAGTCTGATGAGCAGCCTGTAATACAAATGGCCTTTTCCAGAGATATGGCTATAACTTCTCCAAACTCCACACACATGCCAGTTACTGAGTATTTTCATTCTGTCTGCCCTTGTTCTAGAAGCACAAATATAGTGTTTTCATGTTTGCCCTCCAATTGGGATGAACTGCATACTCAAACATTACTTCTGTGACATTTGTTCTTCTTCCTTCCACACATGATATTAACGGAGGTGCCTTAATGATTTCCTTCTTAACTGTCCTAAAAATATTTTCACATTCCTCAGACCACACAAACTCAATGCCTTTAAAAAAAAAATACTCTGAAGCATTCAGTCACATTTGCAAAGTTTTTCATAAATTTAGCATAGAACTTGCAAAGCCCTAGAAATGATAACAATTGAGGCTTGTTCTTAAGTGCTGGGCCTCAAGTATACTTCTGATCAGACTAGGGTTGGGCTTCATTCCTTGTCCAGCAAAAACTAACCTAAGCACTCCATCACTCTTTTCTTAAAAAGAAAACTAATTATCCTTTTGAAGTGTAGCGCCTCTTTTCTCTAATGCTCTAACGTCCCTCAACACATGGTCATGCTCATTCTCACTATCTTAAAATATTAGAATGTCATCCTGAAAAAACATGACTTATGGAAAATCAGTAAACATACTTGAAATTAGTCTGTGAAATACTGCTGCGGCAGATGCTAAGCCAAACAAAATTCCACAAAATTGAAATACTTCTTTGGTGTAATGAAACTGTTAAATACTGGGACTCTTTATCAAGTTGCACTTGATGGTATGGTACCCTTAAGTCCAGCTTAGTGAACCAACTAGATTTTCCTATCTTTTTGATTAAATCTTCGATTCTTGGTAACGGAAAATTGTCCAGCCATTTGGCTTCATTAACACTTCTTAAATCCATGCACATTCTGAATTTGCCCAACTTTGTCTTTACTGCGATACACTTGGAGATACCCAAAAGACTGCTTTCACTTTTTCGTTAATACCTAATGCACACATCTTTTAATATTTCAGAGAGGTATTTCCTTACACTTAGGAGAATGTTGTGTAACCTTTGTTTCACTGGAGGTACACCTTGCTTCATTCTAATAGTATATGTAAAATCTGTTATCTTCCCTAACTTTTCCTCAATCACGTTTTTATTCACAAAACTCTTTTGTGTCACACACTGACCCAAATGTACTTTTCTCAATTGTAATGGGTTTGTTCAAACCTGGCCTTATAATGATCTAAAACTTAGCCTAATATACCCATCCCAACACATTAAAATCTTTTTTGCCACATACATTTTGCCAATTGACTCCTCCAACACTTCAATAGTAGCCCTAAAAGTAACCAATTAAATCATTATGCTACCCTAAATGCCACCATTAGGTTATCCGATGAGAATTTCTTTTAGCTGCCCATATCTTACCAAATTTATCTAGATCCCAAAACTAATCCTGTATGTTCTTCACGTTTGCTATCCTCATTGTCCTCATACTTCTAACTGAGTATGCAATGAACACTACTGTTCTTTCCTTCTCTAAAACACTCTTGTCGTGTAGTTCCTAGGAATCCCTCCAGGACTTGCGCATTTTGGATGACCTAAACTGAGGGATTGGTGTATAAACAGACTCTGGACACCCCCACTGGATATGTCAGCCATTAGACCAGCTAGCTCTATAGTGCCACTACCACCCCTCTGTGTTCTACAGTGGTGTAGGTAGTTTCTGGCAACCACTGAACATGACAACCCTGATGCCTCAGGGATCATGGAAAACAGTACAGTACTTTTCACTCAGATACTCGTGCTTGCTTACTCAGAAAAAACACAGGATGTCAATTAGGACGATTGTGAGTACCAATATAGTAAATAGTAGATACATTTCCCCAATAGTGCTCATAAGATGAACATGAGCAGGTCAGATAAAAACAGTAGCACTTGCATATTCCTAAAATGTGCGACTTAAAATAATTTGCCTAAATGTAAAACACCTAGACCTGTGAATGTAGCATGTATATCCGTATGTGTAGGTACCTATAGCCAAGAAATCCCATGGGATGACCCAGCACCCTCACCTGGTGGTTGAGAATGAAGGACCCCATCTCTGTCTCGAGAGCAAGGGATGTCAGACCGCTGTGTGTTGAAGATTTGGCATGCAGGACCCCAACTCAGCTTGGGAGTAATTCTCCTCTGATTTGTAAAGATGCTTTGAAAACATTCATAAATGTTTTGAAAACAATCACCAATGTTTTTCTAAACAAATGCAATCATGCACAGCTGGTGGTTGGCAAAGGATAAAAAAGTGGTGACCCATATACAGAATATTTCTGCGGTGCCTGGGGACATGTTTATCTATGTCAGATACAGGGATTATGATAGACTAGTAAGAGCCTGGTGTTAAAAAGACAGGAGCAAGCTACTAGGTAAAAGGTCACCTGTTTTTACTCATTATTGTCGTGTGGATTGGAAAATGCATGTAAAAAGGGGTATGCATGACTAGCCTAAAAGACATGACACTCTGAAGAAATGGGCAATGTTTTTACAATACTCACACTGTTGGCCCTGGTCTGGGCAATTCTTGAATGAGGAAACATGCTATAGAATCACATCTAAAACAACACATTTTTTGTGATTGTTGTATTAATACGTTTGGCCTAATCAACCTTCCATGTCTTTTATTTTCTAATGGAAAATTGGATACTGATTTTTTTAACTATATCTCCTGAAATTGTGGTATTGGATAAAGATTCCCATAACAGTTTTGCATCCTGCGATGTTTTCAGCTATGTCTGTAGCTTCATCTAAAGAAGGGCTTTGACACATTAATAAATGCTCCTGTATCTTCTTTGAACTACACTTCACCACCAACTGATCTCTAATTAGTTATGAAGTGAAGGTATAACATTTGCATTTGGACACCAGAATTTTCAACGATGTAATATAAGTATCAATGCACATTGGGTTTTTGCACTCTAGTGAAAAATATATACCTGTTTACTACTATATTTTTTGTTTTAGAAAATAGTTGTCCAATTGAGACACTGTCAAACTCATCAAGATCCTCATCTCCCGTGGGTTTATACTTAAGTAAATCATCATACACGCTCTGATCCTCAACTCCAAAATAGTAGCACATTAGATATTTTTACTTTCTGGTCTAAATCTGTGTGCATCAATTGCACCTAAGTATGCTTTAAAAGACCTTAGCCACAAATTCCACTCTAATGGTGGATCACTGGGTTCTTGCAGAAAAGAAGCATGAAGGAGGTACATTTTGCATTTCTCTTGAGAATGTTGGAATATAATAGACCAAAAGTATAGAAAGTACAAAATGTGGCACCAAAGTGTAGCTGGCGTGCCGATCACAGAAACAACTGGCAAAAATTTACAAATAGCACAATTTTGTGTCTTTTAATAAGCATGCACATCGCTGAATATAAGTTTGCCGCACCACTGCTTTTATCTAAATCTCTGATAAAAAATGTGCACAATGTTGTCTTTCAGAGTCTTAAGGGTGTAAATTGCTGGCTGTATATTTACACCATTACTGTCTTTGATCAAGCTTAGTGTCTTTATAAGGAACACTGAATGTTGATCTGCGCACTTACTGTATTTTGTCGCGCGGGGGTGACCTAATTCTAGGACACCCCCGCGCCGCACGGCCACCAGCTGCTGCGAGTGCCTTTCCCGCCTTCTGCCTCGCTGCCCCGGCTCCGCCGCGTGACCACGCCCCCTGACATCGAGCGGGGTGGTCTCCGCTCGCTTCCTTCCCTCTGTTTCTGTGCCTGTTAATATTGTGCTTTGTTTTGTAATATTTGCTGTTATTCTGTGATTTTCTCCCCCATTGTTGCCTGGTTGCCTGTTCCTTCAGCCGCCCCCGTCTCATCCCTCCCCGCTCCCCGCTTCCCGCCTCCACCGCTTACCCCGCCCCTTTCTTCATTCTGTACCCTCCCCGCTCCCGCCTCCCAGCTGCTCCGCCCCCCGCGCACTTCGCCATATATGGCGACCGTGCGAACGCGCAGCGTTGACGCGCAGCGGGCGCGCCGATTGTGCGCCGAAGGCGCGCCAAAGGTAAGCCTGTCTGCGCCTGGACCGCGCCCAGTGCCAGGAACCCTGTCCCCCACCGACGAAGACCGACCCGACGAACCTACAACGCCGCCGAACTCTTCGCACTCAACACCAGCGGCATCCCGGGATGCCACCGAGCCACCCCGAAGCACACCCACGGACCCTTCAGCTGCCATGCCTGCAAGTTCTCCTGCGTCCGGACCTGCCCTGCACCAGCACCCGCCAGGCCGAACACCAGCAGCAACCACCTCAAGTGCATCCTGCTCAACACCCGCTCCGTCCACAGACACGCCATCGAACTCTGGAACCTCCTCGACACCACAGCCCCTGACATCGCCTTCCTCACGGAGACCTGGATGAACGCCTCCTCAGCGCCCGACATCGCCATCGCCATCCCAGAAGGCTACAAGATCATCCGGAGGGACCGCACCGCCAACCAGACGGGAGGAGGCATCGCCATCATCCACAGGGACACCATCCGCATCACGACCAACACCGACGACACCCTAACCACCGCCGAACACCTGCACTTCCAGATCCACACCGACCCGAAGACCACCCTCAGAGGCACCCTGATCTACCGACCCCCGGGACCACGCACACGATTCAGCGAGGACATCGCCGACTTCATCAGCCCGCATGCCCTCCCCTCCGCCGACTACATCCTCCTCGGGGACCTCAACTTCCACCTGGAGAACAACAGCGACCGCAACACCATCACCCTGCTCGACAACCTTGCCAACCTCGGACTCAAGCAGCTGGTGTCCACCCCCACCCACCTCGCCGGACACACACTCGACGCCGTCTTCTCATCCAGCAAAGACATCGCCTTCAGCCACACAACAGGACTCCACTGGACGGACCACAGCTGCATCCACTTCAACTTCAAAAGAACGACGACCCACCACCACCAGCAACAGGTTGCCCGAAGAAGCTGGAACAAGATCACAGCCGACCAGCTCACCGCCTCCCTGAGCCAGCACCCTCCGGCCGGCTCAACGAACCCCAGCCGGGCCGCCGACAACCTCACGAAGTGGATCAGCAACTGCGCGGACGAACTCGCCCCTCTGAGGACCCCGCCCAGCAGACCCGGCAGCAGAAAAACCCCATGGTTCACCGACGAACTCAAGAGCTCCAAGAAGAACTGCCGAGCCCTCGAGAAAGTATGGAGAAGGGAACCAACAATGAACAACATGTCCACCCTCAAGCTCGCCACCCGGAAACACCACCAACTGATCCGCGCCACCAAGAAAACTGCATACAAGGACCGTCTGGACAACAACGCACACAACTGCAAGGAACTCTTCAACATCGTGAAAGAGCTCTCCAACCCCAACGCCGGAAACAACGACATCACCCCATCGCAAGACCTCTGCAACTCCCTCGCCTCCTACTTCCACAACAAGATCGCGGACATACACAACAGCTTCAGCATCCAACCGACGCACGTCACAACCGCAGCAACGCCACCCACCACCACCCTCCGCGCCTGGACCCCGATCAACACCGAAGACACCATCTGCACGATGAACTCCATCCACTCCGGATCTCCAACCGACCCCTGCCCTCACCACGTCTTCAACAAGGCCGACGTCGTCATCGCACCCCACCTGCGGGACATTATCAACACCTCCTTCGACACCGCCACCTTCCCGGAGAGCTGGAAGCACGCCGAACTCAGAGCTCTACTCAAGAAACCTACAGCGGACCCCACCGAACTCAAGAATTACCGTCCCATCTCGCTCCTCCCGTTCCCGGCCAAAGTCATCGAAAAGACCGTCAACAAACAGCTGGCCGCCTTCCTCGAGACGAATGGATCCCTCGACCCCTCACAGTCTGGCTTCCGAGCCAACCAGAGCACGGAGACCGCCCTCATCGCCGCCACCGATGACATTCGAACCCTGATGGACAACGGAGAAACAGCGGCCCTCATCCTCCTGGACCTCTCCGCGGCATTCGACACTGTCTGCCACCGCACCCTAGTACAGCGCCTTGGCAACATCGGAATCCAGGAGAAGGCACTGGAATGGATCACCTCCTTCCTCGACGGAAGACCACAGAGAGTCCGCCTACCACCGTACAAGTCAGAGGCCACCGAAGTCATCTGCGGCCTCCCTCAAGGATCCTCGTTGAGTCCCACCCTCTTCATCGTCTACATGAGCCCCCTCGCGGCCATCGCACGCCAACATAACCTCAACATAATCTCCTACGCCGACGACACCCAACTGATCCTCTCCCTGACCAACGACCCCGCCGCCGCCAGAGCCAACCTGCACGAAGGGATGAAGGACGTAGCCGAGTGGATGACGACCAGCCGCCTGAAACTGAACTCAGACAAGAAAGAGGTCCTCATCCTGGGCTCCTCGCCCTCCGCCTGGGACGACTCCTGGTGGCCCCCCGCCCTGGGCACCGCACCCAAACCGACGGACCACGCACACAACCTGGGCTTCATCCTGGACTCCTCCCTCTCCATGACCAGACAAGTCAACGCCGTCTCCTCGTCATGCTTCAACATCCTGCGCATGCTACGGAAGATCTTCTGGTGGATCCCCACCGAGACCAGGAAGACTGTCACCCAGGCCCTCGTCACCAGCCGACTGGACTACGGCAACGCCCTCTACGCCGGAACCACTGCCAAGCTCCAGAAGAGACTCCAGCGGATCCAGAACGCCTCAGCCAGACTCATCCTCGACATCCCACGAAACAGCCACATCTCCGGGCACCTGAGAGACCTGCACTGGCTCCCCGTCAACAAAAGAATCACCTTCCGCCTCCTCACCCACGCACACAAAGCCCTACACGACCAAGGACCGAGCTACCTCAACAACCGAATCAACTTCTACACCCCCAAGCGACACCTCAGATCAACCAGCCACGCCCTCGCCGCCGTCCCCCGCATCCGAAGAGCGACAACAGGAGGAAGGTCCTTCTCCTACCTGGCTGCCAAGACCTGGAACTCCCTCCCGACCGACCTACGCCTGACCCAGAACCACCTCTCCTTCAGGAAGAAGCTTAAGACCTGGCTGTTCGAGCAGTAAAGGCACCCCCCCTCCTAGCGCCTTGAGACCCTACGGGTGAGTAGTGCGCTCTATAAATGTATTGATTGATTGATTGATTGAGCATGCGAATCTCTGATTGCCAATTTGTATAACAATGTTGAAAATGCTGTCGAAAAAATATGTACGTACTGAACCTTGTTTGAGTCTTGTTTCTATTCCTACCTGTCGTGTGATACAAAATAGTTTTACTTCAGTTTCTCTTCTGGACGCAAAGTAGGGTAAAAGAAGGCAGCCAAAAAGTCCCCTGACTGACAGGTTAAATATCAAAACAAAATAGTGCAAGCACCCGTGTCCAAAATCGATAGCCTTTATTTTTTTCTGAAAGCAGACCGCTGTGGCTCGATTAGATGCGCTTGCACTCCGCAATTCAGTATGTGCTCCCTCTGCTTGTGGCTACTATGGAGACACGTGGCTTGCACATGCGGTGTGCCTGCAGCTGTTCATTTTACAATTATGCCACATAATAGAAAAATTTGAGTTTAGTCTGTGCATGACCCTTTTTTCGCACAGAAACTAGTCAGCCTAACTTTGCACCTCCATTTATATTTTTAAAGATAGCCAGGTATGGTTCAGGTTTGTGGGGCTATGTAAATGGTGAGTCTGTTCAAAGGGAAGAAAACAAGTTCCTGCGCTCCATCTTAGGGCTTCCCCAATCTACAGCCACGTTCTCAGTCCACCAGGAACTTGGCCTTGGGTATATCTCTGACACCCTTCAAATGGCCCCCATCCTGTTATGGATAAGGACCTGGACCAATAATAATCTAGGCCTGAATCACAAAATACTGGTGGACTGTCTAAAACTGGATAATTGGAAAAATATTGCTTGGCTATCATATATTTACAAGTGTTCTTCGGACCTGGGTCGTCCTGATATTTTTTCAGTCCCTCAAGGTCTGAAGAAATCTGATTTAGATTGGGTCAAGCTTAATTTTATCAAACTGAAACATGTGGAGAGGGAGGAACGCCAATTGATTAAATCCACGGTCAGAGCCCACTACCTGACCATCACCAGCCTTTCTATACAACCGTACCTCTCCATTGTTAACATCCCTTTTCATAGGTGGCTTCTGGTTAAACTTCGGTTTAACCAGATTTATACGGTTCTTTGTGATAGCCAAGGCTGGTATAAGGAGGAGGACGCTCCTGTTTGTAACTGCGACAACTCTTCAAAGCAAGATAACATGCACTTTATGCTGTTTTGTCATTTTTTTAATGAGCCCATCAGAAATACTTGGTTCCATTACTGAAGGATAAAGCCTTCCACCAGGCAAAACCTGCCCTCCTGTATCTTCAATTATTGGACTCTGCGTTTGCTATGTTTAGTGTGGCCAATTTCCTTGTTGCTGCTGTTAGGATCAGGAGGAGAAGACTTAAAATGTAACATAAGGGTTCTGCATGGAAGGTTAAAATGGAAAAAATCCTTGGTTTTAGGAAAAAAAAAAAAAGAAAAAAAAAACCTTTTTTCCTTTCAGTTTTATTTTTATATTGTGAATATATGAATTATTTATGATGTTTTTAACTGTTCTTAATATTGTAAAATATGTAAATTTTATTGACCTATTGATTATGTCAACTTCTCAGAAATTTGTATTGCCCCTTTTCTGTGAATGTAGAATGCTTTTAAGATTTTTAACTAAATCGAATAAAGTGGTTTTTGACTTGACTTGACTTGAAAGATGTAGTACTTAAGAAACTTTGCTTGTTACACTCTGGCCCCTATTTTCATTGTTATGTTCCTCCTGTGCATCTTGTTCTCCGCTCATCAAATAAATATTGAAGTGAATTCTCCACTGAGCCTCAATAGTGATATGGAAGTAGGCCATCGTGGTCCCTGTGTTTAAATAGTGTAATGGGAGTGTTACAGGCCAATTTCCCTCATTGACGCTATCGCTAAGGTTTTGGGGAGGGTCGTCCTCGCAAGACTCAAAACCTGGCGACCAACACCGAGTTCATGTCAAGGACACAATATGGCTTCAGGAGGGGGTTGGGCACCACTGAGCAGTGCCTCAACCTGTCCCTGGAAAGTACTTGAGGGCCAGGGGTGGCTCTATCCACCTGGCCTTCATGGACTTGTCCAGCACTTTTGATACTGTTAATCGGGAGAAGTTGTGGGCACTAATGGGGACAATGGGTATTGAGGATGCCCTCATCTCTCTTTCCCCGCCGGATTCATGCATCTCCCACTGTTGCTATAAGATATGGTTCCCAGGGGGAAAAGACTAGGCCTATTGTCTCTACAGAAGGTGTACCGCAGGGGTGTATTTTAGCTCCATCCCTTTTTGTAATTAATACCAACGGTGTAGAGGCATTTTTATCAGACAAGGAAACCAACTTTCCAGGAATAGGTGGCAATGCGGACCCGCTATTATCATATGCAGATGATACCGTGCTAATGGCTTTGACAGCAACTAGCTTTCAAAAGTCATTGAATACCTTTACAGATTTTCTGTTGGCTCTTGACTTAAAAGTCAATTTTAATGAATCTTTTTCCATGGTGTGCGGCCCCAAATCGACCAAAACATGAAAGTTTGCTGCAAGTGGAAAGTCAATTGACAAGGTGACTCATTTTACAAACCTGGAGAATAATTTTAACAATACTATGAATTGGGGTCCTCTAGTCACCTCTTGGGTACAACACAATAGCCAGGTCATGGAGGGGCTATTTTGCTTCCCCTGTAAACTAGGTCCCAAACCGGTGACAGAGCCCGTCACCATATATCAATTGATTCTTATGGGGCAGCAGTTTGGGGATACCACAAGAACCACCATCTACAGGTTGTGGAAAATTCATGTATTAAAAGGTTACTGATGACCCCTAATAGTGCCCCCACACTCTTCTGTCATTGCAAGCTGGGGCTGGAATTTTTACAGGATCGAATAGATACTGCCTTTCTGTTTTTGTGGGTTAACATTTGGCTGCCTGAGGAACTAATGTTTACGAGGGATGTTATCAAGGATTGTATTCACTTAGATGTTGCTTTGTTGATCATCTGGCTTCGATTTGTGAGAGATAGACTTCACAAGATAGGTTTGGGCATTACTACGACAACCCTGCCAGTATTAACTTAAACAGTCAGGGTGGGCTGACAAACGTATACCATGCCCTTGTGATAACATTGCAGCTCAGAGCACCCTGCACTTTATATTGTTTGTCCCCTTAATGCAGAGCCGAGGAGTACATTTCTGGCCCCCATCTTAACGGAAAATCAACCTTGTACCTATATTGAAGGTTTTAATGTTTTGCACTCTTTGACTACTATTGCCATTTGCACTGCTGTGACTAATTTTATTAAAGTTGGAATGATCAGTAAGAAATGTTATGAATCACAATAGATGGCCTCATATGTTGCAACCTTTTAGACTTCATATTTAAGTATAAATTACATTTTAGGATCGATGCCGTCGGAAGTCATATTGAGTATTTGCCACTAATTAGATGTATATTTTTTTTAACTGCTGCAATCACCGGAAATTATTGTTTGTACTGATTTGTTTCTTGCTATTGCACAAACATGTCATGTAGAAATTATTTAGACTGTAATGTATGTTTGTTAAACTTTTATGGTCTTTGAAGCTGAATAAAGTCATTTTGACTGACTGACTGATATAGTAGTTTATTAAAGATACTGAGATACGTCCATACATCAGGGCCACAAGGATAACTGACAAACATGGAATGCAGACTTTCATGACATTGCTGCATTCCATGACCTACTGACAATCCATTTAAGACAACATGGCAAGACCATTTTCAATGACAAAGTTTATTGGTTGACCCTATTGTTTAATTAATTACTTTTCTTTGTCACATCTTCCAAGGTCAAAATGGATGCACCCTCTTTGATTATCCATCTGTGCCCTTTACTATGGTCCATTTAAGTTTATTACATTTAAGTTTATTCAAATTACCCCACCAAGTATACTATGAACCAGATTGTTTTGTGTATCCTCCCAAAATTTATCTTCGCCTTCAGCGCTATTCCCTAGGCATTTGACCTTAAAACGATTGAAAAAAGCCAACGAGAAATTAACTCCTTTATTTGGAACTATAAATCCACCAGACTCGCGTGGAAAAAGCTGAGGAGGAGAAGAGAGAAGGGAGGTCTCGCTTTGCCTGACCTACTATACTATGCCTGGGCCTTCCAGATGTAAATTGTAAATTGATACTTGTATAGCGCACTACTCACCCGCAAGGGTCTCAAGGCGCTTGTAAGAATACCGCTGTGGAACCCATCCTGGCTTTCCCTGTGAGGTGTCCACTCCTGGGCACCCCCAAGGTGGAGGCCAGGCATCCTTAGCGTTGTGGGGGCCGTTGTGGAGATTAAGCAAGCTATTGCCCAGAGTTGCAGAGTGGGACTCCATGATTGGAATAGGCACCGAGGCGAGAATTATCAGGTCCGTAGAATTTTTGAGCCCAAGACCCGCCGAGGCGGGGAATTGAACCCTGGTTCCGGGCTAGACCTCTGCATCAGGGTCTGCCGCTCTAACCATTGAGCCACACTTCTCCATTTAATTTAATTTAATTGTGGGTTTATATAGCGCTAGGAATCGACTCCCGGAGGAGTATCTCCACGCTTCGACCGCTGGGGAACCCGTCCTGGCTCACCCTGAGAGATGGTCCCAGATGGGTATCTCTAAGGTGCGACCAAGCATCCCCGGTGATCTGGGGGGGCCGTTGTGAAGATGAGGCAAGCTGATGCCCAGAGTTGCCGCGTGTGGTCTCTGACTAGAGTAGGCACCGAGGCGAGAATTATCGAGTCCGCTGACCTTGGTCCACGACCCTGCCGCGTCGGGAATCAAACCCTGGTCCCGGGCCGTTCTCTGCTCACGGGTCTGCCGCCTCTAACCAGTGAGCCACACTTCTCCAGATGACACACTCTAGGATGCTTCTAAAAACACCAACCAACCTTTCTAATGTGTCAATGTCAATGTATAGAGCCATGTTAATTGGGGCAAACCTACCAGTGGACGGGTTTATGTTTAAATTTGCAAGCCAGAATTTTTTTTTAAAAATCAAACTTAACATACTACAATCATGGTCTAAGACTTGGCTTATCATCAGAAAAAGACTGGAGCTGTCCTACTACTCAAATTTTGCCCCAATTTGGGAATCCCCTGGGCTTCCACCATGTATGAGAGATAGTTTGTCATCCACACTAGAACAAGCTGGGATTTCAAGATGGGGTCAACTGCTGAAGGAGGGATCATTAATAACATGGGACGAGTTATACGATCACACCGGTCCCGGACTATCCAGATTTAAGTACATTCAACTGGATAGTTGGACGAGTGCCCAGCGCAGTAAAGACAAACATCTTGGGAAAGCAAGCTCTTTGGAACAACAGCTAGTGGAAAAACCAGCAGGAAGAAAGGAGGTAGCCTCATGGTATTGGCAGATCCTTGAAGAAATTGATGGAGACTTCACCCTCCCAGATCAGTTATGGGGGACGGCAACTGGCCTTCACTGTGAGGAGAGGTGGTTAAATTATTTTGCTCTTCTACATAAGATTGTAAAACCATCATGGCTAAGAAGAAATCATCTCTTCTCAGTACACCGTGCATATATCACGCCACTAAAACGATCCAAATTTCTCCCTGACAAAAAATGTAACAAATGTAATCTTATGGGACCATCTGACGTCCACATGTTTATGGACTGTCCTGAAATAAGTCGGTTTTGGGAAGAGGTGAAGGCCACTCTAAACTCCATCCTGAATACATCACTCTTAATAACACTACCACTTATTATCTTTGGGTTGGAAGACATTACTGGTAAAGCAAGGTCATTCCTCTTCTATGCCATTTCGTTGGTAAGAAGGCAAATCTGCTTGCATTGGATAGAGAAAACAGCCCCTTCACACTCTGGATGGCTCACATCTCTATATGAAACATCCAAAGCAGACCTCAACAGATCATGTAGTAAACGTAATCTGGCATTTTGGGATTTGTTTTCCCGGGGTTTTTTTTTTCCCCGGGTCCTATGATTATGCCGTAAATACTCCTTGGACTGGGTCTGGCCTTGACACGATATTGGTCCTACAGGTTGAAATATACCTAGATGGAGTCAGCTCATCGTCCTCAAGTTTTTGGGATTTCTCTGCCACCCTTAAAACAACTCGAGTCCTGGCACAGGAGAGAGGGCACGAAAAGCACTTTGGCCTAGCTCCAAAGTAAAGGACTCGCTAGGTGGCTAGTATCTCCTATATTGAGGGCAAGGCAAATGAGGACACAAAAAAAAAAAAAAGACCATTTTCAATGACAAAGTTTATTGGTTGACCCTAATGTTTAATTAATTACTTTTCTTTGTCACATCTTCCAAGGTCAAAATGGATGCACCCTCTTTGATTAGCCATCTGTGCCCTTCACTATGGTCCATTTAAGTTTATTACATTTAAGTTTATTCAAGTTACCCCACCAAGTATACGATGAAACACATTGTTTTTCTTTTCTTTTTTGAAGCAAACATTTCTCATGTGTTTTGTTACTTTCTGTGTTCCAGAATGTAGAGTTCATCCTCATAGCTGGGGGTTCATCTGTAAGTTGCTTAAATCCTGGAGAAGTTGAAAAATCACTGAAAGTGTTGAAGTTCATCAGAGAAACTGTGGACAGCGTTTTCTCTGCTACGGTGGTTTTGTTAGACCTATTGGCAGCATTCGTCACAGTGGGCCACTTCACCTTGTTGAATAGGCTAAGCTTACTTGGCATTCAGGGCAGACAGACAAGGGCCCTCAATACCTGAGAAATAGACTTGCCGGTACCAACAAATCCCCAGGTTTTATAAAAGTCCTACAGGGTGGTAGATCCTTCACAGTATTGACTGCAATACTTTGGAACTCCCTGCCTCAAGTCATCAGCGAGGGTGATGTTCGGAGGTCGAGAGGGAGGGCATTCTAGGACTTGGCGTTAAGGTGGAAAAAGGAGCATATTCTGCATTGGCTACAGCAGATGCACGGTGTCTGTGCAAGAGTGGGGGAGGCAGCGCGAAGGTTTCTGGATGGTTGGTGGAAGTTTAGGCGGTGGTTCACGTATGCTGGTCCTTGGATTTAGAGGGCTTTCTAGGTGCCTGTCAGTAATTTTAATTGTAAACGGTTCTGGACAGGGTGTCAGTGGAGGTTCCTCAGGTGCAGGATTATCTGGGTCCATTTGAGCAGGTTAAGGATCAATCTGACTGAAGGGTTATGGATCGTCTGGCGGCTTTTGATGAGTTCAGTGGTGGTTCCAGCATTCAGTAAGTTGCCGTAGTCTATGTGCCTGATGATTAGGGATCGCGTAACTGTTTTTTTGTTCTTTTTGTGAGCCAATTGAAAGTTCTTCAGAGCATGTGAAGAGTGAGGAGGTAGGCAGAGGAAACTGTGTTGATCTGTCATTTTATGGTAAGCTTGCTATCCAGGATGATAGCAAGGTTGTGGGCATGGACCTTTGATGTGTATGTGGGTCAGAGTTCTGCTGGCCACCAGGTGTTATTCCAGAGGGAGGTGTGCATGCCAAGTATTAGCCCTGTGTCTTTTCTGTGTTGAGCTTCAGACAGTTGTCCTACATACAGCTTGCTTAATTCTTCATGTAATTGTGGAAGTTGGTCTTGGTGTTGGAGGAGTCTGCAGAAAGTGAGAGGATGAACTGGGTGTAACCAGCATAGGATATGATATTGATATTGTGAGTTCTAACAATGTCAGCTAGAGGCTTCATGTAGGTGGTGAAGAGGGTAGGGCTGAAAGTGAAGGGTGTAGACAGAGACTCTCTGTGTGTCCAGTGAGGAATGATGCAATCCTTCAGAGTGTGTCTCACTTGATTCCAATCTAGTGCAGTCTCTTGATGAGTGTGTGGTGGGATACAGTGTTCAAGGCTGCAGAGATGTAGAGGAGGATCAGGGCCACTGATTCTCCTCTGTTGAGTAGGGTTCAGATGTTGTCCATGTCAGCGATCAGGGCAGTCTCTGTGCTGTGATTGGACCAGAAACGTGATTGGGAGGCATCAAGCAGGTTGTTTCTCTCCAGGTGTTCGGTGTGCCTTTGGTCGATGGCTTTCTCCAGGACTTTGGCTGGACACAGGAGCAGCGAGATGGCTCATAGTTCTGGGGATCACTGGGGCTGCCTAGGGTTTCTTTAGGAGATGTCTGACCTCTGCGTGTTTATATGTCTCGGGAAAGGTGGCTGTTACAGCGGATGCATTGAGGATGGTGGTGATTTGGTGGCTAATCTCATTGCTTCCTATGTTGAAGAGGCAGTGAGCAGTGGTCTGTGGTTGCTCCTGAGTGGATGATGTTTATGATGTCTGTGGTGTACGGTGTGGTGAGCTGTTCCCATGCAGTTAGATGTTGTTTGGGGAAGGCTTCTGTTGGAGTGAGGAGGCTGAGTAGGTCAGTGGGTTGGGGCTCCAAGGTACTGTAGATGGTGGATAGTTTGTTGTGGAAGTGATTCGCTAGATTTTCCTAGAGTTCCTGTGAGGAAAGGATAATGTCCTCTGTGGCTGTTAGGCAGGAGAACTCTCTGATGATGGTGGAGTGTTTCTTGGTGTGGTTGGCGCTAGTCTCAATGCGATCTGCAAGGGTGTCTTTTTTTCTCATCTTTGAGTCATTGATGGTATTTGTTGAGCACTGACGTGAAAGTGGCTCCATCCGTATCCTCTCTGCTTGTGCGCCATCTTCTCTCCAGATGTTTGCAGCTGGTTTTCATTATATATAGACTGATTATATCTGAAGCCAGCACTACAAAGCCTTTTTGAGGCTGCAAACGGCCTGACTCATGGAACTCGGGCTGTTTCCGACCTTCATGATGATTTTGTATATACAAACACCTAATTACAATTTGAAAAAATCACAATTTGGGTTTGCGAATCGGTATTAAGAAAGGATGTGTTTTCTGGCATTCCTTCCAGATCCCGATTCACAGTAGTATGTATTAATGTTTTGTGATTGAATCACAGTTGCAAACCATTCATTCTTTTCACACTACTGAACGGTGGTGGTAAGGTATTCTCTAATGAGAAGGGGCACCCAGGGACTCCTTCCCTTTTGAGAATGTTAAAGAAAATATTTTTTTTCAGGGAAGGCTGTAGTCTGTTAAAAATATTATGATGAGCGTTTCTCTTTTTTGTTTTAAACACATCCCATTTCCATTAAAGAATACAGCCTCCATTAAAAACAAAATCTTTGAAGCAATCGCAAACGTGGTGTTCTGCTGACCTCGATGGGCCACCATCCCTGCACTGGCTATTCAATAACCCTGGTTTTATCATCGATCGGTTTTCTCCTTGACATATGAGGGTTTGTCGGATGTACGACATTACAACGCGTACTTTTACAACGCGTGCCGTTACTACGCAACTTTTACAACGCAAGGCGCTGGATAGTAAATATTTTAATTTACTATTCCAACTCCAGTCCCCGTGGATAGTAGGGAAGGAGATTGATAGTAGATTAAACTATTTACTATTCCGGAGCGCCCCCCAGCGCAAGTCGTTGTAACGACTTGCGTTGTAAAAGTTGCGTGGTAACAGTATCGCGTTGTAAAACCTTCGTTGTAAAGGTTGTTCCCCGTTTTTCTCACCACAGTTACTCCTAGAATTGTTTGTCAATTTTAAAGTGGCATCACCTATGTCCAATTTCCCATGACTTTGGCTATAGACCTTAGTTAAATCCTCCTGGAAGATGTTTGGACCATTGTGCTGTCTACTTTATGCTTCTGACCCTTCATCTTGTTTTATTTTTCTTCTTAGCTGTTTGCTCCTCATGCAGAGTCATTCCATTTCAACTAAAGAAAGAAGAAGAACCCTGTTGTGGGGATTAGATGTAACTACAGTGTTTTCAAAATAGTCTGAAGATTAAACTTCAATCTATAGTGATTTTTGAACAGCGAGGGGCTGTTCTCTCTTCCAACCCTCTTTAGAAACAATTTACTGCAGATTGATTCTGCCATCAGAGTGGCATAATGTATGAGTAGTTCTGCATTAAAGCAGTAAGCTGCAATTACCAAATTCCTCTGACTCTGCCAGTGGTGTGAATAATCCCATCAAGGCCTAAAAAAGTACACACTAAACCACCATTGCAATAAATGTTTTTGTTGCATGGGCAAATTTGATAAATTTAAAAAAAAACACAGTAACAGTTTAACATTGCTCACACCATATTCTCTCAACCAAGCTTGAGATCTGTTAATGTTGACAAATGAATCGCGCAACTCGGAGGAAGAGGGTTAGTGTATCGATCGATTATTTGATGGGTGGGTGAATGAGATAACACTTTAGAGAATCAGACACAGCATTCAGCAAGCCCATGAACATGGCACATTTGTCATAGAAGAGAGAAGACCACTAAGGTAACCTACACAGTGTTTAGCAGGCAACAGTCTCTCAAGTTAGCTGTGGTTATCTAGGCTTAAGTCCAAAAAGGCAATGATATACATGGTTAAAAATTTTCAAAAACCTTGTTGAAATTACCATTAGATTGACACTTGGAGCAGTGGCTGAAGATTAAGAACCTCTGTGCGTTTCAGCTGCAGCCAACAGCCTTGGTCACGATCTTGGGTGCCATTACTTTCTGTATATATATATATATATGTATTTCCTCCCCAACTATATCCATTGATTTACAAGCTTTTTACCATCTGTAATGCTTCACTCCATATAAGCCTGTATATCGATATCAGTGCAATCTTAAAATTATACTGAACACAAATGGTGCTGCTGCCTTCTTATGCCAGTGACCATTTTGGGGTCAGAGGTGAGCATCATAGTATGACCCCATAGTGGTTCTATTTCTTTGAAGATGAGAAGATATCTAGAATGAGACAAGAAATTAACAACACTATAGAATCACGGTAAACATGGTAAACATAAAGTGTGAGTGCAGAGCACAGGCAAGCAAACTAATAACTTAAGGTCAATCTAGTAGCACTGATTCCTGACACTTAGCTGCTAATACACAGAATGATTGATTACCCAAACAATAAAAAAGCTTAACTGTGCCCTTCGTAGTCAAATCCAGCACAAGATAACAACCACCTTTTTTGACATGGGAGCCATTGGTGTGAATATTTAAAAAAATAACTTACTCTTTTGCATTTCCAGTCCACAAGGGAAGGCCTCTTTGAGTACTCTAATTTCCCATAGAAGTTGATAGGCATAGGCCCTACTTCATCATGTGGCTAGTCTAGGTAAAAAGAGATGTTTGGGAAGAATCAAGAGTTTGTGGAATGCAAATTTCTAAATTTTTTATCTAAGCGAAGCCCACCATATTTATCACATAAATCATAATGTGATATTCATCAATTCAAGTTACCTGTGGCTAGTGAAATGTCCATCTACCTATATATGCTGCTCTTTTTTCCCCATGGAAGTGACATTATAGGAACTTGAGATAATAAGGTTATCGGGATGGAGACTCATCTTAAGCAATAACCACAGTCCTTGTTAGGTTGAATCACTAAAGTCACTAAAAGTTAACTAATGAAAATAGCAACAAAAGGCAACTGTGACAACTGTGATGAACTGGTCATTTTGAGGCAGACTGTGATAGAGCATAGGTCGATCGACCAGGTGGGAAGTTTTACCTTTGGTCATAGTCTTTTCGATGGAGGTCTAGAGACTTCAGCTGGACAAGGGAGCAGCCAAAAAGGTACCACAAGGTTAAATGATGGAGATTTCCATGTTTATGCTTACTCACGTTTTGGAGCTCAGACTCCTCCAGCAGGGAAATGATGTAACTGGTGTGGGCTTCACATGGACAGATATCGTATCCACAAGGCAAAATTAGATTCAATAGAGAAAATGTTCTGGGGGAGAAGGAAACCCAGAATTCTCATCTCAGCAGCAAGCCATCTTCTTTGGATTGGCTTTGGTGTCTTTGGTGCCAAAATATTTCTAAGACCCAGGTTTCTCAGGATGTTAGGAGGCATACATATTGACACAGCCCAGGGTTCCAGGACCTCAGACACAAAACTTGTGGGTCAAGATCCTCATCAACAGAAGTCACCAGCAGAGTCCAGGCCACTTCCAGTTGGAACTGTTCAGCTAGACAGCTGCAGCAAAGGCCTCTTGTAGCTTGCTGTGTCCCTGTAGCTTGAACATGAGTCTAGCCGTATGATCATTGAGTCAATTTCTGGATGATGAGTACAAGAGGGAGATCAGGTCCAATCCTTTAGGGCTCTTCCTAGGTTTCAGACTGCAGGTTCAGTCTTCTTCTGATCTTCCATAGGTCTAGTAGTATTCTGAGGAGGAAAATGGACATGCTACATTTATGCCTGCCATTAGCCTGTAAGTGGGGGGTACTCCTGGTTCCTCCCCAATTAATGGGATAAAAATACCCAGGTTTTACCCTACCCATGTTTGCAGCATTTTTGTGTGCCTTTTTTGCCAACAATCCCACAGTGCTCCTCCTTGCCTAAATGCAAAATGGTCAAACCCTTCTCTCCTAATATAGAGCCTATCTGTCGACCTCAGAGATGTGGGTGAGAGAAATGAGCAATCCTTCCTCTGTAGGTTCCTCAACCCAGTTCTGAAGGCAGCTTCATGTCGACTATGATTGTAGTCTGGCTGACTGCGCAAACAAGGAAAGGGGCTGTGACGGTGTCATCTGTCATCTGCCTTTGAATGGGGAATGTCCCTTTGAAGACAATTAATTTTCTTGGCACTGCCCAAATGGCCATTCTGCTGGAGGATCAGAAACACATCCTCCCACTAAAGCCTTTGAATCTTTCTCTAGAACATACCTCATTCAGGGCTAAGCTCTCACAGGACTGCGACTGGAAGCTAATGCAAATTAGCTTATATGGGGCTTAGGCAGAGAAAAGTTAACGTTCTTAAAGTAGCTTTGTCCTCAATATTTATTGAATATCCAACTCCACCAGTGAATTGGGATTTTAATTATTATTCCAAAGAGTCCAAGAATTAAATGTCTATTTGTTGCTTATCTGAAGATTAGATTATCAAATGTCAAATTATATCTCAGTGTTTTCCTATGGGACAGCCAGTCGACCTACAGTGAAAATAGCTCTTGGGTCCTTTTCACTCCAAGGAGATATGTAAAAATACATTTCTACATGTCATACTTTTAAATACTCTGTACCCTGCCTTACAAAACAGTAACACTTTCCTAGGAGTGACTTATTAATAGTTAAAAAGAATATTGTGACCTGTCAGAGGGTTTATTTTGACAGGCTAAATTACAGTTTAAAAGTTGCCTAGGTCAGGCTACAATGATAGGCCTAAAGCCATGTTTTACACTGTCACTGTAGTAGATGACAAATTGAGTGTTGCAACCCTTTACGGACATTTAACTTATAAACCCTTTTGTCCTATATATTATATATGTTGATTTATATGTAAGTTAAGTATACCAATTAGGGGTATACCAATTTTATCATGTTGAAAGGAGGAGCACATGCACCGTATCGCTGGTTAGTGAAAGTAAATTGCACATAGAGCTGCAGCCAGCAAAAATATATGGGGCAAAAATATGGGTGTGCACCACGCAAAAGTCCATCATTTCCTATGGTTCACTTCTTTACATCTTCACTAACAGTTGAACATGGGATAGTCATGGAAGGCAGACATCTTGTCTTTTTTGAGGAAACGCCCCGGAGAGACTAACTCAAAGGAGTTGTTCAACCATTCAGGGTGAACCTCCTACTCGATTATGAATATGAACAAAACCTTTTTACAAGAAATGTATGTGTAACTTTTCATTTAATTCAATGCATCCTCTTTTCATTTGATGAAAGTGGATTACATTTGAAAAAATAATATTGCTTTATTTAAAACCAATCACAGACCTGGTAGTCTGCTGACTCCAGCAGATCACCATCTCTAAGATTGTGGCCATTTTAGTGGGCTAAAATATGCAATCTAACTCATGAATTTTGATGAGGGAGGTCAAATTATGACCCACTATGATTCTGTATTTTGCGAACTGACCTATCGGTACATATCGCTGGTTCTCAAAATACCAAAGTATCGAGTAAAAGTCCGAGCGCAAATTACAACCACCTTTACTGCATCCATTTTACTACATTACCAATAAGAAATCATAAATTGCAAACCATTATTTGTCGCAATCTACAATTTCTCGCTTGGAATCTATAAACATGAAGCTGTTAGATACTGTTGATTGCTCACAGCTAATCTAATGGTTGACTCAACGTTGAATCAGTTTTATTTCTTTGCCAAATTATTTTTCAAATAAAGTTATCTTTACCCTAAGAACAACCATCAGGAATTGGATGTATGACATTACAACGCATGCTTTTACCACGCATGCCTTTACAACACAGTTTTTACAACGCATGGTGTTACAACGCATAGCGCTTAGGGGTGCTGGATAGTGAATAGTTTAATTTACTATTCCAACGCCAGTCCCCGTGGATAGTAGGGAAGGTGTTGGATAGTAAATTAAATCTATTCCCTATCCTAGAGCGACCCCCAGCGCAATGCGTTGTAATGACATGCGTTGTAATAGTTGCGTCATAAAGGCACTGCGTGGTAAAAGTTGCGTTGTGAAGGATGTTTCCCATCAGAATTGACCCCTAGTAAAAATCTGATGAGTTCCCAAACAATTGTTGAGTGCATAACTTAGCATCTAGGTCTTGGAACACTCCTGCTGTTGGAAAATCAATGCTGCAAAAAACCAAACTAATGCAAAGTTATGTTGCCCATGAGTTTCATACAAAACGTATTCTTTTAAGTAAGTAGTTATGTTTGTGTGCGTTACCCTCATGTAGCCTACTTTATGTTTAGTGTTCGCTCCTCTGGGTGAAAGGAACCTCCAGCCTCATTTAAAACCCACCATACAGCATCTTCTTGAACGTAGATGCACCGATACTGTCTTAGGTCCTGAGCATATCCTGTTTGATCTACTCTGTGAGCTGATGATTGTAACAACAATCTATTTGATCAGTTGGTGAATGTTTTTCCCTCTTTTCTCCATTGGAGTAATTTGGGTTACAGAGCACTCTCTTTCTAAAAGGTATGTTTCTTTACCTTCACTTGTTTTGTTACAGATTCCCCGCTCAGTCTGCAGTGAGAGTTGCCTTCCAGGGTACCGTAAAGCTCCTATGGAAGGGAGACCCATCTGTTGCTTTTACTGTGTGCCATGTGCAGAAGGGGAGTATTCAAATAGCACAGGTGAAAGAAGCAACTAAAATGTATGCAACTTTCTGTTTTATGTCTGATTCCTAAAATAGCACTGATGTTATATTAAGCTAAAGAGTGTAAGACAAATATGATAACTTAAGTAGCATACCTGGTAAAAATGTGTAATATCACTGTTATTTTCTACAGCACACCCTTCCTATAAACATTTGAGAATTAAGAGACGTAGGGTCTATTTAACAAATTGTCATGCAACGCAGCGCAGCAGCCAAAAATACTGCCCTGCATTGTGGGAGAAAAAGGAGGGAGCAGAAGAGTGCTATATCTGCAGTGATTGTTTCCAGAACCGCCATTAGGAAATTGCCATTCCTAATGTTTGAAAATGTATTTTTAGAATAGTAATTCTTAGTGGGTCACAAATCGGCCTTCCTCATGAATATTTATAGGGTCGGTCGCCGTTGAGACTCATTAGAAATGATATCCATCACAGGCTTAATTAGTCTGCTGAGGCCAGCATTCACCATATTGGTGTTTGATTTCAAATAAAACAACCTTTTTAAAAAAAACGTAGAATGTGTTTCAAAAGAAAATAATGAAACATTTACCTTTCATTTATTAAATGTCAGTAGTGGTCTACAAGACCACTGGCTGCTCTTAAAAAATATATTTTTAAACTTTCTCAAAGGGGATGGTATACACTCTGTCCCCCTTTGCATTTTTAAATAGGTTATTACCTCCTTTGAGTAGGTGGTAAAACATTCATGTTTTGAGACTGTAAGTCAGTTGCAAAACCTTAACACATACCACTGACATTTAGTATCAGTATTAGCTCCTTCTAAATACTGAATCACAAACCCAAATTGTGATTCTGTAGAATTCCAGTTTGGTGTTTGTACATAAAAAACCTATTTTATAGTCACAAATGGCCTGATTCTACAATCTGGGTAATTTGTGACCTCAAAGATGATTCGTACATCCTGCCCTTAGTTCTTCACTGAAAATGTAATGGTGCATTCCGACTTGAGGTAACACCACAGCATTAAATGATTTATCCCTTTTTTACAGCAACACATTGCTAAACATTAGCACATCGGATTGTACCTTAAACTCGACTGTCTAAACTGACCTACATATTGTATACATTTAGAGAAAGCGAACTGCAGTAATTGATTGTGTTGTGAAAGTGCTACCTTGTCCACAGCAACATACATTTATGATGTATTGATCCTATAGTATTCGTTCGTTCATTCAAATAACTTTATGTGATTCATTGGAATCATAAAAGTTTACACAATAAAACATCTAAAAACAATTGTAAAAAATTCGCACATGTTCCCTACCATAGATCTTAATAAACCAGCAAAATTAATCAATTTTAAAATCATCATATCCATCCCAACCTAAGTTTGTACCATTGACTACATAGACAATTCTGAATAAAATTAATAAAATTAGATTCATTTACACACTTCATAAAGTTTCCTGCTTATAAATGCAGTTCTAATTAAACTAAGTACTGCACTAGAAATTACAGCCGTAGATAGTGTCCTTAAATAGGCATAGCCCTCTTGTTAAGAGCAGGGCCTAATAACGTTCAATATGGGTTTTATAAAACGTGCTCTAGGGTATTTGTATAGGGAACAGAACAACATAAAATGCATTGTACTCTGTTTGGTCGGGTTATTACAAGGACAGTGGGCTAGTCTCTCACACCAGCCAGCCTGTTTGGGATATGCCACTAAAAAATGCA
This sequence comes from Lissotriton helveticus, assembly GCF_964261635.1. Taxonomy (NCBI): domain Eukaryota; kingdom Metazoa; phylum Chordata; class Amphibia; order Caudata; family Salamandridae; genus Lissotriton; species Lissotriton helveticus. Next base: position 52,018,053 of record NC_136059.1, on the reverse strand, counting down.
GTGTTCCCAATCGAAATCTAGTCAACAGAAAACGCTTTTGTATATGCGAAGTAAAACAGAAATAAAATTGCTGGGGACATAATGCCCCATCATCTAACGTTCCCCTGTCCTGGTCGACATCCTTAATTCAGTGTGGTATGCATTTTTTATAATCATTTTCATGTTCGACTCAATAGTATCTGGGTTATTATAACATTCCTCTAGGCCAATATTATGAAAAGTATCCTTAACATAACGCAGCCAAGGGATTGGCATTGCATTATCCAGGTTCATACAATCTTTAAGGATACTCCTAGTGAATGTCAAAGTCTCTGAAGCCCAGATTTTTGCCCATAGGATAAGGGGTGCAATGTTTATCCTATCTTTCATGTATTCCAGACCCACCTCTGAGTGTAAAAATGAGGTTGAAGTACTACTCGGAATCATTTAAAACCATTTTAAAAATGTGTTCTCTAAATCCTGAATCTCATAACTCTTGTGATAACCCCATACTCCGGCCCGAAAAGTAGCTACAGATAAATATTTGGATTTATATAAAATTATCATTTCTATAACCGGTTTATGTCCCAATTTACATGCATAATGAAACAGCCCCTCCGTTATTCTACTGGTCTGTTGCGCCCTTATCATAATTAGTTTGTCCCAACTCAATTTGTTGTTAAAAACATTACCTAAATAGGTAAAAGTGAGCACCTTCTCAATGATTTTTCCGTTCACAATGAACTTCCTAGTCTTAGTTTTTTACGGACCACAAACCATAATAAATGATTTGCCATAATTTACTTTGAGGTCCAGTCCTAACATAAAATCAGTGAAGGTGATCAGGGTCTTTTGTAAACTATTGGCCATCAGGGTCATTAATACTGTATCATCGATATAGGCTAATAGAGGGACCAGTCTACCTCCTACTCTTGGAAAATCCAGTTGCTGTTTAGTCAAGAATGACTCTAGACCATTAGTATATACAAGAAATAGGAAGGGGGCCAGGATACAACCCTTGCGCACCCCTTCCATAGAGGCAAGGGGCCTGGTCTTCTCACCTCCTCGTCCAAAGCGCACAGCCACAGTGGTGGATTGATGTAGCCTGCGTAACAGGGTGATAAGGGTCTCCTCAAAGCCCATTGCCCCATCATTGTCCATAGCTTTCCCCTACAGACAGTGTCAAAACCGCTGGACAGGTCCATGAAGGCCAGGTGAATCGAGACCCCCCTGGCCTTCGTGTACTTGCCCATAATCAGGGACAGGTAAAGACACTGTTCATTTGTGCCCATCCCCTTTCTAAAACCATATTGGGGTTCAGCTATTAATCTATACGTATTAGCCCATGACTCCAGACGTGCTAGAATCATCCTTACATGTTGCATCTAATAGGGAAATTGACAGGAAACATGTGGGATCATTCCTATTTCCTTTTTTAAAAAATCGGCACCACAACTGCTTCCTTCCATGAAGATGGAATTTGACCGAGTATTGCTGCCTCAAAAACATTCGACAGCAAGGGTGCCCACAGGTGAAGATTACTTTTGATCAGATCTAATGGTACCCCATCTGGACCTGGTGCTTTCAGAGATATACCCTTATATATTGCATCTTCCACCTCACTCACGGAAATACTTTGGCTTAGTTCATAAGGAGTTTTAAAATAATAACTGTCTCATTCCTTTGCTCTTGTATTGGTATTCCCCGTGGATAAAATATTTTTAAGAAATGGGCTTCCCAAACCTCGCTTGTTATGGTTGTATCAATGGCCCTTGCATCATTAGAAAAAAGCGGGTGGTTTATAATCTCCCAGAACTCTTTGAGTCCTTGAGGGTGCTAGCTTTCTCAAAGTACTCCCATGCTATACTTCTTAATTCACTTTTCCTACTGTTAATAGCTTGTTTATGAGACTGTCTCACTATTTTTATCTCAGCCTTCTTTCGAGGGACTACTTGCGCAGCTTTCCTAAGATTTCTTTGCGCCCTAGAGCACTCTGCATTAAACCACCTAATTTTGGGGATATCCTGTTTCCTAATTGACTTATTTCGTTTTTTAGCCTCATCAACACAGATAAATTCAAGGGACTGTATTACTATGTCGGTGGGGAGTCGACAGTTAAGCAAGTCATAAATTTACCTAAATATTCTTTAACAATGGCTTCCTCAAATTGCTTTGAGACCACTAGATTCCATTTAAGCTGAACTCCTTGATTGTGATTATATTTTATCGGGCATGCATCCCCCATAGCTTTCTGTGCAATAACATTCATAGAGAGAATCAGAGGATTATGGTCACTTACAGGGTTTGGTTTAACTGCAAAACTATCAACCAACCATGTATATTTACTAGTAAATAATATAAAATCAATTGTGCTCACACTGGCTCCCCCCTGAAAAGTTGGAAACTGTACTGAGGGATTATTAATCAGGGTGTTCGCCATACAGAGATCATTCACCAGTGTAATAGTATTAAGGGCATCACCCTGGGGTATATGCTTAAAATGAGGGACAGTATGATTTTCTGTTTCAGCTACCCCACATACTCTGTGTGAGCTATATGGGCAGATGGTACAATTAAAATCTCCTGCCCATTTATACACAGTGGTTGGAATTCCACGGCAATATTATCGATCTCCTCTTTAATTTTATTAATAAGCGCAGTATTATTTGGGTCGAAGATGTTGTAGTACCAATTAAATATTAAATAAATGGAATTGGTTAGATTAAAAATTAATATAAGCTGGTACCAATGGGAATCTATTAAATGTCTGTCTTAATTGAGTCATACATAAGTGAAATAAACGTCACTAGACCTCCCTTGGCTCTCCCTGAAGATGATGGATTTGTGTGTGTATTTAATGAGCGGTATGCATCTAAAGTGACGTCAACCCAGCTCCACGTCTCCTTGAGACAAATAATATCAAAAGACTTCATATATTGTTGCTAAACCTCATCTGTTAATTTTGCAAAAATACCTGCGATGTTCCAAAATATAAACCTAAAAGGCTGTACATTGGTGTGCTGAGTCCTAAGTACTTCGTGGACAACAACATTAACATTCTGTGCCCCGCATGCCTCATCGACACTATCATTAAAAGTTGGATCATCTATCTCAATATTTGTACCCGATCCTATAGCTTCTCTGTGATCATGATTCGAAAGCCCAGGGTAATGTAGGCTATTATTATTGCTGTTTAAAGGCAGTGTAGCCACTATACCACCCAATTCCTCAATATTAATATCCGGGACGTTAACCGGGACAACAGTATCCTCAATATTGTTTTGAGCTGGGTTAAGTCAATCTACGTCTGCAAGATTACTTAGTGCCTCAAAGCGATTAGAATGAAACCAGGATGGGAGAGAGGGAGGCTGTATTTGCCCTACAAATCTGTCCTCGTCTTCGATATATCTACTGGCTCTAGGAGGCTGATAGAAAAACCCCAAGGGCAAAACAGACTTCCCCCTCGCACCTTCAAAGCAGCTCTCCATTCTATCCAATATGGTCTTTACCAAACCTGAAGATCTGAAAGTCAGAACGATGCAATGTCCCCGGAATGGTTTATTGGATTTCCCACCCATCCTATACGGCGAACCATCATTATAGTATTAACATGCTTTACAGTCCAAGAGTAGCTATGGATGTATGACGTTACAACGCACACTTTTACAACGCATACCTTTACAACGCATTTTTTACACCGCAACATCCATTACAACGCACACCTTTACAACGCATACCATTACAACAAATTCTTAAAAAATACCTTTAGAACGCATTCCACTACAACGCATACACATTTACAACGCATAGCATTACAACGCATTACATTACATTGCAAATTAGGTAAGTGTTGGATAGTGTGGGGGTTAAAATTACTATTCTAACTCCAAGGGGTGCAACAGTAGGGAAAATATTGGATAGTGTAGGGGTTAAAATTACTATTCTAACTCCAGGGGGTGCAACAGTAGGGTAAGTATTGGATGGTAAGTTTTGCGTTGTAATGGTATGCGTTGTAATGACTGCGTTGTAATGGTATGCATTGTAGTGGTGTGCGTTGTAGTGTCATGCGTTGTAATGACTGCGTTGTAAATGCATGCGTTGTAATGGATGTTGCGTTGTAAACGTTTTGTTGTAATGGTAGTGCGTTGTAAAAGTTGCGTTGTAAACGTTGTATACCGTAGCTATAGCTGTTTCAGGGGAAACTTTTGGAGCATTTCTTGTCAAATGTCAGGTTCAGTTTCATGTGTGCTTTCTGATGATAAACGATTTAGCAATATTTATATGTTTAACATTTTATTTTTATGTTTTATATTTTAGACATGGAAAATTGTTTAAGATGCCCGGAGGGCCAGTGGCCAATGGATAGAAAGGATGGCTGTATCAAGAAAGCCACTGTTTATCTCTCTTATGGTGATTTTCTGGGAGCAATGTTGGCATTGGTATCTATTGTACTATCCATGGCCACAGCTGGTGTGTTGGGAATCTTTCTCAGATATCGGGATACCCCAATAGTGAAGGCCAATAACAAGGATCTCAGCTACACTCTCCTTGTATCTCTGCTGCTGGCCTTCCTTACCTCTCTTCTATTCATTGGACGCCCTGCATTATTGACATGTTTGATTCAACAAGCTGCATTTGGGATTATTTTCACTGTTGCCGTGTCTTGTGTATTAGTGAAAACCATCACTGTTGTAATTGCCTTCAAGGCCATCAAACCAGGTAGCAGGTTAAGCAGATGGCTGGGATCTCAGGTGTCTGCTGCTATGGTCCTCATGTGTACACTGGGAGCAGTAGTAATTTGCCTCACTTGGCTGCTCACTTATCCTCCTCATCCAGCCACTGACACTCAGTCTGAAACTGGAAAGGTGATCCTACAGTGTGACAATGGTTCTATTACTGCTTTTTATGGGATGCTTGCTTACCTGGGTCTGCTGGCATTTACTAGCTTTGTAGTTGCCTTCCTAGCCAGGAACCTTCCTGATAGATTCAATGAGGCCAAGCTCATCACTTTCAGCATGCTGGTGTTCTGTAGCGTTTGGGTTTCCTTCCTCCCAGCCTACCTCAGTACTAAGGGCAGGTACATGGTGGCTGTGGAGATCTTTGCCATCTTGGCTTCCAGTGCTGGACTGCTGGGCTGTATATTCATTCCCAAGTGTTACATCATTCTGTTCAGGCCAGATATCAACAAAAGATGCATTTAGAAGACAGAAGTCATTTATAGTCACAATATCAGCTGTAAACCCTGATCAACATGGGATGTGGTGAAGACCATCTGCTCTTTAATCTTTTCCATTAGAAAATGTATAAGTGTTTTAAAAGGAATCATTCAGTCCTATACCAAGCATAGAAAAGGGGTCAGCACAAAGGCCCATAATGTAAATGTTATTAACAAAGGTTTCAAGCGTTGTCGAGTAATTATGTACCAATAAACGAAATTACTGTGTAAATCTGTTACAGTCCATCTGTGGCTTCTACACTTGCTAAGTACAATCCCTTCCTGTACATGTATCCTTCTTTACAATACCTGTTAAACATGTATTAGCTGTGATTTTCATTTATCTCTGTTTCTGGAATGTGTAATATTTTCCCAGGTATAGCTCATCTGCCTAAATTTCGGATGAGTGTTATTGAGTAAATCATTCCAGGAGAAGATGGTTCATTACTAATGGCTTATTATTTGTCGGCGATAAGACTGAAAGGAACCAAATAGACTGCAATTCTGTGCACGTCAACCCCTGGTGGTGTGTACATAGTGGGTCTTATTTATCAGAGGCTTCCGCAGCAGGAGCGTCACTTTTTCTGACGCTCTGGCAGCACAAAACTCTCAACCATACTTATGAGGCCACGCAAAGCTACTTTGCAGGGCCTTGGATGGCCTAATGGATATGGAGTAAGGTAAGGCAGTGCACGTCGCTGTGTTGCCTTATTCTGTGCCATGGAGGCATTCCGTGGGTGTTGCAGTGGGGTTTCCCACTCAACATCCAAGTGTTTTTATGCTGCCCCAAATTTACTTAATCAAGTAAAAAATAAAAACAAGGAGTGATATTGGTATTAAAAACAGCAAAACCACGGAAGACCTGACCACCAACAGGAACATTCTGACAGAATACCAGCAACGCATAAGATCCACAAAGAAGACCTTTATCTGGAAAAAAATCCTCACCAACTCCAGCAACTCTAAGTAACTCTTCAACACCATCTAACAATTCACCAAACCCCCTAGTGTGGCCACTAACGTCACTCCCTCCCTGGACCTCTGCAAAAATCTCGCCTCCTACTTCTACCTGAAAATCAAGGCACCTCTATTACAACTTCAGCGAGCCGACTCTAAAAACTACACTTCCCTACAGTGACGACAGCCGGCCCACTATCACTACCTGTAACCCGGGCACCAAAACTATAGCACCACGACAATGAGGACCCCTGCCCTCCACCCATCTTCCACAGAGCCACCGCCACCATAGCACCCGAGCTACGACGCACCATCATCCCCTCCTTCGTATCCGGAACTTTCCCTGATAACTGGAAACATGCAGAAGTCATACCCCTCCTCAAGAAACCATCTGCAGACCCGACAGACCTGAATAACTACTGACCCATCTCCCTCCTTCCCTTTGCAGCCAAAGTCACTGAGAAGCTTGTCAACGCCCAGCTGACAAACCTCATTGAGAAGTTCATCATAGACCCCTCCCAATCTGGATTCTGCAGCAACCACAGCAATGAGACCACCCTCCTTGCCGCCACAGATGGCATCCGCATGCTCCTCGACCAAAGAGACGCCGCAGCCCTCATCCTACTTGACCTCTCTGCAGCCTTCGAAACCATCTCCCACTGCACCCTTGCAGCCAAACTCCATGATGCCGGAATACAGGGAACCACCCTTGACTGGCTCCGCTCCTTCCTGGCTGGCAGGACCCAAAGGATCAGACTCCTGCCTTTCCTCTTCGAACTCACAGAGATCCACTAAGGATTACCACAAGGATCATCGCTCAGTTCCACACTCTTCAATATCTACATGGCCCTCTCACCACCATTTCCAGACAGCATGGACTCAGCATTGTATCCTACGACAACAACACCCAGCCCATCCACACCCTCACGAAGGACCCCAAAACCACCAGACTCCGCTTCCAAGAAGGAATGCCAGACATTGCAGCTTGGATGAGGAGCAGCTGTCTGAAACTCAACTCAGAGAAGACAGAAGTCCTCTTTCTTGGACCTACTCCCACTGCTTGGGACAACTCTTGGTGGCCCTCCATACTCGGCACCCCCTCAACCCCACAGACCACACTCGGAATCTTGGCATCATATTCGGCTCCTCCCTCACCATGACCCGACAGACCAACGCCGTTGCCTTCACATGCTTCAACACCCTCTGCATATTCTGCAAGACCTTCATGTGGATCCCACCAAAGCCAGAAAGACGGTCACCCACACACTCATAACAAGAAGACTGGACTTCGGAAATGCCCTCCACTTTTGAATCTACAAAACCCTGCTATGCAAACTCCAGACCATCGAGAACACCGTGGCCAGACTCGTCCTCGGCATCACAAGACATTAGCTCATCACCAAACACATGCGAGACCTCCACAGGGTCCCTGTCACGAAAAGCATACCCTTCAAGCTTCTCACCCATGTCTACAAATCCCTATACAATACCGGACCCAAATATCTCAATGAAAGAGTCTCGTTCCACATAGCCAAAAGTAAGCTCCTTCCGCCGACCTTGCCCTAGCAGAAACCCCGCGCATCAGCAGAATCAGAGCGGGAGGAAGAGCCTTCTTGTACATCATGGCCAAAGCCTGAAACAAGCTTGCAGGCAACATCAGGAGCTCCCCTACGCTGCACACCTTCAGGAAGAGCATTACGACCTGCCTCTTTGGCTGAACCAGAGCTGCCCCCTCCCCCATTGCCTTGAGACCAACACTGGTGAGTAGCATACTTAAAACCTCCTGACTGATTGATTGATTGATTGTATTTCTCCTTGTGTTTTCCTCTTGCGATTTGTGCTGCATCTGCAGCACACATAAAAAGAGGAAAGCGCCTCTCTGGATTCTTTTTGGGCAGGATGGTGCCCCTTCCTGCACAAAAACAATCTTGAATGCAATGCAGATACCCTTGTAACCTGGTGCAAGGATGTCTGCTCTGGTGCTGCGCAGCCTATTGTGGGCCAGCCAGCGCAAGTGGAAAGGAGAGGAAAGAACCATATTAGATACATATGGTGCTTTCCTGCCATTTCATATTGGTGTGGGGCAGTGTAGCAAAATAACTTGCTGCCCTATGCCAATTCCTCATAAATAAGTCTCATAAATAAGCCACATCTTTTTTATTTCTTCAAAAGCTGATGGCTTGTTACAGACACCCCAGTAGTCAACATAGCCCTACATGTAAATGTAAATGTACAGGAATTTATATAGCGCAAATCACCTAGTGGTTTCTAAGCGCTTGCTTAGGGAACCCGTCCTGGTATTCCCCTGTGAGATAACCCCGGCAGGGTATCCACAAGGTGAAAGCCAGGCATCCCGCCGCGAGGGGCCGTTGTGGAGATTAAGCAAGCTATTGCCCAGAGTCGCAGAGTTTGAACCCGTGAATCGAGTAGGCACTGGAGCGAGAATTGTCGAGTCCATGGACATTTTAGGACTTAAGACCCCGCCGAGCCGGGAATTGAACCCTGGTCCCGGGCTGACCTCTGCTTCCAGGTCTGCCTCCTCTAACCAGTGAGCCACACTTCTCCCTTCTACATAAACATGATCCTTAATGGAACCCAATGCAAAGTACCATCAAAGTCCAAGACTTGACACTGTTTTCATAGGCCAACCCAAGCTTAGAGTTTTGACCTTGTAGCAGCTTTAAGCCACATAGAGGCAGACAGATAGGTATTTGTCTATATACCTCTTGATTGCAGATCTTGCTAACAAGACAATCACTTTTCAAAAATGTATGGACAAAAGATGACTGCGCCCTAAATTCACATTCAGATATGACTCTATATTGTTTCACCTCCTATTTGCGGTCATAAACATGCGGTATATTCAACATGACATGACACAATGATGGGAATTGAGAGCTAGTTTTGCCCATAACCAAATAGGTAAACTTTCTGAATTCTGAAACTCTGTTGTAGGTTTGTTTCTCTGTTTCTTCATTCAAACTTTACACAGAAATCTCTTTACACAAATGTGTATTTGCAATATAATTATATTATTCACTACTTATAGTTCAGATGATAGTTATTTGTGTGTACATAAAATGCACGTTATGCATATGCAGCATAAATAGTTCAATTGCTATCACTGTTATATGCAATGCCCAGTATTCTTAGCATAACATCGAGAGGGGTGAAACAGGACTTGGAGGCCTGAAGGGATTGACCACTGAGTTCTATATAATGCTATTGGCCGGAAGTCCTTCTTCCTACAAAATGAAACACAATACATAGCTAGGCATCACTGCACATCCTTAGATTGCTGTCTGTCATGATTTCACAATAATCTTGTGGTGCCACCGAAGTATATTAACTGTGGTAAATTTTACAATGGATTTTAAGCACTTTATAACAACTTTCTTGCCCTTAGGGTGAATATATATCTATGTCACTATCTATAAATATATCTATATCACAATCTTAAAATATCTGTGTTCCTAGGACTCCCTTATGTCATTTATATACACGCTATATAGATTATTTTATTAATGCTACCCTATGGTATTGCCTGTATTTTTTTATTTACCTGCGGGGCACAAACTCTTGTTGGAAAGAATTTATTGGTACCTGATCACGTTTGGGCACCGGTAAACTTCGAAAAAAGGTGGTCCAGTGTTTATTTTTTGCGCCACCTCATTACTATCAACGTGACCTCACTAATCACATGACGTACATGTGGATGAACCTGGGAAAGGTCAAACCTCTCCCAGGCCCTTATGATGATCACAGTGATGGGTGGGATTACAGTTGAGTTGAAGGACAGATGTTACTTCATTCAGCTCCTACCAAGACAGGCCCACAAGTTTAAGGCATGTTGTTCTGTAGGTGGGAGAAAGAGGGGTATGAGAGGAGGCAGGTGAACAGGCTAGGCCCTCCCATCCTCCCTACCACCACCCCTTCTAACCTATCAGCATAAATGAACCAGGATTAAGGGGATTGGAAACCGATGGATTTGATCCCACTCAACCCTACTCTAACCTACACCCCCTGGTTCAGTTCAAGACCGCTTGTTCATATATCAGTGATTGTCTGTCCAAGAGAAGTATTGGGAGAAGAATAAGCTGTTTCCTAGGAAGGAGCTAAACATCAATTGGATTTTTTAGCCTAAGAAATCAATTAGTGGCGTTGTTGTTTATGGGGCTTATACATATATCTGTGCCATTTAAATTTTTTAACAACAGATTTTATTGATTTTACATGATATATTCTGGGATGAGACCCAGAGGGTACATATTGATGCATAATTGTAACATTGCATATTCGGGATCGTTGTATCTGAAAAACAACTATGAATAACAATAACAGCCTTGCGCAGACCCACCCAGTTATAAACACACAATTGGATATGTAGTCCTAAGGGCTCACATAACCCTCTCATTCGTAGAAGGGCCAATCCCAGTACAGGGTCGTAGCTTATCATGGATCTGAGGTGATGAGGGGAGGTACATCGACTAATCTTTGGAGGAGACTCACTCTTCCAATTCTGAGCAATATCTATCTGAGCGATGTTAACCACCAAGAAAAATAAGTGCAGCGTGTATCTATTCCCCCCAATACTATCTGTGCTGTGTAATAACAGTAGCTTCTCAAGCACACTGGGAAGTGGATTACACCCATCTCAACAGTCGGGATCGGGTATAGTATACTCAGTGCTAATATTTAAACTGTATGAGGCTGTATCTTGTGGAACTGCCGCACCTCTGGGGCTAGCAAGGGCCTCTGCCCAATCATCATCCATTATGTCCGGTAGGTCCTCCTCCCAAGCCTTTCTGGTCTTATGTAGTGTGGTATGGTGTGCGTTGTCAGGGTTTGATAGATCTGACTGATCTTATGTGCGCCTATGTCACCCATTAAAAAGGGTGCCCTTCTAAGGGATGAAATACGGGCAAGGTGTCAGTCAGTTGTATTATGGGGGTGAGTGCATGCCTGAACTGAAGATATCTAAAGAATTGAGTCTTGTGCAATCTAAACTCTGTCTGGAGCTGTCGGAAAGAATTCAGAAATGTGCCTCGCATCACGTCCCCCAAAGTGGATATTCCCACGATGTACCACCCATGAAACCCCACCAGAGGCGCGACCGAGTGCAACATGATGCCATGTCACAGTAAGGTTGCCTAGATTAGCCGGCCGCGACACCCCATCTGTTGGATCACAATAGTCGTAAAATGGTGCTGCTGGCAGGGTTTCGGAAATCTAGGTTCCGAGCACTATACAAAAGCCGAAGGAGTGGTACATTGCCCATTGCCATATGGCTAAAACAAATGCTAGGTCCGATGGAGAATTATACCACCATTCATTTACCACTTGCAGATGAGAAGCCACGTAGTAGGCGTAAATGTCTGCTGCCGCAATACTGACACAATTCGGTGACTGCGTGCAAGTGTTTAGTGCCACGCACTAAGCCCTATCTAGCCAGAGAAATGTGTTATGTATGGCATTCAGCTGTGCGAACCAGGTCAGCGGGATGGCATATGGGAAGTTCTGGTGCCTGTAGAGTATTCTTGGCAAGGACATCTTAAAAATTGCCGAACACCCATATAATGAGAGCAGAAGAGCGGACAAGACTGTTCTCTTGTCCTTAAGGCTTTTGAGAAGAGGGTTGATATGATGAGCCCATGTGGTCTCAGGACGTGGTGACATAAAGATGCCAAGGTACTGAAATCCTGTTGTTGTCACAGCGATTGCTCGGCCCATTTCTCTTGGCCCTGGTGCCCGCACACCAGAAATAGTGCAGACTTGGCAGAGTTTGTGTGGAGCCCTGTGGTTTGACCAAAAATGGGCAGGATCTGCAAGATACAGGCCCCTGAGAACCCCGGGTCGGTCATAAAGAAAAGGACATTGTCCCAGTTGAAGCCCCTAAGCACTGGGTCACCACGCACCCACTCCCCCAGGGGTTCTATGACAAGGGCGAACAATAACGGTGACAGGGGGAAGCCCTGTCGTGTACCACGGAATATATGGAATGGGGCAGACAGTTGGCTAGCAACCCGGACTGAAGCGGTAGGCCCTGTGTAAAGAAGGCACATCATGCTAGGAAGCGTGGGCCAAAGTTGAGGATATCTAGCAGGCGAAAGAGGTATGTCCATCTAAGGGATTCAAATGCCTTGTCGATGTCTGCAAGCAGCATGGCTGTAGGGCGTCCAAGCCACTGGGCTCTAGCCATAGCGTTGTGTACGGGTCTAATATGGTGACGTGTTGAGCGGTGGGGCATAAATCCTGATTGGTCAGGATGAATTAGATCATGTATGCATGATCGAAGGCAGTCAGCAAGGACCTTGCCCAAAAGCTCTTGGGCCAAATTAATAGGAGAGATAGGTCTATATGATGTGGGGTGGTCATACCAGCTTTAAGAATAAGATTATCTCAGCATGTCACCACTCCCGGTGGGACTGGTCGACGGCCTCCTGTATGGTCCCGAATAGGTGGGGTCCAGAATGGTCATGTGCGTACTAAGGAATTCCATAGGGAAATAGTTAGGCCCGGGAGCCTGGCCGGGGTGTATAGCTACCAATACAGCATTTAATGAGTCTATAGTGATTTAGGCATCAAGTAGGTCACGTGCCAAGTCGGATAATCTACGTGGGAATATCAAGCTGAAATTCGTCTATGTAGGCCTCCGACAACAGCTCCTGGCGCGTGTATAGGAATGAGAAATAACGTGCAAACGGCAGCCACCATCTCAGGAGAGGTGCACAGGGCCCACTATTGTCCCTAAGCACCGGTACACTGTCTGGGGACTTCTCTGCTTGGCATAATCTATGGAGCATCTTTCTAGATTTATCTCCCATTGGAAGATTCTACGTTGAGAATCTAACCAAATGTCTTGGCTTCGCCCATAAGATCAAGCCTCAAGGACTTTCATGTGGTCCTCCAGCTCCAAGAGTTGCACCAGTCGTTTACGTTTTGCTGTGGCACAGAAACTGATATGCACCCAACGTATGGTAAGATTCATGGCCTCCCATAGAGTGCAGATAGAGGTGGTTGATGCTACATTAAAGGTATAATATTCCTTGACAGCCTGGGACCGTGTCTCCTGATATTCTGGGTCCTGCAGATGCCAGGGAGACATCCTCCACCAAAATGGGGGTTTGTGTGATTGCACCCGAAGTAGGCACTGAACCGGGGAATGATCTGAGAGACCTCGGGGGAGAGGCGACACGCGGGAAACCCTATGTACATACATGTGCAGGACAAACATATAGTCCAGGCAAGATAAAGATCCATAGACTGCCAACAAGTATGTGCAGCCTTGCTCAGAGGGATAGAACTCGCGCCATACGTCTGACCAACCCAAAGTATTGGCCAACAGATGGAGTTTAGTTCAGTCCGCCGGGTAAGCCTGCCCTGATGTGCGTGTCCTGTCCATTATTGTCATAGTGTCATTCCAGTTGCCGCCTAGGAGTGTCAGTTTATTTGCTAATTCTCCCCGTAAGAGGGTTATCCTTACTGAAAAGGTGGTGCCTAATGGCGGGGGGGCATACATTCTGCGTATATTAATACGTTCACCAATCAGTGTCCAAGGGAGCCAAATGTATCGTCCACCGGGCTCTAACCAGTACTTTGTAGGTATAAACGGGACACAGCGATGTATGAGAATGGCAGATCCCTGGGACCCCCTAATGATCCCTGAATGATAGACGGTATGATATTCAAATCTAGAGAGGCAGGGAGCCTTAGTGCCCAGCAAGTGTGTCTTTGGCATAACGAGTATATCGGCCCCATAATGTTTGACATGGCGAAGAATGGGACCCCGTTTCACTTTATTAATTAGGCCCCTGACATTCCACGAGACTATGTTCAAATCCCCAGGTAAGGGAACGTCTTGTTGCATTGGCATTTAACCCCAAGATTTGAGTCTACTAGGACAAGCAGGTTTGTAGACGGAACTGGACTTCTGCGCGTACAAAGAAACAATAAAACAATACTAACAGAATACCCGAAGAAACTCCAACCCCACCCCCCACCCGATACTGCCTGAAACATGGAGCATCTTTTCCGGTGGAGGATACCCTCCCCAACAGGGGGACCTAGGGCACCACGACCAAGGGTACCCAAAACCCCCATATATTAAGAACAAACAATTAAAAAGTGTCTGGGTCTGGAGGAAGTGTGCGGCCGAACATCCATGCCGTCTTTGTGGTCTATGCTGAACAAGTAGACTCCGGATTTGGTTGCCACACTGGCCCAGTGCTTTAGAGGATCATCATTCTGCATCTCAGGAGCACCTGGCAGAGCCCGATCTGTATTGACGTTTGGATTTGTTCCTTTTGGGCCTGTTCCTATGCGGATCTTGAGAGGTGTCTGACTTCAGTGGTGGTGGAGTACGTGGTTTCAGATGCAATCGCTCATCTGTCCAGGCAAAGACCGCATTCGTGGTGTCAAAGAAGTTGGATTTGGCATTGTATATGATGCGCATTCTGGATGGGTAGAGGAGCATGTATTGTATATTTAAGTCCCGTAGCCTGTGTATTGCCCTCATAAATGACTGGTGCTGCTATTTTACCAGCCTGATATAGTCCAGGAATATCATAATGTGTTTAGAGTCATAATGAAGTTTATCTTTTTGGGTCCTGGAGAAGTGCAAAATGGAATCTCTGTCGGCATAGTTTAGGAATTTTGCATTTATGGGACTCGGGCTTGCTCAAGGGGCTGGTTTCTTCGTTAACGCATGGTGTGCCCCTTCCACCACGAAGCAGGTAGACAGTTTATCAGGTGGCAGAAGGTCTGTCAGTCATTTTGTAAGGAAGCTGGTCATTGACGTGCCCTCAAAGCCGCCTGGAAAGCCGATGAAGCGTAAATTGTTGCGAAGTGCGTGTCCTTCCCCATCTTTGACCCCGGAGGCCAGCTCCAGTGCTAATGCCGTGAGTTTATTAACTTTCTTTTGTAAAGTGGTTACGGTCTCTGCCTCAGTAATGTGGTCCACCGCCTTTCTGAGATCTTGGCGGAGGAAGGACACCTCAGACCCCACTGCACCAAATTTTTCAGCGAGCGTGTTCCTTGCCTCAGTGATGGCGGCTAGCAGCATTGCATTATCCGGCATCGCGCCATTCGCTGCAACCCTGGTGGCACCACCCGGCGCTGAGGCAAACTGATGCAAAGGTACTCTGCATGGGACAGGCCGCACCTGGCTTGTCCTTGCCCATGGCGATAGACGACCTGGCAACAGAATAGGGTCCCGGATCTTATGGCAGGATAGGGGGGAGTATGTCTCTTGTCTTCTTCTCACAACCCCCAGCCATCTGTCAGCCGCTGCGTTGCCAGAGGGGAGCGTGGAGGACCTCACGGAACCCGGCTGTCATGAACTGCAAGCCACACCGATCTGACTTGCCTGCTTCCAAAGCCCTTGACTCCCGGCCAAGTAGACCCAGATAAATAGACCAGACTCGTCGGACTACTGATCCAAAACACAACCCCTATTGCAGCAATATTTCACCACTACCACTCTGCAAGCACTATTGCTTACCCCTGTTTGTTGCCATTGGGCAGCTGGGTCATCAACACCATTTGAGTCCTCAGAGCCCCTGTAGATGGGTCAGTGGCTAGTCTGGGCCATGGCCGATGATCACGGCACAACTGAGGACGCCGTTAGTGTTATAAGCTGGGTGGAGAGGCTGGGGCCCCACTGACTCCGAGGACCGATGTAAGGCCTCAAGGCCTGTGGGCAAGCAATCTGGCGGCTGTCCGCACGATCGAGAAGGAGCAGGTAGGAACTTGTGGCCACCCCAAGGAGGCCGCTCCCCAGGACACTCAGGCACACAGGCAGTGCCAGGCCAACAGGAATCACACCATGCAGGCCATACAGACAACCACGCTGGTCGCCGCAGCCCCAGGGGATTGGTGTTAGGGCTGCTCAGGCTGTTCCAGCACCCTGTGGGACCTGGAGGATGGTATTCATGCTGCGGGGAGGTCCGAGGAGTAAGGGCTTTCGTCCGAGTCCAACGAGAAGCGATCGTGGCCGGTGTGCTCCAGACCGCTACCGGTCTGCCCAATCCCTTGGGCCACTATCCCATCCCTGAGCTGACCAGGCAGTTACCAGGGTCTCAGGCTGCCCTCACCTACCTCCTGGACAAAGGGGCTCCAATCGGGGCATAGGCATGGGGCGGTTTCTTGTCTCCCGCCGGCCAGTAGCAGGCCCCAGCAGCAATCTCGGCCCAGCACACACTTCTCTTGTACTGGAAATCGCAACACGGTGACCCGCCGGGTCTTGGGAGATCGCGGCCATGTTTCCAGGGATTTCAGCAAGACGGGATTATGTCGGATTTACGAAGGTATCAGAGCGTGGATGTGCGGAGCTCCATTAAGGTGCGTCCGCCATGTTGGCTTTCCAAGCCACGCCCCCCCATCTGTGCTATTATCATCATAAAAAACTCATACAACACCTGGCTCTTGACTGGGTTGTAAATGCACACATGTGTGGGAAGATCACTAACCTGGTTTTGTCTATCCATACTCTCTGGCACAAAGGATGCAGCTAATGTGTCAACCCAAGTGAAAAACCAGCTGGACTGCAACTAACACAATACCCACTGACAACTGTTTGTTTAAGATGTTCTCCCATGAAACTTTTTAATGACAGTAAGTGAAGCGCCAAATCCTTCTTCATAAATGAATAACACGTTCAAAAATTATTAGAAAACAAAATATATATTTTAAAAAGTGGGCGTACCCAACCTGTTCGCGACTGAAAGCAGTCGCTAAAATCGCTATCGCCTATTATCAACACAGGCGAAGCGATAAAAAAATTCACGCTAAGCGCGAATATCCCCAAAACCTAACGCCTGCTCTGACCGCTTCTTAACCTGTATATCCAATGGGAGTTGGATATTCAGGTTAAGACCCTATTGGCTTTAATGCCTGAATATCGCTGGATTCCCAGCGATATTCACCCATTTCGCCGCTATCGCCGGATATTTTATCGCTTTAGAGATAAACGTTGCTAAAATCAGACGATGCACGGCGATAAACAAAATATCGCTAAGCTCATTTAGCGATAAATATCGCTAGTTGTTGATAATATGCCACCGAGACCCTACAAGCCTGGCTAAGCCGGAATCCACAGTCAGTTGATAGAGTACCATTAACCCAGGCATTGGTAACAGTTAAGTTTTAAAGTGCTTTGATGCACCAGAAATATAATATTAAGCTCCATATAAACATGATTTACTTTTATGTGTTTAATTGTTGATTTATTTTTTGAGCCACAACAAAAGCATTTTTAGCATAAATAATATGGATGAATAATTGAATGCATTTATATTCGCACAGCTACTCAAAAGAGTGCCCCAGCGCTTCAAAAAGCCTTGGCTGCGACCACACACACTACCCCAAATGCAAATAAGAAAGGAAAATAAAAAAAGTTGCTAAGAAGTACTCATTTATTGATTAAAAAGACAAGTTTTAAGGAGGTTCCTGAATGTAGCTATATCCGTCACCGCTCTCAAGGACGCGGGGAGAGCTTTTCAGGCCTGGGTTCCAAGAAACCTGAAAGAGATGCTGCCCGAACGGGCATGCAATATTCTAGAAACCGCCGCCAGGTTCATAGAAAAGGATCTCAAAGTTCTTGATGGTGCATAATGGGTAACCCTCCTGCAAAGGTACTGTGTGCGCCTCCCGTGGAAGGCCTTAAAGAATAACACCAGGGTCTTGAATCTTATCCTCTTTTTTTACTGAAAGCCAATGCAGAGCTCTAAGATGTGTGAACATATGAGTCCTAGATTTCAACATAAGACTAGCTCTGGCCGCAGCAATTTGGGCCACCTGCAAGTGCTTGAGTAGGTATTCTGGGAGGCCGAGATAAAGAACATTCACGTAGTCCAATCTGGATATCATCAATGCCTGGACCACGGATTTCCTGCAGTCCAAAGACAGGAGTGGAAGGAACTTCCTCAGCATCCTAAGGAAGCCAAAGCAAGTTCTCTCCACAGATTGGACTTGGGCTTTCACAGATAGGAAGTTGTCTATCAACATGCCCAAGTTCTTCACCATTTGTTGTGCGGCGAGAGGAGGTGACATATCTTCAGGCAACCAAAGTCTCCATTAGTACAACGGAGGGGAGCCAAAGAACATAATTTAAGACTTTTCTTGGTTACATTTAAGCTGGTTGATTCTTAACCATGTAAACATTTTAGAAAGGCAGGCTTTAATCTTGGCTCCCTCAAGGCTCTTTCCTTTGTCAAAATTGAAGAAGAGCTGACTGCCGTTGGCATAAGAAGTCATTTCCGCTCTGTATGACTCAGCCAACGCAGCAAGAGAGGACATATATAGATAAAATAAAGTAGGGCTCAAAATAAACCCTGAGGAACCTCTACACTCATACTAGGGATTCCAGCCACAAAGGGGGGAGTCCATACCTCCTGGTCTCTATCTTCCTAAAAGAAAGTGAGCCATTTTAAAACAGAGCCACCAATGCCTAGAGTCTTGATCCTGTCCAAAAGCCTATCATGAGGAACAGTATCCAAGGCCGCAGACAGGTTTAACAGGATCAAGATGGCTTTTCCTCCCCATCAAGGCTTTCCTTAATGTTTTTGGAGACCTCTAACAGAGCAGACTCAGTACTATGATTGGCTCTGAAGCCAGACTGACTAATGTGGAGGATAATATTTGTTTCCACGTAGTGTGTGATTACAGTATTAACATATTTCTACTTGGAGAGAGCTAGTAGCAGGGTGAAAGGCCTGTCATTTGTGGGTATTTAAGGATCAGCGGAGGGGTTTTGAGCAGAGAGAGAATTTTAGCCTGATTATACATAGGGGCATGTGACCAGTGTCTGATAAGAACAGTTCTGATCTGCATGATTGTTAAAAAGTATCAACAGAAATATATAACCCTATCATTGAATGCTACACATTGGAGCTCTATAGTCAACTCAATGGTGATCACTGTCTTACTTGGACACAAACAAGAATAGGAACCAATAGAAAATGAATGATAGTGGACATGTGATTTCCAAGGAAAGATCCTGTGTAGGGCTGTCTTAATATTGTCAATCAAGTTGTATTATTATAGAACGGCTAATCATCACAGGGGTATCCAGGTGCTGTGCTGCAGTTATCAGTCAAAGAATTAGGTCTTGGGTCCCTCTCTGAAATGGTTCAGCGACTAACAAGTGCCAAGTTCGAGAGTGTTCAAGCCTTTGGCAGCAAGGTGGGAGAAGGAATGTCCTCCAGCATGGCATCAGGAGCTATGTGGTGTCTGAACGGGGTTGAGGTGTGTTTAGCTGAGTTTTATGGAGGGCTGGTGGAAGATCAGACACTGGCTCCTATAGTCTGGTCCTTGGTTGTAGAGGCTTTTGTATGCATGGGTCAAGAGCTTGAACTGGCATCTTTTCTGGACGGCGATCCAGTGCAGGTCTTTCAGGTGCTGAGTGATGTGTGTCCTCTTGGATAGGTGAGGATCAGTCTGGCTGCTGCATTCTGGATTGTTGGAGCCTTTCATATTCGAGCCAGCTGATGATGAGAGCCTGTGTCTACATTTTTCGAGTGCCATCAGGGAGCATCTGAAGATTTTGTGGAGCATGCAGATCATGTGGAAGCAGGCTGAGGCAACAGCATTGACTTGTCAGTTCATGGAGAGCTTGATGTCCAGTATGATATGAGGTTGCGGGAATGATCTATCAGCATGGGGGTAGGTCCGAGCATCTCTGGCCATCAGGAGTCGCTCTAAAGAGCGGTAAGTCTGCCAAAGATCAGGACTTCAGTTTTGCCTGTGTTGAGTTTCAGGAAGTTGTCTTTCACCAATGTCGCTACATTCTTCATGCAGTTGTAAAAGTTCATCTTTATTAGGGTCAGGTTCATTGAGAGTGGGAGGATGAGCTGAGTTTAGGAGATGATGTTGATGTTGTGTGATCGGACGATGTCTGTGCAAGGAGTCATGTAGGTTTTGGAGAGGGTAGGGGTGAGGAAGGGAAACAACCATAACAATGCGGTCAAAACACCACAATACATTTACATTGCTGCTTTTACAACGCAAGTCGTTACCACGACTTGCACTGGAGGGTGCTCTAGACTAAGAAATAGTGTAATTTACTATTCCAACACCTTCCCAACTGTACGTAGGTTGGAGTTGGAATAGTAAATCATACTATTCCTAAGTCCAGCGCCCTACAGCGCAAGTCATTGTAACAACTTGCATTGTAAAAACAGCTACGTAATGTACCGCGATCTAAATGATCGCGCTGTAACATCATACATCTGCTGAGGAATAGTCCTTGGGGTACTCTGCAGATCATGTGCTTGGGTTGCCAGGGAAGTAAGGGAGGTGGAGTCTCTCGTGCATCCTGTGAGGAAGGAAACCATCCTTATGAGCTTATTGTATGTGATTCCAATCTGGCGTAAATGATTGATGAGTGTGTGATAAGAGACAGTGTTGAAGGCTGCAGAGAGATCTACGAGGATGAGGCCAGCTGATTCCCCTGTCGGGCAGGACTCTGAAGTTGTATTTTGCCACAACCAGGACTTTATTGGTGCTGTGGTGGTTGGCTCTGAAACCTGATTGGGATGGGTCCAGCAGTGTGTTCTTTCCAGATAGTCAGTGAGTTGGAGGTTAATAGCCTTCTCCAGGTCTTCAGGGGCAAACGGTTGGAGAGATATTGTCCTGTAGCTCTGGAGCTCTCTGGCGCTTACCAACGGTTTCTTGAAGATGGATTTAATCTCGGTGTGCATCGGGAAAAGGTGTCTTTAGTTATGTAGGTGTTGAGGATGGGGGTGAGCTGGTGGCAGATCAAGCTACTTCCTCGGTTAAAAAGTCAGTGGAGGCAGGGGTTGGTGGGTGCTCCTGAGTGAATCAAATTCATCAGGGTGATGGGAAATGACGCCACAGAAAATGGTGAGAACCAGATGGACCGAGAAGAGCAAAAATAATTCAAGGCACAACAGAATGTAAACAGTCTCACCAAAAGAGAAATAGAAAAGAGAGGAAAACAATCTGGTCTTAGTGTTACAAGAAAAACAGTACAATCCCAGCAAAACATATAATGCACAGAATATATACCACTGGGACTGGGACTAGAACTGCAGCAATGGTAGCCAGAAGACTGGTACGGTGCATGTGCGCCAATGGAGCTGCAAGGAGGGGAGCTGCAAGCATGACCAAGTAGTTGAGGACTACTCCCTTGTGTTAGGATTGGTTAACCCATGCATGATGACTGAAGGGTATTCCAGTGGGTACTATGATCACACAAAATATTGCATTGTCAAAGGTCTGGCCAGCATTGCGTGGGGTGGAAATGGTTATTTGTGACATCATCATTGCT